>NC_053434.1:37984620-38711114 GCF_007990345.1 Gossypium hirsutum | reverse complement strand
TATTTAGTTATTAAAATGAATTAAAAACAAAATTAAAAGCCAATTTTGGTCCATCTTCTTCATTAGGCCGAAATTTCAAGGGTTCTCCATAGCTAGGGTTTGTTTCAAGCTTCCAAGCTCCATAGTAAGTGATTCCAAGCCCCGTTTTTAATGTTCTTTACGTTTTTGGAACTCCGGTAGCTCGATTAAGCTTATGTTAGCAATAATTCAACCTAGGGTTTATATTTGGAAAAATACCCATAGGTGAAATTTGTGTATTTTGATGTTTTATGATAGAATATGAGGTTTTAAATTATGTTAGACAACTTGTGCTACTCGGTTTTGAGTGAAAAAGAGTAAAAGGGCTTAATCGGCAAAAATACCTAATAGTCACAAGTATATGTTAGAGAGAGAATTTGATGTTGCCATAGAAGCGAAAAGTGATCAGCATGTTATAAAACATAAGAATAAGGAATAAAGTTTAATTCCCGAGCCTAGGGGCAAAAGTGTAATTATGCAAAAGTTTAGGGGCAAAAGTGTAATTTTCCAAAGTTCATATTAAATGCTGTTTTGATGAATGTATGTATTAAATAAGATTAATTTGGCATCATAGATCAAGAGAAACGAGATTCAAGTCGCGATCGAGGAAAAGAAAAGATTGTGGACTAAATTGCAAAATCTTTATATTTTGGTACCAAGGTAAGTTCATGTGTAAATAATGTAGCATAATTGTTATTTTAAGTTATTGATGTTAATTATATGATACGCTAATTTTTAATCGTGAAATATTATGCTTTGTGTTTAATGTTGAGTAATATGCAAATTATGTTTACTACTTGATAAATATGAATTGCTACCGAGTATCGGTTCCGATATTCAACGGAAGACGGCAAATGTGAGATCGAGGGAAAAAGCCCGTTTGAACCTTAGGAATAGATTAGGATACAAGTGACATGTCACTAGGATGGTTGAGCATCCGAACTCGTTGAGTTGAGTCTGAGTTCACCTATGGATGCGAATGTCCGAACTCGTTGAGTTGAGTCCGAGTTCGTGAGATGTAACTAGGCATTTGAACTCGTTGAGTTGAGTCCGAGTTCACTTATGGATGCGAACGCCCGAGCTCATTGAGTTGAGTCCGAGTTCACTTAGGGGTGGGTTACATGATTTCTTGATTTCATATGAGGCACTTATGTGCAAATTATCCGTGTATCCGAGTTGTATTCCGATGTGTTCAACGGGTGAAATTTCTAGTGAAATGGAAGAACACTTAAGATGAAAGTGACGTTTTGGTAAGTGTTGTGAAATGGACACTTTGGACAGGTATGTTCTTAACCCTCGGGTTGATAATAGATACAACAACGATAAGGTAGTAAGATGATGAATGATGTTTAGAAATATTATATATGTTTTGGTGATACCATGCTAAAGTTGTTTGGTATATTTGTATTGTTATGTTACTTGTTATTTACATATGAACTTACTAAGCATTTATGCTTACTCCCTCCTCTTTATTTACTGTAGTTTTGAACAAGCCAGCTCGGGAATCAGGACGGGTCGAAGGTTCGATCACACTATCCAAAGGACTTTCATCTGAGTAAATGGCTTGTAAAACTTAAGTATGGCATGTATAGCAATATACTTATTTTGTGTAAATAATTTTATGATATGGCCATTTTTGGTTGAGATAATGTTTGATATTGATAAGTCATGGTGATGGCTAATTTAGATCATGTTTGATATTATGGAAGTTTAATAGGTTATCTAGTTCATAAAAATTCATAGAAAGATGAAACTTGCCTTAAAACAGAATATTGCTGCAGCAATGACATGAATTTGAAAAATGACTAAAAATAGTATAAATGGAACTAAATAATGAGTAAGTTATGAAATTGAAGCTTAATGAGTCTATTTTCATATGGATTGAACAAAATGGGAATATAAATTATATTTTATGAGATATTTAAACTTTTGTGAAACAGGGTCAGAATGATTTCTGGATCCCCTATTCTGACCTTAAAAATTCATAATAAATTTAAAAAAATAATTAGAAGTTTTTCTTTATATTTAAAGATTCCTTATTGAGTCTAGTTTTAAGAAAAGCAAACCTCGTAGTCATTGAAATTCTGTATAGAGAGATATCTGATTCGTAATACACAGATGTCAGAGCAGTGAAATCCTAAAACAGGGGAGACTTTAACTAATAA
This sequence comes from Gossypium hirsutum, assembly GCF_007990345.1. Lineage (NCBI taxonomy): Eukaryota > Viridiplantae > Streptophyta > Magnoliopsida > Malvales > Malvaceae > Gossypium > Gossypium hirsutum. The sequence goes on along the minus strand of NC_053434.1, from coordinate 38,708,931 downwards.
ACTGTACTAATTGGCCCAACCAAAAATTCTAGAAAAAAATTAGTAAATAGATATATGAGTCTAGATTTAGGGAACATTTACAGATCTTGATTTTGAGTTTCGTAACTCGAGATATGATTTTTCTTGTAATTGTGACGCGGGTAGTTAGAAAGCTGTGAATGTAGAAACAAATGATTTGAAGTTCTTAATTTGATAAATTATGTTCGGTAACCCCTCAAGCTCGAATCCGGCGACGGTTTCGGGCATGGGGGCGTTACATTTCGTAAAGAAGAAGGATGGTTCAATGAGACTTTGCATTGATTACCGTCAGCTTAATAAGGTGACTATAAAGGACAAGTACCCATTGCCGAGGATTGATGATTTATTCGATCAGTTAAAGGGGGCCACAGTGTTTTCAAAGATCGATTTGAGGTCTGGTTACTACCAGTTGAGAGTTAAGGAGTCGGATGTGCCAAAAACCGCCTTTAGGACAAGGTATGGACATTATGAGTTTCTTGTGATGCCTTTCGGCTTAACAAATGCTCCAGCTATATTTATGGACTTAATGAATCGGATCTTTCAGCCATATTTGGATAAGTTTGTAGTAGTGCTTATAGATGACATTCTAATTTATTCTCGGGATGAGTCTGAACATGCCGAATACTTGAGAACCATATTGCAGATCTTGAGAGAAAAGAAACTGTTTGTTAAGTTCAGTAAAAGTGAGTTCTGGCTTCGTGAAGTGGATTTTTGGGACATATAGTCTCAGGTGATGGTATTCGGGTGGATCCAAGCAAGATTTCTGCGATCGTTGATTGGAAACTGCCCAAGAATGTATCCGAGGTTAGAAGCTTTTTAGGCTTAGCCGGGTATTATAGACGTTTTGTTGAGGGATTTTCGATGATTGCTTCTCCTATGACTAAGTTGTTGCAAAAGAATGTTAAGTTTGAATGGACTGATAAATGTCAGCAGAGTTTTGAAAAGTTGAAAGCACAATTGATTGAAGCACCAATTTTAGTACAGCCTGAGCTAGGAAAGGAGTTCGTAATTTATAGTGATGCATCATTGACAGGCCTTGGATGTGTGTTGATGCAAGAGGGTAAAGTGGTAGCTTATGCTTTGAGACAGTTAAAACCGCATGAGAAGAACTATCCTACACATGATTTGGAATTGGCCGCTATTGTCTTTGCCTTGAAGATTTGGCGACATTATTTGTATGGTGAAAAATGCCGAATTTTTACTGATCACAAAAGTTTGAAGTATTTGATGAATCAAAAGGATTTGAATATGCGACAGAGGAGATGGCTTGAATTATTAAAGGATTATGATCTAGTGATTGATTATCATCCGGGAAAAGCGAATGTGGTTGCTGACGCCTTGAGCAGGAAATTTCTTTTTACTTTGAGAGCCATGAATACGGGGTTAGCATTGTCTGATGATGGGTCAATCTTAGCAGAGATGAGGGCTAAACCGTTATTTCTTCAGTTGATTTGTGATGCTCAAAAGAACGATAGTGAGATGCGAACCAAGAGAACTCAATGCGAATCAAGTTACGACTCAGATTTTCGAGTTGGACCAGATGACTGTTTGATGTTTCGAGATAGGATATGTGTACCGAAAAACGATGAATTGATTCAGAAAATATTACATGAGGCGCATAGTGGCTGTTTATTAGCTCACCTTGGTAGCACAAAAATGTATAATGATTTAAAGAAGTTGTATTGGTGGCCAGGTATAAAAAGGGACATTTCTGAATTTGTAACCAAGTGTTTGATCTGTCAACAAGTAAAAGCTGAACATCAAGTGCCTTCAGGATTACTTCAACCGGTAATGGTGCCTGAGTGGAAATGGGACAAGATTACCATGGATTTTGTAACCGGTTTGCCTTTAACTCCTAAAAAGAAGGATGCTGTCTGGGTAGTGGTTGATAGATTAACAAAGTCAGCCCACTTTATACCAGTACGTACCGATTACTCACTTGATAAATTAGCCGAATTATATATTGCTAAAATTGTGAGGTTACACGGAGTACCTATGTCTATAATATCAGATAGAGATCCGAGATTTACCTCGAGATTTTGGAAAAAGTTACAAGAAGCTTTGGGTACAAATTGAACTTTAGTACCGTGTTTCATCCACAAATAGATGGCCAGTTGAAAATAGTAATCCAGGTACTCGAGGATATGCTTAGATGCTGTGTCTTAGAATTTGGAGGTAGTTGGGAGAAATATCTATCTTTGATTGAATTTGCCTACAATAACAGTTATCAGTCAAGTATACAAATGGCACTGTACGAAGCCTTGTATGGTCGTAAGTGTCAGACTCCTTTATATTGGACCGAACTTAGTGAGAAACAGATTCACGGAGTTGATCTAGTTAAAGAAACCGAAGAGAAAATAAAAGTAATTTGGGATTGCTTGAAAGCTGCTACAGATCGACAAAAGTCATATGCAGATTTAAAAAGAAAAGAGATTGAATTTCAGGTGGGTGATAAAGTGTTCTTGAAGGTGTCACCATGGAAAAAGATTCTGAGATTTAGCTGAAAAGGCAAGTTGAGTTCGCGTTTTATTGGGCCGTACGAGATTATTGAGAGGATTGGACCAGTGGCATATCGGTTGGCCTTACCGGCAGAGTTAGAAAGAATTCATAACGTGTTTCATGTATCAATGTTGCGACGTTATCGTTCTGATCCTTCACATGTGATTTCTCCAACAGAAATTGAGATTCGACCGAATATGACCTATGAGGAGGAACCAATAAAGATTTTGGCTCGAGAAATTAAATAGTTAAGAAATAAAAGTATAGCCTTAGTGAAAGTATTGTGGCATAGACATGGGATAGAAGAGGCTACTTGGGAACTCGAGGAAGCTATAAGGAAATAGTACCCGAACATCTTTACCGGTAAAATTTTCGGGGACGAAAATCTCTAAAGGGGGAGAATTGTGACAACCCGAATTAGGGCCTAATCGGAATAGTGGTTTCGTGACCACAAATCCGAGATAGAAATAATCTTTTTATAATTATTTTGGGGTTTATGATATGATTTCATGATTTCATGAAACTTTCGTGATGAAATTCTGTGCATTTCGCGCTTAAGTTGAGATTAGGGACTAAATCGAATAAATTGTAAAACTTGTGTTTTAGAAGCTTTTAGTATGAAATTGCTTTGGGATATTAACTAGGAGGTCTTAAATAGCAATTTGACCCATTCTTAAGTTATGGACAAAAGTTGGACATGGAGGGATTTTTTTGAAAGTTTAGTAGTAAGGGCATTTTGGTCATTTGTATATTAAATGAAATAAAATGGGAAAAATAACACAAAATTGGTTATCATCTTCATTAGTTGCTGCCGAAAATTGCTCTCCTCCATAGCTAAGGTTTCTTCAACTTTCAAGCTTCATAGTAAGTGAATTCAAGCCCCGTTTTTAATGTTCTTCACATTTTTAAAATCCTTGTAGCTCGGTTTACTTATTTCTACCATTAGTTCGAGTTAGGGTTTACATTTAAAAATTTACCCATGAATGATAGGCATGTATTTTGTTGTTTGATGGTAGAATATGAATTTTTGAAGTTAGGGGAACGATCTTTTCTAAGCGATTTTTAACGAAAACGAGCAAAACGGCATAATCGATAAAAATACCTATTGTTCATAACTATGTGTTAGAGTGAGAATTTGATGTTGCCATAGAAGAGAAAAATGATCAGTAGGTCATTAAACATAAGAATAAGGGCTGAAATTAAATTTCCGAGCCTTGGGGAAAAATCATAATTTTGTAAAAGTTAAGGGGCAAAAATGTAATTTTGTATAATGTGATTTTTGGATTAAAATAAATAGTTTGAGTGTTAAAGGAGCTAAATATGTTGTTATAGATCAAGAAAGGCGTGGAATCGACCTCGAACGGGGAAAGGAGAAAGTTTTGGACTAAATTGCAAAATTCTCATATTCTGCACCGAGGTAAGTTTGTATGTAAATAATACATTAATTTCATTGACATTTTTATATTTCAGCCTATTATATATATATTAGCTGATGTTGAAGTATAAATCGACTATTGAAAGAATGGAAATAAGTAATAGAGAGAGAGATCCTGGTTGAACATTCGGAAAAATCGAATAAAATAGAGGGAGCGTAGCTAGGTCACATGTATGGTGCTAAGTGCACATCATGTGTACAAGAAGGCTACGAGATACTATATAGTAGCTAGGTCGCATGTGTGATACGGGATGTATCCCATGTAGACAAGAGAGCTACGTGAGAGATAAATGTAGCTAGGTCGCATGCGTGATTCCAAGTGAAGGACACCATGTAGACAAGAGAGCTACGAGACAAATCAGCTAGGTCGCATGAGTGGTACTAAGTGTTCACCATGTGTACAAGAGAGCCGAATTAAATGAAATATGATGGTGGGGCTGTGTGCTGAAACCATCAAGTATCGAGGATTAATCCGAATTGTTCAACAAGATGGTTTTGTGGTGACATTGTAGTCATGGACCTACACTTATGATGTATGAAATGTGGTGAAAATGATTTGTGGTATATATATATGTAAGTTAAAATGAGGTTAGTATAAAGAATGTGTGAAAGAATGTGTGAAAGAATGAAATTAGCATTAAAACTGTTTTGGACAGTAGCAATGACGTGAATTTGAAAATTCACCAAAAATAGAAGGAATTTAATTAGAGGTTGAATGAGATGTGAAATTAAAGCTTAATGAGTCTATTTTCATATAAAAGAAACAGAAAAAGCAAAGCAATTCTATATTTTGAGATATTTACAATTGTGTGAGACTTGCTTAGGATGACTATGTAATCCCCTGTTTCAACTTTGAAAAAATCATTAAAAATTGTACAAAACAAATTAAGAAATATAGTTTATATGAATAAATTAATTATTGAGTCTATTTTTAAATCAAATAGGTTTCATGGTTATTTGAATTGTGTACTGCGATAAATTCAATTCGTAATGAACAGAGGTCAGATCAGTTGAGCTGTGTAACAAGGGAAACTTTAACTAATAAAATGTACTAATTGGCTGAACCAAAAATTATAGAAAAAAAAATTAGTAATCATTTTTATGAGTCTAGATTCAGGGAAATTTTACGGATTTGAATTTTGAGTTTCGTAACTCGAGTTATGATTTATTTAGTGATCATGACGCAGGAGGGACAGCTTGATCAAATTGGAGTAAACAATAAAATTAAAAATATGACATAATTGAGTTATGTTGTAAACATATTAGATTTCTTATTTGTTATTTATATACTTACTTACTAAGCTATAAGCTTACTTTCCTTTCTCTCCTTTGTCTTATAGTGTCATCCAGCTAGCACAGGAGTCAGAGATCGTAGAAGATCCGCCCGCACTATCAATACTCTTGGTATCTGAACTCAACATTTTGAAATATGGCATGTATAGAAGACTTAGTTATTTTGTTACGTGTCATAATTGTCTAGGTTCAAATTACTATTATAGTATCAAACTAATCATTTTGTACGAAGCCTTTGAAGTTGGTTTGTATTGTTAATGGCATATGTTATAATGATCAAATTGCACACCATATTTTTGTTGGGTTTTGTTTAATAGTATATACTATAATTTGTTAATACCTCGTACCCTGTTCCGACGACGGATACGGGTAAGGGGTGTTACACCTTTGCCGCCCTAAAACACAAAATAACAACATCCATCATGTGAAAGATCATCATAATATGATTCCTCAATCCAACAACCACATCTAAGGCCTTTACACATTTTATATTTACTAAACCAACCAACAAATTGCTCATTTATGAAATAACTTCTTGTATTCATATAACAACTTTTAACTTTAGCCATTTCCATGGCCTTATACAAAATGAATCAAACTGATAAAGTAAGCCAACATTTGTCCAATTAGCAATGACACAAAATCATAAAGTCAGGATCCTATACATGCCATAATCAAAATAAATAGATCTAACAATACTAAGTGCTTCGATTGATAGTGTGATCGATGCCTCCAACGTTCGTTGATCCACGAGCTAACTAGGCGGCACTATAGGAAAATGGAAAGAAAATAGGGTAAGCATAAAGCTGAGTAATTTGCATGCAATAAATATAACAACAACTTTCCCATTCACCATCATGCTCATAGTACTTAAGTAGGCATAAGCACAACTTACTCATCACTAGCTAATACATTTCATATAGCATATATTGAGCTCACATCTCATACATTTCAAATAGGTACCTGTACCACTCACAACATGGTTATACATTCCTTGTTTAACTTAAACTGTGACTCTCACCATTGAACCATTTGGAATCCTATCGGATATTTATTAAGCCTCAAACATAAGGTGTAATGCTGATGCCATGTCCCAAACATGGTCTTACACTGGCTCTCACATCTCCGTGCCTATGCCATGTCCCAGACGTGGTCTTACACTGACACATCTCATAGCCGATGCATGTCCCAGACATGTCTTACACTGGTTTACATCTCGAGGCCGATGCATGTCCCAAACATGTCTTACACAGCTCTCATCTCGATGCTATTGCCATGTCCCAGGCGTGGTCTTACACTGGCTCTCATAATGTGGCTGATGCATGTTGCCATGTCCCAGGCATGGTCCTAGACTTATTCCGCTAGTTTGGCTTTTCCTCGGTCTAGGCTCAGATTTTGTAATTCTTGATCTATAATGATAAAAATTCACAAATTTAATCATTTTATTAATCTAAGTACTCAATAATTTAAAATTGGGGAAAATAACCATTTTACCCTCAGGTTCAAAAATTGAGTTTTATCACATTTTCTCACTAATCAAGCCTAGCCGATCACTTTTTATACTAAAAGCAGCCCACAATTCTCCTTATTTCACACATTTATCACTTATTTTACAACTTATGAAAAATAGTCCTTAGTTAGGGTTTTCATGGAAACTACTTCACAAAAGTTTTTTATTACACTACCATAACTCATTTTCTTCCATCAAATTTTAGAAAGAAAAATGAACACACTCATGGTAAAACCATAGACTTTCAACCATTTTGCAAAATAGTCCCTCCATTTGAAAGCTTATGTAACAAGGGTTCTAAAAGTACAAAAATATTCAAGAAAAACCCTCAAATGACTTACTCGCAAAGGCTTTAAGTTGATGAAAAATTTTCAAGCTTCCATGGTCATTTTCTTGGAGAAAAATCGGTGGAGAAGAAAGAGAGAGATGAAAAAAAAAGACCACTTTTACTATTTGTTTTATTTTATTCAATTTCAACACCTAATTCCACCAAAATTTGACTTTTGACCACCTTTGTCTCCTATGGCCGGCCATGCTATTCTAAAGGGTCTAATTGCCCTTGAAAGACCTCCAGTTTAGGTTCTCTAGCTATTTGACACCCTTAGCTATCAAAATAGGACTTTTTCACTTTATGCGGTTTAGTCCTTTTTCACTATTAAGCATGAAATCACTAAAATTACTTCACCAAATTTTTCATGCACTAATATAAACATGTTATAACTTAAAATTAATAATAAAATACTTTCTCTGACTTCAGATTAGTGGTCCTAAAACCACTATTCTGACTAGGACCAAATTCGAGCTGTTACAGTTCTTCCCCTTAGGGATTTTCGTCCCCAAAAATCTTGCCAGTGAACAAGTTCTGGTATTGATCTCTCATAGTGTCTTCGGGTTCTCATGTGGCTTCTTCGACTCCGTCTATATGCCATAAAACCTTTGCGAGTGCTACATTTTATTCCTCAACTTTTTGACCTCTCGATCCAAAATCTTAATCGGTTCTTCATTATAGGTCATATCCGAACTTATTTCAATTTCTTCTGGTGAAATCACATGCGAATGATCTGATCTATATAACACGTTGTGAATCTTTTCCAATTTTGAGGGCAAAGCAAATGGGTATACTACCGATCCAATTCTCACAGTTACCTCATAAGGTCCAATAAACCGTGGACTTAATTTGCCTTTCCTTTCGAATCGGAGAACCTTCTTCCACTGGGATACCTTTAAAAACACTTTATCCCCGACGTGAAACTTGATCTCTTTCCATTTCAAATATGCATAGGATTTCTGTCTATCCGATGTGGCCTTTATACAATTACGAATCAATTTAACCTTTTCTTCAGTTTCTCTGACTAAGTTAACCTCGTGAATCAGATTCTCTCTCAGCTCGGTCCAATATAATGGCGTTCGACACTTACGCCCATACAAAGCCTCATAAGGCGCCATTTTCAAACTCGACTGATAACTATTGTTGTAGGCAAATTCCACCAGTGGTAAATATTTTTCCTAGCTGCCTTGGAACTTGAGAACACAACACAACAACATATCTTCTAAGATCTAAATTACTCTCTCCGACTGTCCGTCGGTTTACGGGTGGAAAGCTGTGCTAAAGTTCAACTTTGTCCCAAAAGCTTCTTGCAACTTCTTCCAAAACCTCAAGGTAAACCTTGGATCTCTATCCGAAATAATAGATAAGGGCACCCCGTGAAGTCTTGCTATTTCTAAAACATACAAATCAACTAATTTCTCAAGGGAGTAGTCGGTATGCACCGGTATAAAATGTGTCGACTTGGTGAGCCTATCAACCACAATCCACACGGCATCTTTCTTCCTCGGGGTTATTGGCAAACCCATGACAAAGTCCATAGTAATCTGGTCCCACTTCCACTCAGAGACCATGATAGGCTGAAGTAAACTCGAAGGCACTTGGTGTTTAGCCTTCACTTGCTGAATAACTAGACACTTAGAAACGAACTCAGAAATGTCTCCTTTCATCCCCGACCACCAGTACATTTTCTTCAAGTCGTTATACATCTTTACACTACCCGGATGGATAGATAAGCAACCACTATGCGCATCTCGTAAAATCTTCTGAATAAGCTCATTATCCTTGGGTACACAAAGTCTGTCTTGGAATATCAAGCATCTGTAGGTTCTAATCTGAAAATTTGATTCAATACCCAACTCAAACTAAGTTCTCTTGGCTTGCAATTCACTATCATTTTTTGGGCTTCGCAAATCTCTTGCAGGAACAACGGCCTAGCTCTCAAATCTGCCAGAATCGAACCATCATCAGTCACAGACAACTAAGCATTCATAGCCCTCAACACGAATAATGATTTCTTACTCAAAGCATCTACGACCATGTTCGCCTTTCCCGGATGGTAGTAGATAACTAACTCATAATCCTTTATCAACTCTAGCCACCTTCATTGCCATAGATTCAACTCCTTCTGAGTCATCAAATACTTTAGACTTTCATGGTCGGTGAATACCCGACATCTCTCACTATACAAATGGTGCCTCGAAATTTTCAACGAGAACACTATAGCTGCTAGCTCCAAATCATAGGTCGGGTAATTTTTCTCGTGTGGCTTTAGATGTCCTAAGGCATAGGCTATTACCTTGCCTTCTTGCATGAGCACGCACCTTAACCCATTCAAGGATGCATCACTATACACCACAAACTCTTTTCGCGGTTCCAGTTGCACTAAAACTGGAGCTTCGGTCAATAAAGCCTTTAGTTTCTCAAAACTCTGTTGGCACTTATCCGTCCATTCGAACTTGACATCCTTTTGTAACAACCATGTCATTAGAGTAGCTATCATAGAGAATCCATTCACAAATCTTCTGTAGTACCCAACAAAACCCAAAAAGCTTTGAACGACCGTTACATTCCTTGCCAGTTTCCACTCAATAATGGTTGAGATCTTACTTGGGTCAACTTTGATTCCATCTTTTGACACGATGTGTCCTAGGAATCCAACTTCTTTAAGCCAAAATTCACTCTTACCGAACTTGGCATATAACTGCTTATTTCTCAAGGTTTGTAAAACCGTTCTCAGATGCTCCGCGTGCTCACTCTCATCACGTGACTAAATCAGTATGTCGTCGATAAAGACCACTACGAACTTATCCAAATATGGCCAAAAAATGCAGTTCATCAAATCCATAAACACTGCAGGGGCATTTGTTAAACCGAAGGGCATAACAAGAAACTCATAATGCCTAAACCTCGTCCTAAATGCGATTTTCGGTACATCTTGTTCCTTAACCCTTAGCTGGTAGTAGCCAGACCTTAAGTCAATCTTAGAAAACATGGTAGCTCCCTTCAACTGATCGAACAAATCATCTATCCTTGGCAAGGGATACTTATTCTTCACAGTCACCTTGTTGAGCTGCCTGTAGTCTATACATAATCTCATCGATCCTTCTTTCTTCTTTACAAAAAGTACCAAAGCTCCCTATGGGGAAAAACTCGGTCTCGCAAAACCCTTGTCATTAGCTCTTGTAGTTGAAATTTCAACTTCTTCAACTCTGTAGGAGCCATCCTATACGAAGAAATCGAGATGGTTGCCATACTAAGGACTAACTCGATTCCAAATTCAACTTCCCTCATGGGAGGCAATCCGGGCAATTCCTCCAAAAATATGTCCATGAACTCACATACCACTAGCACTGACTCGATCTTCAATTCAGATGCTTTAGTATTCAATACACCTTTTTCTTAAATATCTCTCTGCCGTCATAGATGATATCACTTTAGGCAATCCACCCAATTTACCTGGTTCAACCCGAAGAACATTTCCGTCTTCATATTTCAGCTTCATTACTTTTCGTCCACAATCCACTACAACCCCATGAAAAGTCAACCAATCCATCCCAAGGATTACATCAAATTCATTAAACGGCAATAACATCCAGTTAGCCTGGAAACGATGACCTCTAATTGTCAAAGGGCAACTTCTACGTATTTTGTCAACTAACACATGCTTGCCTAATGGATTTGACACCTTTACTACAAATTCTGTAGACTCAATTGGCATTTTCATACTAGGCACTAATTTCATGCAGACATAAGAATGGGTAGACCCCGGATCAATTAAAGCAAAAAAAAAATCGTGGATAGAAAAGGTACCTGTGATTACATCGGGAGACTCTGCCTCTCCACGAGCACGTATGGCATAAGTCCTTGCAGGCGCACGACCCTCAGACCTCATAGCTAAATCTCTAGGGGCACCTCTACTGCTAGCCCCACCTCCCGGGTTCTTTTGTGGTCTACCCCTCGAGGGAGCATTACTCGCCCTCATCTTTGGATTTTTCTCTTTCTCATCTAATTTAGGGCAATCTCGAATGAAGTGGTCTAGTGATCCACATTTGAAGCAACCTCTTTCATTCGCTCTGCATTCACCAAAATGGCGTCTACCACATTGCGAACACTCCAGCCTATTTGGTCGAGCACTACCGACACTCGTGATAGAAGTGGTCTGAGCTTTAGAAGCCGTGTTCTACTTGTTCTTGCTCTTATTCGAGAACCCCACTGATGCGTTGGATCGGGTAGGAAACTCTCTGATCTCTTAGATGAGGTCTGCTGTAACTTCCCGATTTGTCTTTTCCTTGAGGCTCGAGACTCAATATAGCCTTTTCTCTTCTCTTTGGCCAATTCCTCGGCCTTACATGCTCTCTCCACGAGCACCACCAATTCCCTCAATTCTAAGATGCCAACTAACAATCGAATGTCTTCATTCAATCAATCCTCAAATCTCTTGCACATGATGGCTTCGGTAGACACGCACTCCTTAGCGCATTTGCTGAGCCTCATGGACTCACGTTCATACTCTGTTACTTTCCTATGGCCTTGCTTCAGCTCTAAAAACTCTTTTCTATTTTGGTCCATAAACGTCTGACTAATGTACTTCTTTCGGAACTCCTCCTGGAAGAACTCCCATGTAATCCTTTCCCTTGGTACAACCGGCACAAGGGTGTTCCACCATTGATAGGCTGAGTCTCGTAAGAGTGACACTGCACACTTCACGCACTCCTCAGGCATGCACGATAACTCATCAAATGCCCTAATGGTATTTTTTAACCAAAATTATTGAAATAGGGAACACGCTCGTGTGGAAGGGCAACATGCCCGTGTGGTCATTATAACATGGCTGTGCTGATGGCCCGTGTGACACACGGTCTAAGCATCTAGGGACATGCCCATGTCTCATACCTGTGTGAATTTAATTCCAAATTTGAACCTACAGGGGTTTTCACATGGCCTGACACATGTCCGTGTCCATGGCCAGTGTCCCTCACTTGGCCATGACACGCCCATGTCTAAAAACCTTGACATTCTGTTTCTGACTTCAACATCCAATAAAGGACACATGGCCAAGGCACACACCCGTGGCTAGGGGTCGTGTCCTCTACATGGCTGAGACACACGGCCGTGTCTCTGCCCGTGTGTTTACTACCATGCATATTGACTTGAATTTTTTTTTGTAGGGGACACACGGCCGGACAACATGCCCATGGGGCTGGTTGTGTGTTAATGTACGTGATAAGTTTTATATTTATGATTGGTCATACTTGAAAAATAACTATTATCATGATGAAGGCAAGCGCACCCATCGAACAGTAGTATAGCTTATAACAAGACCGGAATGTCGAACCCACAGGAACTAAAAGTACTAGTATTAACTCTCTTTTTATTATCTAGACTAAAAATAAAGGGGTTTCTTCTATCTAAATTAATTAACTAAACTAAGAATACACAGGAAGAAAATTGGGGAAATACTTTTGGGAAAAAAACTGATTGATTTGGACAATACCCAAGGGAAAAATCCATATAGACTTCACTTTTTATTTGAATCTGAATTAGACGATTTATTCATTTGACTTGTTCCATACAAATCCCTGATTTATATTATTATCTCTCTCAAGACTAACAATGTCTAACCCTAGGTTGATTAATTGAAATGTCTTTCTAATTAAAACCCTTAGTGTCGCATTAACTCAATCTATGGATTCCCTTATTAGGTTTGACCCTAATCCGATAGATTTATGTCACCCTATGTCTAGGGGTGCAATCAACTCCGCTTAATTATGCTAGATATACTATTAGACAGGGACTTTTACTCCTCCGAATAAGAACATCAATACTTGAATCAATACCCTGGAATATTAAAGCAAGACTTAAAAACACATAATTAAGATCAAATCAAATATTTATCATATAATTCAGAAAATAATAACAAGATCCGTCTTAGGTTTCATTCCCCTTAGGTATTTAGAGAATTTAGTTTATTAGTGTAAAAGGAAATATCTCAGAAGAATAATAACAAAACATAAAGAAAACCCAAAAACCCCTGAAGGAAATTGAAGGGAGATCTTCAGTCTTGAAGGAGAATCGGGCTTCTAAGATGGATCAATCGGGTTTCTTCGAGTAATTCCTTACCTCTTACTCCATGTGTCCCTTCTAGGTACCTACTGGGTGTTTATATAGGCTTTAGAATGCCTAAGAATACTTCAAAGTGCCTTTTTCCGATTATAATTGGACTTGGGCCCGACAAAGACACGCCCGTGTGACACGCCCGTGTTCAAGTGCTTCAAATCGTGTTAGAGTCTGTTGAATTGCCACGGGCGTGTGGTCTACCCGTGTAAGAAGGTCCAGGCCATGTTAAAGTCTACCGAAATTACACGGGCGTGTGGTCTACTCGTGTATGGTAGTTCAGGTCGTGTCGATTTCTCATATTGGCCCATTTTCTTTGGTTTTGGCCCGATTCTCGCTCTTTTTACTCTCTATTGCTCACCTAAGTATAAAACATGAAATTAAAGGATTAGGAGCATCAAATTCCACAAATCCAATGATAATTCTTCCAAAAATATGCTAAGCATGAGATAACAATATGTATAAATTACGGTTTATCAAATACCCCTACACTTAAGTGTTTGCTTGTCCTCAAGCAAATTCCTGAATTCACAATTAAGAATTCATTTTTCTCAACTTATAATTCTCATCAATAGAATCTCAAAATAACCCATATGTAATCATACATTGAAAATTCAACTCGAAGAACATCAAAGTTTCAAACATTCTAAGTTGAGCATTTTATCACGAAAGCATAGGTGTCTCCCGTTATCTAAGTAATCACCTTTGATTCAAAATATCACAGAGTTTCACATCATCACTAAAGATTCACTCAAATCACTCGAGGTGTTTAAGGACAAGAAATTTAGCACTCAACAATCAATATGAAAAGTTATTACCATAGGCTTGCGTGAAAATCAAATCTCGGCTACTATATATTGAGATGATACATCAATCAAAAGGTCTTTAGAGGGTTGTAACGTGGCTTTGGTTAGGGAGTGTGGTCACAAGCTAAAAAAGAAGGTTAGAATCGAGATTGAGTTGAAACATTACCTGACTAGAAAAATACTAAAATTGACAATTTACATTCCTAATTGAGGTTTTCTTTATGGATAACATCGTTTTAATCTAAGCATTACATAATTTTATAATAATTTTTTTATAAGATCAAATCAAATATTTTAGAACTTTGCTAAAAATAAAACATAGCTAAGCAATTTAGTCAAATTGAATCTCGACAAAAATAGGGATCAAATTAATTGAGGGGATTTCAACAATAATGGGTAATGGGTTAATATTGAAGGTAAATCAATGAATGGCTTGTTAGGCTCAAGGGGGTTCATTAAGGGTTAATTGTGAAGGTAGGCTTTTATGGAGTGAATGGGTTAAACCTAAGTGCCTTTATCATCTCAACATATCAAATCAAAGGTGTGGTTTTGACATGCATTGTAACACCCCTATCCCGTATCCGTCGCCGGAATAGGTAAAGGGGCATTACCGGACTTGAAACTCATATCAGAACAGTAAATTTTTTTTTCATTTTCTTGAAGTAAAGATCATTCAATTGGATAATTGCTAGACACAACCAGGGATAAAATTTAAAAAAAAACTTATAAAAGTAAACATTCAAAAGATGTCATATTCGCATAGCTTATATACATTAACCAAAATATCCTCCCACTACTAGTCTATTCTATACATGCCATAAGATAATCCAAAACATAGCAGTACCAAACAGTGGATAGTGATAGTGTGACTAGTTGTTGACGATCCCCGAGCTTGTAGCTTCCAAATGAGATCTATAAAACAGAGGAAACAAAGTAAACGGAGTAAGCATTACAATGCTTAGTAAGTTTTAAGTAGTGTCAACAGATAACAATCAAATTATAACATAGTTGTTCGTATTTTTATTTCACTCTTCCTTCGGGCATACCATCCCTTTACCGAATATGCACATCTCATCATATATAATAGGTAGATAAATTCTCACTTGATAGTGATCTCTTATAAATATAGGTACATTACATATTTTCACCTAACTTTCCACATTGACCAAATGCACAATAATCATAGAACAGTCTTATTGCTTTACTCACATATGCATCACATAACGACCTTGTGATTTAGTCCAAATCAAGCTTAAATATAATCTCAAAATACATACCTGACCAACTTAACGCATTGAACGTATTTATTACCAATTGTTACTGTGAAGTCGTATAATCTTATGCTTTACTCGAATCTTCAGCGAAACCTTTAGCTCGAATAGTCCCCACACGTAGTTATCGGGTCTTACCCGGACAAAATCTCCACACGTAGTCATCGGGTCTTACCCGGACATAATCTCCACACGTAGTCATCGGGTCTTACCCGGAATATATTTCCAAGTTTCATGTACATTTAATCACATGTTACAACATTCACATCGACTGTCATATTTGTAATTCATTTGTCTCATCAAATATCTAATAATACACACCTTTCACATTTGGTCATTCGGCCACAATATACACACATCTCCTACATATTTCACATTAGCCATTCAGCTTTACCAAATATACATATCTCATACATATTTCACACTAGCCATTCGGCTTTACCACATATACATATCTCATACATATTTCACACTAGCCATTCGGCTTTACCACATGTACATATCTCATATATATTTCACATTAGCCATTCGGCTTTACCACATATATATATTTCATACATATTTCATATTAGCCATTCGGCTTTACCACATATACATATCTCATACATATTTCACACTAGCCATTCGGCTTTACCACATATACATATCTCATACATATATCACACTAGCCATTCGGCTTTACCACACATATATATCTCATACATATTTCATATTAGCCATTCGGCTTTACCACATATACATATCTCATACATATTTCACACTAGCCATTCGGCTTTACCACATATACATATCTCATACATATATCACACTAGCCATTCGGCTTTACCACACATATATATATTTATCTTGTACATCAATTTCAGCAATAGCTTATAAGCAACTCAAATAGTTTCATCAATGTTTACAACAAAATCACATATTCACTACAAGCTGTTTTCCTGAGCAATAGTCACTAAATTATTTATAACTAGAGCTAAAAAACTCAAAATCAATTGCCATTAATTTTCCCTGAATATAGACTCATATATCTTCCATCCATAAAATTTTCAGAATTTTAGTTTTGGCCAATCAATACCAGATTTTTCTTAAATTTTCCCCTGTTTCACTGTTTGACTAATCTGACCAGTCTTCACTACGAATCAAATTTCTCATTGTACAGAATTCAAAATATGTTCTATTTGATTTCATTTGAAACTAGACTCCTTAAGGAGTCTAAGAATATAAATTTTATCTTATAAACATTTTTGTACAAATTATAATGATTTTCTAAAAACAGAACAGGGGATTTCGGAGTCATTCTGACACTGTCTCACACAATTTTAAATATCTCTTTATAGGAAATTTCTTTGCTTACACGGTCTCTTTTATAAGAAACTAGACTAATTAAGCTTTGATTACATATTTTATTCAGCCTATAATTCCATGCCAACAATTTATAGTGATTTTCTAAAATCACGTTACTGCTGCTGTCCTAAGCAAATTATTACAATTTGCTCTTAAATTTCCAAGTCTAAACACTTATGAACTTACCATTTGAGTTTAAGACATATCATGGCCACATCATATCTTATTAAATCAACTCATTATGTCCTATTATGATTGAATTTACTCAATGTTTAATCACTTAAAACTTACCTCGGAAGTGGTCGACGACTAGATATCCACGGCTATTCGTTTACTTTCTCTTTTCCCCTATCCGACTTTGATCCTCTTTGCTCTTAAGCTTAAGTAAAACAATAGATTTGCTTAAGTACTTAACTAATATTATTCACTTAACAATCACATTTGGCAATCACATATCATTTAATCTATATCTAAAACAATAGATTTCAATATGTATCATATTTAATAAAACATGCCATGACTCGATTTCATGCTTATTTAATTTATATCTAATTCACATTCACAAGCAAGGAGTCACTTAATTTATCATGCTTCCTTA
This sequence comes from Gossypium hirsutum, assembly GCF_007990345.1. NCBI lineage: Eukaryota > Viridiplantae > Streptophyta > Magnoliopsida > Malvales > Malvaceae > Gossypium > Gossypium hirsutum. Next base: position 38,691,715 of record NC_053434.1, on the reverse strand, counting down.
TACATGAATTTAATCATATTGCCGAATGTCCTTATGTGTACATGGTACATACATAAGGCATATATATATACCTATATATGACCATTATAATTTAAACATTTAATCATAATCGGCAAGCTTTATTTCAACTATTTAAGGTGCAAACATCAATTAACAAACAAACATTATCAACCCATTTTTATTACACATTTTCCCCAACTTAACACCCCCAAATTATCAAACTTTAACAAGTTTAAAACTCATCTAATGACCATTTATAAACTAAGGCATCAACCATTCAAATTCAACTCATCACAACATGGCCGAATACACATTTCTCCTACTTCCATTCTAAATAAAAATTTATCAAGCTTCCATCTTCATTTAACTATGTACCATTTAGAACCATCAATACTTTACACCCTTTAGCAAATTATAATCAATTGCCAAATGCATCTTTGACAATTTAAACCACGCAACTCAAATTCTTACAATTTAAGCTTAGAAATTTCTATTCATGTAAATTTTAGCAACATGGAGTCCATTAAACACTCCAAAATTCCATTTGGACAACAATTGTTCAACCTTCTAGCATAATTTCAATCTGGACAGCAAGCATTATTTAACATTCAGGTTGTTTTATTAGACCATCCGAATAGCTTAATTAACACCAATTTATAGCCCCTTGAACAATGAATTAAACCCATTCGATTAGCAACAAAAACTAATATTTAACAACCATTGTTTTCTTTTATTTCAAACATGCAGCAGACCAATTCCTCCACATATTACAGCACATTCGAATCAGCATTTACATGCTGGAACAATTTGTTTTCAAGCTGCAGTTTTCAGCAGTCATTTATGCATTTAATTGTCAAATTGTTACGTCACTACTAACAACTGAAACTTAGTAAGAATAACATAATATTTTAGCTATTAGACTCAATTTATCAACCCCTAATCGGCATGAAAATAGAACCATTAATTTGTTCAAATTTTGGACAGCATAACGAAGGCACAAAATTGGACAGTAGTAATTTTTACAACTAATCAAAGAGCTTTTCTTTTCTACAACCCGCATTCGTGCCTTCCAACCACAATCCATCATCATTTTTCTTTACAACAAAGTTAAAGATAGAGGGGAGCTTAGAAAGCTTACCAACTTAGGATACAACTCTTAAACAAGCTAAATCCTTAGTTTTCTTCAACATGCAAACTGTCTCCATTTTTCTTTTTGTTGCAGCCCTCTTCTTCTTCTTCGATGGATTACCGAGTTACTTGAAATTTTAGCTACCTAACTAGCTAAAATCATAGTTTTTTCCTCCTTCTAGCCATCTTCTAAGCAAAAAATTAAAGCAACCCAACTTTCTTCTTCCTCCCTCAAGTCACGGCAATGGAGGAGCAAGGGTGAGACAACTTTGGTTTCTCTTCCCATTAACTAGTATTTTATTATTTCTCACACAACATTTTAACACAAAATGTTTATAATATGTTTTAACCCATAGCATGGCCGGCCACTACCTAACATTTTGGGTGATTTGACATGCAAGTACAAGCATTTCCTAACATGCATTAATAGATCCTTATAGATTAACCTATCACATTTCAAAAGTGTCACACATAAGTCCTATTTAATAAAATTCACTTTCAATTAACAAAATTCAAACATGAAATTTTCACACATGCATATATACATATAATAAGCATTAAGTATGACGGTTAATTATTTTTATGACTCAGTTTTGTGGTCCCGAAACCACTTTCCGACTAGGGTCACATTAGGGGTGTCACATACATAATCAAGCAAGTTCTAGAATAACAATTTGATATTAACACACTCATAGCAATAATAAAAGTAAGCATGATAGAAATAATAGATGCTCTAAAGGCTCAAGATCTCACAAAAAATCATGGCTTTTTGATGTTAAACCTGTGAATTTCAATTCAAGATAATACCTAAACTTGGGGAAACAACCTAAATTTTTTTTTGGATTCTCAAATATCAACTTATCATGCTTGATTCTCTAATTCCTTAAAGTTTAAACAATCAATGCATAAATGCCTATGTTTTAATTCAAGACATATCAATAAAAATCATAAATTAATCAAAATTCATTCTAATAGAGATATGAGTGAGTAACATGAGAATAAGACAATAGTCAGGGATTTTTATGATAATGATATAAATAACACCCACACTTAAGATGTACATTGTCCTCAATGTACAAAGATAGATTTACTAAAAATTATAGATATAAGATCATAAGATAGGGAGAGAAGTGAAACTTCCTGAATGTTAAATGGAATCCTTGAATTGGATTCATGGAGAGTAGTCAGCTAAGTCAAGTGTAAGATTGGAGGAGGATACTCTAGTGGTGGTAGAGGTTCGTTAGTCCACAAGTCCTATGCCAAAAGAATATTATATTTGGTGGTAGCTATGGTCGTGGTCAGCAGGACATGGCAGTCATGGAGAACCTTTTCCAGTGGAGTTGCAATTTCTTAAGTAATAGTGAGCTTTGGAGCTCTTCATAACTATGATAGAATCATTAACTCTTTAGGAAATATAAAGTTGTATGATTACTCGTAAAGAAATGGCTGAAAATATAAATTACTTAATATAAATTATAAAACCTAAAGATGAAGTAAAAATGGTCTTAAAAATAAAAAGTAATTTAAAAAGGTAAATAAAGATAAAAATAAACAAATAAAAATAAAAAACAAAGTAAAGTCTTTAAAAGTCCTCATCGCCGGATGGTTCGCGAGGTGGGGGTGGCGATGAGATGTGAAGGTGCTGACAAATCTAATGTAATGTTGCATCAATGTGATCGAAGTGCTAAAAACATTGCTGCTCAAATCGACTGAGGCGCTCAGAGATGTCAGAGAGTGAAACAGCCGTAAGAACTGAACAACGAATAGGTGGTGGCTAAGATGGTGGATCCTCGTGGGTGGTGAGACATCATTAGTAATGTCCTTTGGGTCCTCCTGCTCAGTTGATTGGACGAGGCGGTACTAAAGAGGATCAAATCCATGTCGTTGCTTGATCATCCTCATATGGAGCATTCTCGAGATGCCCTATGAGGACATCTGACCGATGAGGGTGAGGGAGGATGTTTGCACCACCGCGTTGAGGAGATCGAAGTACCATGCCAGGTGAGTCGCATAAGGGTCAATGGAAATGACTCTCTTCCTATGCTGTTCTGTCTGATAACGAATGGAGAGGGCAATAAAATAGGCGAGGTCAAATACGTACCCATGCGCCATGGTCCATAAAAAGTATGCGTCGTTAGTGTTGACGACTCTGGTGCTCTCTCGCCGTCCTGTCAGGGTGTGGGCTAGGATGGCGTGTAGGTATCTTAGGGATGGGGTGAGAGTTAATGCCTTGGAATGACTAGGGTCATAGGTGGCCGAAGTAGGAACGAGGGCCCTCCAGCAGTTTGAAGGAGAGTAGTAGATGTGGTGATGGAGGCTGGCGAAGTCGTCGTCGTCCATGAACTCCTCTGTGTATAGTCCTAACGTGGCTCCAAACTCAGGCACACTCAACTGGTGAACTAAACCGCCGAGACGGAACTGGACCATTCCAAGATCATCAAACTCTATCATAACAACTTAAAGGTTGAAGGTCAAGTAGAGTTCGAGTGTGAGCTCAAGGTACGTCACCTCGAAGATTTCGAAGAAGAGCCCCCACGGGTCGGTAGTTAGGAGGGTCCGGACAGCATCAGCGAGTTAGATCTACTCGAGTGCGGCCCAATCAATACAACGGCGCTCGTAGTATCTAAAATAGTTCCTCCTGAGGTCCCAGGGGAAACTGTAAGAATAGGTGCCGGATTTTGGTGGTAGGACTCGAGGAGGATGCTGCTCCTTTACACTTCTTCGATGCGGGGACGATAGTCTTCTTGCCTCGTAGATTTGACATGATATACCTGTAAGAAAAACTACTATTATATCCTAATGAATAGAAAAGACAACATATACTAACAAATTTGACAAGAAATTAATGATGAATTAAACTAACCAATTCAACCAAAAACTACTAATACTAACAAGACTCAACCAAAAGCAATCAAACTTGATGGCAGAGATGTTATGGAAAATGGCATAGTGATAGCATGACTAGATTCAACACGAAAAAGATTAAAGTAGTTAATAATGGTAAGAAAATGGTATAAAATACGTGAAATAAATCCTAAGAATGAGGATGATATGGTAAGTAGTTAGTAGCATAATGTAAATAATAGGGACAAAATTAAGATTATCATGATAGTAAGCATAAAAAGAAAGGAAAAGAGATGAGAAAACCATTAGTGAAGGTCCGGTGGCCGGAGAAGCGACGACGTGATTGTGGGGTATGGTTGGGGTCGGCCACAGGCGTGGGTATTGATGCCGTGTGATTCTTGCAAGGGTGAGAAGAGGGAAAAGGGGAAAGAGAGGGGAGAAAATGGCAGAAGAGTGGAGAGTTTAGGGGTAGTCGGTCGGTGGGAGGGGAGAGATTTCAACAGCTAGGTTTAGGGTTTTGGGGAAGGGGATGATCAATAGTAGGGGGTTTATATAGATATTAGGACACACGGCCGTGGGGCACGCCCGTGGACCTTTATTTCAGCCCGTGTGTTTTGTGATTTTTAAATTTGGGCGCATCTGAAATTAGGCCCACGCCCGTGTTCTTTAGGCGTGGTGGTGCACACGACCGTGTCGCACGGTCGTGTCCTACTTCGTTCGCTTCTCCCATGCTCGTGTATATATCTGGACACCTATGTTATTTTGATAGTATCGACCACGGCTGGTGGGCACGGGCGTGTCGCACGCTCGTGTTAATTTGGCAGTTTTGACCAAGGCTTATAGACACGGGCATGTTGCACGCCCGTGTTGTTTTGGCAGGATTGCCCACGGCCATGTTACACGGCCGTGGCAATGTATCGAATCCCATGTTGGGGAAAAAATTTGCTCTATTTTCACACGGCTGTATCGCACGGCCGTGTCGCCTCCCGTGGTATGAGCACGGGCTAAGGCATGCTTGTGTGCCTGGCCGTGTGGATGTGGAAAACCTGTGTTCAAGGACTCAGTTAGTGATTTAGATGTTAAAAACTAAAATTTTAAAGAAATCAACACTATTAGTGTTCGGGTTGCCTCTCAAGAAGCGCTTATTTATAGTCTAAGCTCGACTTACCTCAATTTTGCGTGATTACGGTGGATTGAGGAGTTGAAACTCCTCACTTTTTCTATCAATTTTATCAAAATAAGGTTTGAGTCGAGTATTATTTACCTTAAAAGTTTCGAATACAGTATGTGTTACCTCGACTGTACCATGTGGGAAGATGTTCATTACCATAAAGGGAGTCGCTTTTTCCGTTTTATGCTCTAAAGTAGCAATTCGGGGGTTATTTTCATCTAACAATACTTTGTCCCCAACTTTAATTTGCTTTTTTTCATCCCTATGTTCATTGTGGTGTCATTTTGATTTGTCATATGCTTTTGGTTTCTCCTTGACAAGCATTCGCCATTCATCTAGTTCATCAACCTGAAGTCTTCGTTCTTCATAGATTGGTCCTTTGTTGTTACTTGAACACAGCTCATGAATAGGCATTCGAACGTGTTTCCTGCACAGAAGGTTGCACCACTTGATTAGTATTAGTAGTATGATTTACACAACCACCCTCAATATTCGATGTGTTATTCAAATTACGAGCTTGAAGAGTGATTGTTTTATCACCCACACGAAGTGTGAGTTCACCTGTACCAACATCAATAATGGTTCTAGCAGTTTCTATAAAGGGTCTCCTAAAATCAAATGTATGTTACTATCCTCTTCCATATCTAGAACAAAAAAAGTGTACTGGGTATATAAATTTATCGATTTTAATAATGACATATTCAATAATACCCCTAGGAAATCTAATGGTTTTATCAGACAATTGAATGCTCATCCTAGTTTGTTTGGATTTCCCAAGACCTAGCTATTTAAACATTTTATAAGGCATAACATTAATTCTTGCCCCTAAATCAGCCAATGCATTATTCACGTTCAAACTACCAATTAAACAAGGAATCGTAAAACTCCCTGGATCTTTCAACTTTTTGGGTAGCTTATTCTGTAGAACGGCTGAGCAAACTGCGTTCAACTCTACATGCAACGCCTCGTCCAACTTTCGTTTATTTGCTAAAAGCTCCTTTAAGAATTTAATTGCGTTTGGCATCTGCAAAAAAGCTTCAATAAACGGTAAGTTAATATGTAATTTCTTCAATAGTTTAAGGAATTTACCAAATTGTTCATCCGTGTGGTCTTTCCTTGTCGCATTGGGGTATGGCGCATGAGGTTTGTACTCTTTACTTACCGGTTTCCACTCACTGTGGTCCACCTCATCCTTACCTTTACTTACCACAATTCCTTGCCTTGATTCAGGTTCAGGTTCAAGTAACCCTTCTTTTTCTCGAATGGTAATCGTATTGAGTTGTTCCCTTGGGTTAGATTCAGTGTTACTTGGCAAGCTACCTTATGGTCGTTTAGAAATCAATTTGGCACATTGGCCTATCTGAGTTTCGAGCCCTTGTATCAATGCTTGTTGATTCTTAAGTGCTATTTCGGTATTTTGAAAATGAGTCTCTAACACCGAGATAAATTTCGTTAGCATCTCCTCAAGGTTCGGCTTCTTTTCCTACTAGTAAGGTGGTTGTTGAAAACCTGAGGGAAGTTATGGCCTTTGATTTCCTTGACCACCCCATGAGAAATTGGGATGGTTCCTCCAACTTGTATTATAAATGTTACTATATGGGTTATTTTGAGGTCTAGAATTATTATTACCCATATATTGAACTTGTTCCTCCTTGATGCTAGGGTCGAAGGATTGATATTCTATGTGTGCTCCTCCTCCATTTCAATGACACCTCATCACGGGATGTACCTGAGTAGAACCACATAGACTGTCAATCTTTTTATTTAAAAGTTCTACCTGGTTAGACAGCATAGTAACCGCATTGAGGTTGAAAACACCAGCTACTTTTGTCAGCTTTGTTCTTATGACTTGCCACTGATAGTTATTCAGTGACATCTCTTCAATAAATTCGTAAGCATCTTCAGGAGTGTTGTTATTTAGAGTTCCACCGGTGGCTGCGTCGATAAGTTGCCTTGTTGAGGGGTTTACATCGTTGTAAAAAGTCTGAACCTATAGCCATAGAGGTAACCCATGGTGAGGGCACCTTCTCAATAAATCCTTGTATCTCTTCCATGCATCATAGAGTGTTTCTAGATCCATCTGCACAAAAGAAGAGATATCATTCCTCAACTTAGCCATTTTAGTCGGCGAAAAATATTTAAGTACGAATTTTTCGGTCATTTGTTCCCAAGTAGTGACTGACCCTCGTTGTAACGAGTTCAACCACTGGTTAGCCTTATTCCTCAATGAAAGGGAAACAACCGAAGGTGAATGGCATCATCAGAAATGCCATTGATCTTAAAGGTGTCGTAGAATTCTAGAAAATTTGACAAATGAGTGTTTGGATCCTCGTCCTGCAAACCATCAAACTAAACAAACTGTTGTATCATTTGAATTGTGTTAGGTTTCAGTTAAAAATTATTTACAGCAATAGCAGGTCTAACTATACTCGATTCGGCTCCTATTAAAGTAGGTTTAGCGTAATCATACATAGTACGAGGAGCAGGATTCTGATTTATTGGATTTGCAGCAACCACGGGAGGAAGCTGATTATTCTGATTCTCATCCATCTCCTCAGTTGTATTATGGATTTCTTCTAGTCATAAACTATAAAAACCTGCCAGAAGGAAAAAGAAAATTTAGTAACAAAAATCAAAATAAAATTTAAATTGCAGTAGAATAAATGGCTAAAGTAATAAAAATTAAGTGTTCCTAATATCTTAGTTCCCCGGCAACGGCGCCAAAAACTTGATGTGAGTGATAAGTTTTATATTTGGTGCTACTTGAAAACTAACTATTATCACGATGAAGGCAAGCACACCTAGCGAACAATAGTATAGCTTATAGCAAGACCAGAATGTCGAACCCATAAGAACTAAAAGTACTAGTATTAACTCTCTTTCTATTATCTAACCTAAAAATAAAAGGGGTTTGTTCTATCTAAATTAATTAACTAAACTAAGAATGCACAGGAAGAAAATTAGAGAAATACTTTTGGGAAAAAAACTGATTGATTTGGACAATACCCAAGGGAAAAATCCACCTAGACTTCACTTGTTATTTGACTCTGAATTAGACGATTTATTCATTTGACTTAATCCATAGAAATCATTGATTTATATTATTATCTCTCTCGAGACTAACAACGCCTAACCCTAGGTTGATTAATTGAAATGTCTTTCTAATTAAAACCCCTAGTGTCGCATTAACTCGATCTATGGATTCCCTTATTAGGTTTGACCCTAATCCGGTAGATTTATGTTGCCCTATGTCTAGGGTTGCAATCACCTCCGCCTAATTATGCTAGATCTGCTCTTGGACATGGACTTTTTCTCCTTTGAATAAGCACATCAATACTTGAATCAATATCCTGAAATATTAAAACAAGATTTAAGAACACATAATTAAGATCAAATCAAATATTTATCATATAATTTAGAAAATAATAACAAGATCCGTCTTAGGTTTCATTCCCCTTAGGTATTTAGGGGATTTAGTTCATAAGTGTAAAAGGAAACATCTCAGAAGAATAATAACAAAACATAAAGAAAACCCAAATACCCCTGAAGGAAATTGAAGGGAGATCTTCAGTCTTGAAGGAGAATCTGGCTTCTAAGATGGATCAATCGGCTTTCTTCGAGTAATTCCTTGCCTCCTACTCTATGTGTCCCTTCTAGGTACCTCCTAGGGTGTTTATATAGGCTTTAGAATGCTTAAGAATCCTTCAAAGTGCCCTTTTTCGATTAGAACTGGACTTGGGCCGGACAGAGACACGCCCGTGTGAAACGCCTGTGTGACACGCCCGTGTGCAAGTGCTTCAAATCGTGTTAGAGTCTGTTGAATAGCCATGGGCGTGTGGTCTACCCGTGTAAGAAGGTCCAGGTCGTGTTAGAGTCTACCGAAACTACACGGGCGTGTGGTCTACCCTTGTACGGAAGTCCATGTCGTGTCGATTTCTCATGTTAGCCCATTTTCTCCGTTCTTGGCCCGATTCTTGCTCTTTTTACTCTCCTATGCTCACCTAAGTATAAAACATGAAATTAAAGGATTAGGAGCATCAAATTCCACAAATCCAATGATAATTCATCCAAAAATATGCTAAGCATGGGATAACAATATGTATAAATTACGATTTATCATGTGTCACACATGACCTAGACACACACCCGTATGTCTACCCATGTGGACAACATAGGGCTATTTACCAAGCCCCTTTGCCACCCTAAAACACAAAATAACAACATCCATCATGCGAAAGATCATCATAATATGATTTCTCAATCCAACAACCACATCTACGGCCTTTACACATTTCATATTTACTAAACCAACAAACAAATTTCCCATTTATGAAATAACTTCTTGTATTCATATAACAACTTTTAACTTTAACCATTTCCATGGCCTTATACAAAATGAATCAAAATGATAAAGTAAGACAACATTTTTCCAATTAGCAATGACACAAAATCATCAAGTCAGGGTCCTATACATGCCATAATCAAAATAAATAGATCTAACTATACTAAGTGCTTCGATTGATAGTGTGATCGATGCCTCCGACGTTCCTTAATCCACGAGCTAACTAAGCGGTACTATAAGAAAATGGAAAGAAAATAGGGTAAGCATAAAGCTTAGTAAGTTGCATGCAATAAATATAACGGCAACTTTCCTATTCACCATCATGCTCATAGTACTTAAGTAGGCATAAGTGATAAATCGTAATTTATACATATTTTTACCCCATGTTTAACACATTTTATGGGTTATTTTCCATTGGAATTGGTGAATTCGATGCTCTTAATGCTTTAATTCGATGTTTTACACTTAGGAGAGCATAGGAGAGCGAAAGGAACAAGAAACGGGCCAAAAACAGAGAAACTGGACCGAAGTACGAAATCAACACGGCCTGGACCTTCTCACACGGGCAGACCACACGGCCGTGTCAATTTGACAGGCTCGAGCACGGCTGAAGTAATCGAACACGGGCATGTGCCACGGGTGTGTCCCTGCCGAGCCCAAGTTGAGTCTAATTCGGAAAAGGCTAATTTTGAGGGCTTTTAGGCATTCCAAAGCCTATAAATACACCCTAGAGAAGGAAGAAAATGAGAGGGAGAATAGGGGGTAAGTAATTACTCCAAGAAAGCCGATTGATCCATCTCAGAAGCCGGATTCATCATCAAGACTGAAGATCTCTCCTCAATTTCCCCTTCAGGAGTTTTGGGTTTTCTTTATGATTTGTATTCTTTATTATTCTGAGATGTTTTCTTATTTAGTTATGAACTAAAACCCCTAAATACCTAAGGGGAATGAAACCTAAGACGAATCTTGTTATTATTTTTTGAATCGTGTGATAAATATTTAAATTGTTCTTAATTATGTGTTCTTAATTCTTGTTTTGATATCCCAGGATACTGATTCAAGACAAGCTCTTATTCAGAGGAGGAATAGACCCTGTCTAAGAGTACATTTGTCATAATGAAGCGGAGTTGATTGCGCGCCTAGACATAGGGTGACAAGATTTTGCCGGATTAGGGTGAAACCTAATAAGGGGATCCATAGATCGAGTTAATGCAACCCTAGAGTGTTAATCAGAGAAAAGTCTTGGTTATTCAATCTAGAGATTAGACATTATTAGTCTTGAATAGGGATAATAACATAACTTAGGGATCTCTACGGAACTAGTTAAATGAATAAATCGTCCGATTCAGAGCCAGAATAACAAGTATAGTCTAGGTGGATTTTTCCTTAGGTATTGTCTTCATTCAATCGATTTTCCCAAAAGCAATTCCCCAATTCCATTCTCTATGAGTTCTTAGTTTAGATAATTAGTTAGTTAAAACAAAAACCTCTTTATTCTTAGGCTAGATAATAAAAAGATAGTCATTACTAGTACTTTTAGTTCCTTTGGGTTCGACAATCCAGTCTTGCTAAAGCTATAGTACTGTTCGATAGGTACACTTGCCTACATCGCAATAATAGTTAGTTCAAGAACAAGTAATTATAAATATTTAAAACCTATCACGAAATCACGCGATAAATAAGCACAACTTACTCATCACTAGCCAATACATTTCACATAGCATATATTGAGCTCACATCTCATACATTTCAAATAGGTACCTGTACCATTCACAACATGGTTATACATTCCTTGTTTAACTTAAACTGTGACTCTCACCATTGAACCATTTGGAATGCTATCGGATATTCATTAAGCCTCAAACATAGGGTGTAATGCCAATGCCATGTCCCAGACATGGTCTTACGCTGGGTCATCCATCAAGTCGATGCCATGTCCCAGACATGGTCTTACGCTGGGTCATCCATCAAGTCGATGCCATGTCCCAGACATGGTCTTACACTGGCTCTCATATATCCGTGCCAATGCCATGTCCCAGACATGGTCTTACACTAACACATGTCATAGCCGATGCATGTCCCAAACATGTCTTACACTGGCTTACATCTCGAGGCCGATGCATGTCCCAGACATGTCTTACACTAGCTCTCGTCTCGATGTCGTTTCCATGTCCCAGACATGGTCTTACACTGGTTCTCATAATATGGTCGATGCATGTCCCAAACATGTCTTACACTAGCGCACAAATGACCCAAATGTCATGGCATGAATATCCGATTTGTTCCTAAGGTTCACCCGGGAGTTCTATTATGTCAATTATCATCAAGTATTTTCATTACCACAGTTAAGAAATTTATTCTATATCAATTTAAACACATATAGTAACAATGCAATTGTATTATTTACATACAACTTACCTCGGTATTCAAAATTTGGCGGTTATCTCGACTTGTTTTGCTAGTTTGGCTTTTCTCCGGTCTAGGCCCAGATTTTGTAATTCTTGATCTATAATGATAAAAATTCATGAATTTAATCATTTTATTAATCTAAGCACTCCAAAATTTAAAATTGAGTAAAATGACCATTTTACCCCTAAACTTTTGCAAAATGACAATTTTACCCCTAGGCCTGAAAATCGATTTTTATTTCACTTTCTCACTAATCAAGCCTAAACGATCACTTTTTATACTAAAAGTAGCCCACAATTCTCCTTATTTCACACATTTATCACCTATTTTACAACTTATGCAAAATGGTCCTTAGTTAGGGTTTTTATGGAAACTACTTCACAAAAGTTGTTTATTACACTACCATAACTCTTTTTCTTCCATAAAATTTTAGAAAGAAACATGAACACACTTATGGTAAAACCCTAGACTTTCAACAATTTTGCAAAATAGTCCCCTCATTTGAAAGTTTATTTTACAAGGGTTCTAAAAGTACTAAAATATTGAAGAAAAACCCTCAAATGACTTACTTGCAAAGGCTTAAGTTGCTGAAAATTTTTCAAGCTTCCATGGCCGTTTTCTTGGAGAAAAATCGGTAGAGAAGAAAGAGAGAGATGAAAAAAATGACTACTTTTACTATTTGTTTTATTTTATTCAATTTCAACACCTAATTTCACCAAATTTTGACTTTTGACCACCTTTGTCTCCTATGACCGGCCATGCTATTCTAAAGGGTCTAATTGCTCTTTAAAGACCTCCAGCTACTTTAACATCTAAATAACACTTCCAAAAACTTATCAGAATAACACAAATTTAGCAACTTGCTAAATGCATAAATGTTCAATGATTCATGAATTTAAACCATGGGTTAACTATACTATGCACTTATAAATTTAATTTCATAAACAATTACATAAAAATCACATTAACATACCTTTAAATTGAAACAACCATGGCTGAATGCTTGGCCTCTTCTTCTATTTTTTTCTTTCTTTAATTCGGCAATGAAGAAAGAAAGATGAACTCCCATTATTTTTATCATCCTTTTCTTATTTTACTATTTTTTTATTTCAATATAATGCCATTACTTATTATAATGCTTAAATAAAATATATATTATCTATCAACCATCATTATGGCCGGCCACTATATTAAAAGTGGTCCATTTGACATGCAAGCCCCCATTTCAATAGTTCATGCATTATTTGGCACTTTAAAATTCACCTATCACATTTTCAAGTCTTATCACATGAGTCCTATCTTATAAATTAACACATAATTGATAAAATCAAGGCACAAGGTATTCACACATACAAATTCCAATTACAATAAGCACAGAATATAACATCTAATCATTTTTGTGACTCGATTTTGTGGTCCCGAAACCACTTTCTGATTAGGGTCACTATAGGGCTGTCACAACTCTCCCCCCTTAGGAATTTTCGTCCCCGAAAATCTTACCAGCGAATAAATTAGGGTATCTTTCTTTCATGGAGACTTGAAGCTCCCAAGTAGCTTCTTCAACCCCATGTTTGACCCACAACACTTTCACTAATGAAATTGTCTTATTCCGCAATTCTTTCACCTCGTGAGCCAAAATACGAACCGGTTCCTCCTCATAACTCAAATCAGAACGAATTTCTATCTCTAATGGACTAATCACATGAGAAGGATCGAATCTGTACCGACGGAGCATCGAAACATGAAAAACGTCGTGAATCTTTTCAAGTTCAGATAGCAAAAGTTGTCTATACGCAACCAGCCCAATCCGTTCTGTAATTTCATATGGTCTGATATATCTCAGACTCAATTTTCCTTTACGGTCAAATCTGAGTATCTTTTTCCACGGTGAAACTTTAAGAAACACTTTGTCTCCGACCGATACTCAATATCTTTTCGTTTTAAATTCGTATACGACTTCTGACGATCTGAAGCTGCTTTCAGACTTTCACATATCACTTTTACTTTCTGTTAAGCATCTTTAATCAAATCAACCCCAAAGATTTTACTTTCGCTAAGCTCGGTCCAAAACAATGGTGTACGACATTTACGTCCGTGCAAAGCCTCGTAAGGTGCCATCTTAATGCTTGATTGAAAACTATTGTTGTAAGCAAATTCAATCAAAGCCAAATACCGTTCCCATGAACCACTAAACTCTAGGATGCAGCATCTTAACATATCCTCGAGTATTTGAATTACATGTTCTGATTGACCGTCCGTCTGAGGATTAAATGCGGTTCTAAATTTTAGCTTGGTACCCAAAGCGTCTTGTAATTTCTTCCAAAATCGCGAGATGAATCTTGGGTCTCTGTCAGGCACAATAGAAATAGGCACCCCGTGTAACCTTACAATCTGAGAAACATACAGTTCAGCTAACTTGTCCAGTGAATAATCCATACGTACGGGAATAAAATGAGCCGAATTTGTCAATCTATCAATAACAACCCAAATCGTATCTTTCTTACTTGGTGACAATGGCAACCCAGATACAAAATCCATCGTGACTCGATCCCATTTCCATTCGGGTATCATGATCGGCTGAAGTAATCCCGAAGGTACTTGATGTTCCGCTTTCACTTGTTGACATATCAAACACTTCGAGACAAAGTCAGAAATGTCTCGTTTCATACCATGCCACCAATACTGACGTTTTAGATCGTTGTACATTTTCGTACTACCCGAGTGAACTGATATTCGGCTGTTATGAGCCTTGCTCAAAATTATCAGAATAAGTTCCGAATTTCTTGGAACACACAATCGACTTCTGAACCTCAGACAATCATTGTCGTCAGTTTGAAACTCTGAATCCCCATTTGCAACACATTCAGCTCGTTTAGCAACCAATTCATCATCCACTTTCTGAGTTTCACAAATTTGATGAATCAATAACGGTTTGGCTTTTAATTCTGATACTAACACATTATCAAATGAAACAGACAAGTGTACATTCATCGCTCGCAAAGCAAATAGTGACTTGCGACTTAAAGCATCGGCAACCACGTTTTCCTGGGTGATAGTCAATGACAAGCTCATAATCTTTCAACAATGCAAGCCAACATCTTTGTCTCAGATTCAAATCTTTTTGAGTCATCAAATATTTGAGACTTTTGTGATCTGAATATACATGACACCTCTCTCCAAACAAGTAGTGTCGCCATATTTTCAAAGCAAATACAATGGCAGCTAATTCGAGATCGTGGGTCGGATAATTTTTCTCATGTGGTTTCAATTGTCCTGAAGCGTAAGCTACAACTCGACCTTCTTGCATCAATACACAACCCAGCCCATTTAAAGACGCATCACTGTAAATGACAAACTCTTTACTAGATTCAGGCTGCACTAACGCTGGAGCTTCAGTCAAATAGGTTTTTAGTTGGTCGAAACTTTTCTGGCACTTTTCTGACCATTCGAACTTAACATCTTTCTGAAGTAGCTTCGTTATTGGTGTGGCTATCATCGAAAAACCCTTTACAAACCGTCTGTAGTAACCGGTAAGTCCCAAAAAGCTCCGAACTTCAGTAACATTTCGAGGAGGCTTCCAATCAAGTATGGCTGATATTTTACTTGGATCAACCTGAATACTCGATGCGGATACCACATGCCCAAAAAAGCTAACTTCTCTCAACCAGAACTCACACTTACCGAACTTAGCATATAACTTCTTGTCCCGTAAAATCTGCAACACTAATCTCAGATGCTCGGCATGTTCGGCTTCATCTCGCGAATAGATCAAAATGTCGTCTATATACACAACTACAAACCGGTCCAAATACTGTCTGAAGATTCGATTCATCAAGTCCATAAATACCGCAGGGGGATTAGTGAGTCCAAACGGCTTCACTAAAAACTCGTAGTGACCGTATCTTGTTCTGAAAGCAGTTTTAGGCACATCTGAGTCTCTAAATCGCAACTGATAATAACCCGATCTCAAATCTATCTTTGAAAACACTGAGGCTCCCTTCAGCTGATCAAACAAATCATCAATACGCGGTAACAGATATTTGTTCTTTATTGTCACTTTATTTAATTGACGATAGTCGATATACATTCTCATGGTTTTGTCTTTCTTTTTCACAAACAATACTGGTGCACCCTAAGGTGAAAAACTCGATCGAGCGAAACCTCTATCCGTTAACTCTTGCAACTGAGCTTTCAATTCCTTCAATTCGGTTGATGCCATATGATACGGAGCTATCAAAATTGGTGTAGTCCTAGGTACAAGTTTAATGCCAAACTCTACCTCTCGAACAGGTGGTAATCCCGGTAACTCCTCAGGAAAAACATCCAAAAACTCACAAACCACTGGCACTGATTCAAGTTTCTTTTCTGACTCTTTACTATCAAGTACGTACGCAAGATATGCTTCACACCCCTTCTTTACATATTTCTGAGCCAACATCGAGGATATTACTGCTGGTAACCCGTTCAAATCAGTAGACTCAACTCGGATTATCTCACTATTTGCACATCTCAAATCAATAGTCTTTCTGTTACAATTCACAACTGCATCATGTATGGTCAACCAATCCATACCGAGAATAAAATCAAATTCATCAAACGGTAAAAGCATCAAATCAGCCAAAAAATAGGAACCTCGGATTATCAGGGGGCATTTCCTGCACACTTTGTCGACTAGCACATATCGACCCAAGGGATTCGACACTCAAATCACAAACTCAGTAGACTCAACAGGTAAAGTCTTACTGTATGCTAAAGTCTCACAAACATATGAATGAGTAGAACCAGGGTCAATCAATGCAATCACATTAGTATCAAAGAGAGTGAAAGTACCGGTAATAACATCAGGCGAAGAAGCATCCCCGCGTGTGCATATAGCGTAAGCTCTAACAGGAATACGAGCCTCGGATCTGGTCATAGCATCTCTAGATCCTCTCTGACCGCCGCTAGCATTTCCCATATTTCTAGGTAGTCTACCTCGTGCTGTAGTAGTACTCGGTTTCCCACTCTGATTCACATTCTGCTCAGACAATCTCGGGCAGTTATAAAGTGGTCAGCTGATCCACACTTATAACAGGAGCGGTCATGAAATCTATAACTCCCCGAATGCCATTTTCCACAAAACTTGCACTCAGTCCTATCCCGACGATCATTTCCAACACTGGCAACTGAAGTGGCTCGCATACTCACAGGGGGTCTATCACAGTCCCGTCTGGAAAAGCCCAAAGGGTTCTTAGATCGGTCCGAATCATCTTGAAATCTCTTCGGTGACTGTCGAAAGGGCTTTCCCAAAGATCTTTTACGGAACTCTCTAGCTCCATCTTTAGCTTTTCTTTTCTCTTTACTGAGCTCTTCGGCTTTGCAAGCTCGCTCGACAAGCACTACAAACTCTCTGATTTCAATAATGCCAACAAACAGTTTTATATCTTTGTTCAATCCATCTTCGAAACATTTACACATTATAGCTTCTGAAGAAACACATTATCGGGCATACCGGCTAAGCCTCACAAATTTTCGTTCATAATCAGTAACTGACATGGAACCCTGTTTAAGTTCAAGAAATTCCTTCCGTTTCTGATCGATGAATCTCTGGCTGATATACTTTTTGTGGAACTCGGTTTGGAAGAACTCCCACGTCACTCCCTCCCTGGGCACAACAGAAACCAACGTATTCCACCAATAGTAGGCAGAATCACGTAGCAAATATATAACACATTTTAGGCATTCATCGGGTGTGCAAGACAGTTCATCGAACACTCGGATAGTATTGTCCAACCAAAATTCAGCTTGCTCAGTATGATCACTATCTGTAGCCTTAAATTCAGTAGCCCCGTGCTTTCGAGTTCTGTCAACTGGGGGCTTATTCAACCTCATCTAATCAATTATCAGAGGTATCGTAGATGTAGGGGTTGTATTTGTCGGAAGTGGGGGTTGTGGAGCAGCCGCATTAGTACGAATGTATTGGTTAATGTAACACCCCGTACCCGAGTCCGTCGCTGGAGTCGGACACGAGGGGTTTGCAGACTTAAATCACTTCTTTGCACAATCCATTTTAAATTTTCCAGGCAAGCTGGCTAACTGCGTCACTGTCACCTTAAAAATGATATCTTGAGTTTCACAACTCGAAAATCAGCTTCGTGATTTTTCCCTGAAACTAGGCTCATATATGCATCTACAAATTTTTTTCTAGAATTTTTGGTTGGGCCAATTAGTACAGTTTATTAGTTAAAGTCTCCCATGTTACAGGGATCGACTACACTGACCTTTGCGCATTACGACTTGGATATCTCCCTGTACAGGGCTTCAATACTGATGTCGTTTGTTTCTATAGAAACTAGACTCAAAAATAAATCTATTCATATATGGAATGACTTCTAATTATCTCTGGTTAATTTATAATGAATTTCCAAAACCGGAACAGGGAATCCAGAAACCGTTCTGGCCCTGTCTCACGAGAACCTGAATATCTCTTAACATACTGCCCATATGATCGTTTCGTTACTTTCCTATGAAAATAGATTCATCAAGGTTCGTTTACATAATTTATTCACTATTTAATTCCATTCCTACTATTTTTAGTGATTTTTCACATCCACATCACTGCTGCTGCCAGCATCTATTTTTAAGGTGAACTTTACCTATTTCATGATCCTTCATGGATCAACTAGAGTTTGTCATACATATATCAAAAGTGATCATGAATAACCATTCCCATGGCTAACCGTTGCCAACATTTCCATACCTCTTGACGGACAACATACAAAACGACTATAATGCTATGATCAAAGTATATTTAAGCCATTTTCGCATGGCTATCCAAATTTACACAATACCGAAGGGTTCATGACCAACAACAAAAGGGTGGTCCTATACATGCCATTTCAAAGTTCAACCAAAAGTATACCAAAAGGAGCTTTGATAGTGTGGGCGACTTCGACTTCAAAATCCCGAGTCTGATAGCTGAAGAACCAAAATCTATAAACAGAGAATCAAAGAAACGGAGTAAGCATTAATTGCTTAGTAAGTTTTGAGCAAAGAATTTAGACACAACCAAAGTATAGCATTCATGTAGCTAAACAGATAATTTCATATGCACAAATTTTCAATATCATACTTACTTCACATTACCAACCCTTATATTCATACACAAAGATTAACTTAGCCAAAGGCCGGTAGCTCATTTATCAACTGAGCGAATACTTATTTGTAAGGGCTCAACTAATTCAAAGCACATACGAAACATACCTCAATGTTGGGATATTACAAGCGTATTAACTGAAATTTTTACAGCAAGATCGTTCATTCCCGAATCACGTACCTTCGGAATTTAACCGGATATAGCTACTCGTTCAAATGCCTTCGGGACATAGCCCGGTTATAGTAACTCGCACAAATGCCTTCGGGACTTAACCCGGATTTAGTAACTCACACCAATGCCTTCGGGCTTAGCCCGGAATTAGTAACTCGCACAAATGCCTTCGGATCTTAGTCCGGATATGGTCACTTAGCACAAAGCCTTCGGGACTTAGCCCGGACATCATTCGAATAACCATGCACTTTTAACAATAAATCATGACACATTCGTATTTCATTTTCATTAGCAAAACTCAAACACAAGACACTTATCACTCTTGCAATTTCGGCTCAATAGCCACACACAAAGAGCATGATTTTGATTTGCTTAAAACATGATCTAATCAAATCATAATTTAAGCTCCATTACTCAAGAACTTACCTCGGATGTTGTCGAACGATTTCGATGGCTATTCGACCACTTTTTCCTTCCCTTTATCGGATTTAGATCCCCTTTGCTCTTGAGCTTAATTAAACAAATAAATTGATTTAATCATTTGAGCATCGAAAAGAGGAACACAAGGCACTTAGCCCATATTTATACATTAGACATTAAAGTCACATACATGTGAAATCATGCATCAACTCAACATATTAACCCACACTCCCTTTTAGCCGATTGTCCTAACCAAGATAAAGGCATCAATATGCTTGCCTCTAACCGAATGCATGCAACACAAATCTTCTCATGTGGCCGAGTATGCATGTATATGTTGAGGCCAATTATATGCTTAATGTAACACCCCGTACCCGAGTCCGTCGCCGGAGTCGGACACGAGGGGTTTGCAGACTTAAATCACTTCTTTGCACAATCCATTTTAAATTTTCCAGGCAAGCTGGCTAACTGCGTCACTGTCACCTTAAAAATCATATCTTGTGTTTCACAACTAAAAAATCAGTTTCGTGATTTTTCCCTGAAATTAGACTCATATATGCATCTACAAATTTTTTTCTAGAATTTTTGGTTGGGCCAATTAGTACAGTTTATTAGTTAAAGTCTCCCATGTTACAGGGATCGACTACACTGACCTTCGCGCATAACGACTTGGATATCTCCCTGTACAGGGCTTCAATGCTGATGCCGTTTGTTTCTATAGAAACTAGACTCAAAGAGGAATCTATACATATATGGCATGACTCCTAATTATCTCTGGTTAATTTATAATGGATTTCCAAAGTCGGAACAGGGAATCCAGAAACCGTTCTGGCCCTGTCTCACGAGAACCTGAATATCTCTTAACATACTGTCCATATGATCATTTCGTTACTTTCCTATGAAAATAGATTCATCAAGGTTCGTTTACATAATTTATTCACTATTTAATTCCATTCCTACTATTTTTAGTGATTTTTCACATCCACATCACTGCTGCTACCAGCATCTGTTTTTTTTAAGGTAAACTTTACCTATTTCATGATCCTCCATGGATCAACTAGAGTTTGTCATACATATTCCAAAAGTGATCAAGAATAACCCTTCCCATGGCTAACCGTTACCAACATTTCCATACCTCTCGACGGACAACATACAAAACGATTATAATGCTATGATCAAAGTATATTTAAGCCATTTTCGCATGGCTATCCAAATTTACACAAAACCGAAGGGTACGTGACCAACAACAAAAGGGTAGTCCTATACATGCCATTTCAAAGTTCAACCAAAATTGTACCAAAAGGGGGCTTTGATAGTGTGGGAGACTTCGACTTCCAAAAATCCCGAGTCCGATAGCTAACGAGCCAAAATCTATAAAACAGAGAAACAAAGAAACGGAGTAAGCAATTTATGCTTAGTAAGTTTTGAGCAAGGGATTCCAGCACAACAAAAGTATAGCATTCATATAGCTAAACGGATAATTTCATATGCACAAATTCTCAATATCATACTTACTTCACATTACCAACCCTTATGTTCATACACAAAAGATCAACTTAGCCAAAGGCCGGTAGCTCATTTATCGACTGAGCGAATACAGATTTGTAAGGGATCAACTAATTCAAAGCACACACGAAACATACCTCATCGCTGGGATTTTACGAGCGTATTAATTTAAATTTTTACAGCAAGATCGCTTGTTCCCAAATCAAGCATCTTCGGGGTTTAGCCGGATATAACCACTCGCACAAGGCCTTCGGGTCTTAACCCGGATATGGTCACTAGCATAAATGCCTTCGGGACTTAGCCCGGATATAGTCGCTAGCACAAATGCCTTCGGATCTTAGTCCGGATGTAGTCGCTTAGCACAAAAGCCTTCGGGACTTAGCCCGGATATAGTCGCTTAGCACAAAAGCCTTCGGGACTTAGCCCGGATATCATTCGAGTAACCATGCACATATATCAATAAATCATGACACATTCATATTTCATTTTCATTACCAAAGCTCAAACACAAGACACTTATCACATTTACAATTTCGGCTCAATAGCCACACACAAAGAGCATGATTTTGATTTGCTTAAAACATGATCTAATCAAATCATAATTTAAGCTCTATTACTCAAGAACTTACCTCGGATGTTGTCGAACGATTCCGATGGCTATTCGACCACTTTTTCCTTCCCTTTATCGGATTTAGTTCCCCTTTGCTCTTGAGCTTAATTTAACAAATAAATTGATTTAATCATTTGAGCATCGAAAAGAGGAACTCAAGGCACTTGGCCCACATATATCCATTAGACATTAAAGTCACATATGTACGGAATCATGAATCAAACTCAACATTTTAGCTAATATTCCCCCTTGGCCGAATTTTCTAAGCCAAGACAAAAGCATCAATATGCTTGCCTCTAACCGAATACATGCAACACCAATCTTCTTCCTATGGCCGAATATGCATGTCTATGTTGAGGCCGATTATATACTTAATACCACACATAAATGGCATACATTTTACTAACTAATGCATTACATATTATAACTCAATACGCATCCATCATTTAATCCATAACCGAAGCACCATCATGTGTAAGTATATACCTTGAGATAATATATAGGTCACACCAATACATCATGTGCAATCATATATATATATGTGCAAGAGCCGAATCACAAATTTGATTATAACCAAATTTAAACATATATCCAAAACATAAATCTTACCTACCATGCAATAAGCATAAATCACACTTATGGATATACCATGGCCGATACTTCCAACAACACCAAATAAAAATATACTTCATGGATCTAAGGTAGAACCAAGAAAGAAACTCATAATCATCAAGATGTAAGCAACTACCATTTTTCATCTAGATTTAGCATGAAACGCAACCATCACCCTTATTAATCTCCATAGCCGAAAACCTTACTTATTCCAAAATCACAATTTCAACATGGGTTACCAACAATAACTTGTTATCTCACTCAAAATCAACTAGGATTTCAAGAACTAGTATCAACTTCCTTACCTTAATATCGACCTAAGATGACCGATTGCTTCACTCCTTCCTTCCTCCTCTCAATCCGGCCAAGAAGAACCAAAGAACACAACTTGTTTCCTTTCTTCCTTAGAACATTCGGCCAAGAGACATGAAAAAAAAGATGGACACTTTTTTTTTTGTTTTCTTTCTTACATTCACGGCAATGGGGAGGGGGGAGAAACAGTCACACACCTTCTTTCTTTTTTTTCCATTTCTTTATTACTAACTTTATTTTATTGTTTCCTCCCATGATGCACCAACACAACATGTCTATGACATGTTTTGCCCATCACCCTTTGTCCATCCTAATGTCATGGCCGGCCACTACTAGATGGGGGGGAAAAATTGACATGCAAGTCCCCCCTTTTTCAACATGCACTAATAGGTCCTTATGTTTTGATCTATCACATTTCAAAAATGTCACACATAAGTCCTATTGACTAAATTCACATGCAACTTACTAAATAGAAGCTTAAAAATTTCACACATTTATTTTAGACAATAAATATCATATTCAAACAATTTGGTGACTCGGTTTAGCGGTCCCGAAACCGCTTTCCTACTAGGGTCACTTTAGGGCTGTCACACTTAATACTTCCTACAAGTATGGTTACTTGTATTGGTTATATACCGTTTCGTTTCAAATTCAAAACTCGGCTAATACGCATTTATACACTAGTAATCAAATACTAACATTTTGCATTTTATCTTACTACCATTTCACATCTACTTTCTACCATGGCCGAATGCATCAAGACACCATTTACCCTTATATTTACCATAGCCGAAAACCTTACTCATTCCAAAAATTCAAATCTCAACTTGGTCACAAAAATAACTTGATATCTCACCAACACAACATCAACACCAAGCAAGAATGATGCATCCATGGCCGAGTGTCATTTCCATCACATAGCAAGATTTAGACCATAGGCTAGGTAGAACTCAAGCTAACAACTAAAACATGCATGCATCTCATGGAACATCATCAAACATACCTTAGCCTAGTTACATGTATGGCCGAACCTCTTCAACCTTTCTTCTTCCTTCCTCCTTAAAATTTTCGGCCAAGGATGAACCAAAGGATGAACACTTTTTTTTTTGTTTTTCTTTCCTTCAACTCACGGCAATGGGGGGAACAATCACACACATCCTTTCTTTTCTTTTTTTTTTTTGTTTCTCATCTTACTAACACTAATATTTTATTGCCCATGCTCTTTATTTTATTAATCCTTACATAATGCACTACCCTAACATGTTTATGACATGTTTTTAGCCATAACATCTTGTCCACCCATGCTCTTTATTTTATTAATCCTTACATAATGCACTACCCCAACATGTTTATGACATGTTTTTAGCCATAACATCTTGTCCACCCATGCTCATGGCCGACCACTACATATTAGAGGGGAAAATTGACATGCAAGTCCTCCCTTTTGATTACATGCACTATTAGGTCCTTGTAGATTAGCCTATCACATTTCAAAAATGTCACCCATAAGTCCTTTTGACTAAATTCACATGCAATTTACTAAATCGAAGCCTAAAACTTTCACACCTTCATAATCACATATTTTAGACAATAAATATCACATTCAAATAATTTGGTGACTCGGTTTAGCGGTCCCAAAACTGCTTTCCGACTAGGGTCACTTTAGGGCTGTCACAACTCTCCCCCACTTAAGAAATTTTCGTCCCCGAAAATCTTACCGGTAAATAAGTTTGGGTATCATTCTTTCATCGAGCTCTCGGTTTCCCAAGTAGCTTCCTCGATCCCGTGTTTGAGCCATAACACCTTTACTAACGGAACCTTTTTGTTTCGCAACTCTTTCACTTCACGAGCTAGGATACGCATCGATTCTTCTTCATAACTCATATCGGCTTGAATTTCAACCTCTGATGGGCTAAGTATGTGCGATGGATCAGATCTATAGTGTCGAAGCATCGAAACATGAAAGACGTCGTGAATCTTTTCAAGTTCAAGGGGTAAAATCAATCGATACGCAACTGGACTGACTCGTTCGGATATTTCGTATGGCCCAATGAATCTCGGACTCAACTTGCCCTTACGGCCAAATCTGAGTACCTTTTTCCAAGGCGAAACTTTAAGAAACACTTTATCTCCCACCTGATATTCAATGTCTTTTCGTTTCAAATCCGCATACGATTTCTGACGATCTGTGGCTGCCTTCAAACTTTCACGGATTACCTTTACTTTCTGTTCGGCATCTTTAATCAAATCAACTCCGAAAATTTTACTTTCACCGAGCTCGGTCCAAAACAATGGTGTACGGCATTTACGCCCGTACAACGCCTCGTAAGGTGCCATCTTAATACTTGATTGAAAACTATTGTTGTAAGCGAATTCAATCAAAGGTAAATACCGTTCCCATGAACCACTAAACTCGAGGATGCAACATCTCAACATATCCTCAAGTATCTAAATTATCCGCTCGGATTGACCATCGGTTTGTGGATGAAAAGCGGTGCTAAAATGTAGCTTGGTACCCAAAGCTTCTTGCAATTTCTTCCAAAATCGTGAGGTGAATCTCGGATCTCTATCCGACACGATAGAAATAGGTACCCCGTGTAATCTCACAATCTGAGAAACGTACAATTCAGCTAGTTTATCCAATGAAAAATTTGTACGTACGGGGATAAAGTGAGCCGACTTAGTCAGTCTATCAACAACAACCCAAATCGCATCCTTCTTACTTGCTGACAATGGCAGTCCGAACACAAAGTCCATTGTGACTCGATCCCATTTCCACTCGGGTATCATGATCGGCTGAAGTAATCCTGAAGGCACTTGATGTTCCGCTATCGCTTGTTGACATATTAAACATCTTGAAACAAAACCGGAGATGTCTCGTTTCATACCATGCCACCAAAATCGACGTTTCAAATCGTTGTACATTTTCGTACTCCCCGGGTGAATTGACATTCGGCTACAATGGGCTTCGTTCAGAATCATCGAAATGAGTTCCGAATTCCTTGGAACACACAAACGACTTCTGAACCTCAAACAATCATCATCATCAATTTGAAACTCCGATTCCTTGTTCGGAACACACTCAGCCCGTTTTGCAACCAATTCATCGTCGACTTTCTGAGCTTCACGAATTTGATGAATCAATAATGGTTCGGCCTTTAATTCAGCTACTAACACATTGTCGGGTAGAACAGACAAGAGTACATTCATCGCTCGTAAAGCAAACAGTGATTTCTGGCTTAAGGCGTCCGCAACCACATTAGCCTTTCCCGGGTGATAGTCAATGACAAGCTCATAATCCTTTAACAACTCGAGCCAACGTCTTTGTCGCAGATTTAAGTCTCTTTGAGTCATCAAATATTTGAGACTTTTGTGATCCGAAAATACATGGCACTTTTCACCAAATAAGTAATGTCGCCATATTTTTAAAGCGAATACGATGGCAGCTAGTTCGAGATCATGGGTCGGATAATTTTTCTCATGTGGCTTTAATTGTCTCGACGCATAGGCCACAACTCGACCTTCTTGCATCAATACGCAACCTAACCCAAGTAGGGACGCCTCACTATAAATGTCAAACTCTTTGCCTAATTCGAGCTGCACTAGAATTGAAGCTTCGGTCAAATAAGTTTTCAGTTGATCAAAACTTTTCTGACATTTTTCCATCCATTCGAACTTAACATCTTTTTGAAGTAGCTTCGTCATGGGTGTGGCTATCATCGAGAAACCTTTTACAAACCGTCGGTAGTAACCGGCAAGTCCCAAAAAGCTCCGAACCTCAGTAATATTTCTCGGAGGCTTCCAGTTAAGTATAGCTAAAATTTTGTTCGAGTCAACTCGAATACCCGATGCGGATACCACCTGACCCAAGAAGCTAACCTCTCTTAACCAGAACTCACACTTACTGAACTTAGCATATAACTGCTTATCCCGCAAAATTTGCAACACTAATCTCAGGTGCTCAGCATGTTTGGTCTCATCTCTTGAATAGACCAAGATGTCATCAATGAACACAACTACGATCCGGTCCAAATACTGTCTGAAGATCCGATTCATCAAATCCATAAATACCGCAGGGGCATTAGTGAGCCCGAACGGCATCACTAAGAACTCGTAGTGACCGTACCTCGTTGTGAAAGCAGTTTTGGGTACGTCCGAATCTCGAATCCGCAACTGATAATAACCCGATCTTAAATCTATCTTTGAAAACACTGAGGCTCCCTTTAGTTGATCAAACAAATCATCAATACGCGGTAACGGATATTTATTCTTTATCGTCACTTTATTCAGCTGACGATAGTCAATGCACAACCTCATGGTTCCGTCCTTCTTTTTCACGAACAATACTGGTGCACCCCAAGGTGAGAAACTTGGTCGAGCGAAACCTCTATCAGTCAACTCTTGCAACTGAGCTTTCAACTCCTTTAACTCGGTTGGTGCCATACGATACGGAGCTATCGAAATTGGAGTAGTTCCAGGTACAAGCTCAATACCAAACTCTACCTCCCGAACAGGTGGTAAACCCAGTAATTCTTCAGGAAAAACATCCGGGTATTCACAAACCACCGGCACAGATTCGGGTTTCTTTTCTAATTCTTTGTCATCAAGTACATACGCAAGGTATGCTTCGCACCCTTTTCTTACATATTTCTGGGCCAACATTGAGGATATTACAGCTGGCAACCCATCCAAGTCTGTAGACTTAACTCGGGTCATCTCATTATTTGCGCACCTCAAATCCATAGTCTTGCTTTTGCAATTCACAACCGCATCATGCACGGTCAACCAATCCAAACCAAGAATAACATCAGATTCATCAAACGGCAAAAGCATCAAGTCCACCGGAAAACAGGAACCTCGAATTACTAGGGGACATTTCTTACACACTTTGTCGACAAGCACGTAACGACCCAAGGGATTTGACACCCGAATTACGAACTCAGTAGACTCAATAGGTAAAGTCTTACTGGATGCTAAGGTTTCACATATATAAGAATGAGTAGAACCAGGGTCAATCAAAGCAATCACATTAGTATCAAAGAGAGTAAAAGTACCGGTAATAACATCTGGCGAGGAAGCATCCTCGCGTGCGCGTATAGCATAATCCCTAGCAGGAGCACGAGCCTCAGATCTGGTCGTAGCATCTCTGGATCCTCTCTGACCACCACTAGCATTGGCCGTATTTCTGGATGGTCTACCTCGAGCAGTGGTAGCACCCGGTTTCCCGCTTTGATTTATATTCTGTTCAGACAACCTCGGGCAATCTTTAATGAAGTGGTCAACTGATCCGCACTTGTAACAGGAGCGATCATTGAATCTACAACTCCCCGAATGCCATTTACCACAATACTGGCACTCCGCTCTGTCCCGACGATCATTTCCAACACTAGCGACCGAAGTGACTCGTGCACCCACAGGGGGTCGATCGCGATCTCGTCCAGA
Source organism: Gossypium hirsutum (assembly GCF_007990345.1). NCBI lineage: Eukaryota > Viridiplantae > Streptophyta > Magnoliopsida > Malvales > Malvaceae > Gossypium > Gossypium hirsutum. The sequence goes on along the minus strand of NC_053434.1, from coordinate 38,663,613 downwards.
AAAGCCTGAAGTGTCTCTAGATCGGCCTAAGCCATCTCTAAATTTCTTCGATGACTGTGGGAAGGGCTTCCCCGAAGACCTCTTACGAAACTCCTTTGCTCCCACCTTAGCTTTTCTTTTGTCCATACTGAGCTCCTCGGCCTTGAAAGCTCGCTCGACAAGTGCCACAAATTCTCGGATTTCCAAAATGCCTACATACAGCTTTATATCGTCATTCAGCCCATCCTCGAAACGTTTACACATCACGGCTTCTGAGGAAATGCATTCTCGTGCGTACCGGCTAAGCCTCACAAATTTTCGTTCATAGTCGATAACCGACATGGAACCTTGTTTGAGTTCAAGAAATTCCTTCCGTTTTTGGTCAATGAATCTCTGACTGATATACTTTTTCCGAAACTCGGTTTGGAAAAACTCCCAAGTTACTTGCTCTCTAGGCACAACAGAAGTCAACGTATTCCACCAATAGTAGGCAGAATCACGTAGCAAGGAGATAGTACACTTTAGGCACTCATCGGGTGTGCAAGATAGCTCGTCGAGTACCCGGATAGTGTTGTCCAACCAAAATTCAGCTTGCTCGGCATCATCGCTGTCCGTAGCTTTAAATTCAGTAGCCCTGTGTTTTCAGATTCTGTCAACTGGGGGCTTATTTGACCTTATTTGGTCAGTTGCCGGAGGTATTGTAGGTGCGGGGGTGGCATTAGTCGGGAATGGAGGTTGTGGAACAACCGTATTAGTTCGAATGTATTGGTTGAACCAATCATTCATTACGCTATAGAAAGCTTGTCTAGCTTCGTCATTCGGATTACTAGCAATTGGTTGAGAGTCCGCCGGAGCTGTCCCTTGTGCGGGAGCAGGCGCCACACTCTCAAGATCATCAGCTACCGCTCGGTCGGGATCGGGATCCATTACTATAAATAAACACATTTTCAATCGTCAGAAATCACCACACTATCAAATAATCACAAAATGGCATGTATAGCTAGACCCAAACGTATTACGGTAGTCCTAGAATCGACTAAACTGTAGCTCTGATACCAATAAAATTGTAACACCCCGTACCCGAGTCCGTCGCCGGAGTCGGACACGAGGGGTTTGCAGACTTAAATCACTTCTTTGTACAATCCATTTTAAATTTTCTAGGAGAGCGAAAGGAACAAGAAACGGGCCAAAAACAGAGAAACTGGACCGAAGTACGAAATCAACACGGCCTGGACCTTCTCACACGGGTAGACCACACGGCCGTGTCAAGAGCACGGCTGAAGTAATCGAACACGGGCATGTGCCACGGGCGTGTCCCTGCCGAGTCCAAGTTGAGTCTAATTCGGAAAAGGCTAATTTTGAGGGCTTTTAGGCATTCCAAAGCCTATAAATACACCCTAGAGAAGGAAGAAAATGAGAGGGAGAATAGGGGGTAAGTAATTACTCCAAGAAAGCCGATTGATCCATCTCAGAAGCCGGATTCATCATCAAGACTGAAGATCTCTCCTCAATTTCCCCTTCAGGAGTTTTGGGTTTTCTTTATGATTTGTATTCTTTATTATTCTGAGATGTTTTCTTATTTAGTTATGAACTAAAACCCCTAAATACCTAAGGGGAATGAAACCTAAGACGAATCTTGTTATTATTTTTTGAATCGTGTGATAAATATTTAAATTGTTCTTAATTATGTGTTCTTAATTCTTGTTTTGATATCCCAGGATACTGATTCAAGACAAGCTCTTATTCAGAGGAGGAATAGACCCTGTCTAAGAGTACATTTGTCATAATTAACCGGAGTTGATTGCGCGCCTAGACATAGGGTGACAAGATTTTGCCGGATTAAGGTGAAACCTAATAAGGGGATCCATAGATCGAGTTAATGCAACCCTAGAGTGTTAATCAGAGAAAAGTCTTGGTTATTCAATCTAGATATTAGACATTATTAGTCTTGAATAGGGATAATAACATAACTTAGGGATCTCTACGGAACAAGTTAAATGAATAAATCGTCCGATTCAGAGCCAGAATAACAAGTATAGTCTAGGTGGATTTTTCCTTAGGTATTGTCTTCATTCAATCGATTTTCCCAAAAGCAATTCCCCAATTCCATTCTCTATGAGTTCTTAGTTTAGATAATTAGTTAGTTAAAACAAAAACCTCTTTATTCTTAGGCTAGATAATAAAAAGATAGTCATTACTAGTATTTTTAGTTCCTTTGGGTTCGACAATCCAGTCTTGCTAAAGCTATAGTACTGTTCGATAGGTACACTTGCCTACATCGCAATAATAGTTAGTTCAAGAACAAGTAATTATAAATATTTAAAACCTATCACGAAATCACGCGATAAATAAGCACAACTTACTCATCACTAGCCAATACATTTCACATAGCATATATTGAGCTCACATCTCATACATTTCAAATAGGTACCTGTACCATTCACAACATGGTTATACATTCCTTGTTTAACTTAAACTGTGACTCTCACCATTGAACCATTTGGAATGCTATCGGATATTCATTAAGCCTCAAACATAGGGTGTAATGCCGATGCCATGTCCCAGACATGGTCTTACGCTGGGTCATCCATCAAGTCGATGCCATGTCCCAGACATGGTCTTACACTGGCTCTCACATATCCGTGCCAATGCCATGTCCCAGACATGGTCTTACACTAACACATGTCATAGCCGATGCATGTCCCAAACATGTCTTACACTGGCTTACATCTCGAGGCCGATGCATGTCCCAGACATGTCTTACACTAGCTCCCGTCTCGATGTCGTTTCCATGTCCCAGACATGGTCTTACACTGGTTCTCATAATATGGTCGATGCATGTCCCAAACATGTCTTACACTAGCGCACAAATGACCCAAATGTCATGGCATGAATATCCGATTTGTTCCTAAGGTTCACCCGGGAGTTCTATTATGTCAATTATCATCAAGTATTTTCATTACCACAGTTAAGAAATTTATTCTATATCAATTTAAACACATATAGTAACAATGCAATTGTATTATTTACATACAACTTACCTCGGTATTCAAAATTTGGCGGTTATCTCGACTTGTTTTGCTAGTTTGGCTTTTCTCCGGTCTAGGCCCAGATTTTGTAATTCTTGATCTATAATGATAAAAATTCATGAATTTAATCATTTTATTAATCTAAGCACTCAAAAATTTAAAATTGAGTAAAATGACCATTTTACCCCTAAACTTTTGCAAAATGACAATTTTACCCCTAGTTCTGAAAATCGATTTTTATTTCATTTTCTCACTAATCAAGCCTAAACGATCACTTTTTATACTAAAAGTAGCCCACAATTCTCCTTATTTCACACATTTATCACCTATTTTACAACTTATGCAAAATGGTCCTTAGTTAGGGTTTTTATGGAAACTACTTCACAAAAGTTGTTTATTACACTACCATAACTCTTTTTCTTCCATAAAATTTCAGAAAGCAACATGAACACACTTATGGTAAAACCCTAGACTTTCAACAATTTTGCAAAATAGTCCCCTCATTTGAAAGTTTATTTTACAAGGGTTCTAAAAGTACTAAAATATTAAAGAAAAACCCTCAAATGACTTACTTGCAAAGGCTTAAGTTGCTGAAAATTTTTCAAGCTTCCATGGCCGTTTTCTTAGAGAAAAATCGGTAGAGAAGAAAGAGAGAGATGAAAAAAATGACTACTTTTACTATTTGTTTTATTTTATTCAATTTCAACACCTAATTTCACCAAATTTTGACTTTTGACCACCTTTGTCTCCTATGACCGGCCATGCTATTCTAAAGGGTCTAATTTCTCTTTAAAGATCTCCAGCTACTTTAACATCTAAATAACACCTTCCAAAAACTTATCAAAATAACACAAATTTAGCAACTTGCTAAATGCATAAATGTTCAATGATTCATGAATTTAAACCATGGGTTAACTATACTATGCACTTATAAATTTAATTTCATAAACAATTACATAAAAATCACATTAACATACCTTTAAATTGAAACAACCATGGCTGAATGCTTGGCCTCTTCTTCTATTTTTTTCTTTCTCTAATTCGGCAATGAAGAAAGAAAGATGAACTCCCATTATTTTATCATCCTTTTCTTATTTTACTATTTTTTTTATTTCAATATAATGCCATTACTTATTATAATGCTTAAATAAAATATATATTATCTATCAACCATCATTATGGCCGGCCACTATATTAAAAGTGGTCCATTTGACATGCAAGCCCCCATTTCAATAGTTCATGCATTATTTGGCACTTTAAAATTCACCTATCACATTTTCAAGTCTTATCACATGAGTCCTATCTTATAAATTAACACATAATTGATAAAATCAAGGCACAAGGTATTCACACATACAAATTCCAATTACAATAAGCACAGAATATAACATCTAATCATTTTTGTGACTCGATTTTGTGGTCCCGAAACCACTTTCTAATTAGGGTCACTATAGGGCTGTCACAACTCTCCCCCCTTAGGAATTTTCGTCCCCGAAAATCTTACCAGCGAATAAATTAGGATATCTTTCTTTCATGGAGACTTCAAGCTCCCAAGTAGCTTCTTCAACCCCATGTTTGACCCACAACACTTTCACTAATGAAATTGTCTTATTCCGCAATTCTTTCACCTCGTGAGCCAAAATACGAACCGGTTCCTCCTCAGAACTCAAATCAGAACGAATTTCTATCTCTGATGGACTAATCACATGAGAAGGATCGGATCTGTACCGACGGAGCATCGAAACATGAAAAACGTCGTGAATCTTTTCAAGTTCAGATAGCAAAAGTAGTCTATACGCAACCAGCCCAATCCGTTCTGTAATTTCATATGGTCTGATATATCTCAGACTCAATTTTCCTTTACGGCCAAATCTAAGTATCTTTTTCCACGGTGAAACTTTAAGAAACACTTTGTCTCCGACCGATACTCAATGTCTTTTCATTTTAAATTCGTATACGACTTCTGACGATCTGAAGCTGCTTTCAGACTTTCACATATCACTTTTACTTTCTGTTAAGCATCTTTAATCAAATCAACCCCGAAGATTTTACTTTCGCTAAGCTCGGTCCAAAACAATGGTGTACGACATTTACGTCCGTACAAAGCCTCGTAAGGTGCCATCTTAATGCTTGATTGAAAACTATTGTTGTAAGCAAATTCAATCAAAGCCAAATACCGTTCCCATGAACCACTAAACTCTAGGATGCAGCATCTTAACATATCCTCGAGTATCTGAATTACATGTTCTGATTGACCGTCCGTCTGAGGATTAAATGCGGTTCTAAATTTTAGCTTGGTACGCAAAGCGTCTTGTAATTTCTTCCAAAACCGCGAGATGAATCTTGGGTCTCTGTCAGGCACAATAGAAATAGGCACCCCATGTAACCTTACAATCTGAGAAACATACAGTTCAGCTAACTTGTCTAGTGAATAATCCATACGTACGGGAATAAAATGAGCCGAATTTGTCAATCTATCAATAACAACCCAAATCACATCTTTCTTACTTGGTGACAATGGCAACCCAGATAAAAAATCCATCGTGACTCGATCCCATTTCCATTCGGGTATCATGATCGGCTGAAGTAATCCCGAAGGTACTTGATGTTCCGCTTTCACTTGTTGACATATCAAACACTTCGAGACAAAGTCAGAAATGTCTCGTTTCATACCATGCCACCAATACTGACATTTTAGATCGTTGTACATTTTCGTACTACCCGGGTGAACTGATATTCGGCTGTTATGAGCCTTGCTCAAAATTATCAGAATAAGTTCCGAATTTCTTGGAACACACAATCGACTTCTAAACCTCAGACAATCATTGTCTTCAGTTTGAAACTCTGAATCCCCATTTGCAACACATTCAGCTCGTTTAGCAACCAATTCATCATCCACTTTCTAAGTTTCACAAATTTGATGAATCAATAATGGTTTGGCTTTTAATTCTGATACTAACACATTATCAAATGAAACAGACAAGTGTACATTCATCGCTCGCAAAGCAAACAGTGACTTGCGACTTAAAGCATCGACAACCACGTTTTCCTGGGTGATAGTCAATGACAAGCTCATAATCTTTCAACAATTCAAGCCAACGTCTTTGTCTCAGATTCAAATCTTTTTGAGTCATCAAATATTTGAGACTTTTGTGATCCGAATATACATGACACCTCTCTCCAAACAAGTAGTGTCGCCATATTTTCAAAGCAAATACAATGGCAGCTAATTCGAGATCGTGGGTCGGATAATTTTTCTCATGTGGTTTCAATTGTCCCGAAGCGTAAGCTACAACTCGACCTTCTTGCATCAATACACAACCCAGCCTATTTAAAGATGCATCACTGTAAATGACAAACTCTTTACTAGATTCAGGCTGCACTAACGCTGGAGCTTCAGTCAAATAGGTTTTTAGTTGGTCGAAACTTTTCTGACACTTTTCTGACCATTCGAACTTAACATCTTTCTGAAGTAGCTTCGTTATTGGTGTGGCTATCATCGAAAAACCCTTTACAAACCGTCTATAGTAACCGGCAAGTCCCAAAAAGCTCCGAACTTCAGTAACATTTCTAGGAGGCTTCCAATCAAGTATGGCTGATATTTTACTTGGATCAACCTGAATACTCGATGCGGATACCACATGCCCAAAAAAGCTAACTTCTCTCAACCAGAACTCACACTTACCGAACTTAGCATATAACTTCTTGTCCCGTAAAATCTGCAACACTAATCTCAGATGCTCGGCATGTTCGGTTTCATCTCGTGAATAGATCAAAATGTCGTCTATATACACAACTACAAACCGGTCCAAATACTGTCTGAAGATTCGATTCATCAAGTCCATAAATACCGCAGGGGCATTAGTGAGTCCAAACGGTATCACTAAAAACTCGTAGTGACCGTATCTTGTTCTGAAAGCAGTTTTAGGCACATCTGAGTCTCTAAATCGCAACTGATAATAACCCGATCTCAAATCTATCTTTGAAAACACTGAGGCTCCCTTCAGCTGATCAAAAAAATCATCAATACATGGTAACAGATATTTGTTCTTTATTGTCACTTTATTTAATTGACGATAGTCGATATACATTCTCATGGTTTTGTCTTTTTTTTCACAAACAATACTGGTGCACCCTAAGGTGAAAAACTTGATCGAGCGAAACCTCTATCCGTTAACTCTTGCAACTGAGCTTTCAATTCCTTCAATTCGGTTGATGCCATATGATACGGAGCTATCAAAATTGGTGTAGTCCTAGGTACAAGTTTAATGCCAAACTCTACCTCTCGAACAGGTGGTAATCCCGGTAACTCCTCAGGAAAAACATCCAAAAACTCACAAACCACTGGCACTGATTCAAGTTTCTTTTCTGACTCTTTACTATCAAGTACGTACGCAAGATATGCTTCACACCGCTTCTTTTCATATTTCTGAGCCAACATCGAGGATATTACTGCTGGTAACCCGTTCAAATCAGTAGACTCAACTCGGATTATCTCACTATTTGCACATCTCAAATCAATAGTCTTTCTGTTACAATTCACAACTGCATCATGTATGGTCAACCAATCCATACTGAGAATAAAATCAAATTCATCAAACGGTAAAAGCATCAAATCAGCCAAAAAATAGGAACCTCGGATTATCAAGGGGCATTTCCTGCACACTTTGTCGACTAGCACATATCGACCCAAGGGATTCGACACTCAAATCACAAACTCAGTAGACTCAACAGGTAAAGTCTTACTGTATGCTAAAGTCTCACAAACATATGAATGAGTAGAACCAGGGTCAATCAATGCAATCACATTAGTATCAAAGAGAGTGAAAGTACCGGTAATAACATCAGGCGAAGAAGCATCCCCGCGTGTGCGTATAGCGTAAGCTCTAACAGGAATACGAGCCTCGGATCTGGTCATAGCATCTCTAGATCCTCTCTGACCGCCGCTAGCATTTCCCATATTTCTAGGTGGTCTACCTCGTGTTGTAGTAGTACTCGGTTTCCCACTTTGATTCACATTCTGCTGAGACAATCTCGGGCAGTTATAAAGTGGTCAGCTGATCCACACTTATAACAGGAGCGATCATGAAATCTATAACTCCCCGAATGCCATTTTCCACAAAACTTGCACTCAGTCCTATCCCGACGATCATTTCCAACACTGGCAACTGAAGTGGCTCGCGTACTCACAGGGGGTCTATCACAGTCCCGTCTGGAAAAGCCCAAAGGGTTTTTAGATCGGTCCGAATCATCTTGAAATCTCTTCGGTGACTGTCGAAAGGGCTTTCCCAAAGATCTTTTACGGAACTCTCTAGCTCCATCTTTAGCTTTTCTTTTCTCTTTACTGAGCTCTTCGGCTTTGCAAGCTCGCTCGACAAGCACTACAAACTCTCTGATTTCAAGAATGCCAACAAACAGTTTATATCTTTGTTCAATCCATCTTCGAAACGTTTACACATTATAGCTTCTGAAGAAACACATTATCGGCATACTGGCTAAGCCTCACAAATTTTCGTTCATAATCAGTAACTGACATGGAACCCTGTTTAAGTTCAAGAAATTCCTTCCGTTTCTGATCGATGAATCTCTGGCTGATATACTTTTTGTGGAACTCAGTTTGGAAGAACTCCCACGTCACTCCTCCTTGGGCACAACAGAAACCAACGTATTCCACCAATAGTAGGCAGAATCACGTAGCAAAGATATAACACATTTTAGGCATTCATCGGGTGTGCAAGACAGTTCATCGAACACTCGGATAGTATTGTCCAACCAAAATTCAGCTTTCTCAGTATGATCACTATCTGTAGCCTTAAATTCAGTAGCCCCGTGCTTTCGAATTCTGTCAACTGGGGGCTTATTCAACCTTATCTAATCAATTATCGGAGGTATCGTAGATGTAGGGGTTGTATTTGTCGGAAGTGGGGGTTGTGGAGCAGCCGCATTAGTACGAATGTATTGGTTAATGTAACACCCCGTACCCGAGTCCGTCGCCGGAGTCGGACACGAGGGGTTTGCAGACTTAAATCACTTCTTTGCACAATCCATTTTAAATTTTCCAGGCAAGCTGACTAACTGCGTCACTGTCACCTTAAAAATCATATCTTGAGTTTCACAACTTGAAAATCAGCTTCGTGATTTTTCCCTGAAACTAGACTCATATATACATCTACAAATTTTTTTCTAGAATTTTTGGTTGGGCCAATTAGTACAGTTTATTAGTCAAATTCTCCCATGTTACAGGGATCGACTACACTGACCTTTGCACATTACGACTTGGATATCTCCCTGTACAGGGCTTCAATACTGATGTCGTTTGTTTCTATAGAAACTAGACTCAAAAAGGAATCTATTAATATATGGCATGACTTCTAATTATCTCTGGTTAATTTATAACGAATTTCCAAAGTCGGAACAGGGAATCCAGAAACCGTTCTGGCCCTGTCTCACGAGAACCTGAATATCTCTTAACATACTGCCCATATGATCGTTTCGTTACTTTCCTATGAAAATAGATTCACCAAGGTTCGTTTACATAATTTATTCACTTTTTAATTCCATTCCTACTATTTTTAGTGATTTTTCACATCCACATCACTGCTGCTGCCAGCATCTATTTTTAAGGTGAACTTTACCTATTTCATGATCCTTCATGGATCAACTAGAGTTTGTCATACATATATCAAAAGTGATCATGAATAACCATTCCCATGGCTAACTGTTGCCAACATTTCCATACCTCTCGACGGACAACATACAAAACGACTATAATGCTATGATCAAAGTATATTTAAGCCATTTTCGCATGGCTATCCAAATTTACACAATACCGAAGGGTTCATGACCAACAACAAAAGGGTGGTCCTATACATGCCATTTCAAAGTTCAACCAAAAGTATACCAAAAGGAGCTTTGATAGTGTGGGCGACTTCGACTTCAAAATCTCGAGTCTGATAGCTGAAGAACCAAAATCTATAAACAGAGAATCAAAGAAACGGAGTAAGCATTAATTGCTTAGTAAGTTTTGAGCAAAGAATTTAGACACAACCAAAGTATAGCATTCATGTAGCTAAACAGATAATTTCATATGCACAAATTTTCAATATCATACTTACTTCACATTACCAACCCTTATATTCATACACAAAGATTAACTTAGCCAAAGGCCGGTAGCTCATTTATCAACTGAGCGAATACTTATTTGTAAGGGCTCAACTAATTCAAAGCACATACGAAACATACCTCAATGTTGGGATGTTACAAGCGTATTAACTGAAATTTTTACAGCAAGATCGTTCATTCCCGAATCACGTACCTTCGGAATTTAACCGGATATAGCTACTCGTTCAAATGCCTTCGGGACATAGCCCGGTTATAGTAACTCACACAAATGCCTTCGGGACTTAACCCGGATTTAGTAACTCGCACCAATGCCTTCGGGCTTAGCCCGGAATTAGTAACTCGCACAAATGCCTTCGGATCTTAGTCCGGATATGGTCACTTAGCACAAAGCCTTCGGGACTTAGCCCGGACATCATTCGAATAACCATGCACATTTAACAATAAATCATGACACATTCGTATTTCATTTTCATTAGCAAAACTCAAACACAAGACACTTATCACTCTTGCAATTTCGGCTCAATAGCCACACACAAAGAGCATGATTTTGATTTGCTTAAAACATGATCTAATCAAATCATAATTTAAGCTCTATTACTCAAGAACTTACCTCGGATGTTGTCGAACGATTTCGATGGCTATTCGACCACTTTTTCCTTCTCTTTATCGGATTTAGATCCCCTTTGCTCTTGAGCTTCATTAAACAAATAAATTGATTTAATCATTTGAGCATCGAAAAGAGGAACACAAGGCACTTAGCCCATATTTATACATTAGACATTAAAGTCACATACATGTGAAATCATGCATCAACTCAACATATTAACCCACACTCCCTTTTAGCCGATTGTCCTAACCAAGATAAAGGCATCAATATGCTTGCCTCTAACCGAATGCATGCAACACAAATCTTCTCATGTGGCCGAGTATGCATGTATATGCTGAGGCCAATTATATGCTTAATACTTCCCACAAGTATGGTTACTTGTATTGGTTATATACCGTTTCGTTTCAAATTCAAAACTCGGCTAATACGCATTTATACACTAGTAATCAAATACTAACATTTTGCATTTTATCTTACTACCATTTCACATCTACTTTCTACCATGGCCGAATGCATCAGGACACCATTTACCCTTATATTTACCATAGCCGAAAACCTTACTCATTCCAAAAATTCAAATCTCAACTTGGTCACAAAAATAACTTGATATCTCACCAACACAACATCAACACCAAGCAAGAATGATGCATCCATGGCCGAGTGTCATTTCCATCACATAGCAAGATTTAGACCATGGGCTAGGTAGAACTCAAGCTAACAACTAAAACATGCATGCATCTCATGGAACATCATCAAACATACCTTAGCCTAGTTACATGCATGGCCGAACCTCTTCAACCTTTCTTCTTCCTTCCTCCTTAAAATTTTCGGCCAAGGATGAACCAAAGGATGAACACTTTTTTTTTTGTTTTTCTTTCCTTCAACTCACGGCAATGGGGGGAACAATCACACACATCCTTTCTTTTCTTTTTTTTTGTTTCTCATCCTACTAACACTAATATTTTATTGCCCATGCTCTTTATTTTATTAATCTTTACATAATGCACTACCCCAACATGTTTATGACATGTTTTTAGCCATAACATCTTGTCCACCCATGCTCTTTATTTTATTAATCCTTACATAATGCACTACCCCAACATGTTTATGACATGTTTTTAGCCATAACATCTTGTCCACCCATGCTCATGGCCGGCCACTACATATTAGGGGGGAAAAATTGACATGCAAGTCCTCCCTTTTGATTACATGCACTATTAGGTCCTTGTAGATTAGCCTATCACATTTCAAAAATGTCACCCATAAGTCCTTTTGACTAAATTCACATGCAATTTACTAAATCGAAGCCTAAAACTTTCACACCTTCATAATCACATATTTTAGACAATAAATATCACATTCAAATAATTTGGTGACTCGGTTTAGCGGTCCCGAAATCGCTTTCCGACTAGGGTCACTTTAGGGCTGTCACAGTTAAACCAATCATTCATCACATTATAAAAGGCTTGTCTAGCCTCGTCATTGTGATTGCTCACAATAGGTTGAGAGTTCATCGACGCTGTCCCGTGCGCGGGAGCAGGCGCTACACTCTCGATATCATCAGCTACCGCTCGATCGGGATCGGGATCCATTACTATACGAAAACACATTTTTAACTGTCAAAAATCATCACACTATTGTATTAACACTATATGGCATGTATAGCTAGACTCATATATGCTACATTAGTCCTAGAATCAACTAAACCGTAGCGTTGATACCAATAAAATGTAACACCCCTAACTCGAATCCGATCGCCGGATTAAGGATAAGAGGTATTACCGAACTAAACATTTAATAATCTTATTCACATTGTAAATAAACATAAACAGAGATTGAGCTGAAATACATACTGATATTTAAGTTATACGCCATTTTCGTATGGCCAGAATATTTACAATTTCAAAACATCGTTATCATCAGCCTAACCTATACATGCCATATCGATTCCAAAATATAACTGTACCCAAAAAGATCGATAGTGTGATGAACTGCTGACGATCCCCGAGTCGGTGGCCAAAATCGACAATCTATAAAACAGAGAAATAAAGAACAGAGTAAGCTTTCAAAGCTTAGTAAGTTTTAAGCAATACAAACAATTAAAACTTGTCATTTAAATCGAACATTTAGTATCACAAAACTAATATTCTAATTAGTTATCACTTGGCCGAATATACACAAGTACACCAATTAAAAAGCCTATTGGCCGAATATATATGTATATAAATATATGAATGCACAAAGAAATTTCAGCACATACTTTACTTTACTTTATAGCTCATACAATTAATTTAAGTCACACACTTTCATATAATGACAGGCATCGACCGAAAAGGTCATGCTCTTATTCGTAGATATAGTAATCATTCACACACATATATCGTTCTTTGATACTAATAATTCACCTTAAAAATCAATTCACATGCGAGTACATAATACAACCTGACTATCATAATGTATCATACATAATCAATAGTAGTTTACCTCGAACTTTCGAATTCATATTCTTACTTGAATTGCCGACGTTAAGCCTGCTAGGTTTAAAAACCCGAATCTAGTCACTAGCACAAAACCTGCGGGACTTTAAGCTCAAATATAATACCAGCACTAAGCCTGCGGGATTTAACCCGGATATAGTACCAGCACGAAGCCTGCGGGATTTAACCCGAATATAATACCAGCACGAAGCCTGCGGACCTTTAAGCCCGGATACACATCAAATATCATGCATAATTAATCTTATATTAACACATCTTATTCAACATATCACATTAGTAGGCATTTGCTACATTCAGATAAAAGCTTCATATGAACATCATCATTTACATTTCGGTTCAAAAGTCATACATAAATATCACATATCCATTTCACCATTCAAGCTTAACCCATAGTGACCATTCGATTATATGTCATATACATAAATTATTTATCACACAACTTAATTCAAATAGAACCAAAAGGTCACAATTCATCTAATATTTACATATTAAGGCATCATCAATTATATACTAAAGGTGACTACTTAAAACTTACCTCGGATATCGTCGAACGATTACAACGGCTATTCGATTACTTTCTCTTTTCCCCTATCCGAGTTTGCCCCTTAATGCTCTTGAGCTAATTCAAAAAAATTTAACTTATTAAAATTCCATCATGCTAGCTTATGGTCGAATATGATAAGAGATTTACTAGGTCATATAGCTACCTTTAGCTCAAATACAAAATGGTCATACCCATTTTAATCACTTTAAACAATTTAATACAATTAATTAAACATTTCACCAAGTACACCTTTATGACCGAATACACATATCAAATAAGTAGCTTACTTAATACATATCCTACATAGCCAAAGTACATATAACCCTAATGACTGAATATGTATCTCACCAAAATTCCTATGACTTAACCTTTAACCCTCTTAGCCGAATATTCATTAAATACCTAGTTCACATACACAAACACAAAACTCATATGGCTTATCATATTTTCATGTACATATCTTAACCATATAGCCGAATATATATATATAGCTCATCAAACAGATATTTATTCCTATTCCCTTAACACATATTATCAATTTGACCATGCATTAACCTTTGGCACATTCGGTCATTAAAGCAATAACCTATCTAGAATTCAAGCATTTCATACTAAAAATTCTCCCAAGGCCAAATTCATATACAACTTTTAATACTCATACAAAGTTTGTATTTCAAATAATTTATGCACACACCATTAACCTACTAATTCACTAAACAATTTAACAATTTTCTTTAACTAAACATATATTCGGCAATGACCACAACAATTTAACAAACCTTAAAAACAATCTATAACAATTAAATTCATCTTAAATCCCCCATGACTGAATGTGCATATATATAAAAACTCAATTAACAACAAAATTTTCTTTCCAAAATGCATATATATACATACGGAAACTTCAATTCATACCTCTCAACAATGAATTCAACTTATTCAACCATCATTTAAGCTACTTTAACATCTAAATAACACATTCCAAAAACTTATCAAAATAACACAAATTTAGCAACTTGCCGAATGCATAAATGTTTAATGATTCATGAATTTAAACCATGGGTTAACTATACTATGCACTTATAAATTTAATTTCATAAACAATTACATAAAAATCACATTAACATACCTTTAAATTGAAACAACCATGGCTGAATGCTTGGCCTCTTCTTCTATTTTTTTCTTTCTCTAATTCAGCAATGAAGACAAAAGATGAACTCCCATTATTTTTATCATCCTTTTCTTATTTTACTAATTTTTTTATTTCAATATAATGCCATTACTTATTATAATCTTAAATAAAATATATATTATCTATCAACCATCATTATGGCCGGCCACTATATTAAAAGTGGTCCATTTGACATGCAAGTCCCCTATGTCAATAGTTCATGCATTATTTGGCACTTTAAAATTCACCTATCACATTTTCAAGTCTTATCACATGAGTCCTATCTTATAAATTAACACCTAATTGATAAAATTAAGGCAAAAGGTATTCACACATACAAATTCCAATTACAATAAGCACAGAATATAACTTCTAATCATTTTTGTGACTCGGTTTTGTGGTCCCGAAACCACTTTCCGATTAGGGTCACTATAGGTCTGTCACACTTGTAAAATGAAATCTATTCAATTTCATTAAGACCCAAGCCTAGCTGAACCTCTTTCATGCTTATAACAGCTCACATTTTCCATTTAATCACACTTTTATACACATTTTGAAATCTTTTTACAAATAGGTCCTTTTGACATTTTCACCAAAAATCACCTAGCAAAAGTTGCCTATCTAACTTTAAACTTGCATAATCTACCATTAGACACCAAAATACACAAATACCTAATATGGGTCAAACCCTAGCCCTCAATCATCTTTGAAATTAATGGTAGAAATAGATCGACCGAGCAATAACGACTTCAAAAAATGTAAAGAGCATTAAAAACGGGGAAAAAATAGGGCAAGAACGGACTTACAATCGAGCTTGAAAAGTGACAAAACTCTAGCTATGTCTCCCTTGCAAATTTTGGCCAAGCATGAAGAAGATAGATTAAATTTTGGCTTGATTTTTGGTTTTTAATTCCTTTAATTACCAAATGACAAAAATGCCCTTTTCTTAAAACACTAAAAATATCTTACCTCATGTCTATTTTTGTCCAACTTAAAGTAAAATGGTCTAATTACCATCTAAGGACATTCAATTTAAAATTTCATAACAATTAGACACCTCTAGCATGTAGAACCCAACTTTTGCACTTTTTACAATTTAGTCCTTTTTACTAAATTGAATGCTAAAACATCAAAATTTTCTAATGAAATTTTCATGAAATCATTCCATCAAATTGTAGACCATGAAAATGTAATAAAAACAAAATTTTCTATGTTGGATTCGTGGTCCCAAAACCACTGTTTCGACTAGGCCCAAAATCGGGCTGTTACACACGAGACCTCCAAAACCTAAAGACACTATCCTAAACACCGTTTTATTAGTAAATTTATGCATTTAAAATTTGATCCCGATTTAAGGCCTCTCAAAATTGAACTACGCGCAAAACATTTACACCAACGAGTAGGACCCACTCAATAGTCAAATCGCTGGAGGAGCACTAGCCAATTCTTGTCCTTCCCATAAATCCAACAATGGATTCCATTAAAAATAATTAAAATCCCCCATTGCAATACTTAAAAAAAACTACTCAGTAGGTTACCTATTCGGAACGGATCGAAGAACCCCCAAAAGTGCAAACACGAACGACAATAAGAATTGAAGAGTGAAGCAACAAAAACTTTTACAGACAAAGGAAGGGAGAGAGAAATGCTAGAAAGCAAGATTTTTGGAAAAGAAAACAAGATCAATAGAGGAAAGGAATTTTTTGAAAATTAAGAAAAATAAAATAATAGAAATAAAAATTAAAACTCCTAAATTTTAATTCCAAACTAACCCACTAACCAACCTATGCCACTAAAACTGACATTAGGTTCTCATCCAACAACCTCTAAGTTTCAGTTCCATCGATCCTCTACTACAGAATTGACACACGCTCATAGAAGCAAAAAAATGGTCCTTCGCGCACACAGGGATTTGAACACAAGACTCTGAGGCAGTTAACACCTTACCACCTGAACCAGTAAGCTCATTCTAATATGAGTTCATTGAAAATATAACATAAGCCCACCTAATAGGGATAAGGCTAGGATAAAAAATAATAGGATTTTCCAAAAATGGGACTTGAACCCAAGACCTCAAACACACAATCAGAACACTTAGCCACTGAAACAGATACATATTTATGTCAGAATTCACAAAAACAAAGTTAAATAATTTAGGGCGTTACAGACTTAGAAGGTTGGACGATCAGATCGCCAGTCAAGTCACACTATCCTTAAATCTTTGTAGTTTTTGGAATGTTCATTTTGGATTATATGGCATGTAATTGGCTTGAATGTTATTACTAATGTTTTGAATATGTAAATTATTAAGTATGGTTTGAATGTATATTGCTATCCTTTATAATACATCTGGATTATCTGATATATGTGAATTAAGTAAAATGTGTTGATATAAAATATGATATGTGATAAAGAATGTTGTGTATGTAATGCTTAGGTTTAATAAATTGGTTAGATGATAGATTTGATGAATTAAAAGGTTGTGATTGATGTTTCATTTAGATGTATAATTGTATATACTTGTGGTATCAATAAGGATACATTGGTTAGGCATTTAGGATGTTGATTTGGCATGTTTTCGGTTTGTTTAATGTCACTTCGAATAGGTCTTTTTCCTATTAAATGGTTTGCTTAAAATCCAAGTAAGCTTGAATTGGTAAACTTGCTGTTTAAGGTTCATTTTAGGTCTACACGGCCTGAGACAAGGGCGTGTGTCCCAGCCGTGTGTGACACACGGCATGGTGACACGGTCGTTTTTCCCCTATAGGTTCTATTACATAAAAGTCAGGTAGTTACACTGCCTAGCACACGACCTGGTACACGGGCATGTGGGGCTATTTTGAGAGTTACATGGCCTGACACACGAGCTTGTGACAGGGCTGTGTGACCCTACTCAGATTTACACGAGTGAGGACACGGGCTGGGACATGGTCGTGTGTCCATATTTTGAAGGTTATAGGGCCTAAGACACAGGCGTGTGTCTCAGCCATGTGAAGCACACAGCCTGGCCACACAGCTGTCGACCCTTGCAGTCATATTTTTCTAACTTTTTCTTGAACTTTCCAAATGTTTTGAATTTGGTCCCGAATTATTTCTAAGGTATTTTTAGGGCCTCGGGGGCTTAATTAAGGGATGATACATATGTGAATGAATTTATTTTAATATGTATGCAATGATGTATGGAATGTATGTTTAATGTTTTGTTAGTTTAGTAATGCTTCATAACCCTAATTCGACGACGAATACTGGTTAAGGGTGTTACACATCCATACATTTAAATAAGAATATCTAATATGCATTATCAACCTTAAACTCAAACATCAATTTAGTCGCAAGTGAAGTCCAAAACAACATCCATGTTCCGTCAATCCAATACCAAGATAGAATTATTAAAATAATTTTAATAATAAAAACTAGAACTCTAATCCATATTGCCTTTATTCAGTGAGTTCAAAAGAATCACAAAAACCACCCACTCAAAAATATTGCCTTGCTTAGATCACTTTCTTCGCCGCTCCACTCACACTGAAAAAACTACTTACCTACAAGATGTTAATATGGAGTGTGAGCTTAAATAAGCTCAGTGAATGTTCAGAACTACCACTAAACATACACAACGTCACATGTTAAGCAAAAGCATACTATGGCTCACTCATAACTATATTTTCATCAAGTCAACATAACATATTCATGCTTCATTAAATCATAAAACTAACATATACTCTCACATGAAATTTAACTCAGTTCATATATATAACTCATTAAATGATAATTCTGTGATGTCCCGAATTAGGGACTAATCCGAATAGTGATTTTGAGACAAAAAAATTGAGATAAAAATAATTATTTTATGATTATTTTTAGGTCTATGATATGATTTCATGATTGTGTGAAAATTTCGTGAAGAAATTATATGCATAAAATGCTCAATTTGAAGCTAGGGACTAAATTGAATAAGTTACAAAATTTGCATTCTAGAAGTTTCTAGTATAAAATTGCTTTGAAATATTAATTAGGAGGTCTTAGATAGCAATTTGACCAATTTCTAAGTTTATGGACAAAAATTGGACATGGATGGAATTTTTGAAAGTTTAATAAGGAAGCGCATTTTGGTCATTTTGATATTAAATGAAATAAAATGGGAAAAATAACACAAAAATGATCATCTTCTCGATAAGTTGCTGCCAAATTTTGCTCTCCACCATAGCTAGGGTTTCAACACTTTTAAGCCTTGAATGTAAGTGATTTCTATGCCCGTTTTTAATGTTCTTTATATTTTTGAAATCCTCGTAGCTCGGTTTACCTGTTTCTACCAATATTTTGAGCTAGGGTTTTTATTTAAAAATTTACCCATGAATGATATGCATGAATTTTGATGTTTTATGGTAGAATGAAGCTTGAGATAGTGTTAAACAACTTTTGCTAAGTGATTTTACGTAAAAACGGCTAAAATGACATAATCGGTAAAAATACCTAATGTTCATAAGTACATGTTAGAGTGAGAATTGGATATTGCTGTAGAAGGGAAAAATGATCAGCATATCATAAAACATAAGAAAATAGGATGAAGTTTAATTTACGAGATTTGGGGCAAAAGTGTAAATATGTGAAAGTTTAGGGGCAAAATTATAATTTTTCCAGAATATGATTTTGGGTTGATTTGAATAATATGAGTCCTAATTAGACTATATTTGAAATGATAGAGCAAGGAAAATCGAAATTCGGGCTAAAATCGGCAAAATACCAAGTTGTGGACAAAATGGTAAAAATGACCATTTTCGTATACGAGGTAAGTTCATATGTAAATATTGTAATATAACCGTTATTTTAAACCATTTAATGCTATTTATATGATATTATGATTGTTATCATGCAATTCTATGCTTTGTGGTCATTGTTGGACAACATGCAAAAATTTTATGAATTATGTGAAAAATGTGAAAGACTACCGAAGTATCGTCATTGGTATTCCAAGGAGAATGGTAAAGAAGTACGAACAAGGAAAGTCCCCTTGAACCTTAGGAATAGATTTGGATATTTGGACATCCGAACTCGTTGAGTTGAGTCCGAGTTCACTTATGGATGCGAACGTCCGAACTCGTTGAGTTGAGTCCGAGTTCGTGAGATGTAACTAGGCATCCTAGCTCGTTAAGTTAAGTCCGAGTTCACTTATGGATGTGAACGCTTGAGCTTGTTGAGTTGAGTCTGAGTTCGCTTATGGGCGGGTTACATGGTAGCTTGGCTACATATGTGGCACTTATGTGCAAACTTTCCATGTATCGGAGTTATATTCCGATGTGTTCAACGGGTAAAATTCTAGTGAAATGGAAGAATACTCAAGATGCAAGTGACGTTTGGTAAGTGTTGTGGAATGGGCACTTTGGACAGGTATGTACTTAACCCTTGGGTTGAGACTTGATACGACAACAATAACGTAGTAAGACGATGAATGATGAATAGAAATGTGATATATGTTTTGGTGATATTGTGCTAATGTTGGTTGGTATAATTGCTTTGTTAAGTTATTTGTTATTTGCATGTGAACTTACTAAGCATTTATGCTTACTACTTCCCTTCCATTCCTTATAGTTTTGACAAGCCGGTTTGGAGATCAGGACGGTCGGAGGCACGCTTACACTATCAACGGACCATCTCGGTATGGTGGCTTGCATATTTTGGGAATATGGCATGTATAACATTATAATCCTTTTGTGTATATAATCTTATGATATAGCTCATGGATGGCATGAAAATTTTTGAGAATGATTAGCTATTGGAGTGACTAATCGAGATTATATTTGATAACACGTATGCTTTATGTGCTAACTAATCTATGGAAATCCATAAAATGGTGAAATTGGCTATAAAACAGAATCACACAGCAGAAGTGACGTGAGTTTGAAAAATAACTAAAAATAGTAGGGATAGAATTAGATGATGAATCAGATATGGAATTGAATCTCAATGAATCTATTTTCATTTGGAAGAAACAAAATAGGTAAAAGAGTTGTATTTTATGAGATATTTACATTTTGGTGAAATAGGGTTAGAGCAATTTCTGGATTCCATGTTCTAATATTAGAAATTCACCATAATTTGTGTAAAAATAATTAGGACTCAAAATTTATATTTATGGATTCCTTATTGAGTATATGTTTAAGTGAAACAAACGGCATAGTCATTGGATTTCTGTACAGAAAGAAATCTTATTCGTAGTGCATAGGGGTCAGAGTAGTTGAACCCTGAAACAGGGGAGATTTTAACTTATAAACTGTACTAATTGGCCAGACCAAAAATTATAGAAAAACAAATAGTAGATAGATATATGAGTCTAGTTTCAGGAAAAATTTATGGATCTTAATTTCGAGTTTCGGAACTCGAGATATGAATTTTTAAGCGACTGTGACACAGTTAGCCCGCTTCTTTAAAAATAAATTGTTTGAGCTGTTTAATTAATGAATTAAGTTCGTTAACACCTCGTGCTCGACTCCGGCGATGGTCTCGGGTACGGGGGTGTTACAAATTTAGTAAGACAAAACAACATGTTCATACTTTAATGACTTACAAGTTTAGCTTATATATTCGCATGCATTTAGACAGAATATTTTCATATATTAATCAATTTATGATAATTTGACAACTTGGAAACATGAAACATAAAAGTGGACTCTATCACCACATATTGGATACACGTATCTCCATCACACCAATGACTCAAAGAGTCTAACATATCCCATAAGTGTAGCATAAAGCTAAACACTCTCCAGCACACCAACATATCCCGGTGAATGGAGCTTAGCTCGACATTCCCTTATCCCTCCAATCTATCCTGGGGCCCCAATGCCCAAATCATAAAACACAGGGGTGAGTACTCACAATTTGTGGCATGCCAACTATATACAATGGTTTCAAGAGATCTTAAGGCCAAAATATCCGCCATCACACACATTTAGTTACTATTTTAGTGCACATAATCTTTGTTCATGATCATAAATTCATATCACAAATTTGTACACAATGCATGCTTATTGAATTCACATTTATTTGTACTTTATGATTTAACAACACTCCTTATTTAATCATAGGAAGCAAAAATATTACCTTGATTTGTTTAAAATGACAATCTATAACTCTAATTTGAAATTTGAACTCAAGAAGAACAATGATGGATTTAAGGAAGAAAACATATTTTTCGTTTGAAACTAAGGGTTGTTTTGGTGTTTGGAAGGTTAATAAATCCAAAAGACTGAATTGATTTTGAAAGAACTCTCTAATTTTAGGTTTTGGAAAACTTTTGAATAGTTTGGGTTTTTAAGACGAAGGGGACGACGATGGGTGTTCTATTGTAGCAGACTAATTTCAAAAATTGGACAATTTGCCCTTTAGGTCACTCTTAATTCTTTCCTTCTTCAAAAAGGTCCAAAATCAATTAAAATACAATTTTTTTCTAAATTAGACCACAAAATTAAATTTTATTTTGAGCTAAATAATAAAATAAAATTTTGATTATGACACTCACATACATAAATTACTCATTTTCGATCCTATTTTTCAGTATTTAATTCCACCTCAGGTTAGAAAAAATTTGATTCTACTAATCTAAAACTACTAGGCCCGATTTTGGGGTGTGACAAATAGTACAAGATGAAGATATTAAAAACAAACCCTAACCTTGAAAAAATACAGCTCTCTGTCTAAAACACAAAATTCCCTTAAAGCTCTCTTAAAGCTCTCTCTTGATCTTCTCTCAAAATATGATGTTATGAAAATGATTTTTCTAGGGTTACTAAGGTCTTTTTCATAGGCTAAGATTAAACTTCTAATCATACTAAAACACCCTATACTTGACCCGGTTGCCGAATCCAAACTGTAAGGTGCTACACTCAAGATTCAAAATTAATTACATATTCTTGATTAATAATATAAATGTATTTTTATTCCGCCAATTGAACTTAATATGATTATATTAGAAAACGATTGTCTAATTGTTCCCGCCACATGTATTCAAATTTCATAATCACATAGTATATAGAACCTCAATCATTTAATGAACCTTGCAATGTACATTAATTTACTTCTAATTAATTGCTAGAATCTCTAATCTTTTTACAGGTAATCTTCAGCATGCTAACCATTTACTTGAGTTGGAAGAAGACATTCTAAATATAACTAGTTATAAATACAACTAAGACCAAAGGCTCCGCTTTAAGGCCACCGCACCGTATGCACACTACGACTAAGAGACAATCTGTCTTAGCTCAATAGATTCTGGCCTGGTACCTTGTCAAACTTTTAGTTCCTCTTATTACCTACAATTCATAGCAACACAATGGTAATTTTGATTGAACCTGGTGAGTAATCCATATATGATGTTAACATAATATTTATTGAACTAATAGTTTGTTATTCGAAAACCACATGACTTTGTTGGTGTAAGAGCATATCTATCAAATATTACTTGCGTAGCCTTGACCAAGTAAGGTTCCTGGAACGACGGAAATGTGCAAGTGTACACAATCGCAACAAGTAATAAAGTGACAAGTAAATGTCGAGTTATTGTACCCACAGGGACTGTGAAAAGAATTTTTTATGAATGGTATTTAAAACACTTTGGTGAAGAAATATATTTTTTTTGAAGCGGGTGATTAAAACCTAACAGCACGTTTGGTTGGAGGGAATGGAATAGCCATTCCCTCCTTATTCTTGGATGAACAGCTATGGCATAGTTTGGTTCACCGTTTTCTTCATTCGGCGAATGGCTATTCCTTTATTATTCGTCTAATTTACCGAATCATCATTCGACGAAGGGAGTTAAGAATAGCCCATTCAACGACGGATGTAATAGAAAAAATTTTCCCTCAGACAATTTTACCCTGTGTTTCTTCACCCCTCGACTGTCAATTCGGTCGTTGTTGTAAAAGTGCTGCTCCCTCGATTCCGTCACTGCGAACCGTAGATTTATCTCCGACTCGTTCCCCACCTCTGCAGCCTCCTTTCCTTTGTGAGAACTCTGTAAGTTCAACTTCTTCCCCTTCTTGTTTTATAATTTCAATTATGTTTGTATTATTGGTTCCGTTTTTCCTCTTTCCTTTCGATTTTTTTCAATTATTATTGAGAAATCTAGTTCAGTAATTATTTTTCCATAATTTTCTTGAATTTTGAAGAAAAATGGAATTTTTTTAGTTGCGCAGTCTTGATTTTTTTTTTCAACTATCACTATCGCGTATTATACTGTTCATTGTTGTCATGCTCACAAGGGTCTTATGGCTGTGTTTTCTTCCTCTTCTGCAGAGCTATTATTATAGGTCTCTTGAAGTTCTTCTTGGGTATCAGTATCCTTTTGACATGGATTTATAGCATTAATTCATTTCTATCACTTGATCTTGCTTACCGCTTTTGTCTTTTGGTAGATCATGGTGTTGTTTCTTTCCTTGTAGTATCTCTTCTCATCTTCAATGACTTGCTGAACTGTAACTTTGGTGGAATGAACATCAGCAGAACTTATTTGACATAACCAATCCTCAGGTTTTAAATGAACCTTTGGAGTTCAGGTTATTTATCATGTGAATCATCAGGGCTTATGTTCATTATGGGTGCGAAAATTTATCCTGACCTTTTATATAGTTCTGAATTTGTTGAAGGTGTTCTCTGTTGATATAACAACTTACTACTGCAATTTTTGTTTCCTTAATGAGATCTTTTTTTCTTTCATCTCAACCTGTTTCAGGGTTTGTATCTGTTGTTTGATCTATTATAAGTATAACATAAGGTAGGAAGGGCATAAAATACCAAACATTAAACCTCAAGTAGATTGTTGAAAATGTTGGTTTAGGCTTGTCTGCCTTTGTCATTGTTTTACCGTTGATGGACTGGAAAGAAACGAGATAAAGGTAGGTTTGCACTCATTGTAATATCTCAGATTATCTTTAAGGTATTTAACTCTTTTTTCCTGGATGATATGGAACTCTATCTAAATTGGCAAAATAACTTATTTGCTTGAGTATCTACATCTAAATTGGCAAAATAACTTATTTGCTTGAGTATCTGCAGTATAACTAAGATCTTTCTATTTCTATGTGAAGTTGATATCTTTCAAATAATGATATAGAATATTTGGTCTTATTTTCTATCGCTGTTTTCTTTAACAAGTTGCAACCTATATAACTTTTTATTTATCACATCTTTTAGTCTTTGGAAGTAATATTAGAAAACACTCACTCTAAAAGGTGTTCTGTGGTTGCGATTTGTTATTATCTTTGATGATTCAGTACATTGATTTTGATTTCAATGTCTTCTGTTATGATTGTTTTAGTTTGAACCTTGATCCTTGTTCAGATATACAACAGATATTGACATGTGGTCCTTTGGCTGCATAGTTGCCGAACTCTTTTTAGGGCTGCCGTTATTCCCAGGTGCTTCAGAATTTGATCTTCTAAGGCGAATGATTGAAATACTTGGGTATGCCTCTTGCTTTGGTGGATGCATTTTGGCTAATAATTTCACGCTATTCTAGGCATCAATTTCTTTAATTGATTTAGGAATAGATATTTCTTTGGTAGGTTTTATAGGAGGATAATCAAGTCTCTCTCTCTCTCTCTCTGTGTGAGTCCCCCTTGGGGGTTCTAAGATTGACCACCCGTGATCACATTAAACAATTTGGTTCAGCAATTATTTTTCCATAATTTTCTTGAATTTTGAAGAAAAATGGAATTTTTTTAGTTGCAAAGACTGCAGTCTGTGGATAGGGTTAGAAATTGTAGATTTTGGTATTGGGACCTTTTTCATTAACCAACTGGTTAAATCCAGATGATAAAACTGGTATGTTTGTATTATTGGTGTTTGCTGCCATGGATACAATCTTGGTTTTTGTCTTGTGACATCTTTGTTTTCCTTATACAGGGTAAAGACTACAGGTCTCAGTTTCAAATGGGAAATGGTGCTTTTTTTGGAGCTAGTTATATCCAGGTAATTGTATGAAGCCATATTATATTTGTTGAATTGAGCAGAGATGAAGAACTTAGCAGAATAGACAAGTTATTGGATTTTTAGTACCTAGAAAATTGACTTTTATGCTTAGATCCAGTATAACATGGATCTATGCACTGCTATGGTTTGTCTTCCTTGTCATTGTTTCTGTTAAAATATGCACTGGTAAATTTGTTCCTAAATATGCCATTAAGGTCTATTTGGCATGAACAAAAGAGCTGGAAGTAGCTTTAAAAAAGGAAGAAAGGTCTCTTGATTCTCTCAAGCATTTTAATAAACTCATGCTGGATTAAATACAGTGATTATTGATATTCTGTTGTGACATCCAGTCCATGTCCTCCAGTGAATTAACCACATTCTTTATGCATATCTACGGAGCACAATGAAACAGCAACAATAATTGGTCAATATTATCCTTCTCTAAGCTTTTTTAATGCCTTGTCTCCATCTTTGTTTTTGTTAGCTTTGTTTAATGTCTATTTTCCATAGAGAAGAAATTAGATTCTCTTTTCTTGCATCATCTGACACTGCTTTATTTGGTTGGTGATTTGAACAATTTGGCATGGATTTGAAGTTAGAGCAGTTCATTAGATAGTGTGAAATAGAAGCACATTGATCATAATAGAGAAGAATTGGAGTTCAAATAGAATCCTTTAATACTGCAAGTTTCTATCGCGTGTTGCATTGATGCAAATGTTGAATAGGACAGAGTAGGAAATGCAAAATTGGATCAATTCCTTTTATTGAAACATATAAAATTACATAAACAAGACTGGTGTATCGAATCGGCTACCTGTCCAAGAAAGAAAATGGCTTTTTGTCAGGTCGTAAGAGGTGTACTTTTTCTTTATTTTGCATTCTTTTGTTTTGTTTTCCAAGTATTCGTTTCGGGCACTTTAGAAGCTTGCTATAGATTTTCACTCTTGTTAAAGAATACAGGAGATGCTCATTTTGCTATACTGTTTGCAGGTATTCCTAGAATGTGATTTCCTTATCTATTCATAATTTGCAGAATTTATGAAGTTGAACCCGAAAAATCGGAAACTTGCAAGAGGTTGTGAAAGATGGGAGCATTCAGTTCAAAAAATCAGCAGATAAGTTCTTAAAATCGAATTTTAGGTTTCATGATGGGATCATATTGAACTGGGAAATGTAATCGCTTGAGCATTTGTATCATTTGGGACAGCTTCTGCACAGTTTTATTATGGCTGAAATTTGCTATTATTTGGCATCACTTCATGTATCTGTTCTTTTGTCAAGCCTAATAGAAGTTTTTGGTCAGCTGGCACTGCAAACTTATTGTTATCATGTTATTATAAAGGATAAAATAAAATATAAAAATATGTTTTCTATTAAAATTGACTATTAAAATAAAATGTTATTAGAAGATTATCATAGCGTATGTTAAACTTATTTTTTTATATTGGCGATTGTGACTTAAGAGAATAGGTGAGAGGTTAGATTAAAGCAAATATATTAGGCATTGAAATATTCATAATAATAATTTTATATTAAAATTATTATTAAAAATTATATTAATAATGTTATTAAATTATATATTATTTTATTAAATTATATTTAATAATAATTATGTTAAAATATGATTAAATTATTTATTTTTATTTTTATTAAAAAATATTTAACAATAATCTTATTAAAATTTAATAACAATAATCATCTATCAACAAAAATTCTGTTAAGGGTATTTTGGTCATTTTAGCCTTTTTCCTTATTCTATTACAACATCATTCCATTCAACCAAACACAAGAATTCTATTACAGCTCTACTCTATTCCATTCAACCAAACAGTTGAATTACTGATTACAGCTCTATTTCATTACAGCTCTATTCAATTACAACCCTATTCCATTACAGTGAACCAAACGTAACGTAAGATTTTAAACTAAGTAAACTGAATAAATAAATCTCAAATGCATGATTCCAAAATACGATTTTAATCAAGATGACATAATTGTGTTAGATTAATTACATTTCTTAACTTAGTATTATTAAAATCATGTTTATTGTTATGAATAAATTCACGACAACTCGGTAATTTGCTAACTTATGAACACATTCACCTCCCAAAATCTATTCATCTCTTGACTATATCCTTCTGTCAATTCAACTTATTAAACAAATCTTAATAGGCAAATATGTTATTGCACATACATACTTATTAAATCGAAATAATCTCTTGTACATATCCTTATGTCAATTCAAATGATTAATTAAATCTAATAAGGACATAAAAGACTATGTGAGGTAACAAGGTATCCCTACCTTGAAACAGTTTAATCACAATAATCTTGCAAGTTATGCAAGACAAATGTATCGTCAGATACCGTTGCTAATTTAACGCTCAACTACCTTAGATAATTAAACATGCACTGATTAAATACTGTGTCCATTAATTAGAATTTCAATCCGTTTAAATAATTAATTCATTAGCTACCTCACAATTGTGATGCAAGAATAACTTAGTCATGATTTTACTTAATCAAGCATCTTATCGAGGCCTATAACAACATAAACACAATTTTAACAATTTTAGCAAATGAAATGCAATCAACCTAACATGAATTAATTTCAAGCTAAATTTATTAAACTAACCATTCCAAAAACATAAATATCCATAGATATGTTCATCATAACAACAAAAAAAATTAAAGAGATAGAGAACAAGAATCTAATCTGGTGTTTTTCCATGGCTTGACTAGTTTGCTCCGTTCTTCCATCTCTGTTGTCCCCGTTGACCAAGGCTGCTAATTGCTGCTCCAAATGGCTGATGAATGCCCCTTTTCCAAGAGAAGAAATCGGCAAGAGAGCAAGGGAATTTGGAATTGAAAAGAAGAGGGGAAGTGGAGAGAAGAGAGAAAATATATGAATGCTTGAAATGTGTTTCAAATAGCCAGCCTAAGAGGGTTCTAATAGCTGAAGAGGGCTGCTAAAAATAGCTAAAATTATTAGCTAAATCCCTCCCTTGTTTGGCCACACATGTGGCAAGGTTGATAGTTTCAACTTGGCTAATTTAGGCTTGGGGCAAATCTATAAAGCCACAAATTGTGGAGGGGTTTGTTTGTAACTTGAAAAAGTCTTCAAGGGCCTCTTTGCAATCTAAATAATCAGCCAATAAGCTGATTTGGGTCAGCATATGGACGATTTTGGGCTGTCCACTTCTTGGTCGGTTCTGTTCACTCGGTTCGACTCAACTGGACCACTTTTTCATAATTAATTAATAATAATTTATTTAATCCAAATTAAATTGGATATAAATTAAAATTAATTATATCTTGAATTAATACACATAATTGGACTGACTTAGGTTGAAAATTAATACATCTTGATATTTCAAATTGCTTCTCGGTTTTGAACTTTTAGTAGTGTTTACCGAGTCATTTTTTTTCCATTTGTGCAAACCTATCGAAAAATGATCAAAATTAATCAAAATTAATTATAAAATTAATTAAAATTCAACATGTTCATAATTTAAGTGCAATTTTAATTATTTTATAAAAATTAATTTTTTTCGATAAGAATTTTATCAAAACTACATGAATTTAAGTTAAAAAAGGCATGAAAAAGTGTGTATATTTTTGTGTTTCCACACGTCCAAACTTAATTCATTGCTCGTAATGCACAAAATTGAAAAGAATTTCTCGAAAACACCTTTGAAGAACTGCTTCAGAACAACATTCTTCCCAGAAATATGAATTTAATATACTTATGCTCAAAAATAAGAAATTTGATAGTTAAGCTACTTAAGTATGCATATCGTTCAAATTAATCTCAACAACTATTATGATAGAAAAATTAGACTAAATGCTTCCTTAACAAAGACATGTTAACCTTTACCAATTTGATTTTATTTCCTTATTCAAGATTAAGTTGCAATCATTAAGTTTAACTTATGCCTTCATATGTTGAACATAACAATTACTCTCCACTAATGTAGGTAGCATAGAAAACTTGAATCAACAGGTCTTTAAAAAGGTTGTAACGTGGCTAGGCTAGGGGTAGGTAAAATGTAACATCCTGAAATAGGGCCTAGTCAGAATAGTGGTTTTGAGACCACAAATCTGAGATAAAAATAACTATTTTATGACTATTATGAATTCCATGATGTGTATGCATGCTTATGTGAAAGTTTCATGAAGAAATTCTATGCATAAAATGTCTAATTAAACTTTAGGGACCAAAATGAATAAGATGAAAAACTTGTGTTCTAGAAGCTTCTAGCACGAAATTGCTTTAGATTATAAATTAGAAGGTCCTAATTATCAATTTTACTAATTTCTAAATATTTGGACAAAAATGGACATGTATAGGAAAAATTTGAAAGAAAGGCCTTAAGGGCATTTTGGTTATATGGTAATTAAATGAAATAAAAAGGGAAAATCAAGTGAAAATGTTGTCCATCTTCCACCTTAGCTGCCAAAATTTGTGGAGAACTATAGCTAGGGTTTTCAAACTTTTCAAGCTTGGAAGTAAGTTTGTTCTAGCCCCGTTTTTAATGTTCTTTACATTTTTTAAATCCTTGTAACATGATGTACCCATTTGTAACCATATTTTAAGTTATGGTTCATGTTGGAATTTTGACCCATGCATGAGAAGTTTGTGTTTTGATGTTTAATGGAAGAATATGATAGTTTGACATGTGTTTAACATCTTTTACTAGCTGATTTTGTATGAAAACACCTTACAGGGACCATTTTGTAAAAGATGTAAAATAAGTGATAAAAATTTGATTTTGATGAAAATATGGGCTGTTATGAGTACAAGGAAAATTTGGCTAGTCTTGGATGATAAAGAAAATGCATGCATTTCATTTTATGAGTCTAGGGACAAAATTATAAATAAGTGAAAAGTTAGGGGTAAAAAAGTAATTTCATCAAAGTATGAATTATGGATTGATTTGGACAGTTTAATTATTAAATAAGTTAAATTTGGCATTATAGATTAAGAAAAACGTGATACGAGTCTTGATCGAGGGAAGAATAAGGTTTTCAACAAATAGGCTCGTTTATCATCATTTTGTATCAAGGTAAGTTCACGTGTAAATAATGTGATGTGTTACATGTTTTAATGCTTTGATGTTATATGAATTTAAATGCTTATTTGCTATCATGAATCATATGCCTTGATATTCCATGAGTACATAGTTGGTATTATGGATATCGTAAATGACATTACGAGCAAGTTCGACAGTGATGTGACAAGCAAGGAAACCCCATTTGAACCTTAGGAATAGTCTAGTATACAAGTGGCATGTCACTAGGAATTAAGGAATCCGAACTCATTAAGCAATCTGGGTTCGTGATATATATATGTGACCTCTAAACTCATTGAGTGGTCTGAGTTCATGATGTACGAGGTACATGTAAATTGGTTCTGGGTACTGGTCTTGTGTGTCCTACCGGTGGCTAGGTAGTCCTGAGTGGTTCGGATACCTGACGGCTTGTGTGAGCAACCCGTGTAGTTACACCTTGACTAATAGCTTATATAAGCAGGCTCGTGAGTAGCTCCTTAGCGAGCGTTACATGTTATAAGGTAGCTTTGGCTACGTATGTATATGTGGCACTTATGTGCAAGTTTTCTGTGTATCCAATAGTATTCCAAGTGTTCAATGAGTATTACAATGGATGAGGTGATGAAAGACCCAATAAGGGCCTGTTAAACAAGGTATGATCATATGATATACTATGGGTAAGTATAAGTACGTAAGCTAAACTCATGAGCAACGCCTTGATAAAGGATGAATTGTGATGAGAAAGTATATATATATATAAACACTTGATAAATAAGTCAAATGCTTGAATGATGAATAATCTTTATGGTTATGTTACTATGTCTTTGTATGATAATTGCTTACTATCATTGCATATTATTTGCATGTGGACTTACTAAGATTTAATGCTTACCCCCTTTCTTTTCCATCCTTTGTAGTTCGACCAAGCTAGCTCAGGGATCAGAAGCTGTCGGAGTATTCGATCACACTATCAAAAGAATATTGGGTATAGTGAATTTGATAACTTGAGTATGGCATGTATAAGAGACTTGGTTATTTTGTGATATGTGTTATGCAAATTTGGCCAAGCTGTAAAGGCCTCTAATATTGACGATACATTTTGGAATGGCCATGTGATGTGGCTTATATTTGATTATTGGGTTGTAATCTAATTACCCATGCATGCATATGCTAATGCCTTGATGATGTGATATGTTATTGCTTGGTGAATGAATGATGAGGTGTGGAATAGATTCTAGGAGATAAGAAATGACTTAATGACTTAAGATGATCATGGTCATGAATATGTATTATGGAATTTGGGTAATAAATTTGGTTATGCATAAAATTGGTATGGAATGCTTCTAAATGGCGTGACTAAATGAACATGCTTTAGGATGATATTTTGAAGGTATGAAAATGCCATGGCATTGGATACTGAGTGTTTAAATATGCTATGTTGCATGCTATGAAACATGTTTGAGAATATGGATGAGTGAGGGTGGCAATTGGCTTAGAAAATAGCCTCTAAGTTGTACACACGGGTAGACACACGGGCATGTGTCTAGGCCGTGTGTGACACACGGTCTGCCCCCACGGGCATGTTGTATAGCCATGTGTCCCCTGCACCCTAATTTTACAAGTCAGTATGTCCAGTAGTAAACACACGGGCTAAGACACGGGCGTATGTCTTGGCCGTGTGAGAGACACGGCCTACCCATACGGGCATGTGCTCTGGCCATGTGAATTCTGCACCATTTTATGAAAAATTCATTTATTTTTAATGTACCAGACAGTCTGGACACACGGGCGTGTGATACGGCCATGTGACATTATTTTGATGATGATGTCATAGTCAGAGAGTTACACGGGTTGAGGACACAGGTGTGTCCCAAGCCACACGGGCGTGTGTGACCACATGGCCTACCCCCACGGGTATGTGACTCTCCAAAATAAGAAAATTTGTTAGGTTGCCCAAAGTTTTTTGAAAGTTCTCGGTTTAGTCCTGAACCACCCCCGATGTATGTTTTGGGCCTTATAGGTTCGTATAAGGGACGATATGTATGTGTTTGAATGTTTTTGAATTGGTTGAAATTTTATGGCTAAGTTTTACATGTATGTGTATGTTTAAATCCAGTAATACCTCCCATCCTTTCCTAGTGTTGGACACGGGTAAGGGGTGTTACATTTAGTGGTATCAGAGCTACGGTTTAGTCAGTTTTTGAACTACGTAACTTGTGTTCGAGTCTATCTATACATGCCATACATATATTATGATAGTGTGACGACTCCTGACGATTTTAAAATATGTTTTCATATAACAAATGGATCCCGACAGAGTAGTGGAGGATGATGTAGAAACTAACGCACCTGCTCCTTCTGAAGGAGCAGTGCCATTCGATTGTAGACCTGAGACTATTAGTAGAGAAGAAAGAGGAAGAGAAGCCTTTCTCCATATGATGAATGCTTGGTACCCAGAGTTCGTTCGAACGAACCCAAACGCTCAGCCTCCCCCACCTCCTCTAAATCCTCAACCTGTACCTATGATGCCTCAAGGTATAGATTTTATGAGATTCTCTAGAACACCAGTTCATAAAATTCAAAAGCAAGGTGTTGAAGAATTTCGGGCAAATACCAATGACGACCCTGAGAGAGCAGAGTTCTGGAAGGAAAATTGGATACGGGTATTTGATGAATTATCATGTACACCCGAGGAATGCTTAAAATGTTCCATATCCTTATTGAGAGATGCCGTATATCGCTGGTGGAGAACGCTGATATCCATGGTACCCCCAGAGAGGGTTACTTGGGAATTCTTTCAAGAGGAATACTGAAAGAAGTATATTAGTGAACAGTTTATCGACCAGAAGCATAAGGAATTTCTGGATTTGAAATAGGGTCGTAGACAGTTAATGAGTATGAGAGAGAATTTGTCAGACTCAGTAAGTATGCTTGGGAGTGTGTATCCTCTGAGGCTAAAATGTGTAGATGATTTGAAGATGGACTTAATGAGGATATCAAGATGTTAGTAGGTATTCTTTAGTTGAAGGAATTTGTAGTACTCGTCGATCGGGGTTGTAAATCTGAATAACTGATTAAAGAAAAGAGGAAAGCTGAGTCTGAGGCTAGAGACACAATAAAAAGACACACAAGTAAGTCATTTCCATCTCAGTCTAAGAAATCTAGAGAGATGTACCCTTGCTCACATGTGTCAGCTGGACATTCATACGGGAAATGTAGAAAGCAAAATTTGGATTTTAGATCTCAGGCTACATTTGTGGCAAGTGTGGGTAACGTTAAACCTTTCAAAACTGAATGCCAACAATGTGGTAGACATCATTCTGGAAACTGTAGGGTGAGTGACAGATCTTGTTTTAGATGTGGTTCTCTAGACCACTATACTAAAGACTGTCCTGAGATGGTAGAGAAAGAAAGATTTCGGAATCCAAGACTGAGTGGCACAACTTCTAGGGAAAGACCCCAAAGAAATGCCAGGAATGGGTTTGGTAGCAAGAATATGACAAGAGATATTGTAACAGCTGGTTTAGACCCTAGTAAGAATAGCTGTTTCGGGACCACAAATCTGAGTCAGAAAAATATTTAAATATTTTTTCTGTGTTTAAAATATGTGAATTGACATGTGTGAAAATTTTGTATAAAAACTTAATCATTTGTGTGCTAAATTTGATAAAAGGACCTAATTACGTAAACCATAAAAGTGGCCTTCTAATTGTTAAAGTTCATATTCACTATGTATTTATAATTGTGAGGTCCTTATGATGCAGTTGGACCATTGTTATGGTAAGTGGACATTTATGGCCATGTATATTAATGTTTTATATGTTATAAACAAGGGCAAAATTGGTATTTAGTAATTTAAGCTATTTTAATTAAACCAACATGAAAATAAAGGCCATTATCATCCATTTTGCATCGAAAATCAAAGAAATAAGAAAGAAAAAGATTGAGTTAGGGTTTGACTAGGAAATTTGAAGATTAAGGTATGTGTTTTGATCGGTTTTTGATAATTTATACGTTTTTGTGATCATTGCTTAGTGTTCTATCAAGCCCATGTTTGAAATTTTGAAATTGTTGATGATTTTGAGTTATGCCATTATTGATAATGTGAGCTTTGTGAAGTTTGATGATAGTATATGAAAGATATGTTTTGGGATAACATATATTGTCTTTGAATTTTTGATAAATTTGAGTAAAATGGGTAAAATTGTAAGATTTGTAAATTGAGGGACTAAAATGTGAAATAAATGAAACATATGGGCTTAGATGAATACTATGAGAATTCGGCCTAACATGAGTATATGGAAATTTTGTATATTTTTTGATTTTTGTGATTAGGGACCAAAGTGCAAAAATGTGAAAATGTGAGGGCTAATTTGTAAAATGCTCTAAATGTGTGTTTGTGATTGATTTGATTGATTTGGTGAATAAAAGAGTTAAATTTAAATTTATATAGATCAAGAACTAAAGAAAATAGAATTAGATCGGAGAAAGTCGAAAGTCTTCGAGTAGTCGATTTTGTCTATCCGAATCCATACGATGTAAGTCTATATACAAATAAATGTGTTTTGAATTGAATTTCTATCGATTATATGCTATTGAAATATGATGAATGAATATATGAGCTGAGAAAAATGATACATCTGAGAAAGTATTGACAAAGTTCCAACGTTTGAAGAGCCCTGTACGAACCTTAGGAATAATTAGGATACATATGTCATGACATAGGATCCGATATGTGTTATTGTCTACGACAAGATCTAGGACGTTAGCATCGACTTATGATTTACGTGTAAGACCATGTCTGAGACGTTGGCATTGTTTTTGATTTCGTGTAAGACCCTGTCTGGGATAGTGGCACAGATATTTGATTACATGTAAGACCACGTCTGGGACGTTGGCAATGTATGAGCTTTCAGAGTTATCTACGTATCCTTATGATTTTGAACGGTTTAACGGGCATTTTGAGATACCAATGATTATATGAAATGTGTATCCGATTCAGGTACGTTTAAATTGTACACTATGTTATATGAGCATATGGATTGGAAATATGTGAATTGTATGTGAACTATATGGTATATGTTAGTATCTTGGCTACGAAGTATATGTATTTTATGATGTTTATATGCTAAAGTTAATAAGTTTATTTGTATATGGCTTATAAAGCTTTTGAAAGCTTACTTTGTGTGTGTTTACATTGTTATATAGATATCGTAGCTATCGGGAGCTCAAGGATCGTCGAGGATCATCACCACACTATCAAATTTTATTTTGGTACATTTTGAAAGCGTAAATATTGGAGTATTGCATGTATAGGCTAGAAATAGTTCAATATGTGTTGAGAAGTGTATATATCTAGCCATGTGATTTGCTTGGTTTTGGTTGTGTATATAAATGAGTTTTTGGTATGAATTATATGATGCAATATTATCTATGTGTAGTGTTTTGGATGGCCAAGAGAGTTGGTCAATTTGGTAAGTTTTTGGAATGTGTTTAGTATGGAATTTGGTATGTGTTTTTTGGCATGAGATATGATTTTATGATTAGAGATTATGAAACCATATGCTTTGGTATGATTTTGACTTATAGGATTATATGTTTTAGTAAGTGTTATAAGCATGAATTTGTTGTCAATATTATGGCATGAATGATGTAAGTTTTGGTATTTGAATTGGCTAAAATTATAGTGCAAATGTGCTTGGTTTGATGCTTGTAGGTTTGACCCAAATTGGGTGGAAAATTGGCTTTTCAAATGGCCTATTTTTGTCTACACGGGCATGTGTCTCAGCCGTGTGGGACACACGATCATGTTGCACGGCCGTGTGTCCCCTGGGGTACCCTACGTTGTTAAGTCAGTCTTGAGCACAACCAAGGCACACGGGTGTGTGGCTAGCCATGTGACCAAAGTCAATTCCGACCATGGCCAAGGCACATGGGCATATCTTGTGGCCATGTGATTAAGTCAATATGTATGCCCTGTTTTGACAGGGCCTAGACACACGGGCGTGTCTACAGCCGTGTGAGGCACACGACCTGTTCACATGGGCATGTGACCTGTACAACTTTGAAAAATGTTTAAGTTTTGAAAAATTTTTTATGAGCTCGGTTTAGTCCCGACTTCTTTCTAAATCATGTTTATGGTCTCGATGACCTAAATAAGGAACACTATATTGATGTTTGACCTTTGATGCTATGATGTTTGTAAAATGAATGCTAAATGTTCTGATTTGTCCGGTAACGCCTTTAACCCTAGTCCAGTGACAGATATGGGTTAGGGGTGTTACAGATATAGCAGTGAGGTCTAAAGCTAGAGCTCCGGCCAGAGCCTATGCCATACGCGCACATGAATATGCAACTTCTCCTGATGTGATCATTGGTACTTTCTCTCTATGATACTAATGTTATTGCTTTGATAGACCCTAGCTCTACTCATTCGTATGTGTGTATGAAATTGGTATCTAGGATGAATATACCTATTGAGTCTATAGAATTTATGATTAAGGTGAGAAACCCGTTAGGAAAGCATGTGATAGTTGATAAAGTATGTAAGAAATGACCTTTGATAATTAGAGGTCATTGTTTTCCGACCGACTTGATGTTGTTGCCGTTTGATGAATTTGATGGCATACTGGGTATGGATTGGCTGACATTACATGATGCTATAGTGAATTATAGATTAGAAAGTTATTGAATTGAAATGTGAAAATGGTGAGATTCTTCGGGTTGAATCAAATGATGCAGACAAGTCACCAATTGTAATTTCCTCGATGTCTGCTAAAAAATGTATGAGAAAGGGGTATGAAGCTTATTTGTCATACATATTGAATACAAAGGAATCTAAATTGAAAATTGAATCAGTGCTAGTTGTATATGAGTATGCGGATGTATTTCCAGAGGAATTGCCAGGTTTGCCTCTAATTAGAGAAGTTGAATTTGGTATTGAGTTAATGTCAAGGACGACACCTATTTCTATTGCTCTGTACAGGATGGCCCTGATTGAGCTGATAGAGTTGACTGACAAAGGTTTTGTTAAACCAAGTTTTTTGCCATTGGGTTCTCCTGTGTTATTTGTGAAAAAGAAAGATGGTTCCATGAGATTATGCATTAACTACCGATAACTCAATAAGGTGACAATTAAAAAATAAGTACCCCCTGCCAAGGATTGATGACCTATTCGATCAATTGAAAGGAGGGACATGGTTCTCTAAGATAGATTTGAGGTCCAGATATTACCAGTTACGAGTTAAGGAGTCAGATGTACCTAAGACTAACTTTTGAACAAGGTATGGCCACTACGAATTTCTTGTTATGCCATTTGGATTAACAAATGCTTCAGCTGTGTTTATGGATTTAATGAACCGAATATTTCAGCGATATTTGGACAATTTTGTTGTGGTATTCATCGATGATATTCTAATATATTCTAGAGATGAGGCAGAGCATGCTAAACACTTGAGAACTATTTTGCAGACTATGAGGGATAAATAGTTGTATGCTAAGTTCAGTAAAAGTGAGTTTTGGCTTCGAGAGGTCAGATTCTTAGGCTACATTGTTTCAGGTGATGGTATTCGAGTTGATCCTAATAAGATTTCTACTATTATTGAATGGAAGCCACCATGGAATGTAATTGAAATTAGGAGCTTTTTGGGTTTTTCGGTTGCTATAGATGTTTTGTGAAAGGATTCTCTATGATAGCCACTCCTATGACGAGATTACTTCAAAAAATGTCAAGTTTGAGTGGTCAAAAAAATGTCAGTAGAGCTTTGAGAAATTGAAAATGTTATTGACCGAGGCACCAGTATTAGTACAACTGGAACCAGGGAAAGAGTTTGTGATTTACAGTGATGCATCCTTGAGTGGACTGGGTTGTGTGCTTATGCAAGAAGGTAAAGTAGTAGCTTATGCATCATGGCAATTGAAGCCTTAAGAGAAAAACTATACAATGCACGATCTAGAATTAGCTACCATTGTATTTGCCTTGAAGATTTGGCGACATTATCTATTTAGGGAGAAATGCCATGTCTATACAGACCACAAAAGTCTTAAGTATTTGATGATCCAAAAGGACTTGAATTTGAGGCAACGAAGATGGCTTGAATTGTTAAAAGACTAGGGGCTTGTGATAGATTATCACCCTGGTAAGGCAAATGTGGTTGTCGATGCCCTGAGAAGGAAGTCTTTATTTACCTTGAGTGCTATGAACACGCGGCTGACCCTGTCCAATGATGGTGTAATTCTGGCAGAGTTAAGGGCTCGACCGACTTTTCTACAATAGATTTGTGAAGCTCAGAAAGCTGATAAAGAGTTACAAGCAAAGAAAGCTCAGTGCGAGTCAAACAGTGAACTAGATTTTAAGAAAGACTCCGATGGTTGTCTGAGGTTCCGTGGTAGAATTTGTGTTTCGAAGAATACCGAGTTGATTAAGATTATTTTGCATGAGGCTCATAATGGGTGTATGTTAATTCACCCAGGTAGCACGAAAATGTACAATGATTTAAAGAAAATATATTGGTGGAACAGTATGAAAAGAGATATATCCGAGTTTGTATCGAGGTGTATGATTTTTTCAGCAAGTAAAAGCCAAATACCAGCTACCTTCAAGTTCACTTCAGCCTATTTTGGTTCCCAAATGGAAATGGGACCAAATTACTATCTATTTTGTGATAGGTTTGCCATTGACACTAAGAAAGAAAGATGTCGTATTGATTGTAGTTGACAGGTTGACTAAATCGACCCATTTTATACCGGTACGCACTAATTATTCACTTGATAAATTGGTTGAATTGTATGTTTCTGAAATTGTAAGACTTCACGGAGTACCTTTGTCAATTATTTCGGATAGAGATTTGAGGTTCACTTAATGATTTTGGAAAAAGTTGCAAGAGGCTTTGGGCACGAAATTGAACTTTAGTACCGCTTTTCACCCACAGACCGATGGGCAATTCGAAAGAGTAATTCAGACACTTGAAGATTTGCTCAGATGTTGTGTCCTTGAGTTCCAAAAATAGTTATCAGTCGAGCTTGAATATGGCACCTTATGAGGCATTATATGGACGTAAATGTCATACATCTTTGTATTGGACTGAACTTAAGGAGAATAAGATTTATGGAGTTGATTTGGTCAAGGAAACCGAAGAAAATGTGAAGGTAATTTGTGATTGTTTGAAAGCGGCATTGGATAGAAAAAAGTCGTATGCAGACTTGAAAAGAAAGGAAATTGAATATCAGGTCGGTGATAAAGTATTCTTGAAAGTGTCTTCATGGAAAAAGGTTTTGAGATTCAATAGAAAAGGCAAGTTGAGTCCTCGATTTATAGGATCATATGAGATTACCGAAAGGATAGGGCCTATTGCTTATCAATTGGCCTTACCGCCTGAGTTGGAAAAGATTCACGATGTATTTCATTTGTCTATGTTGCGTCGGTATAGATCTGATCCTTCATAGGTGATTGCACCAACAGAGGTTGAAATTCGACCGAATATGACTTACGGTGAGAAGCCAGTTAAGATCGTGGCTCGAGAAGTCAAGCAATTGAAAAACAAAATTATTGCACTTGTAAAGGTCTTATGGAAAAGACATGGGGTTGAAAAAGCTACATTGGAGCCAAAGGAGGCTATGAGGAAACAATACCCAAGCCTTTTTACAGGTAAGATTTTCGAGGACGAAAATCCCTAAAGAGGGGAGAGTTGTAATATCCTGAAATAAGGCCTAGTCAGAACAGTGGTTTCGAGACCACAAATCCGAGATAGAAATAATTATTTATGACTATTATGATGTCCATGATGTGTGTGCATGCTTATGTGAAAGTTTCATGAAGAAATTGTAATGCCCCCGTACCCGAGACCATCACCAGAGTCGAGCACG
This sequence comes from Gossypium hirsutum, assembly GCF_007990345.1. NCBI lineage: Eukaryota > Viridiplantae > Streptophyta > Magnoliopsida > Malvales > Malvaceae > Gossypium > Gossypium hirsutum. The sequence goes on along the minus strand of NC_053434.1, from coordinate 38,622,783 downwards.
AGGTGTTAACGGACTTAATTCATTAATTAAACAGCTCAAACAATTTATTTTTAAAATTTCCAGACAAGATGGCTAACTGCATCACAGTCGCTTAAAAATTCATATCTCGAGTTCCAAAACTCGAAATTAAGATCCATGAATTTTTCCTGAAAACAGACTCATATATCTATCTACTAAATGTTTTTCTAGAATTTTTGGTCGGCCCAACTAGTACAGTTTATTAGTTAAATTCTCTCCTATTTCAGGGTTCGGCTACTCTGACCCCTATACACTACAAATCAAATTTATTTCTGTACAGAAATACAATGACTATTCTGTTGTTTTACTTAAAAATAGACTCAATAAGGAATCTATACATATAAATTTTGAGTCCTAATTATTTTTACATAAATTATGGTGAAATTCTAAATTCAGAACAGGGAATCCAGAAATTTCTCTGACCCTGTTTCACCAAAACGTAAATATCTCATAAAATACAACTATTTTACCTATTTTATTTCTTCCACATGAAAATAGATTCATTAAGATTAAATTCCATACTTTCTTCATCATCTAATTCTATCTGTACTATTTTTAGTGATTTTTCAAACTCACATCACTGCTGCTGTGTGATTCTATTTTATAGCCAATTTCACCATTTTATGGATTTCCATAGATTAGTTAGCACATAAAGCATACGTGTTATCAAATATAATCTTGATTAGCCACTCCAATAGCTAATCATTCTCAAAAATTTCCATGCCATCCATGAGCCATATCATAAGATTATATACACAAAAGGATTATAATGCTATACATGCCATATTCCCAAAATATGCAAGCCACCATACCAGGATGGTCCATTGATAGTGTGAGCGTGCCTCCGACCGTCCTGATCTCCAAACCGGCTTGTTAAAAATACAAGGAATGGAAGGGAAGGAGTAAGCATAAATGCTTAGTAAGTTCACATGCAAATAACAAATAACTTAACAAAGCAATTATACCAACTAACATTAGCATAATATCACCAAAAAATATATCACATTTCTATTCATCATTCATCGTCTTACTACATTATTGTTGTCGTATCAAGTCTCAACCCGAGGGTTAAGTACATACCTGTCCAAAGTGCCCATTCCACAACACTTACCAATACGTCACTTGCATCTTGAGTATTCTTCCATTTCACTAGAATTTTACCCGTTGAACACATCGGGATATAACTCGGATACATGGAAAGTTTGCACATAAATGCCGCATATGTAGCTACCATGTAACCTGCCCATAAGCGAACTCGGACTCAACGCAATGAGCTCAGGTGTTCGCATCTATAAGTGAACTCGGACTCAACTCAACGAGCTCGGATGCCTAGTTACATCTCACAAACTTGGACTCAACTCAACGAGTTCAGACGTTTGCATCTATAAGTGAACTCGAACTCAAATCAACGAGCTCGGATGCCTAGTTACATCTCACGAACTCGGACTCAACTCAACGAGTTCGGATGCCCAAATATCCGAATCTATTCCTAAGGTTCAACGGGACTGTCCTCGTTCGTACTCCTTTACCATTCTCCTCGGAATACCCATGACGATACTTCGGTAGTCTTTCACATTTTTCACATAATTCATAAAATTTTTGCATGTTGTCCAACAATGACCACAAAGCATAGAATTGCATGATAACAATCATAATATCGTATAAATAGCATTAAATGATTTAAAATAACGTTTATATTACAATATTTACATATGAACTTACCTCGTATGCGAAAATGGTCATTTTTACCATTTTGTCCATAACTTGGTATTTTGTCGATTTTAGCCTGAATTTTGATTTTCCTTGCTCTTTCATTTCAAATATAGCCTAATTAAGACTCATATTATTCAAATCAACCCAAAATCATATTTTGGAAAAATTACAATTTTGCCCCTAAACTTTCACATATTTACACTTTTGCCCCAAATCTTGTAAATTAAACTTCATCCTATTTTCTTATGTTTTATGATATGCTGATCATTTTTCCCTTCTACAGCAACATCCAATTCTCACTCTAACATGTACTTATGAACATTTGGTATTTTTACCGATTATGTCATTTTAGTCGTTTTTACATAAAATCACTTAGCAAAAGTTGTTTAACACAATCTCAAGCTTTATATTCTACCATAAAACATCAAAATTCATGCATATCATTCATGGGTAAATTTTTAAATATAAACCCTAGCTCAAAATATTGGTAGAAACAGGTAAACCGAGCTACGAGGATTTCAAAATTGTAAAGAACATTAAAAACAGGCATAGAAATCACTTACAATCAAGGCTTAAAAGTGTTGAAACCCTAGCTATGGTGGAGAGAAAAATTTGGCAGCAACTTATGGAGAAGATGATCATTTTTGTGTTATTTTTCCCATTTTATTTCATTTAATATCAAAATGACCAAAATGCCCTTCCTTATTAAACTTTCAAAAATTCCATCCATGTCCAATTTTTGTCCATAACCTTAGAAATTGGTCAAATTGCTATTTAAGACCTCCTAATTAATATTTCAAAGCAATTTCAAACTAGAAACTTCTAGAATGAAAATTTTGTAACTTATTCAATTTAGTCCCTAACTTCAAATTAAGCACTTTCTGCATAGAATTTCTTCACAAAATTTTCACACAATCATGTAATCATATCATATACCTCAAAATAATCATAAAATAATTATTTCTATCTCAGATTTGTGGTCCTGAAACCACTATTCTGATTAGGCCCTAATTCGGGATATCACAAAAATCCTATGCATAAAATGTCTAATTGAACTTTAGGGACCAAAATGAATAAGATGCAAAAGTTGTGCTCTAGATGTTTTTAGCATGAAATTGCTTTAGATTATAAATTAGAAGGTCCTAATTAGCAATTTGACCAATTTTTAAATATTTGGACAAAAATGGACATGCATAGGAAAAATTTGAAAGAAATGCCTTAAGGAGATTTTGGTCATTTGGTAATTAAATGAAATGAAAAGGAAAATCAAGTGAAAATGTTGTCCATCTTCCTCCCTAGCTGCTGAAATTTGTAGAGAACCATAGCTAGGGTTTTCAAACTTTTCAAGCTTGGAAGTAAGTCCATTCTAGCCCTGTTTTTAATGTTCTTTACATTTTTGAAATCCTCGTAACATGATGTACCTATTTCTAACCATATTTTAAGCTACGGTTCATGTTGGAATTTTGTCCCATGCATTAGAAGTTTGTGTTTTGATGTTTAATGGAAGAATATGATAGTTTGATATGTGTTTAACATCTTTTACTAGGTGATTTTGCTTGAAAACACCTTAAAGGGACCATTTTGTAAAAGATCTAAAATAAGTGATAAAAATCTGATTTTGATGAAAATATGGGTTGTTATGAGTACAAGGAAATTTTGACTAGGCTTGGATAATAAAGAAAATGCATGCATTTCATTTTACGAGTCTAGGGATTAAATTGTGAATAAGTGAAAAGTTAGGGCTAAAAAGGAAATTTCATCAAAGTATGAATTGTGGATTGATTTGGATAATGTGATTATTAAACAAATTAAATTTGGCATTATAGATCAAGAAAAATGTGATACAGGTCTTGATCAAGGGAAAAATTTGATAGAGGTCATTGTTTTCTGGCCGACTTGATGTTGTTGCCGTTTGATGAATTTGATGGCGTACTGGGTATAGATTGGTTGACACTACATGATGCTATAGTGAATTGTAGACAGAAAGTTATTGACTTGAAATGTGACAATGGTAAGATTCTTCGGGTTGAATCAGATGATGCAGATAAGTCGCCAATTGTAATTTCCTCGATGTCAGCTAAAAAATGTATGAGAAAAGGGTATGAAGCTTATTTGGCATACATATTGTGTAACACCCCAAACCCGAGACAGTCACCGGAGTCGAACACGAGGTGTTAACAGGCTTTAAACCACTTATAAAAAAAATTTCCCAGACACTGCCAATCTGCGTACTAGTCGCTTTAAAAATCATATCTTGAGTTCAGAAACTCGGAATCCAGTTCCATAAATTTTCCCTGAAACTAGACTCATATGCCCATCTACATATTTTTTTCTAGAATTTTTGGTCGGCCCAATTAGTACAGTTTATTAGTCAAAATCTCCCATGTTACAGGGATCGACTACACTGACCTTTGCGCATTACGACTTGGATATCTCCCTGCACAGAGCTTAAATACTGATGCCGTTTGTTTCTATAGAAACTAGACTCAGAGAGGAATCTATACATATATGGCATGACTCCTAATTGTCTCTGGTTAATTTATAATGAATTTCCAAATTCGGAACAGGAAATCCAGAAACCGTTCTGGCCCTGTCTCACGAGAACCTGAATATCTCTTAACATACTGTCCATATGATTGTTTTGTTACTTTCCTATGAAAATAGATTCATCAAGGTTCATTTACATAATTTATTCACTATTTAATTCCCTTCCTACTATTTTTAGTGATTTTCCAAATCTACATCACTGCAGCTGTCAGCATCTGCCTTTAAGGTAGACTTTACCTATTTCATAGTTTCCATGATTCAACTAGCCCTTTTAGCATAAATAGCACAAATTATGATAGTGATTAACCATTCCCATGGCCAATCCTTGTTAAGCATATCCACACCTCTCAATAACCATATCCATACCAAATGATTATAACATTATACTCAAACATATATAAGCCATTTTCGCATGGCTATCCAAAATTATACAAGTCCAAAGGGTCCATGACCCCAACAAAAAGGGTAGTCCTATACATGCCATTTTGAAGTTCAACCAAAATTGTACCAAAAGGGGGGGCTTTGATAGTGTGGGCGACTTCGACTTCAAAATCCCGAGTCCGATAGCTGGAGAACTAAAATCTATAAAACAGAGAATCAAGGAGACGGAGTAAGCAATTTATGCTTAGTAAGTTTTGAGCAAGGGATTCCAGCACAACAAAAGTATAGCATTCATGTAGCTAAACGGATAATTTCATATGCACAATTTTTCAATATCATACTTACTTCACATTACCAACCCTTTTATTCATACACAAAGATCAACTTAGCCAAAGGCCGGTAGCTCATTTATCAACTGAGCGAATACTTATTTGTAAGGGCTCAACTAATTCAAAGCACATACGAAACATACCTCAATATTGGGATGTTTCAAGTGTATTAACTGAAATTTTTACAGCAAGATCATTCATTCCCAAATCACGTACCTTCGGAATTTAACCGGATATAGCTACTCGTTCAAATGCCTTCGGGACATAGCCCGGTTATAGTAACTCGCACAAATGCCTTCGGGACTTAACCCGGATTTAGTAACTCGCACAAATGCCTTCGGGACTTAACCCGGATTTAGTAACTCGCACAAATGCCTTCGGATCTTAGTCCGGATTTAGTAACTCGTACAAATGCCTTCGGGACTTAACCCGGATTTAGTAACTCGCACAAACGCCTTCGGATCTTAGTCCGGATTTAGTAACTCGTACAAATGCCTTCGGATCTTAGCCCGGATATGGTCACCTAGCACAAAGCCTTCGGGACTTAGCCCGGACATCATTCAAATAACCATGCACATTTAACAATAAATCATGGCACATTCGTATTTCGTTTTCGTTAGCAAAACTCAAACACAAGACACTTATCATTCTTGCAATTTCGGCTCAATAGCCACACACAAAGAGCATGATTTTGATTTGCTTAAAACATGATCTAATCAAATCATAATTTAAGCTCTTTTACTCAAGAACTTACCTCGGATGTTGTCGAACGATTCCGATAGCTATTCGACCACTTTTTCCTTCCCTTTATCGGATTTAGTTCCCCTTTGCTCTTGAGCTTAATTAAACAAATAAATTGATTTAATCATTTGACCATCGAAAAGAGGAACACAAGGCACTTAGCCCATATTTATACATTAGACATTAAAGTCACATACATATGAAATCATGAATCAACTCAACATATTAACCCACACTTCTTTTTAGCTGATTGTCTAAGCCAAGATAAAAGCATCAATACGCTTGCCTCTAACCGAATACATGCAACGCCAATCTTCTTCCTATGGCCGAATATGCATGTCTATGTTGAGGCCGATTATATGCTTAATACTTCCTACAAGTATTGTTACTTGTATTGATTATATATCATCTTGTTTCAAGTTCAAAACTTGGCTAATACACACATATATACACTAGTAAAGCATCCTCTCCCTTTCCATCAATTTAACACATGCATTACTCATTAATATACAAAAATTATATTCGGCCTTAGCACACAACTTGCTAGCCGATTCTTCTCCATCTAGCAACTAATGCACATATGTGCTCATTCGTTAGACTCTACTTCATCTAACAACAACCATATTTTTCCCTTCTACTTCCTACTATGGCCGAATGCATCACAACACCATACCATTTCAATTTTTGGTCATGGTTAAACAAAGAACTTAATGTCTCACTCAAAAATGCTAAAAAGAAGATTCAAGAATCATCAATCCACCATCACATGCATCATTAACAAGCTTCATATTTAGCATGCAATGGCATTAACACAAAATCCACCTAGGCTGAATATCATTCCCATGACATAGCAAAGATTTGAACCATGGGCTAATTAGAACTCAAGCTAGCAACTAAAAACATGCATGAATCTCATGGCACAACCTCAAACATACCTTAATCTAGATACAAGTATGGCCAAACCTCCTCCTAATCCTCTTCCAAACCAAACATGAAGCAAGAACTCCTTCCTCCTTCCTTAGAATTTTCGGCCAAAAGAAGATGAAAAAGGATGAACAAAATTTTTTTCTTTTCTTTTCTTTAACTCACGGCAAAAGGGGGGCATGGATGAGACCATTCTTTTTTTTTCATCACTCCTCCCTTTCATTATTTAATTACCATGCTCATTATTTTATTGTTTCCACCCATGATGCACCAACACAACATGTCTATGACATGTCTTGCCCATCACACTTGGTCTACCATACTTGTCATGGCCGGCCACTACTAATAGAGAGGGGGAAATTGACATGCAAGTCCCCCCCTTTTTCAACATGCACTAATAGGTCCTTATGCTTTGACCTATCACATTTCAAAATTTTCTCACATAAGTCCTATTTACTAAAACTCACATGCAATCGACTAAATCGAAGCTTGAAATTTTCACACATTCATAATTACATATTCTAGACAATAAATATCACATTCAAACATTTCGGTGACTCGGTTTAGCGGTCCCGAAACCACTTCCCGACTAGGGTCAATTTTGGGCTGTCACATATTGAATACAATGGAATTTGAATTGACAATTAAATCAGTGCCAGTTGTATGTGAGTATGCGGATGTATTTCCGGAGGAATTGTCAGGTTTGCTTCTAATTAGAGAAGTTGAATTTGGTATTGAGTTATTGCCAGGGATGGCACCTCTTTCTATTGCTCCGTACAGGATGACCCCGACTTAGCTGATAGAATTGAAGTCATAGTTGCAAGAGTTGACTGTCAAAGGTTTTGTGAGACCAATTTTTTCGCCATGGGGTGCTCCTGTGTTATTTGTGAAAAAGAAGGATTGTTCTATGAGAGTATGCATTGACTACCGACAACTCAATAAGGTGACAATTAAAAAATAAGTACCCCCTACCAAGGATTAATAACCTGTTCGATCAATTGAAAGGAGCGACATGGTTCTCTAAGATAGATTAGAGGTTCGAATTGTAACACCCCAAAATCTAAGCATTTATGTTTTTTGTATGTTGTGTTACAAGTGTGTATCTGCTTCAGTGGTTAAGTGTCCTGAGAAGTGCTGGAGAAGTCCTGTGTTCAAGCCTTGGCTTGTACAAAGTTATGTTTTTACTTGAATAAACCCTGTCTCTAGTCAGTAGGCTTCTTAAATAAATATTGGTAAAACATGACAGAATGGGCCTGCTGGTCTAGGGGATAAGTGGTGTGTAGTGTTTGCCTGAGGTTTGATGTTCAAATACTGGTGGGCGCAGTGGGTGTTTTATTTTGTTGTTGTACCGTGGGGGTGTTGTGGGTTGACTAAAATATTGAAGAAGATGAGGGGAATTCAAATTGAGTTGCTGAGGGGAGGTCTGATCGGTTGGAGGGATTTTAGGAGAGATTTTAGGAGAAATTTGTGGGGATTTGTGGTGGGAGAAGAGTTGGTGCTGAACGGGAATTGTAGTCTCTCTATGCATTCGGTTTTGGGGGTTGGAAAATTTCTCTTCTTTTGTTCGGTAACTGTTAACATTGGTTCTTTTCTATTCTTTAGAGATTGAATTGTTCTAGTAAAGTCTAATGGCATCTTTCGTTTTTGGCTTATTTCGAGTACCATTCAAGTTCTTTTCGTTTGTTGGTTTTGCTTTCCCCTACAAACCCTTGTCTAACTAATTCTTTTTCTCTCCTCTATCTTTTCATACTATTGCCGAATACTCCCTTCCTCTCTCTCAAAATCCTTCAGTTGTTAGCCTTGGTCTTTGGCCAATTCTCCTTGCCCCTTGCTCTTTCCTTTGGCTTTGTTACTTTACGAATACCTTTCCCCCTCTTCAACTGGTTGATGCTTTTTGGTCGAACACTTTGTCTTCTCTTCTCTTTAGGCTTCTGGCTTTCTTCAATTCCCCTTTTCCTTTGCTAGAGTTGAATACCCTCTCAACTTCTGTGTTAGCTGAATACTTCATCTTAGGTTTGGTTGCTCAAGTTTTTATCTTTTCTCCCCTTCTACCGTAATAGGCTTTCATTTTACACCCCTCTTTTCTTTCGTTTTCTACTAGAGAGTGTGACTGTTCCTTCTCGTGCCTCAGTTTAAGAGTGTGTTTTGGGGGTGGCCGGATACTTCTGTCTCTCAGTCTTAGTTCTACGTTTTGGTTAAGTTGCTACACTTGGTTCAATTATTTACATGTATGATATTAGTTAACGAGTCGCGAATGGGATGCAGGTAGTCTTTAAGGATTCTAAATGATCTCCTACAACGGTTTTAGTGATAGGTAAACTCTCGAACAAGTGTTTTGGGTTAGGGTTCTTTTCAACTGATTGATAAGCGACTAACTGAAGTTTTTCATTGTGATAGGTCAGAGTTCTCGTGGGTTAGTCACGCACGTTTGCAATCAGGTCTGTAAACACTGCTCAAAACGTAAATCAGTAAAAGCCGAAAATCGTGACTTTTGTCAGTACACGGGCGTTCGCTCGCTCTTGTGGCAATACAGACGCATAAACGTAGGTGTTTAATCGTAGAGGCCACCATGTGCGATCTTATGGGCTTAGGCTGATTTGGGCCATGTTAGGCCAAAATGGGCCGTGTGTGCCCCACGGACTAGTGGGCCCCACACGGATAAACCACACAAAAGTATGGAGAATATTGGGCTAGGCTGTGTAGTTCACATGGCTAGGGCCATTTCTGGGTTAAGTGGGTCGCACGGGCATGTGGGCCCACATGGGCCCGTATTATGGGCCTTGGGCCCATTTTCACTGTTTGACTATTAAGGTTGCACGGGTCGCCCGAGATGACTGTGGACCTACTGTTGGGTCGATAAATATACCTAGACCCCAAATTGATAAATAACTGTTATGCCCCTATGAGGTAAAATAACTGTTATGCCCTTATGTATGTATGACTGTAATCGAGCATGCCATTTTATATATATTGCATTCATGTATGATATTATGATATGTTGTATGGGGATGAGTTTATTATTGATTGGAGGAAGTGTACTATACTGGCAGCTCTGCTGCAACCTTTGTTTAGTACCGCAACTGGTGGTATTTTTGGAGTGTAGGGATGGGTGGGTTGATTTTATCCCCACATGGAGTGCAGGGCTAGACAGAGTAGAGTGTAGAGGCTGAATGCGTAGGATTTCTATTTGCATTCTGTACTGTTACTGTTACTATAATGGGCTAAGGCCCACACTGATACTGATAATGTAATGGGCTAAGGCCCTAACTGAAATTGAACTGTTACTGAAACGGGCTTAGGCCCAGACTGTAATAACCTATTATACGACTAACTGGTTGTTTATTAAGGGGTTACCCAATGAGTTTTATAAACTCACCCTTTCTGCTTATCTGCGCAGGTAATCCTTAAGAGGATCGGTGCTGCAAGGGACTTGAAGGTGGCCACACATCCACTCATGCCTTTATACTGGATTTTTAATTTATAAGTAATTTAAATTTTGGTATTTTTATGTAATAAGGCCTCTTAAAAGTTTTAACTTTTAATTTTGGATTTTATTTATTTTGAATTATATCTGTTAGTAGTAGGATGCGGATTTTCAAAAAGATAAATGCTTTTCAAAACACCACGTTCACGCAACATTCTTTAAAAGCTTCCACAACAAACAACGTTTTAAAGTGTAATAACAATCTAATATGATTAACACTTTGCTTAAACACCTTGAGTTTTAACAATGAACGAGATATTGTAAATTTTAGTTAAGATCATAAAAAGGTTTTCAGATAGAACGAATTTTCAACGGAATTATGTTTTTTGAAAAACACTTCAATGTGACATCACCAGATTCGGCCATAACGTCTAGACCGAGTTTGGGGCGTTACATTTAGTGGTATTAGAGCCAGGTTGCAAAACTCGACTGTGGACTTGGGTTTCTTTTAAAACACTGTTTCAAATGATTTTAAATACTTGGAAATGTTTTACTGAGTATGTGGTACAGCGAGTCTCCGGCGCCAATTCTGTAAGTCCTCTAAAACTACTGTTTGTTTAAATTGAAATACTGAGACTATTGTAGGCAATAGACTATACTGAAATACTTTGTTTAGGGTAAACTAAAACTGTAGCAAGACTACGATCTGTGAAAATAAAACTCTAAACAACTGATATTGCTTTTCATTAAATATTCGTTAATAAACATTGGAACTGTAAATTGATACATAAAATTTTTAATACAGATAATATGCAAATCAATAATGAGCACCAGAGGTACTCGTGGAAGGGGTACAAGAAGCCGCGGCGGAGGTAGTGGAGGTGTTTGGGTTGGGTCTTTGTCATCGGGCCACATGCCTAACGTTGAAGCTAGAGAGGCACCGCCTTCACCTGTGACTGAGACTGGGTCTCACGATTGTGTAGCTGGGGATGACGCACTATCCCAAGCTATGTAGCGAATTCTGTAGAGGGCTGTTGGGCCCAATATTGGTATTGTGGGCCGTGGGTCAGTTTTGGAATGACTCAGGTCTAATGGGGCTGAGATTTTTAGGGGTATTGCTGGAGTTGCCCCTAATGTTGCTGAATATTGGATTGAGGCCATAAAGAGGATCATGGACGACCTCGACTGCAGCCCCGAGCAGAAACTAAAAGGTGCAGTGTCATTGGAACGAGATGAAGCCTATCAATAGTGACTTACAGTTAATGAGGGTACTCAGCCCGACCGGTTGACTTGGGAATTTTTCAAGACTGCATTTCAAGGGAAATATGTGGGCACTAGTTATGTGGATGCCCGGAGGAGAGAGTTTCTGAATTTGTCTTAAGGGGATAAATTTTTGGTTGAATGTGAGGCTTAATTTTTGTGACTTAACCGTTATGCACGTGGGATAATGGCAACTGAATATGAGCGTTGTGTTTGATTCGAAGACGACCTCAGGGATGATTTAAGGGTTTTGATAGCTCCACAGAAGGAACGAGTTCTTGCTACTTTAGTGGATACGGCAAAGATCGTCGAGGATGTGAAGCGCGCTGAGTGCCAGAATCGTGAAAAGGAAAGATGTAACACCCCGAACCCGAGACCGACACCGGAGTCGGACACGAGATGTTAACAAACTTTGAAAAATTTTTCCAGACACTGCCCAGTCTGAGTACTAGTCGCTTCAAAAATCATATCTTGAGTTTCACAACTCGAAAATCAGTTTTGTGATTTTTTCCTGAAACTAGACTCATATCCCCACCTATGTATTTTTTTCTAGAATTTTTGGTCGGTCCAATTAGTACAGTTTATTAGTCAAAGTCTCCCATGTTACAGGGGTCGACTACACTGACCTTTTCCCATTACGACTTGGATATCTCTCTGCACAGAGATTCAATACTGATGCCATTTGTTTCTATGGAAACTACACTCAGAGAGGAATCCATACATATATAGTATGACTCCTAATTATCTCTGGTCAATTTATAGTGAATTTCCAAAGTTGGAACAGGGAATCCAGAAACTGTTCTGGCCCTGTCCCACAAGAACCTGAATATATCTTACTGTACTGTTCATATGATTGTTTCGTTACTTTCATATGAAAGTAGATTCATCAAGGTTCGATTACATAATTTATTCACTATTTAATTCCACTCCTACGAATTCTTGTGATTTTTCCAATCCACACCACTGCTGCTGTCAGCCTCTGTTTTCAAAGTAAACCTTACCTATTTTCGGGGTTTCATGGACCAACTAGGGCCTTGTCATACATATGCCCACATATGATCATACTTAGCCATTCCAATGGCTGATCATTTGCTCAACACTTCCATTCCAACTATAGTTACATCATGAAACCATCTATACATTCATAAACACGAATGGTCTAATGCCATACTCCACTTCTACAAGCCATTTTCGCATGGTTGTACACTTATACATTTCATAAAGTACTCGAAAAACAACAATGGGTAGTCCTATACATGCCATATCAAAATTCAACCAAAATAGTACCCAAAAGAGCCTTTGATAGTGTGGGCGACTTCGACTTCAAGATCTCGAGTCCGATAGCTGGAGAACCAAAAATCTATAAAACAGAGGAGCAGTATAACGAGTAAGCAATTTATGCTTAGTAAGTTTTGAGCAAGGAATTCCAGCATAAACAAAGAATAACACACATTTAGCTAAACGGAATATCAAACTTGCTTCACAACATTAACAACCCTTATGTACATACACAATAGACTAACTTAGCCGAAGGCCGGTAGCTCGTTTATCAACTGAGCGAACATTTATTTGTAAGGGCTCGATTAAATTCAACACATACGTAACATATCCCCATATTGGGATGTTTTTCGAGTATTCGCTGGAATTTTACAGCAAGCTCATTCATTACCAAATCACGTACCTTCGGGATTTAACCGGATATAGCTCCTCGTTCAAATGCCTTCGGGACATAGCCCGGTTTTAGTAACTCACACAATGCCTTCAGGACATAACCCGGATTTAATAACTAGCACGAATGCCTTCGGGGCTTAACCCGGATTTAGTATCTCGCACAAAGGCCTTCAGGGCTTAACCCGGAATTTGTATCTCGCACAAATGCCTTCGGATCTTAGTCCGGATATATTCACTTAGCACAAAGCCTTCGGGACTTAGCCCGGACAACATTCAATTAATCATGCACATCTAACAATAATTCATGGCACATTCATATTTCATTTTCATTTGCGAAACTCAAACACAAGGCACATATCGTCCTTGCACATTCGTCTCAATAGCCACACATAGAGCATGATTTAATCACATCGTAATTTAAGCTCTCTTACTCAAGAACTTACCTCGGGTGTTGTCGAACGATTCCGCTAACTATTCGACCACTTTTTCCTTCCCTTTATCGGATTTATTTCCCCTTTGCTCTGGAGCTTAATTAAACAAATAAATTGATTTCATCATTTAGGCATCAAAAAGATGAACACAAGGCACTTAGCCCATATTTATACATTAGACATTAAAGTCTCATACATGCAAAAATCATGCACCAACACAACATATTAGCCAATTTCTTTCCCCTTGGCCGAATATGCATGTCTATTTTTGGGGTCGATTTCAACACTTAATACACACATATACACACTAGTAAAACATCCTCCCCCTTTTCATCAATTTAACACATGCATTGCTCATTAACATGCAAAGTTACATTCGGCCTTAGCACACATCTTGCTAGCCGATTCTTCTCCATTTAGCAACCAATGCACATATGTGCTCACACAAAAATGCTAAAAAGGAGGTTCAAGAATCATCAAGCCATCATCACATGCATCATTAACAAGCTTCATATTTTGCATGCAATGGCATTAACACGACCTCCACCTAGGCCGAATCTTAACTCATCCTCATGCCTCATCACCACAACATCAAACATCAACCAAGAATGATGCATCCATTGTCAAGTGCCATTTCCATCACATAGCAAGATTTAGACCATGGGCTAGGTAGAACTCAAGCTAACAACTAAAACATGCATGCATCTCATGGAACATCATCAAACATACCTTAGCCTAGCTACATGCATGGCCGAATCTCTTCACCTTTCTTCTTCTTTCCTCCTTAAAATTTTTGGCCAAGGATGAACCAAAGGATGAGAAAATTTTTTCTTTGTTTTTCTTTCTAATTTAGGCTAAATGAAGGTGAGAAAAGGATGAACAAAGATCTTCTCCTCTCTTTTTCTTTAGCTCACGGCAATGGGGGGGGGGAAAAGAATCAACTACACACTTTTTTTTTTGTGTATTCATCAAACTCCTTTTCATTATTTAATTTCCATGCCTATTATTTTATTTTTTTCCACCCATGATGCACCAACAAAACATGTCTATGACATGTCTTGGCCATCAAACTTGGTCTACCATGCTTGTCATGGCCGGCCACTACTAGTAGGGGGGAATTTGACATGCAAGTCCCCCCTTTGTCCACATGCACTAATAGGTCCTCACACATTGACCTATCACATTTTAGAATTTTCTCACATAAGTCCTATTGACTAAATTCACATGAAATCAACCAAATTGAAGCTTGAAATTTTCACACATTCATAATTACATATTCTAGACAATAAGTATCACATTCAAACATTTCGGTGACTCGGTTTAGCGGTCCCGAAACTACTTCCCGACTAGGGTCAACTTTGGGCTGTCACAAAAGAGGTAGGAACAAGAGGGATTCGGAGCCCTTAAGTTCATTTTTGAGGCCTAAGAAAACGGCCAGAGTTGTTGGGCTGGTAGAGTTGGGGCCCCTATTGCTGCTACTGGACTGTAGCCCTGTGCAGATTGTGGGAGACGGCATCAGGGCGAATGCTGGAAAAGGATTAGAGCATGGATTGGGGCATGTCTGAGGTGCAGATCATTAGAGCATTGTATTAGAGATTGTCCACAGAGGCCCACTAGTATGGGTACTGTTCAGCCGCTGAGAGGTGTTCAGCAGCCATCGAGAGACCATGGTCAGACCAGAGGTGGAAATGGTATTGGCCATGGTCGTGGAACACCGAGCAGAGGTGCTGGTCATACTGAGGCAAGGCAGCCAACACTGGTCTATGCTGAGACGCTCTAGATGTTATTACGGGTACATTCTTTATCCATAATGTACCTTATACTACATTGATTGACGTTAGGTCTACGCATTCTTATATAGCATGCACTGTATCTGAAACTTTGGGTATAATGGTTGAGAGCACTACCAATGAGGTCACTGTGTTGAGTCCATTAGGGCAGTCAGTGAGGGTAAATAAATTGTTTAGATATGTACCTTTGGAGGTTCAAGGAACTATCTTTTTGGCGGATTTAATGGAACTCCCTTTCGGAGAATTTGATTTAATACTAGGTATGGACTGGCTGGTTAAATATCATGTGAATTTGGATTGCGCTGCTAAACAGGTGGTACTGAAAACTGTGGAGGGTGATGATGTAGTTGTAATTGAGGAGCGTCGAAATTATTTGTCAAATGTGATTTCTGCACTGAAGGCCGAGAAATTGGTTCATAAGTGCTGTTTGGCGTATCTAGCCTACATTGGTGTTTTAGATTCTAAAGTTTCTTCGGTTAAAGATATCAGAACAATCAAAGACTTTTCGGATGTTTTTCCTGATGAGCTACCTCGGTTACCTTCAAACCGTGAAGTTGAATCTGGGATAGAGATCCTGCCTGGTACAGCTCCATTGTCCATCGCCCCTTATAGAATGGCACCGAAGGAGCTCGTGGAGCTTAAGGCTCAGATTCAAGAGTTACTGGATCGAGGGTTCATTCGACCTAGTATGTCTCCATGGGGAGCACCAGTTTTATTTGTGGAAAAGAAGGATGGATCTATGCGTATGTGCATAGACTATCGACAACTGAATGAATTGACTATTAAGAATAAGTACCCTCTACTGAGGATTGATGATCTATTCGACCAGTTTTGAGAAGCTTCGGTCTTCTCTAAGATTGAACTCCGATCTGGGTACCATCAAATGAGAGTTAGAGAGCCTGATGTTTACAAGACAGCATTTAGGACTCGTTGTGGTCATTGCGAGTTCCTAGTGATGCCGTTTAGACTGAAGAATGCACCAGCAGCTTTTATGGATTTGATGAACTAAATGTTCCAGCCCTATATGGATCTATTCGTAGTGGTGTTTATAGATGATATTTTGGTATATTCGAGAACTGAAGAGGATCATAATGCACATCTTCGAGTTGTTTTACAGATTCTGAGAGAAAAACAACTGTATGCCAAGTTCAGTAAATGCGAGTTCTGGTTATGAGAGGTAACATTTCTAGGCCATGTGGTATATGTTGAAGGAATTAGGGTTGATCCTCGAAAAATTGAAGTTGTTCTAGATTAGAAGCCGCCTAAGATGATATTTGAGATTCGAAGTTTTCTAGGTCTGGCAAGGTATTATAAGAGGTTTGTTGAGGGGTTTTCATTGATTACTACACCTCTGACTAAGTTATTGCGTAAGGGTGTGTCATTTAACTGGATTGATGCTCAACAAGAAAGTTTTGAGAAACTTAATAAAGTTATGACTGAGGCCTCTGTCTTGATATAGCCAGAGTCTGGGAAAGAGTTTACTATCTACAACGATGCATCACACGTTGGTTTAGATTGTGTGTTGATGCAAGAGGGTAAGGTGGTGGCTTATGCATCTACCCAGCTTAAGACTCATTAGGTGAATTATCTGAGACATGACTTGGAGTTGGCCGCGGTGGTATTCGCACTAAAATTTGGAGGCATTAACTGTGCGATGATAAGTGTATCGTTTACATGAATCACAAGAGCCTCAAGTATCTCCTTACTCAGAAGGAGCTAAATCTTAGGCAGCATAGATGGATTGAGCTACTTAAGTATTATGACTGTTCGATTGAATACCATCCTAGTAAGGCCAATGTGGTGGCTGATGCACTGAGTCGTAGGGCTATGATAGATCTGAGGGTAATGTTTGCTCGTCTTAGCTTATTTGATGATAGTAGTCTGTTGGCCAAACTTCAGGTTAAACAGACATGGATTGAGCAGATTAAGGGTAAACAATTGGAGGATGAGTCACTGGGTCTTTGGTTCCAACAGCTTGAGAGTGGGGGAACTTCAGATTTTAGACTGAATAGCGAAGAGGTACTATGTTTCCGTGGGAGAGTCTATGTACTGGGGGACACTGATTTCTGGTAGTCTATACTGCAAGAGGTGCATAGTAGCCCTTATGCTATGCATCCCAGTGGGAATAAGATGTATCGAGACCTTCATGAGTTATATTGGTGGCCAGGTCTTAAGCGTGAAGTTACTAACTTTGTGTAACATCCTGAAATAAGGCCTAGTCAGAATAGTGGTTTCGAGACCACAAATCTGACATCAAAATATTTATTTTATGATTATTATGAGGCCTAGAATAAGAGAATCTGCATGTGTTAAAGTTTCATGAAGAAATTCTTTGAGTAAGGTGTCCAATTGGAAATTAGGGACTAAATTGAATAAATTGAAGAACTTGGATTCTAAAAGTAATTTGTATGAAATTGCTTTAGATTATAAATTAGAAGGTCTTGGAGAGCAATTTGCCCAATTTCTAAGTTTTTGGACAAAAATGGCATGGATGAAATTTTAAAGAAAGTGCTTAAGGGCATTTTGGTCATTTGGCATTTTAGTAAAATAAAATGGGAAAAATGAAACAAAAATCAGCCATTTTCTCCCTTGTAGCAGCCAAAACTCTCAAGCCCTCCATAGCTAGGGTTTTCAAGCTTTTCAAGCTTAATAGTAAGTGCTTCCAAGCCCCATTTTTAATGTTCTTTGTATTTTTGAAATTCTGGTAGCTTGCTTTCTCCATTTCTACCCATATTTCATTCTAGGGTTCATGTTTAAAAATTTACTCATGCATGAGTTACTTGTATTTTGATGGATTATGGAGGAATATGAAAGTTGGATGTGTGTTAAACATCTTTTCTTAGGTGATTTTCATGAAAAACCCCCAAAAGGGACCTTTTTACAAAAGTTATAAAATGTGAGGTAGAAATGTGAAAATAATGGAAAATGTGGGCTGCCATAAGAGAGAAAAATGTTCGGCTAGGTTTTGGTAAGATAGAAATTGCATGTGTTTCATTATACGAGCCTAGGGACTAAATCATAAAAATGTGATAAGTTAGGGGCAAAACGGTCATTTGGACCGGGGGTGGAATTTAGACTTGAAATGTATAATGTGGAGTGTTAATATTTAATTTTGTTGTAATAAACCCCGAGGAACAAATTCTGGAGGTCGATCGAGGAAAACGAATGGTTTCAGAATAACCGAAACACAGCACCTAAATGAATACCAGGTAAGTTCAGATAACTTAAAGCAAACTCCTAATATGCCGAATTATATGACTTGTGAATGAATGATGATTGCATTTATTGATGGTATAAGATTTCATGAAATGCATTCCTAATAATGATGTGATAAAAAATTTATCTCGATTGAGGTTAAAAAGGGAATTCGATGGATAAACCATGTTTTACATGTGTAATGAGATCCTGCATGTGTTACAGAAAGGATTTAGCCCAGACGGGTAATCCACTAATCTTAATTATGAAAAGGATCTAGCCCAGACGAGTGTTCCTTTGGATGATTGAGCCTCCCGAAGAATACATGTGCATTATGGTTTTAGCCCGAACGGTTAATCCGAGCAAGGTCTAAATTTAGCCTGGATTGGTAATTCAGGTCTGAGCTCATTAAAGGTGTTTGTCGCAATAAGGGATTTATCCTGAACTGGTAATCCGAACATCACCTTATGAGTTTACGATATGAGGGATTTAGCTTGGACTGGTAATCCAACCATAAGATGTGAGGTTCGCGGGAGTGCACACTTAAAAT
Organism: Gossypium hirsutum; assembly: GCF_007990345.1. Taxonomy (NCBI): domain Eukaryota; kingdom Viridiplantae; phylum Streptophyta; class Magnoliopsida; order Malvales; family Malvaceae; genus Gossypium; species Gossypium hirsutum. Next base: position 38,603,809 of record NC_053434.1, on the reverse strand, counting down.
GATCATCCTTATGAATTGACAGTTAATGGATATTCCATCAAGATTTCCTAGATGCTCAACGGGATTTACATGAAATACATGTAGAAAATGAAATGTTAAATGATGAGCTCATCTAAGATAAATAACATGGTACTTTGTTATGTGACTAACTCATTAGTTGAGTGCATGTGATAGGGAACCATTTCATACTTGTTGGTTTCCTTATCTATTATGGATGTATGCTAATTACTTGGTAAGTTTACTTTCCGGTTATTTGAGCTTACTAAGCTTGTAAATGCTTACTCCTCTCTTTTCCCTACTTTTCAGAGTTCAAGGACTCTTAAGGATTGGAAGACGGTTGGAGAGCTAGCACACTATCAAATAGACCAGCTGCGGTATAAAGACATTTCTATTCTGTTCAATGGCATGTATAGGACCTTTAAGTATTTTGTTATATATGTCATTTGATTTTCCAAATGTAGGCATGTAACGATATACCAATCTTTTTGTATATGGCCATGGGAATTGGCTTATTTTGAAGTCGGATATGACCTACAATTCTATGCATGTTTATATTCATATGTGATGGATTGTTTGTAATTGGACATGAGTCACAAAAACAAGCAAATTTCAAATGTGATATAGTGACATGGAAAAACCAAAAATACAAGATGGGAAAATAATCTAGCATGTATGAAACCAATGATATGAGGTTTCCATGCAATAAGTTTTGCCACACGGCTCACTTCCATGGGTGTGTGTTATGGCCGTGCGTCCCCTGCACTTAAAATTTAAGTTAGTGTTGTACACAGGCAGTCCACATGGGCGTGTACCATGGCCGTGTTTTAAGTCAGTGTTGTGCATGGGTAGGCCACACGGGAGTGTGCCGTCGACATGTTCTAAAGTCAGTGTTGCACAGGGACAAAGGGTATGGGCGTGTCCCAAGCCTCATGGTCATGTGTGACCACACGGTCTATACCTATACGGGCGTGTGGAGCCTTAAAGCATGAAATTTTCCAAGTTTTTCCTAAGTTCTCGGTTTAGTCCCGAACTATTTCTAATGTATGTTTTGGGCATCGTGAGCCTGTTCAATGGACATAATGCATGTGAACGAGAAGTTTCAAGTTAAAAGGAATTTATGGTTTGATTTTATATGCGTATGCTTGAGTTAAGTCTGGTAGCACCTCGAACCCAATCCTGGCGTCAGATATGGGTGAGGGGTGTTACATTTAGTGGTATCAGAGCTACGATTTTGTCAGTTCTAGGACTACCGTAAAGGATATTGAGGTTTCTTATACATGCCATTATTCGAATATTAATAGTGTGACATCTCCTAACTGTTTAAATTGTTTTGAATATAGTAAATGTCTTCCAATCAAGCGCAAGATGAGTCTGAAGGAGCTGAGAGCCATGCTCCAGCTTTCGTACAACGAGCTGTATCTAGTAGTAGTAGAAGGCTTTTGTCTGAAGGCCGGGAAGAGGCCCGAGCTACTTTCTTTGATATGATGGATGAATGGTTGAGGGATTACCTGAGGAATCACCTCAACATACCAAGACCTCCCCCGCCCCCTAACCAACCTGATGAGGATGTGCCACAAGGTATGGCACTGGTAAGAATCGGTAAGGCCCCCGTAGATACACTTAGAAAGTATGGGGCTGAAGAATTTAGAGCCAAAATTGAGGATGATGCTGAAAGAGTCGAGTTCTGGCTCGAAAATACTACACGGGTGTTAGATGAATTGTTGTGCACACCCGATGAGTGCTTGAAGTGTGCCGTGTCCCTCCTAAAGGATACTGCATACCATTGGTGGAAGACTGTATCCTCGGTAGTGCCAAAGGAAACTATCACTTGGGATTTCTTCCAAGCAGAGTTTAGGAAGAAATATATTAGCCAAAGGTTTTTAGACTTGAAGCGAAAGGAGTTCCTGGAACTCAAACAAGGGTACAAGACTGTAGCAGAATACGAGAGAGAGTTCGTAAGGCTAAGTCAGTACGCAACTGAATGGGTCCAAACTGAGTCAGAAATGTGTAAACGGTTCGAGGAAGGTATGAATGAGGAAATCAAGTTGTTGATCAGAATCCTTGAAATACGGGAGTTTACCGCATTGGCTGATAGGGCCAAGAAGGCCGAGGAGCTTAATAATGAAAGAAAGCAAGCAAATAGAGAGGCTCGAGTTGTGAGCAAGAGCTCCAGCTGTAAAACACTCTCGTTTTCCATGAAGAAAGTAAGGAGCCAATATGAACACCCCACTTCATCAGTAGGATATTTGAGTAGAGCGAGAGGCTCTAAATGACGAAGTCAGAAGTCTTCCTCCCCGATGGTGACTAGTGTGGGGAGTGTAGATGATCAAAAGCTAAAGTGTAGATAATCAAATTTTACTTTGGAGAGTGCTGAATGAAGAGTGGTGTGTGTTTCAGATGTGGTTCTCTTGACCACTTTCTCAGAGATTGCCCAGAGCGAGTCAAAAAAGAAGTGGAAGTAGCCCCGAAGTCGAGTACTTCCATTCCACGGGGTAGACCTCCGAGATACCCTGGGAGTGCTAGTGGCAGTCGAGTTACGACAAAAGACACTGCAACACTAGAGGTTCGAGCCCCGGTAAGAACGTATACGATACGTGCTCGAGAGGAAGCCTCTGCTCCTGATGTTATTACGGGTACTTTTTCTCTTTTTAATACAAGTGTTATTACTTTAATTGACCCGGGGTCAACACATTCATATATTTGCATGAGATTGGTGTCTAGTATGAACATACCCATTGAACCTACGGAATTTATCATTAGAGTGTCGAACCCACTAGGCAAATTAGTTCTGGTTGATAAAGCCTGTAAGAATTGTCCTTTGACAATTCAGGGTCATTGCTTTCTGGCTAACCTTATGTTATTACCATTTGATGAATTTGATGTAATACTTGGTATGGGTTGGTTAGCCCTTCATGATGTAATTGTAAATTGTGGAAGTAAGCATATTAAATTGAAATGCCCAGGTGGTTATATTCTACGGGTCAATTCAAGAGAATTGGGTTCGCCGCCAGTTGTAATTACGGAAATGGTTGCTCAGAGATATATGAGGAAAGGGTATGAAGCCTTCCTTGCATTTGTATTGAACGCTAAGGAAACAGAGTTGAAGATTGAGTCTGTGCCGATAATATGTGAGTATTCAGATGTGTTTCTAGAAGAATTACCCGAATTACCCCGTGAAAGGGAGATAGAGTTTGGTATTGAATTGGTGCCAGGGACAACTCCCATTTCTATTGCTCCGTACAGAATGGGCCAATCGAGTGAAGGAGTTAAAAGCACAGTTGCAAGAGCTGACGGATAAAGGATTTACAAGACCAAGTTTTTCACCTTGGGGTGTCCCCATACTATTTGTAAAGAAGAAAGATGGTTCGATGTGGCTATGTATAGATTATCGGCAACTGAACAAGGTAACTATCAACAATAAGTATCCTTTGCCAAGGATCGATGATTTGTTCAACCAGTTGAGAGGAGCCACTGTGTTCTCTAAGATAGACTTAAGGTCTGGTTATTATCAGCTGCGAGTTAAAGAATTGAATGTACCTAAGACAGCTTTCAGGACGAGGTACGGTCATTACGAATTTCTTGTCATGCTGTTTGGGCTGACTAATACACTGACCGTATTTATGGACCTAATGAATAGAATCTTTCGGCTATATTTAGATAAGTTTGTCGTTGTGTTCATTGACAACATCTTGATTTACTCCAAAGATGAGATAGAGCATGCGAAGCACCTGAGAATTATGTTGCAGACCTTGCGAGAAAAGCAATTGTATGCTAAGTTTAGCAAGAGTGAGTTTTGGCTCCAGGAAGTTGGATTTTTGGGTCATACTGTTTCGGGTGAAGGCATCCGAGTTGATCCAATTAAGATATCTGCTATCGTCGAATGGAAACCACCTAAAAATGTAGACGACGTTAGAAGCTTTTTGGGCTTAGCCGGTTACTATCGAAGGTTTGTAAAATGATTCTCTATGATAGTGACTCCAATGACAAGGTTGCTACAGAAAGACGTTAAGTTTGAATGGACGAAGAAGTGTCAGTAAATTTTTGAGAAGTTAAAATCATTGCTAACCGAAGCTCCTATTTTAGTACTACCTGAACCGGGAAAAGAGTTTGTGGTCTATATTGATGCATCTTTAAATGGGTTGGGTTGTGTACTTATGCAAGATGGCAAAGTGATAGCCTATGCTTCACAACAATTGAAGCCACAAGAGAAGAACTATCTGACACACGACTTAGAGCTTGCCGCCATCATTTTTTGCTGAAAATTTGGAGGCATTATTTATATGGTGAGACTTGCCGCATATTCACCGACCACAAGAGTTTGAAGTATTAGATGTCTCAAAAAGAATTAAATCTGAGATAGCGGAGATGGTTAGAATTAATTAAGGGCTATGATCTGATTGTTGACTATCACCCGGAAAGGGCGAATGTGGTCGCCGATGCGTTGAGCAGAAAATCCTTGTTTTCTTTGAGACCCATGGATGCTCATTTGGCATTGCTTAATGATGGTTTAGTCTTGGCAGAGCTAGAGGCTAGGCCGATAATTCATCAGGAAATCTATAATACTCAAACTAATGATGATGACTTGCAAACAAAAAGAACTTAATGTGAATTAGGTATTGAATTAGATTTCTGGATTGGTTCTAATGGATGTTTGATTTTTAAAGATAAGGTTTGTGTACCCAAGGACAATGAGCTTATTCGGAAGATTTTGCATGAAGCACATGGCAGTCGTTTGTCAATTCACCCGGGAAGTACGAAGATGTACAATGATTTGAAGAAAATGTACTAGTGGAATGGCATGAAAAGAGATATTACCGAATTTGTATCAAAATGTCTGGTATGTTAGCATGTTAAAGCTAAACATCAAGTACCTTTAGGGTTATTACAGCCTGTGATGGTCCCCGAATGGAAGTGGGATAGAGTTACATGGATTTTGTGACAGGATTGCCTTTGACTCTGAAAAAGAAAGATGTTATATGGGTTGTAGTGGATAAGTTGACAAAGTCGGCTCATTTTATTCTGGTAAGGACAGATTACTCTCTTGATAAGTTAGCCGACTTATACATTTCTGAGATTGTGAGGTTGCACGGAGTACCACTGTCGATTATTTCAAATAGAGACCTGAGGTTCACTTCGAAATTCTAGAATAAATTAGAAGAAGCCTTAGGTACGAAGTTGAGCTTTAGTACAGCTGTTCACCCTTAGGCCGATGGTCAGTTTGAATGGATGATTTAGATTCTCGAATATATGTTGCGATGTTGCATCCTCAAATTTCAGGGTAGCTGGGAAAAATACCTACCGTTGGTAGAATTTGCCTACAACAATAGTTTTCAAACAAGTTTGAAGATGGCACCTTATGAGGCCTTGTATGGCAGGAAGTGTCGAACTCCATTGTACTGGACAGAACTTAAGGAAAGTCAGATTCATAGAGTTGATTTGATTAAAAAAACTGAAGAGAAAGTTAAAGTGATACGAAATTGTCTAAAAGCGGCATCGATAGGCAAAAGTCATATGCTGATCTGAAAAGAAAGGAAATTGAGTTCCAAGTTGGAGATAGAGTATTCTTGAAAGTATCTCCATAGAAAAGGGTGTTGAGATTTGTCGGAAAGGCAAACTGAGTCTGCGATTTATCGGGCTGTACGAGATCACTAAAAGAGTTAGACCGTTAGCCTATCATTTGGCATTGCCACCCGAACTAGAAAAGATTCACGATGTGTTCCATGTATCTATGTTAAGGCGATACCGATTAGACCCCTCTCATGTGATTTTGCCGACCGAGGTTGAAATTCAACCAGACATGACCTATGAAGAGGAACTGGTTAAGATTTTAGCCTGTGAGATTAAACAGTTGAGGAATAAAGATGTGGCTTTAGTAAAGGATTTATGGCATCGAAATGGTGTGGAAGAGGCTACATGGGAACTGGAAGAAATCATGAGAAGCCAATATCCGAATCTGTTCACTGGTAAGACTTTCGAGGACAAAAGTCCCTAAGGGGGAAGAAATGTAACATCCCGAAATAAAGCCTAGTCACAATAGTGGATTTGAGACCACAAATCTGACATCAAAATATTTATTTTATGATTATTATGAGGCCTAGAATGTGTTAATATGCATGTGTTAAAGTTTCATGAAGAAATTCTTTGAGTAAGTTGTTCAATTGGAAATTAGGGACTAAATTGAATAAATTGCAAAACTTGGATTCTAGAATCAATTTGTATGAAATTGCTTTATATTATAAATTAGAAGGTCTTAGAGAGCAATTTTCCCAATTTCTAAGTTTTTGGACAAAAATGGGATTGCACGGATGAAATTTTAAATAAAAGGCTTAAGGGCATTTTGGTCATTTGGCATTTTAATGAAATAAAATGGGAAAAATGAAACAAAAATCAGCCATTTTCTCCCTTGTAGTAGCTGAAACTCTCAGGCCTTCCATAGCTAGGGTTCTCAAGCTTTTCGAGCTCAATAGTAAGTGCTCTCAAGCCCCGTTTTTAATGTTCTTTGTATTTTTGAAATTCCGGTAGCTTGCTCTCTCCATTTCTACCCAGATTTCATGCTAGGGTTCATGTCTAAAAATTTACCCATCCATGAGTTACTTGAATTTTGATGGATTATGGAGGAATATGAAAGTTGGATGTGTGTTAAACATCTTTTCCTAGGTGATTTTCATGAAAAACCCCAAAAGGGACCTTTTTACAAAAGTTGTAAAAAGTGAGGTAGAAATGTGAAAATAATGGAAAATGTGGGCTGCCATAAGAGAGAAAAATGTTCGGCTAGGCTTGGGTAAGATAGAAATTGCATGTTTTTCATTATACGAGCCTAGGGACTAAATCGTAAAAATGTGATAGGTTAGGGGCAAAACAGTTATTTGGACTGGGGGTGGAATTTAGACTTGAAATGTATAATATGGAGTGTTAATGATTTAATTTTGTTGTAGTAGACCCTGAGGAACAAATTCCGGAGGTCGATCGAGGAAAACGAAAGGTTTCGGAATAATCGAAACACAGCACCGAAACGAATACCAGGTACGTTCGGATAACTTAAAGTAAACTCCTAATATGCCTAATTATATGACTTGTGTATGAATGATGATTGCATTTATTGATGGCATAAGATTTCATAAAATGCATTCCTAATAATGATGAGTTCAAAAATTGGTCTCGGTTGATGTTAAAAAGGGAATTCGATGGATGAACCATGTTTTACATGTGTAATGAGATCCTGCATGTGCTGCAAAAAGGATTTAGCCCGGACGGGTAATCCGCTGATCTTAATTATGAAAAGGATCTACACCGGACAGGTGTTCCTTTGGATGATTTAGCCTCCCAAAGAATACATGTGCATTATGGATTTAGCTCGGACGGGTAATCTGATCAAGGTCTGAATTTAGCCTGGACTGGTAATTCAGATCTGAGCTCATTAAAGGTGTTTGTCGTAATAAGGGATTTAGCCTGGACTGGTAATCCTGACATCACCTTATGAGTTTACGATATGGGGGATTTAGCCTGGTCTGGTAATCCTACCATAAGATGTGAGGTTCGCGGGAGTGCACACCTGAAATGATCATCCTTATGAATTGACAGTTAATGGATATTCCATCAAGATTTCCTAGACACTCAACGGGATTTACATGAAATACATGTATAAAATGAAATGTTGAATGATGAGCTCATCTAAGATAAATTACATGGTGCTTTGTTATGTGACTAACTCATTGGTTGAGTGCATGTGATAGGGAACCATTTCAAACTTGTTGGTTTCCTTATCTATTATAGATGTATGCTAATTACTTGGAAAGTTTACTTTTCGGTTATTCGAGCTTACTAAGCATGTAAATGCTTACTCCTCTCTTTTCCCTGCTTTTCAGAGCTCAAGTGCTCGTAAGGATTGGAAGACGGTTGGAGAGCCAGCACATTATCAAATAGACCAACTGCGGTATAAAGACATTTCAATTTTGTTCAGTGGCATGTATAAGACCTTTGAGTATTTTGTTATATATGTCATTTGATTTGCCAAATGTAGGCATGTAAAGATATACCTATCTTTTTGTATATGGCCATGGGAATTGGCTTATTTTGAAGTACACTATGACCTACAATTCTATGCATGTTTATATTCATATGTGATGGATTGTTTGTAATTGGCAATGAGGCAAAAAAAGGAGGAAATTTTAAATGTGATATAGTGACATGGAAAAACCATAAATACAAGATGGGAAAATAATCTAGCATGTATGAAACCAATGATATGAGGTTTCCATGCAATATGTTTTGCCAAGATCATTTATAAGAGTATAATCATGTTTTGCTTTGTATTTGGTAACCATTAAGTATAAATGGTGAAAAAGGTGACCAAAGGCTTAGAAAATAGCCTATTAGGGTCCACATGGCTGGACACACGGCTCACTTCCATGGGTGTGTGTTATGGTCGTGCATCCCCTGCACTTAAAATTTAAGTCAGTGTTGTACACGGGCAGTCCACACGGGCATGTGCCATGGTCGTGTTTTTAAGTCAGTGTTGTACATGGGCAGGCCACACGGGGGTGTGCCATGGCCGTGTACTAAAGTTAGTGTTGCACAGGGACTAAGGGCACAGGCGTGTCCCAAGCCACAAGGGCGTGTGTGACCACACGGTCTATACCCAGACGGGCATTTGGAGCCTTAAAGCATGAAATTTTCCAAGTTTTTCCTAAGTTCTCGGTTTAGTCCTGAACTGTTTCTAATGTACTTTTTGGGCATTGGGAGCCTGCTCAAGGGACATAATACATGTGAACGAGAAGTTTCAAGTTAAAAGGAATTTATGGTTTGATTTTATATGTGTATGCTTGAGTTAAGTCTGGTAGCACCTCGAACCCTATCTTGGTATCGGATACGGGTGAGGGGTGTTACACTTTGTGAGTAAATATTTGACTTGCCAGCAGGTCAAGGCTGAACATCAGTTACCTTCAGGATTGCTTCAGCCAGTTAAGATTCCAATTTGGAAGTGGGAGAGAGTGATTATGGACTTCATTAGTGGGCTGCCCTTAACGCCTGCTAAGAAGGATTCAGTATGGGTCATCGTGGACCGATTGACCAAATCTGCTCATTTTATACCAATCTGTACTGATTACTCGTTGCAGAAGCTGGCTAAACTATATGTGGCTAAGATAGTGAGATTACATGGGGTATCGATTTCCATAATATTTGATAGAGATCCTCGCTCACCTCTCGGTTATAGAAGAAGTGACACGAGGCTTTCGGTATAAGGTTGGACTTCAGTATTGTGTTCTATCCTCAGATAGATGGTCAGTAAGAGAGGGTGATTGAGATACTGGAGGACATGTTATGGCGTTGTGTGATTGATTTCCGAGGCAATTGAGAGGATTACTTGTCGTTAGCAGAGTTTGCATATAACAACAGCTAACAGTCTAGCATACAGATGGCACCATACGAGGCATTATGGTCGTAGGTGTCGTACTCTTTTGTGTTGGACTGAATTGGGTAAGCGGCGTGTTCTGGGCCCTGAATTGGTTTCTGGTACCGAGGATAAAGTTAGACTAATTCAGGATCGACTGAAGGCAGCATCAGATAGATAGAAGTCGTATGTAGACCTGAAACGTAGGGAGATTGAGTATTATGTGGGGGACTTGGTATCTATCAAGGTCTCACCATGAAAAAATGTACTGAGATTTGGACGGAAGGGCAAGCTAAGCCCTAGGTTCATTGGGCCTTACTACATACTGAAACGTGTTGGACCGGTTGCCTATCAACTTGAGTTACCTCCAGAGTTGGACCAGATTCACGATGTGTTCCATGTCTCTATGCTGAGGTGTTACCACTCTGATCCAACGCATATTATCTCAACCGAGAAGATTGAGGTTAGACCAGATCTGACTTTTGAGGAGGAACTAGTTTAGATTCTAGAGCGTGATGTAGAAGTGTTAAGGAAGAAGTCTATCCCACTGGTTAAGGTACTTTGGCGTAACATAGCTTAAAGGAAGCCACGTGGGAACCCAAAGAGGCAATGTGTAACATCCCGAATTAGGGCCTAGTTGGAATAGTGGTTTCGGGACCACAAATCTGACCTAATAAAATTTATTTTTATTATATTTTTATGGTCTATGATTTCACAGAATGACTTCTGAAAATTTCGTTCGAAAATTTTGATGTTTGGGCACTCAATTTAGTCAAAAGGACTAAATTGAAAAAAAATGCAAAAGTTGAGTTCCACATGTTAAAAGTGTCCAATTGTTATGAGTTTTTAAATTATAGGTCCTTAAATGGTAATTAGACCATTGGTTAATTGTTGGACAAAAATGGACATGAAATGGGTGTAATAAAATATTTTTAAGTTAGGGGTATTTTGGTAATATAATAATTAAAAGAATTAAAAAGGGAAAATAAGTCAAAATTGGCTATCATCTTTTCCATCCAGCCAAAACTAGCATGGAAACCATGGCTAAGGTTTGATTCAAGCTTCCAAGCTCATTTGTAAGTGATCTCGAGCCCCATTTTTAATGTTCTTTACATTTTTGAAGTCCCGGGAACATGATCTACTCATTTCTACCATTATTTCTGCTAGGGTTTAAGTTTAAAAATTTAACCATGAGTGATATGCTTGTATTTTGATGTCTAATGGTAGAAAATGAGTGTTGTGTGTTAAATAAATGGCTTTTACTTAGCGATTTTCGACAAAAACGTCCGAAAGGACCGTTTTTGTAAAAGTTGTAAAAATGGTATAAAAGGGTGTTATGATGAGAATTGTAGTTTGCTATAGTTATGAAAATGGTTCAGCTGAGCTTATAGAATGGGAAAATTGAATAAAAATCATTTTATGAGCCTAGGGGCAAAAGTGTAATTTTGACAAAGTTTAGGGGCAAAAATGTAATTTTTCCAAAATATGATTTTGAGTCAATTTGAATAATGTGAGTCCTAAATAGGATATATTTGAAATGATAGATCAAGAAATCGAGATTCGGGCTTAAATCGGGAAAATACAAGTTTTGGACTAAAATGGTAATTTTGTCATTTCTGTATTCGAGGTTAGTTCGCGTGATTTAATAAGCATATTATTCATGTTATTATTGTTATACATGAAATATATCTTGATATGATTGTATTGAATTTGACGTTAATGGACATTTGATGGAAATTGACATTTTAAATGAAATGAATAAGTTTGTATGAAAACTAGATGATATGTTATTTTTGCTTGTATGGACTAATGCCCAAATAAACATGAAAATATGTTGAATTGAATGTACATTGCATGATCATCTATGCATATTGAATTATACTTAATGAAAAGAGAAAATCCTGGATGAATAAAAAGGGATATTCGATGGATAAATCATTATTTACATGACATGATATCTTGCATGTGTTGCAGAAAAGGATTTAGCCCAGACGAGTAATTCGTTGATCTCAATAAAGAAAGGATCTAGCCTGGACGGGTGTTCCTCAAGTAATCGAGCCTCCCGAAGAATATGGGTGCATGAAGGATTTAGCCCGAACGGGTAATCTGATTAAGGACTAAATTATGAGAGTGTATGTCATTGTAAGGGATTTAACCTGGACTGATAATCCCGACAACACTCTATGAGTTATGATACAGGGGATTTAGCCTGGACTGGTAATCCCGCCGTAATGAGTGAGGTTTGTGGGAGTGTGTACTTGAAATGATCGCTTGCATGACTTGACGATAAATGTGATATCCATCGAGATTCCAAGGAATTCAACGAGAATTAATATGAGAAATGGAATGAAAATATTTGAAACAATAAACTCATCTATGCTTAGATGATACTAGTATGATGTATATGATTGTCATGTTTGGATGAGTGGTTGTGTTAAGAGATAGCACAGGTACGTACTCGAAATCCATGAGCATGTGCTTGCCATGTGAGACCCATGGATTTGTGATAAGAATGAAAATGAATGAGTGATGCTTATGAGAGTAATTTCATGAAAATCTTATGATGATATCATTATATTGTACTAAAATAGTTTGTATAGCAGCGGTAGTCCTACTTTGAAAATCTACCAAAAATTGTGGAAATCGAATTAAAGAATTAATTAAATATGAAATGAAAGCTTTTTGAGTCTAGTTTCACATAGAAGAAACGGTAAAAGAAAAAGAATTTAATATTATGAGATATTCGAATTCTTGTAAGGCAAAGTCAGAATGAGTTCGAAATCCCCTGTTCTGACTTGGGAAAATCACTAGAAATTGTACAAAAATAATTATGGATTATAATTCATATGACTAAGTCCCTAATGAATATTTTTTTCAAGAGAATCAGATGGGAACATTATCCGAATCCTGTACTAAGAGATAAATAAATATTCGTGAAAAAAGTTCGAAGCAGTTAAACAGAAAAACAAGGAAGACTTTAAAGAATAAACTATACTTATTGGCTAGAAAAAAATTTCTAAAAATTTTATGTTAAGAAGATATGTGAGTCTAGTTTTAGGGAAAATTAACGGTTCTCAATTTGGAGTCCCATAGCTCCGGATACAAATAATTCAGTGACTGTGACTTAGGAAAACAACTTGACTGGACTTTGAATAAATAGAAAGAATTTTAAAAATATCATGTTATCACATTGCTTATTATTTTTCATGCGAACTTACTAAGCGTAAAGTTTACTCCCTCCTTTCCATTTCCTTAGCATTTTCAGGTCGGCTCAGGGTTGGAGATTGTCCGAGGCAGCATCACACTATCGAGACATCATCGTTGGAATATCAATATATTTATGCTAGCGATTCCAAGTGAGTGGCATGTATAGGGACTTAGTTTTATGATAGATGTTGTTATGAGGATCCAAATGTATTGACTTATAATGATTTGTTGTATATAGCCATGAGATGTGGCTTATAATGATTATGGCTTGTAAGCCTATTTATCCATGTTAAGCCCTAATGTTTGTGATGTGGATATGTTTGTTGAAAATGCATGTTGGTGTATAACATATGTGTATGATGAATGCTTCATGACCAATTGAATTGGTCATTGCTATGAGAAAATGCATGATATAAAAATCAAGATAATGATGTTGATTGAACTTGAATGCTCAAGGTCTAATGACACAAGTGATAAGTGAATAATTATAGATTACTAGTAAAGGTGGTGCAATAGTAAGATTAATGGTCATGGATGTTTGCATCTAGACTTAATATTGCACGAGCATACGAAATACATGAATAATGACATGTTAATGTTAAGAATATATCTTAATGAAGAAGGTTAAATCATTAAAATAATGCCATGATATGTGTCCTTAATACATGTAAGGAGTTGTGGAAATTAAGGGTAACACAAAGGCTTAGAAAATAGCCTAAGTGTTAGTCACACGAGCAGAGACACAGCCATGTGTCTCAGCCGTGTGGAGGACACGGCCTAGCACACAGGCGTGTGGCTTGGCCGTGTGGTTCATTTTTCATGATGATGTCATAGTCAGAGAGTTACACGACCTAAGGACATGGGCGTCTTGAAGACACACGGGCATGTTCCTATGTCCACATGGGCATGTGGCTCTGTTTCATGGAAAAATTGCATAAATTTTCCTGAACCTTCCAAAGTTCTCGGTTTTGTCCCTAATTACTTTCATAGCATGCTTAAGGCCTCGTAGGCCCAAATAAGGGACTTTAAGATAGAAATTGAAAAATTTTAAATTTGAACAAAATTTTATGGCCCGGTTTGCATGATTGTTTGTATTTAAGTCTGGTAATGACTTGTATCCTATCCCGGCGTTGGACACGGGTAGGAGGCGTTACACGATGCGGCAACAATTAAATTTTGAGGCTAAAATTTTCTTTTAAGGGGTAGAGTTGTAACGCCCCAAAATCTAAGAATTTATTTTTTTGTATGTTGTGTTAAAAGTATGTATTTGCTTCAGTGGTTAAGTGTCTTGAGAAGTGTTGGAGAAGTCTTGAGTTCAAGCATTGGCTTGTACAAAGTTTCATTTTTACTTTAATAAAACCTATCTCTAGTCAGTACACTTCTTAAATAAATGTTGGTAAAACATGACAAAATGGGCCTGCTGGTTTAAGGGATAGGTGGCGCGTAGTGTTTGCCTGAGGTCTGAGGTTCAAATCCTGGTAGGCATAGTGGGTGTTTTATTTTGCTGCTATGCCATATGGGTGTTGTGGGTTGACTGAAACACTGAAGAGGTTGAGGGGAATAAAAATGGAGTTGTTGAGGGGAGGTGTGATTAATTGGAGGGATTTTAGGAGAGATTTTAGGAGAAAATTATGGGGATTTTTGGTGGGAGAAGATTTGGTGCCGAATGGGAATTGTAGTCTCTCTATGCATTCAGTTTTGGGGTTGGCAAATTGCTCTTCTTTTGTTCAGCAATTTTCAACATTGGTTCTTTTCTGTTCCTTAGAGCCCGAATTGTTCTAGTAAAGTCTTACGACATCTTTTGTTTCTGGCTTATTTCAAGTGCCATTCAGGTTCTTTTCGTTTGTTGATTTTGCTTTCCCTTACAAACCCTTATCTAACTGATTCTTTTTCTCTTCTCTATCTTTTCATACTATTGCCGAATATTCCCTTCCCCTCTCTCAAACTCTTTCGGTTGTTAGCCTTGGTCTTTGGCTAATTCTCTTCGCCCTTTGCTCTCTCCCTTGGCTTTATTCCTTTACTGAATACCTTTTCCCCTCTTCAATTGATTGATGCTTTTTGGCCGAACACTTTGTCTTCTCTTCTCTTTACTCTTTTGGCTTTCTTCAATTCCCCTACTCTTTTGCTAGAGCCGAATACCCTCTCAACTTATGTGTTAGCCGAATACTTCATCTAAGGTTTGGGTGCTCAATTTTTTATCCTTTTTCCCCTTCTACCATGATAGCCTTTTATTTAACACCCATCTTTTCTGCCGTTTTCTGCTAGGGAGTGCGACTGTTCCTTCTCATGCCTCGATTTAAGGGTGTGTTTTGGGGGTTGCCGGATACTTCTATCTCTCAGTCTTAGTTCTATATTTTGGGTAAGTTGCTACACTTGGTTCAATTATTTGCATGTATGATATTAGTTAACGAGTCACGAATGGGATGCAGGTAGTCCTTAAGGATTCTAAACGATCTCCTGCAACGGTTTTAGTGTGATCGATCAAGGCGAGTGATAGGTAAACTCTCGAACAAGTGTTTTGGGTTAGGTTTCCTTTCAATTGATTGATAAGCGACTAACCGAAGTTTGTAATTATGATAGGTTGGAGTTCTCATGGGTTACTCGCGCACATTCCCAATCAGGTGTGTAAACACTGTTCAAAACGTAAATCAGTAAAGCCGAAAATCGTGACTATTGTCGCTACACGGGTGTGTGCTCGCTCGTGTGGCAATACGAACGCATAAACGTGGGCATTTGATCGTAGAGGCCACCATGTGTGATCTCATGGGCATAGGCCGATTTGGGCCATTTTAGGCCGAAATGGACCGTGTGGGGCCCACGAGTCGTAAACCACACGAAAGTATGGCGAATATTCGGCTAGGCTGTGTAGTTCACATGGTCAGGGCCATTTCTATGCTAAGTGGGCCACATAGGCATGTGGGCCCACATGGGCCCGGATTATGGGTTTTGGGCCCATTTTCACTGTTAAGGTTGCATGGGTGACCCGAGACGACTGTGGACCTACTTTCGGGTTGGTAAGTATAACTAGACCCCAAATTGATAAATAACTGTCATGCCCCTATAAGATAAAATGACTATTATGCCCTTATGTATGTATGACTATAATCGAACATGTCATTTTATATATATTGCATACATGTATGATGTTATGATATGTTGCATAGGGACGGGTTTATTATTGATTGGAGGAAGTGTATTGTACTGGTAGCTCTACTGCAACCACTATTTAGTGCCGCAACCGGTGCTATTTTTGGAGTGTAAGGATGGGTGGGTTGATTTTATCCCCGCATGGAGTGTAGGGCTGGACGGAGTGGAGTGTAGAGGCTGGATGGGTAGGATTTATGTTTTCATTCTGTACTGTTATTGTTACTATAATAGGCTAAGGATCACACTGATATTGATAATGTAATGGGCTAAGGCCCTAACTGAAATTGAACTGTTATTGAAATGGGCTTAGGCCAAGACTGTAATTGCCTATTATACAACTGACTACTTGTTTATTAAGGGGTTACACACTCAGTTTCATAAAATCACCCTTTCTGCTTATCTGCGTAGGTAATCCTTAAGCGGATCGGTGCTGTGAGGGACTCGAAGGTGGCCACACATCTGCTCATGCCTTTATACTGGATTTTTAATTTATAAGTAATTTAAATTTGGGTGTTTTTATGTAATAAGAACTCTTAAAAGTTTTAACTTTTAATTTGGTGAATTATATCTGTTAGTAGTAGGACGCAGATTTTCAAAAAAATAAATGTTTTCAAAACACCACGTTCACACAACATACTTTAAAAGCTTCTGAACAAACAATGTTTTAAAGTGTAAGAACAATCCAATATGATTAACACTTTCCGTAAACGACTTGAGTTTTAACAATGAACGAGATATTTTAAATTTTCGTTAAGATCACAAAAAGGTTTTAATATAAAACAAATTTTCAACGAAATTATGTTTTTCAAAAAACACTTCAATGTGACATGCCAGATTCAACCATAACATCTAGGTTGGGTTTGGGGTGTTACACGGATGATCGCGAGGTTTCATGATAGGTTTTAAATATTTATAATTACTCGTTCTTGCACTAACTATTATCACGATGTAGGCAAGTGTACCTGTCGAACAGTAGTATAGTTTTAGCAAGACCGGATTGTCGAACCCAAAGGAACTAAAAGTACTAGTAATGACTGTATTTTTATTATCTACCCTAAGAAATAGTAGGGTTTTGTTTTAATTAACTAATTATCTAAACTAAGAACGCACAGAGAAAAGAATTGGGGAATTGCTTTTGGGAAAAATCGATTGACCTAAGACAATACCTAAGGAAAAATCCACCTAGACTTTACTTGTTATTTTGGCTCCGAATTGGATGATTTATTCATTCAACTTGTTCCGTAGAGATCCCTAAGTTATGTTATTATCCCTATTCAAGACTAATAATGTCTAATCCCTAAATTGAATAACCGAGACTTTTCTCTAATTAACACTCTAGGGTTGCATTAACTCGATCTATGGATCCCCTTATTAGGTTTCACCCTAATCCAGCAAAATCTTGCCACCCTATTTTTAGGCGCGTAATCAACTCCGCTTAATTATGATAAATGTACTCTTAGACAAGGTCTATTCCTCCTCTGAATAAGAGCTTATCTTGAATTAGTATCCTGGGATATCAAAACAAGAATTAAGAACACATAATTAAGAACAAGTTAAATATTTATCATACAATTCAAAAAATAATAACAAGATTCGTCTTAGGTTTCATTCCCCTTAGGTATTTAGGGTATTTCATTCATAAGAAAATAAGAAAACATCTCAGAAAAATAAAGAATACAAAACATAAAGAAAACCCAAAACTCCTGAAGGGAAATTGAAGAGAGATCTTTAGTCTTGATGATGAATTCAGCTTCTGAGATGGATTAATCGGCTTTCTTGGAGTAATTCCTTACTCCCCCTTCTCTGTCTCCTTTTTTCTCCTCTTCTAGGGTGTATTTATAGGCTTTGGAATGCCTAGAAGCCCTCAAAAGTGGCCTTTTCCAAATTGGACTTAACTTGGGCTCGGCAAGAACACGCCCGTGTGACACACCAGTGTGCGATTACTTCAGACCGTGTTCGAGCCTGTTAGAATGGTACGGGCGTGTGCTATACCCGTGTGAGTCGTGCTTCGATTCTACTAGATTGACATGGCCGTGTGGTCTACCCGTGTGAGGAGGTCCAGGCCGTGTTGATTTCGTACTTTGGCCCATTTTCTCCGTTTTTGGTCCGTTTCTTGTTCTTTTCGCTCTCCTATTCTCTCCTAAGTATAAACATGGAATTTAAGCATTAGGAGCATCAAATTCACCAATTCTTATGGAAAATCATCCAAAAATGCATTAAACATGGGGTAAAAATATGTATAAATTACGGTTTATCAAATACCCCCACACTTAAGCATTTGCTTGTCCTTAAGAAAAATTCTCAACTCATAATCAAAATAAATTCTCCTCAACTTATAATTCTTATCGATAATATCTCAAAATAATCCATAGGTAATCATACATTGAGAATTCAACTAAAAGAACATAAAAGTTTCAAACATTCCTCGTTGAGTATTTAATCATGCAAACATAGGTGTCTCTCCGCATCTAAGTAATTACCTTTGATTCAGAATATCACAGAGTTTCACATCCTCACTAAAGATTCACTCAAATTACTCGCGATGTTTAAGGATAATAAATGAAGCACTCAATAGTCAATAATGAAAAGTCATTACCATAGGCTTGCATGAAAATCAAATCTCCACGACTATAATTTAAGATGATACATCAATCAAAAGGTCTTTAGAGGGTTTTAGTGAGGCTTGGTTAGGAGGGTATGGTCACAAGCTAAAAGAAAGGATTAGAATGAAGATTGAATTGAAAATTTTCCCAACTAGAAAAAGAGTTAATCTTCACTCGCCTACAACAGAGCTTCTTCTCAGAATATGAAATTACAGATATGTGTACATAGTTTTTTTTTTGGTTTTTTTTAAGAACAAGTTAATAAATATAAACAAACTATTAAGAATAAAACATGGCTAAGCAATCCATTCAACAATAATGCGTTAAAGGTTAATATTAAGGGTAATACAAGAAATGGCTTGTTAGGCTCAATGGAGTTTACTAGGGGTTAATCGTGGAGGTAGGCTTTTCATGGCATGAGTGGGTTAATCCTAAGTGCCTTAATCATTTTGATATATCAAATTAAATGGTGTGGTCTCGACATGCATAATCAAGCAAGTTCTAGAATAACAGTTCGATACTGACGCACTCAAAGCAATAATAAAAGTGAGTATGAAAGAATTAATAGATGCTCAAAAGGCTTAAAAATCTCACAAAAATTATGGCTTTTTGATGTTAAGACTTGTGAATTCCAATTTAAAGTAATACCTAGACTTGGGGAAACAACCTATAATTTTAAATTCTTAAAAATCAACTTATCATGCTTGATTCTCTAATGTCTTAAAGTTTAAACAATCAACGCATAAATGCCTATGTTTTGATTCAAGAAATATCAAGCAAAATCATAAATCAATTAAAATTTATCCTAAATATGATATGAGAGTTTTTTAAGAGAACAAGGTGATTATTCAGGGGTTTTTCTGATAATGAATGAATGCCCCTCATACTTAAGATGTACATTGCCCTCAATGTACAAAGATAGATATTAGAGTATAAAAATAAGATAGGGAGAGAAGTGAAACTTCCTGTATTAAGAACGGATGATATTCTTGGATTGACGAGATCGAGTATTGGAGATAACTCTGGATGGCAAGCTTGACTTTGAAGGTAAGCCATTTTTAAAAAAAAAAGGAAAACAAACAAATCTTTAAAAAAAAAAGAGTCTTAAAAACTTAATGAAAGAAAAAGAAAATAAAATAAGATAATTATTCTAATTTTTCAAATGGCACGGTCGGTGCACACACCCATGTGGTTCGTGTCCCATCCGTGTTCGTCTCAAATTGTGATGCTGTCACACGATTGTCTCGCACGCCTGTGGGTATAGGCCGTGTGGCTACAAGATCATGTCGCACGGCCGTGTCTGGCGTGGTTCGCTTCTCACACGGTCGTGTAGGGTTGTGCACGCCCGTGTCATTCTGAGAGTGTCGTCCATGGGTGCTAGACACGGGCGTGTCGCACACCCGTGTTTGGGGAGATCTTCTAGCCTGTTTCTACACGGCCATATCGCACGGCCATGTTTCTATCTGTGTTGGTCACACGACCTTAAGCACGACAGTGTGCCAGGCCGTGTGGAGTTGGGAACCTGTGCTTTAACTACTCTGTTAGTGACCTAAATGTTTAAAACTTGAAATGTAAATAATTTAAAATCATTAGTATTCGGGTTGCCTCCCGAAAAGTGCTTGTTTATAGTCTAAGCTCGACTATTACCTTGCTGGTTTATTCAGGGCGGTTTGTGGAGTCGTAGCTCCTCTCCATTGACTTTAAAATTCTCACCATTATAAAGTTTGAGACGGTTTCCATTTACTTTGAAAGTACCGTATGATGGGTGACTTACCTCTATTGTGCCATATGAAAGAACAGATTGAATTACGAAGGGTCCTAACCGTCGTGATTTTAGTTTTTCGGGAAACAATTTGAGTCTTGAGTTGTATAGTAAGACGAGATTTCCAACTTCAAATTGTTTTCGTTGCTTCAAACGAATGTCATGGCACTGCTTTGTTGCTTCCTTGTATAGGCATGAATTTTCGTATGTATTGGTTCGCAATTCATCAAGCTTGTTTAGCTGCATCAACCTGTTTTTTCCTGCAAGTTAGGGATTAAGGTTTAGAAATTTAATAGCCCAAGAAGCTTTATGCTCTAGTTCGAATGGTAGATGACAACTTTTTCCATAAACAAGTCTGTAAGGTGATGTCGCTATGGGAGTCTTAAAAGAAGCTCTGTAAGCCCGTAAGGCATCGTCTACTTTCATTGCCCAGTCTTTTCTGTTTGATTCTACTATTTTTTCAGGGATCCGCTTGAGTTCTCGGTTTGCTACTTCAACTTGTCTAGTAGTTTGAGGATGGTATGGGGTGGCTGTTCTATGATGAACTACATATTTCTTAAGGGTTTTTTCAAATTGGATATTACAAAAATGAGTGCCCCTATTACTGATAATTGCTCTAGGTTTTTTGAATCTCGAGAAAAGTTTTTTAAGGAAACGTACTACCACTCTAGCATCATTAGTAGGTAGAGCTTGGGCTTCTACCCATTTGGACATGTAGTCAACTACTACTAAGATGTATTTATTCCCAAATGAACTGGGGAATGGGCCCATGAAATCGATACCCCAAACGTCAAATATTTCACATGAAAGCATATAGTTTTGAGGCATTTCATCACGTTTAGATACGTTACCTGTCCGTTGGCATTTGTCACATGAAGTAACATACCTGTAAGCGTCTTTGAATAACGAAGGCCAATGAAAACCTGATTCAAGTATTTTGTGTGCGGTATTAGTTCCACTATAGTGTTCTCCGGTTGGCCTTGAGTGGCAATGTTCCAATATTTTTGATGTTTCTGATCCTGTAACGCATCTTCTGATGACTTGATCTGCACATCTACGAAACAGAAATAGATTGTCCCAAAAGTAATTTTTCACATCATTAAATAATCGCTTCTTTTGCTGGTGTGTTAACCCTTTTCGGATAATGTTAGCAGCTAAAAAATTCGCGATGTCTGAAACCAATGTACCTCGGAGATAGATATAGCAAAAAATTGTTCTTCAGAGAACAAATCATTTATTTCAATATCATCTAGTTCTCTGGTATTAGATTTCTCGAGCCTGAATAGATGATCAGCCGTGAGATTTTCAGCTCCATTCTTATCCTAAATCTCCAAGTCGAATTCCTGTAATAAGAGAATCCATCGAATGAGTCGAGGTTTTGCATCGGTTTTAGTTAAAAGGTAGTGAAGGGTGGAATGGTCAGTGTAAACAACAACTTTTGGCAATATGAGATATGATCGAAATTTATCAAATGTAAAAACCACAGCTAGCAACTCTTTTTCCATAGTAGTATAGTTTTCTTGTGCAGCCGTTAAGGTTTTCCTGGCGTAATAGATAGGTTGAAATGCTTGTCTTTTCGTTGTCCCAATACTGCACCTACTGCAAAGTCACTCGCATCACAAATTAGTTCAAATGGCAAGTTCCAATCAGGTGCAATTATGATTGGAGCATTAATTAATTTATCTTTTAAAGTATTAAATGCTTTTAAACATTCCTGATCGAAGTTAAAAGGTATATCTTTTTCTAGCAATTTAGTCAAAGGCTTAGCTATTTTAGAAAAATCCTTAATAAATCTTCTATAAAAACCAGCATGTCCTAAAAAGCTTCTAATAGCCTTAACCGAACTAGGGGGTGGTAATTTTTCGATTGTTTCTATTTTAGATTTATCCACCTCAATCCCTTTACTAGAAATTTTACGCCCTAATACAATATCTTCTTGAACCATGAAGTGGCATTTCTCCAAGTTAAGCACAAGGTTTGTTTCCTCATGTCTTATTAAAACTCGTTTTAAAATTTTAAGGCAGAGATAGAAAGAGTTACCGAATACCGAAAAATCATCCATGAATACTTCCATGATATCTTTCACGAGTTCATCGAATATGGCCATCATATAGCGCTGAAAAGTGGCAAGAGCATTACATAATCCAAAAGGCATTCTACGATAAGCGAACGTACCATATGGGCATGTGAATGTCGTCTTTTCTTGATCTTCAAGAGCTATTGGGATTTGGATGTAACTAGAGAGTCCGTCTAGAAAGCAGTAATACATGTGTCCGTATAATCTTTCCAACATTTGGTCAATGAATGGCAAGGGGAAGTGATCTTTTCTTGTGGCATCATTCAGTTTCTTGTAGTTTATGCAAACTCTCCACCCTGTGATTGTTCTTGTTGGGATTAATTCATTCTTCTCATTGGTCACAATCGTCATGCCTTATTTCTTGGGAACAACCTGCACTGGACTTACCCAAGAATGGTCAGAAATAGGATAAATAATTCTAGCATCTGGAAGTTTAATTACCTTGGCTTTTACAACTTCCTTCATGTTGGGATTCAGATGTCTTTGAGCTTGCACACATTATTTGTATTCATCTTCCATTAAAATTTTGTGGGTGCAAAAAGAAGGGCCGATTCCTTTAATGTTTGAAATTTTCCAAGCTATGGCCTTTTTATGTTCTTTTAATACTTGGATTGATTCCTCTTTCTCCTTGGGTTGCAAATTAGAAGCAATAATAAATGGTAATGTAGAATTCTTTCCAAGGAATGTGTATTCTAAGTGGTTTGGTAATTGTTTAAGTTCCAATTTGGGAGGCTCCTCAATAGAGGGTTTTTGCTTAAGATCATCGTTTATCTTATTGCCCTCATATTCTGTGACAGCCATAAATTGACCCTAGTCGGAAAGTGGTTTCGGGACCACGAAACCGAGTCTTATAAATAATTAAAGGTTATATTCTGTGTTTATGATGTGCGTAAATGCTTGTATGATAGTTCCATACTTTAATTTGGTCAGTGTATGTGAAATTTATTAGTAGGGACTTATGTGAGACAATTTAGAAATATGCTAGGCAAGTGCTAAAGTGGCCTATTAATATATGTGGGAAAGTGCTTGTCCTTGCATGTCAAATTAGCCAAACTATAGGTAGTGGTCGGCCATGCTACAAATTATATAATCAAGTGTGAATTTTATATTAACTTTAATTAGCTAGGTGCCATGTTAGTATGGAGGATGTAATAAAATAAAGAAATGATAACTAAAGGAAGGGATGGGTGAAAGAAAAAAAAAAAGAAAGAGGTCATCATCCATGTTTCTTCCTAGCCGATTCTAAAGAAAAAAAAAGAGAGAACATGAGCATTCGGTGATGAAAACAAGTTGTGTTCTTTGGTTATTTTTGGCCGAATTGAAAGGAGGAAGAAAGGAGTGAAGCAATCGGTCATCTTAGGTCAATATTAAGGTAAGGAAGTTGATACTAGTTCTTGAAATCCTAGTTGATATTGAGTGAGATATCAAGTTATTGTTGGTAACCCATGTTGAAATTGTGATTTTGGAATAAGTAAGGTTTTTGGCTATGGAGATTAATAAGGGTGATGGTTGTGTTTCATGCTAAATCTAGATGAACAATGGTAGTTTGCTTACATCTTGATATTTATGAGTTCCTTTCTTGGTTCTACCTTAGATCCATAAGTATGATTTATGCTTGTTATGTTACTCATGGTTAAAATGATTCGGCTATGGTTCATGTAAAAATAAAATATACATGTGAATTTGGTTATTATATTTGGTTAATGATTTATTCTTGTGAAGTATAAATTTGTAACATGAATTGAGTTGGAAGTTATTACAATGTACTTGTGCATTCGGGTATATGATGAAAATATATGAGGTGGTTATAATCAACTTTTTGATTCGGCTCTTGCACATATATATATATTTGCACATGATGTATTGGTATGACATATATATTATCTCAAGGTATATATTTATATATGATTGTGTTTCAGTTATGGAGAAAATGATGGATGCGTATTGAGTTATAATATGTAATGCATTAGTTAGTAAAATGTATGCCATTTATATGTGGTATTAAGTATATAATTGGCCTCAACATAGACATGCATATTCGGCCACATGAGATGGATTGGTGTTGAATGTATTCGGTTAGAGGCAAGCATATTGATGCTTTTATCTTGGCTTAGATAATCGGCTAAAAGAGAGTGTGGGCTAATATGTTGAGTTTGATTCATGATTTGATATATATGTGACTCTAATGTCTAATGTATATATGGGTTAAGTACCTTGAGTTTCTCTTTTTGATGTTCAAATGATTAAATCAATTTATTTGTTAAATTAAGCTCAAGAGCAAAGGGGAACTAAATCCGATAAAGGGAAGGAAAAAGTGATCGAATAGCCGTCGAAATCGTTCGACAACATCCGAGGTAAGTCTTTGAGTAATGGAGCTTAGATTATGATTCGATTAGATCATGTTTTAAGTAAATCAAAATCATGCTCTTGTATGTAGCTATTGAGCCGAAATGATAATGCTTGATAAGTGACTTGTGTTTGAATTCTAGTTATGAAATTGAAATAGAGATGTGTCATGATTTATTGATATGTGCATAGATATTCGGATGATAACCAGGCTAAGTCCCGAAGGCATTTGTGCTAGTGACTAATTTCGGGCTAAGCCTGAAGGCAATTGTGCGAGTTATTATATCCAGGCTAAGTCCCGAAGGCATTCGTGAGAGTTACTATATCCGGGCTAAGTCCCGAAGGCATTTGTGCGAGTTACTATAACCGGGCTATGTCCCGAAGGCATTCGAGCGAGTAGCTATATCCGGTTAAATTCTGAAGGTACTTGATTTGGGGAATGAGTGATCTTGCTGTAATAATTTCGATTAATACGCTCGTAAAATCCCAACAATGAGGTATGTTTCGTATGTGCATTGGAATAGTTGCTTCCTTTTGAATATTATTCGCTCAGTCGATTAATGAGCTTCCGGTATTTGGTTAAGTTGATCCCTTATGTATGAATATAAGGGCTGGAAATGTGAAGTAGGACTGATTTTTGAAAATATGTGTATATGAAATTATCCGTTTAGTTATATGAATGCTATACTTCAGTTGTGTTTAATTTCATTGCTCAAAACTTACTAAGCATTAAATGCTTACTCTGTCCTTTGAATCTCTGTTTTATAGATTTTGGTTCGTCAGCTATCGGACTCGGGATTGTCGAAGTTGAAGTCGTCCACACTATCAAAGCCCCTTTGGTACACTTTTGGTTGAACTTTGAAATTGCATGTATAGGACTACCCTTTTTGTTGTGGGTCATGTACCCTTTGGTTTTGTATAAATTTGGATAGCCATGCGAAAGTGGCTTATATACACTTTGAGCGTAGTATTATAATCGTTTTGCATGTTGTTCATTAAGAGGTATGGAAATGTTTGGAAACGATTAGCCATTGGAATGGTTAATCATGATCATATTTTGTGCTATATATGCTAAAAGGGCTAGTTGAATCGTGGAAACTATGAAATAGGTAAAGTCTACCTTAAAGGCAGATGCTGACAGCAGCAGTGATGTAAATTTGAAAATCACTAAAAATAGTAGAAATGGAATTAAATAGTGAATAAATTATGTAATCAAACCTTGATGAATCTACTTTCATATTGGAGAAACGAAACGATCATATGAGTCGTATGTTAAGAGAAATTTAAGTTTTCATGAAACAGGGCGAGAACGGTTTCTGGATCCCCTGTTCCGACTTTGGAAATTCATTATAAATTAACCAGAGATAATTAGAAGTCATGCCATATATGTATAGATTCCTTTTCGAGTCTAGTTTCTATAGAAACAAATGGCATAAGTATTGAAGCCCTGTAAAAGGAGATATCTAAGTCGTAATACATGAAGGTCAGAGTAGTCGAACCCTGAATCAGGGGAGACTTTAACTAATAAACTGTACTAGTTGGCTCGACCAAAAATTCTAGAAAACAATTTGTAGATGGATATATAAATCTAGTTTCAGGAAAAATTTACGAAACTTGTTTTTGAGTTTTGAAACTCAAGATATGATTTTTAAGGCGACAATGACGCAGTTAACCAGCTTGTCTGGAAATTTTTAAATGGACTGTGAAAATAAGTGAATTTAGTCTGTGAACCCCTCGTGTCCGACTCCGGCAACGGTCTCCAGTAGGGAGTGTTACATATTCTACTTGTCTAGACGAATGGTCATTAGGTTCCTCACCTGTCTCCTCGCCTTGAGCTGGATATGGTTTCGTCGTCTCCTCTTGTACAATTTTCTGAATAGTAAAACTTCCTGGATCTTTCAGTTTGGTTGGCAGCTTGTTTTGGAGTATGGCTGAGCACTCCTCGTTGAGCTCTACTGTAGATAAGTCCTCGAACTTCCTTTTATTTGTTAAAAGTTCCTTCAAAAATTTTGCGTAGGTAGGCATCTGCGAGATGGCTTCAACAAAAGGTAAGTTGATATGTAATTGCTTAAAAAAGTTCAAGAAACTTACCGAATTGTGCATCAATGGGATCTTTTTTTAATTTGCTGGATATGGAATTGGTGGTTTATATTCCTCTAGCACTAGTTTGTCACTATTTTTGGATTTTTCTTCCCTCCTTTTGCTTTCCACGGCTTCTTGTGCTAACTTTATTTCAGATTCCGCTAACACTTTCCCACTCCTTAGTGTAACTGCTTTGACATGCTCTCTTGATTTGGTGTTACTAAGTAAATTTCCCAGTGGTCTTTCCGAGATCAGTTTGGATAGCTGGCTTATCTAAGTTTCGAGCCCTTAGATCGATGCTTGTTGATTCTTAAGTGCTGTCTTGGTGTTTTGAAAATGGGTTTCTGACACTGATATAAACTTTGAGAGCATCTCTTCAAGGTTTGGCTTCTTTTCCTATTGGTAGGGTGGTTGTTGGTAGCCCGGAGGATGTTGTGGTCTTTGATTTCCTTGACCGCCCCATGAGAAATTGGGGTGGTTCCTCCAACCTGCATTATAAGTGTTACTGTATGGATTGTTTTGAGGTCGAGGATTATCACACATGTAATTTAATTGCTCGTTATCCATGTTGTGGGCATAAGATTGATATTCTAAATTGTTTGTTCCACCTCCACTTGCTTCGCACTGCATTACTGGGTGAACCTGTGAAGAACTAAGAAAACCATCAATCTTTTTATTTAAGAGTTCTACCTGATTAGGGAGCATGGTAACCGAATCGATATTATAAACGTCGGCTGTTTTCGTTGGCTTTGTCCTCATGACTTGCCACTGATAATTATTCAGTGGCATCTCCTCTATAAACTCATAGGCATCTTCCAGTGTTTTATTGTTGATGGTTCCGCCAGCAGCTGGGTCAACCATTTGCCAAGTCAAAGGATTCAGACCATTGTGAAATGTTTGTACTTGGAGCCAAAGTGGTAACCCATGGTGGGGATATCTTCTCAAAAGATCCTTGTATCTCTCACATGCATCGTAAAGTGTTTCTAAGTCCATCTGCACAAAAGAAGAGATATCATTACGTAACTTAGCCGTTTTAGCCGGTGAAAAATATTTTAGTAAAAATTTTTTGGTCATTTGTTCCCAAGTAGTGATAGACCCTCGTGGTAACGAGTTCAACCACTGTTTAGCTTTGTTTCTCAGTGAAAAAGGGAATAACCGAAGGTAAATGGCATCATCAGAAATGCCATTAATTTTGAAAGTGTCGTAAACCTCTAGAAAATTCGCCAAGTGAGTGTTGGGATCCTCATCCTACAAACCATCAAACTGAAGAAACTGTTGTATCATCTGAATTGTGTTAGGTTTCAGTTCGAAATTATTCGCAGCAATAGCAAGTCTAACTATACTTGACTCAGTTCCTGTTAAAGAAGGTTTAGCATAGTCATACATAGTGAGTGGAGTAGGATTTTGATTAGCCGCAATTGCAGGAGGTAGCTGATTGCCTTGGTTTTCAGCCATCTCTTCGGTTAGGGTTGAGTATCATCTTTTTGCTCGTTCTCCGTGTATCTTAAGCTGTGCCTTATTTCTCTTTGGTTTCTACGAACTGTACGATCGATTTCTTCATCAAAAACTAATGGTCCTGACAGGTTTCTTCTAGTCATAAACTATAAAAACCTGCCAAGAGAAAGAAAAAGTAAATTAATTAGTAATAATAAAAATAAAATTAAATTAAATTACAAGAAAAATAAATGGCTAAAGTAATAAAAATTTAGCATTCCTAATATCTTAGTTCCTCGGCAACGGCGCCAAAAACTTGATCGCAAGGTTTCATGATAGGTTTTAAATATTTATAATTACTCATTCTTGGACTAACTATTATCGCGATGTAGGCAAGTGTACCTGTCGAACAGTAGTATAGTTTTAGCGAGACTGGATTGTCGAACCCAAAGGAACTAAAAGTACTAGTAATGACTGTCTTTTTATTATCTAGCCTAAGAATAATGGGGTTTTGTTTTAATTAACTAATTATCTAAACTAAGAACACACAGAGAAAAGAATTGGGGATTTTCTTTTGGGAAAATCGATTGAATGAAGACAATACCTAAGGAAAAATACACCTAGACTTTACTTGTTATTCTGGCTCCGAATCAGACGATTTATTCATTCAACTTGTTCCGTAGAGATCCCTAAGTTATGTTATTATCCCTATTCAAGACTAATAACGTCTAATCCCTAGATTGAATAACCGAGACTTTTCTCTAATTAACACTCTAGGGTTGCATTAACTCGATCTATGGATCCCGTTATTAGGTTTCACCTTAATCTGGCAAAATCTTGTCACCCTATTTCTAGGAGCGCAATCAACTCCGCTTAATTATGATAAATGTACTCTTAGACAAGGTCTATTCCTCCTCTGAATAAGAGCTTATCTTGAATCAGTATCCTGGGATATCAAAACAAGAATTAAGAACATATAATTAAGAACAAGTTAAATATTTATCATACGATTCAGAAAATAATAACAAGATTCGTCTTAGGATTCATTCCCCTTAGGTATTTAGGGGATTTCGTTCATAAGTAAATAAGAAAACATATCAGAAAAATAAAGAATACAAAACATAAAGAAAACCTAAAACTCCTGAAGGGAAATTGAGGAGAGATCTTCAGTCTTGATGATGAATCTGACTTCTGAGATGGATCAATCGGCTTTCTTGGAGTAATTCCTTACTCTCCCTTCTCTGTCTCCCTTTTTCTCCTCTTTTAGGGTGTATTTATAGGCTTTGGAATGCCTAGAAGCCCTCAAAAGTGGCCTTTTCCGAATTGGACTTAACTTGGGCTTGACAAGAACACGTGGTGTGACACACCCGTGTGCGATTACTTCAGGCCGTGTTCGAGTCTATTAGAATGGCATGGGGGTGTACTATACCCATGTGAGTCGTGCTTTGATTCTGCCAGATTGACACGGCCGTGTGGTCTGCTCGTGTGAGGAGGTCCAGGCCGTGTTGATTTTGTACTTTGGCCCATTTTCTCTGTTTTTGGCCCGTTTCTTGTTCCTTTCACTCTCCTTTGCACTCCTAAGTATAAAACATGAAATTAAAGCATTAGGAGCATTGAATTCACCAATTCTTATGAAAAATCATCCATAAAATGCGTTAAAGATGGGGTAAAAATTGGTATAAATTACAATTTATCAACGGATATTACCAGTTACGAGTTAAGGCGTCAAATATGCCTAAGACTACTTTTAGAACGAGGTATGGCCAGTACAAATTTCTTGTTATGCCATTTGGATTAACAAATGCTCTGGCTGTGTTTATGGATTTAATGAACCGAATATTTTGGCCATATTTGGACAAGATTGTTGTGGTATTCATCGAGGATATTCTAATATATTCTAGAGATGAGGCAAAGCATGCTGAATAGTTGAAAACTGTTTTGCAGACTTTGAGGGATAAACAGTTGTATGCTAAGTTCAATAAAAGTGAGTTTTGGCTTCGAGAGGTCAAATTCTTAGGCCACATTATTTCAGGTGATGGTATCCGAGTTGATCCTAATAAGATTTTTGCTAGTGTTGAATGGAAGCCACTATGGAATGTAACTGAAATTAGGAGCTTTTTGGGTTTGGCCGGTTACTATAGACGTTTCGTGAAAGGATTCTATATGATAACCACTCCTATGACAAGATTACTTCAAAAAAATGTCAAGTTTGAGTGGTCAGAAAAATGTTAGTAGAGATTTGAGAAATTCAAAATGTTATTGACTGAGGCACTAGTGTTAGTACAACTGGAACCAGGGAAA
This sequence comes from Gossypium hirsutum, assembly GCF_007990345.1. Lineage (NCBI taxonomy): Eukaryota > Viridiplantae > Streptophyta > Magnoliopsida > Malvales > Malvaceae > Gossypium > Gossypium hirsutum. Next base: position 38,573,459 of record NC_053434.1, on the reverse strand, counting down.
GAGTTTGTCATTTACAGTGATGCATCCTTGAGTAGACTAGGTCTTGTGCTTATGCAAGAAGGTAAAGTAGTAGCTTATACTTCGCGACAATTGAAGCCCTGAGAGAAAAACTATCTGATGCATGATCTAGAATTGGCTGCCATTGTATTTACCTTGAAGATTTGGCGACACTATCTATTTGGGGAGAAATGTCATGTCTATACAGACCATAAAAGTCTTAAGTATTTGATGACCTAAAAGGACTTGAATTTGAGGCAACGAAGATGGCTTGAATTGTTAAAAGACTATGAGCTTGTGATAGATTATCACTTGGTAAGGCAAATGTGGTTGTCGATGCCCTGAGCAGGAAGTCTTTACTTGCCTTGAGAGCTATGAACATGCAGCTGACCATATCCAATGATGGTGTAATTCTGGCAGAGTTAAGGGCTAGATTGAATTTTCTACAATAGATTTGTGATGCTCAAAAACCTGAGAAAGAGTTGCAAGCAAAGAAAGCTCAGTGTGAGTCGAACAGTAAACTAGATTTTCAGAAAGACTTCGATGGTTGTCTGAGGTTTCATGGTAGAATTTGTGTTCTGAAGAATACCGAGTTGATTCAGAGTATTTTGTATGAGGCTTATCACGGGTGTATGTCAATTCACTCGAGTAGCACAAAAATGTACAATGATTTAAAGAAAATGTATTGGTGGAATCGTATGAAAAGAGATATATCCGAGTTGTATCGAGGTGTATGATTTGTCAGCAAGTAAAAGCCAAATACTAGTTACCTTCAGGTTTACTTCAGCCTATTTTGGTTCCCGAATGGAAATGGGACTGAATCCCTATGGATTCTGCGATAGGTTTTCCATTAACACTAAGAAAGAAAGATGCCGTATGGATTGTAGTTGACAGGTTGACTAAATTAGCCCATTTTATACCGGTACACACTAATTATTCACTTGATAGGTTGGTTGAATTGTATGTTTCTAAAATTGTAAGACTTCACGGAGTACCTTTGTCAATTATTTCAGATAGAGATCAAAGGTTCACTTCACGATTTTGGAAAAAGTTGCAAGAGGCTTTGGGCACAAAACTAAACTTTAGTACCACTTTTCACCCACAGACTGATGGGCAATCCAAAAGAGTAATTTAGACACTTGAAGATATGCTTAGATGTTGTGTTCTTGAGTTCGAAGGTAGTTGGGAAAAATATCTACCCTTGGTCGAATTTGCTTACAACAATAGTTATCAGTTGAGCTTGAAGATGGCACCTTGTAAGGCATTGTATGGACGTAAATGTTGTACACCTTTGTACTGGACTGAACTTAAGGAGAATAAGATTCAAGGACTTGATTTGGTCAAAGAAATTGAAGAAAAGGTTAAGGTAATTCATGATTGTTTGCAAGCGGCATTTGATAGACAAAAGTCATATGCAGACTTAAAAATAGAAAGGAAACTGAGTATCCGGTCGGTGATAAAGTATTCTTGAAAGTGTCTTTATGGAAAAAGGTTTTGCGATTCAATAGAAAAGGCAAGTTGAGTCCTCGTTTTATAGGATTGTATGATATTACAGAAAAGATAGGCCTGTTGCTTATTGATTGGCCTTGCCACCTAACTTGGAAAAGATTCACGATGTATTTCATGTGTCTATGTTGCATCGGTATAGATCTAACCCTTCACATGTGATTGGACCAACAGAGGTTGAAATTCGACCAGATATGACTTACGGTGAGGAACTGATTAAGATCTTTGCTTGAGAAGTGAAGCAATTGAGAAACAAAAGTATTGCTCTTATGAAGGTCTTATGGAAAAGACATGGGGTTGAAGAAGCTTCATGGGAGCCAAAGGAGGCTATGAGGAAACAAAATCCAAACCTCTTTACTGGTAAGATTTTCGGGGACGAAAATCCCTAAAGGGGGAGAATTGTAACATCCTAAAATAGGGCCTAATCGGAACAATGGTTTCAAGACCACAAATTTGAGATAGAAATAATTATTTTATAACTATTATGAAGTCCATGATGTGTATGCATGCTTATATGAAAGTTTCATGAAGAAATTCTATGCATAAAATGTCTAATTAAACTTTAGAGACCAAAATGAATAAGATGCAAAACTTGTGTTCTCTAAGATTTTAGCATGAAATTGATTTAGATTATAAATTAGAAGGTCCTAATTAGCAATTTGACCAATTTCTAAATATTTGGACAAAAACGGACATGCATAGGAAAAATTTGAAAGAAATGCCCTAAAGGCATTTTGGTCATTTGGTAATTAAATGAAATAAAAAGGGAAAATCAAGTGAAAATGTTTTCCATCTTTCTCCTTAGTTGCCAAAATTTGTGAAGAACCATAGCTAGGGTTTTCAAACTTTTTAAGCTTGGAAGTAAGTCCGTTCTAGCCCCATTTTTAATGTTCTTTACATTTTTGAAATCCTCATAACCTGATGTACCGGTTTCTAACCATATTTTAAGCTACAGTTCATGTTGGAATTTTGACCCATGCATGAGCAGTTTGTGTTTTGATGTTTTATGGATGAATAAGATAGTTTGATATGTGTTTAACATCTTTTACTAGGTGATTTTGCATGAAAACACCTTAAAGGGACCATTTTGTAAAAGATGTAAAATAAGTGATAAAAATATGATTTTGATAAAAATATGGACTGATATGAGTACAAGGAAAATTCAACTAGGCTTGGATAAAAAAGAAAATGCATGCATTTCATTTTAAAAGTCTAGGGACTAAATTGTAAATAAGTGAAAAGATAGAGGTAAAAAGGTAATTTCATCAAAGTATGAATTATGGATTGATTTGGACAATGTGATTGTTAAAAAAGTTAAAATTGGCATTATAGATCTAGAAAAATGTGATACGGGTCTTGATCGAGGGAAGAATAAGGTTTTCGACGAATAGGCTCGTTTATCATCATTTTGTACCGAGGTAAGTTCATGTGTAAATAATGTGATGTGTTACATGTTTTGATGCTTTAATGTTATATGAATTTAAATGCTTATTTGCTATCATGAATTATATCCCTTGATATTCCATGAGTACATGGTTGGTATTATGGATACCGTAAATGACATTACGAGCAAGTTCAACAGTGTTGCGACAAGCAAGGAAACCCCATTTGAACCTTAGGAATAGTCTAGGATACAAGTGACATGTCATTAGGAATTAAGGAATCCAAACTCATTGAGTGGTCTGGGTTCGTGATATATATATGTGACCTCTAAACTTATTGAGTGGTTGAGTTCATGATGTATGAGGTACATGTAAATTGGTTCCGGCTACTGGTCTTGTGTGTCCTACTGGTGGCTAGGTAGTCCTGAGTGGTTCAGATACCTGACGGCTTGTGTGAGCAGCCCGTGTAGTTACACCTTGACCAATAGCTTATATAAGCAGGTACATGAGTAGCTCCTTAGCGAGCATTACATGTTATGAGGTAACCTTGGCTACGCATGTATATGTGGCACTTATGTGCAAGTTTTCTGTGTATCCAATAGTATTTCGAGTGTTCAATGGGTATTGCAATGGATGAGGTGATGAAAGTCCCAATGAGGGCTTGTTAAAGAAGGTATGATCATATGATATACTATGGGTAAGTGCAGGTACGTAAGCTAAACTCATGAGCAATGCCTTGATAAAGGATGAATTGTCATGAGAAAGTATATATATATATATATATAAACACTTGATAAATATGTCAAATGCTTGAATGATGAATAATCTTCATGGTTATGTTACTATGTCTTTGTATGATAATTGCTTACTATCATTGCATATTATTTTCATGTGGACTTACTAAGCTTTAATGCTTACCCCTTTTCCTTTCCATCCTTTGTAGTTCCTCCAAGTTAGCTCAGGGATCGGAAGCTGTCGAAGTATTCGATCACACTATCAAAAGAATATTGGGTATAGTGAATTTGATAACTTGAGTATGGCATGTATAGGGGACTTGGTTATTTTGTGATATGTGTCATGAAAATTTGGCCAAGTTGTAAAGGCCTCTAATATTGATGATTCATTTTGTAATGGCCATGTGATATGGCTTATATTTGATTATTGGTTTGTAATCTAATTACCCATGCATGCATGTGCTAATGTCTTGATGATGTGATATGTTATTGCTTGGTGAATGAATGATGAGGTGTGGAATAGATGCTAGGAGATAAGAAATGACTTAATGACTTAAGATGATCATGGTCATGAATATGTATTATGGAATTTGGGTAATAAATTTGGTTATGCATGAAATTGGTATGGAATGCTTCTAAATGGCATGACTAAATGAACATGCTTTAGGATGATATTTTGAAGGTATGAAAATGCCATGGCATTGGATACTAAGTGTTTAAATATGCTATGTTGCATGCTATGAAACATGTTTGAGAATGTGGATGAGTGAGGGTGGCAATTGGCTTAGAAAATAGCCTCTAAATTGTCCACATGGGTAGACACACGGGCATGTGTCTAGGCTATGTGTGACACACGGTCTGCCCCTATAGGCGTGTTATATAGCCATGTGTCCTTTGCACCCTAATTTTACAAGTCAGTATGTCCATTAGTAAACACACGAGCTAAGACATGAGCGTGTGTCTTGGTCGTGTGAGAGACACGGCCTACCTATACAAGCGTGTTCTCTGGCCGTGTGAAGTGTACACCATTTTATGAAAATTTCATTTATTTTTAATGTACTACACGGTCTAGACACACAGGCATGTGATACGGCCGTGTGACCTTACTTTGAAGATGATGTCATAGTCAGAGAATTACAAAGGTTGAGGACACGGGCGTGTGTGACCACACGGCCTACCCCTACGGGCTTGTGACTCTCCAAAACAAGAAAAATTGTTAAGTTGCCCAAAGTTTTTCAAAAGTTCTCAGTTTAGTCCCAAACTACCCCCAATGCATGTTTTGGGCCTCGTAGGTCCGTGTAAGGGACGATATGTATGTGTTTGAATGTTTTTGAATTGGTTGAAATTTTATGGCTTGATTTTACATGTATGTGTATGTTGAAGTCTAGTAATGCCTCGTTTCCTATCCTGGTGTTGGACACGGGTAAGGAATGTTACATAAAAGATAGATAAATTTAGGCTTAAAACCTTAGACTCAGCTCAATCGGACCGTTGGAATAATTTCCCTCAATACACCAACTTACTTTGCTTTCACATGCTCTTCTGTACATATTTTTTCTTTCAAGTACATGTGCTCTTTTTTTTTCTTACATGAGCATTTTACTATATATACTACAATTTTTAGAGCATTTCATACTTCTTTCAACTCCCCCAAACTTATTTTCCAAGGATACTCTAAATAGTACTAAATCTAGTGTTTGGGACAATTTAAAGATAATTAAGAGAAAAGTAGGTTCAAATAAAATTAGGCAAGATAGTCTCAAAGTTGGGTTTCAAGGGATAAAATTTCATTATGGTTGGCTTAAAAGGCTCAAACGGTCCCAACAAAAGTTGCCTAAATCATTTTCAATATTTCATGCTTCTTAGGATTTCGCCTCAAGAAACTACTAAGTCAATTCTAAGGATTTAAACTTTTATGCACGTCTAACTTTCCTAAGGAACTAAAATTGTATGGTACGACTTGCATGCTTTATTAAAAATACATTTATATCATTATTAAGCTAACATAACAATTTATTGAAATAATAGAATTCCCTAAGTGCCTTTCTGGATATTCCTCAATGTCCCGGCTATTCACGGAACGTGAGAAGTGGATGAATAATCATCTGCTTCCAGAAGAAATCGAAGAATTTCTTAGGAATCCTACAAGATCCATTCGTTCTTTTTTCCTTCTATTGTGTATGAAATTTATGGTTTCCATTGGCGTAAATCCAATCTTAGAATTTAAGATGAGAAAAAATTCCCCATTCAAATCTTTCGACAATTTGTAATGAACTCTTTCTTTATTAAATTCAAAAATGCAAATTAGAAGACAAGAACAATAGAATAATAAGAAAAGTAAGAAAAGGAAGATAAAGTAAGATAATAAAGAAAGTGGATTATCTTATCATATACATCTATTTTATTTGATTTAAAAAGATGGGCAAAGAAATGCAGTATTTTTAAATAATGTAAAAAACTGTGGTCAAGTTTTGACTAAAAGCAAACATCTTGATAGTGATAAAAAGAAACTAATTAAATTAAAGTTCTTTCTTTGGCCCAATTATCGATTAGAAGATTTAACTTGTATGAAGTTTAGCATACTTAACAAAATATCAATTTATTGAACAAAATATACCCTAATCATAATTAAAAGAACTATTTATTCTGAGTGGAAATAATTTCAATTTTTTGGTCCCCCTACTTAAAATGAACAATGTTCTCATTGTTTAAAGTGAATAGATACTATACACCAGGTAGGATTCTAGAAAAGAGGAGGTGAGTCAAATTGTGTAACACCTCTTACCTGAGACCGCCGCCGGAGTAGAACACGAGGCGTTACCTGACTTAACTTACTAATTCGGGGCATAAAATTTGCTTTTAAAATTAATTAATTTACATTCAATATGTCCCTAAAAAGGTCCCTCGAGACCCTAAAACATTCAATTGAAACAGTTTGGGACCAAACGGAGAACATTAAAAATTTTTCGAATACTTAGACAAATCAAAACAATTTATTTCATTATTCCTTATAAAACTGCCCACCTGTGTCATAGTCACTAAATAAATCATAACTCGAGTCAAAAGACTCAAAATTTAAATTCGTGAATTTTTCCTGAAACTAAGCTCATATACCTTCTTACTAAATGTTTTCCAGAATTGTTGGTCTAGCCAATTAGTACATTTTATTAGTTAAAGTTTCCCCTCTTGCATTATTCGACTACTCTGACCTCTCCTCACTATGAATCAATTTTCTCCCTGTACAAAATTCAAAATAACCATGCTATTTGTTTCTCTTAAAAGTAGATTCACTAAGGAATCTATAAATATAAATTATAACTCCTAATTCTTTTTTTACAATTTTTAGTGAATTTATAAATTTAGAACATGGGATTCAAAAATCGCTCTGACCCTGTCTAACTAAAATTAAAATATCTCTTAATATACATTTTTTTGCTTACTATGTTTCTTTCATATGAAATAGATTCAATAAGATTTAATTCTATATCTCATTCATCATCTAATTCTATTTATACTATTCTTGGTGATTTTTCAAGATCACGTCATTGCGGCTGTTCAATACTGTTTTAATGCTAATTTCACTTTTTCATGATTTCTTTGTATTAACTACCATTTAGGCATACATAACACTGAAACATGTTCTTCATTAGCCATTTCAATAGCTAATCATTATCAAATATTTACATACCATTCTTTAGCCATATCATAAGGACAGACACACAAAATGTCTAAGTCCCTATACATGCCATAAATATCTCATTAAGATTTAATTTTATATCTCATTCATCATCTAATTCCATTTATACTATTCTTGGTGATTTTTCAAGATCACGTCATTGTGGCTGTTCAATACTGTTTTAATGCTAATTTCACTTTTTCATGATTTCTTTGTATTAACTACCATTTAGGCATACATAACACTGAAACATGTTCTTCATTAGCCATTTCAATAGCTAATCATTATCAAATATTTACATACCATTCTTTAGCCATATCATAAGGACAGACACACAAAATGTCTAAGTCCCTATACATGTCATAAACTAGAACATTTGTAAACGAAGATACCCATTTGGTAACTTGATAGTCGATAGTGTGAAGTGAACTCCGACGACCTCCAACCTGAGCTTTCTTTTAAGTACGCTGAAACATGGGAAAGTGAAAGAAGTAAGCTTATAAAGCTTAGTAAGTTCACATGTAAAATAATACGCATTAGCAATCAATTTAGCTTACGACTATGCTGTCATAATTTGCTTAAATAATGTTTAGTTCTTACTTTCCCCTCTTACTCATCGTAACCTTACCAAAGGCTCAGAATGCAAAAGGCACCTTACTTAATAGCTTGCTTACATACCTGCAACATCTCACTTAACACATGAGTGCTCTTTCATAATATAGGCATATTGCCAATCATGTTATAAAGTGTTACAAGAATAACTGAAAACTCATCACTTACTTAATACTTGATACTCTCAATTACTTACAATCTCAATATTAAATAAGCCTTAAATGCATACCTATACTCTTTCTTCATGTTCTCACCTTGTCGTTTCTTTGACTTACTCTTTGGATTACTCGAGAACCTTTTTTCCATTTTGAACTTACCATTGCCATATCTTGACATGGTCTTACGTGGTACCCTTGCCTTATGAACTCACCAATGCCATGCCTTGGCATGGTCTTACATGGGACCTTTGCCTTATAGTAACTCATCAATTCCATGTCTTGATATGGTCTTACATGATTTCCTTACCTTATAGAACTTATCAATGCCATGCCTTGGCATGGTCTTCCATGATATCCTTATCTTACCAAATGCCATGTTCCAAACATAGTCTTACATGGTATCCTTGTCTTACCAAATGCCATGTTCCAAACATGGTCTTACATGATATCCTTGTCTTACATGGTATCCTTGTCTTAGTTCCAATGCCACATCTTGATGTGGTCTTACACGGAGTCCTTAATCAATGCCGATGCTATGTCTTGACATGGTCTTACGTGGGATCCTTACCTTACCAATGCCATGTCTTGACATGGTCTTACATGATCTCCTTAATCGTCAATTCCTCCTTAAATGCCATGTTATGAACATGGACTTTTCGTCAATTCTTCCTTAATTGCCATGGTACAACCATGGACTTTGAGATATCAATGCCTTATCAAGTCATAGTTGAAACATACTTGCTCAAATTCTCAAAGTTAGTCGCATAACTCAATAATAACAATACTAATAACAATAATTGCATAATAATAAAATGCTACTCAACTTACATACTTACATTCTCAATCTCATTATATCATCAACTTAACTTATTCTCATCAAACTATGCTAGTCAATACTTTCTTGTTATCATACAAAGCCATAATACAAAATATGGTCTTACATATAAATTATACAAGTTCTCTTTCCAATATCGAAATATTATCGAACATTAATCATTATATCTTAAACTCAATACTAAAGTATTTATGGCCAAAATATCAATTTATCATTCAAATATGCATAATTAAATGCTTATTAAACATATGAACTTACCTCGATACCAAAGCAACCATTTTACCAACTTTCCCAATTTTCGGTTTTTCTCCCGTTCTAGGTCAAATCTCACTTTCTGGGATCTAAAAAATCATATTTCACTTATTTAATTAATGTACCATTCAAAACATTCCCTAACTCAAACTTTGGCAAAATTACAATTTTACCCCTAAACCTTTGCAGAATTACAATTTTCCCCTAGGCTCGGAAATTAAAATTTATCCATTTTTATCATGTATTATGACACGCTGAACATTTTTCCCTTCTAAGGAAACATCAAATTCTCACTCTATCATTTACTTATGAACATTAGGTATTTTTACCAATTTGTCGTTTTACTCGTTTTCACTTAAAATCGCTTAGCAAAAGTTGTTTAACATAATTTCAAGCTTCATATTCTACCATAAAACATCAAAATAAAAACATTTAACATATGGGTATTCTTCCAAATATGAACCCTAGCATGAATTATTGCTAGAATAAGCTAAATCAAGTTACTGTGACTCTAAAAATGTAAAGAACATTAAAAACGAGGCTAGAATGGGCTTACTATTGAGCTTGGTAGGCTTGGAAACCCTAACCATGGCTTCCCCCATGCTATATTCAGCCTCCATGAAGAAGATGGACCAATTTTGGCTTTATTTTCCCTTTTTTAATTCTTTTAATTACTAAATGACCAAAATGCCCTTAAAGGCTTTTCTTTCAAATTTGTCCTATTCTTGCCCATTTTTGTCCAAACTTAAATATAATGGTCTAATTACTAAATGAGGACCTCCACTTTAAGAACCCATTTCAATTAAATCCCCTTTATTATCTAGAACACACATTTTGCTAATTTTACAATTTAGTCCTAATTATCAAATTAGGCACTTATACATAAAATTTCTTCACGAAATTTTCACACAATTATTCAATCAATGAATAAACCTTAAAACTTAATCGAAATAATTTTTTTTGACCTTGGATTAGTGGTTTCGCAACCACTATTCCGTTTAGGCCCTATTTTGGGATGTTACAATTTGACTGCTTAAGTACCAAGCTGTTTCTAAATCCAATCCTAGACATGTATATATCTATTGCCACACTTTATACTTCGCGACTTGTTCAATTTTATTAATGATTTCCATATCTTGTTTTATTATGCGAGAATAAAAATTCCTAAGTAACTTAATCCTAAAATAACCTAAGAACATAAATAAAATAAAGTCGAGATCCCCCATTTATTTATTTGCAGATCCTTCTGAATTCAACTCATCTTTTGCTCCATCATTATTATCTTTGCCTGAATCACTTTGCTCCTTCAATAATGGGCTCCATGGTTTAAATATGTAATCTAGAAACTCAGGCACAAAAATAAATCTGTCATTGTAAATTTTCGTAAGAGCACTTCTCATCAAGTCATCCCTTATTTTTTAGTATCTCTAGTAAGCATGTTGCTGCCACTGCATATGTTGCATTATGTCCATCAACTTTGATAGCTCATCTTGAAGATTTGGGCAAAGTGGTTGAGCTCTGAACATTGAAGTCTCGACATCAGTTTCAGCTTCTGATTCCTTTGGTTCCACCTTATCAGAGGCTTCAGCTAATTGCACTAGCTCGACCTCTGTGGGATATTCTTCTTCTTCTTCTTCAGGATCCTCACTTTCTTTAACTCTTTGTTGTAGAACAGAGTCTCCAGCTATTCGATAGAGGTCCCAATCTGTGATTGTGCCTTGGATATATCCTGTCTTCTTTACGTTTGCAAGAATTTTAGCTTTCAAGCACAAAATTGTTATTGTAAAAGGGAAGTAAATTAGGCCAGAACGTCTAACAGCACAATTCTGTATTCCTATGAGGATGATTTTTCCCACATCAATGGTCTTTCCAGTTAAAATCGAGTATAATAAGACCATTCGCTCTAATGAGATTTTAGTCCCATGCGAACTAGGCATAAGGCTGAAACGAATAAAATAGAACCATACATTTGTGAGGGATGTCAAATATTCTCTTCTACAAGTGTAGATTCCTTGTTTTGACACAGTCCACTTAGAACTTGGAACTGTAAGTTCCTCTAGTATTTCTTGCAAATTTTCAAGCTCGATATTGCTGATTAAGGAAGAGTATTCATCATTTTCGAAATCAGGTAATTCAAAGAACTCCTTAATAGCATTTGAAATTATTGGTACCTTGATTCCGTGAACTGGAACTTTCGTCAACATACTTGAGGTTAAATTTGCATAGAATTCACACACTAACACTTCAATCACACTAGGTCTCTTCTCATAGAACAACTCCCAATTGAGAGTTTTAGCAACCTAACGAATACGCGCCATAAAATCAATACAGTTGCTTTCTTTCAATGTGAAGCCTTTCTCTGGATGCATCTGTTGATTTTTGAAGATACTTTTGTATCTTGCTCTGGCTTCTTCATAGTGGAGCTTGTTTTGTGATTGTCAATTTGGGCGAAGGCACGAGTTCTCTTGCGAGGCATGATTAACCTGAACATAAGATGAGAAAATTTATTTTCTCAAAAATTTAATTAATAAAAATTATTAATAATTAAATAATTAAATAAAATGAAAATTTAGGAGAAAACTTGGTCGTACCACCTTTTTTATAAAAATTAGGAACTCCTAAGAAAATAATTATGAACCAAAAGATGGCAAATTAAAAGAAGTTGGAGGGTTTTCGGCTAAAGGGGTTGGGTTGGTGCAAGGTCAGTGTGCCGCCTGGGTGTGGGAGTCAGCAGTGCGCAGCAAGGGTTGGATGCAACCAAAGACCAACCTATAGGGTGACATCCCATAAAGTCTTTTGGACCAATCTCGTCGATTTAGGCAAACTACCTTCTCAAGTATGCCTTTGATCTCTTTGTTTGCTAGTTAAGCTTGCCCATTCGTTTGCAAATGGTAAGTTGTAGCAACCTTGTGCTTCACTCCATGTTTGTCAAGTAACCATTTCAACCACTTGTTCATAAAATGGGACCCTTCATCACTAATGATGGCTCGTGAGGTTCCAAACCTTGTGAACACATGCTTCTGCAAAAACTTCATCATAACCTTAGCATCATTTGTAGGATATGCTTCAGCCTCAATCCACTTAGGCATGTAGTCTACAGCTATCAAGATGTACTTATGACCAAAAGATGGAGGGAAAGGATTGAGAAAGTCAATACCCTAAACATCGAACAATTTTACCTTAATGATGTTTGTTCGAGGCATCTCGTTTCTGTTGGTGACATTTTCGACCCTTTGACATCGATCACAACTATTTACGTAAGCACATGCATCTTTAAATAATGTTGGCCAAAAGAATTCGGCTTGCAATACTTTGGCCACAGTACGTGTTTCTCTGAAGTGTCATCCACTCAGAGTTGAGTGACAGTGGTATAAAATCTTATGTACTTCATCTTCTGCCACGCATCTGCTGATCATTTGATCTGTACACTTTTTAAACAAATATGGTTCTTCCCAGAAATAGTACTTCACATCGTGAAGAAACTTTTTCTTTTGATGATATGTCTTATCAATCAACATCAAACCAGAAGCTAAATAGTTAGCAATATCAGCAAGCTAAGGGGTATTATGGACAGGATTTACCTTCAGTATGTGTTCATTTGGAAATGTCTCCTGAATTAGTATAAGTGGAGAATTCCTTTCTTGTGGCTCTAATCTGGACAAGTGATCTGCTACTTGATTTTCGACTCCCTTTCGACCTTGAATTTGTAGACCGAACTCTAAAAGTAGAAGTACCCACCGGATCAACGTAACAGCCTAATTTTGGGCTCAATCGAAATGGTGGTTTTGTAACCACCAATCCAAAGTTGAAGAAATTATTTTATTATTATTTTAGAGTTATAGCATGTTTATATTAGTGCATGAAAAATTTGGTGAAGTACTTTTAACGATTTCATGCTTAATTACGAAAAAGGACTAAATCACATATAGTGCAAAAGTCTTAATTTGATAGCTAAAGGTGTTAAATTGCCATGAAACATAAATTAAGGGTCTTTAAAGGGAAATTAGACCCTTTAGAAAGGCTTGGTCAGCCATAAGAAAAAGAAAATAAAATAGTCAAAGTGTTAGGTAGTTGATGACCTAACGTGTGATAAAATAATACCCTAAAGCCTAGCCTTCATCTTTTTCGTTCATCCTTTCCTCTTGACTGAAAATATCAGCCATAGGAGGGTTTTGGAAGCTTGAAAAATTTCAGCCACTTAATCTCCCTACAAGTAAGTGGTTTTGATGACTTTTATTGATAATTTTTGTATTTTTGGATCCCTTGTAGCATAAGCTTTCAAATGAGGGGACTATTTTGCAAAATGGTTGAAAGTATAGGGTTTTACCATGAGTGTGTTCATGCTTTTTTCTGAAATTTTATGGAAGAAAATGAATCATGGTTGTGAAATAAACAACTTTTGTGAATGGACTTCTCATGAAAGCCTTAATAGGACCATTTTGTACAGTTTGTAAAATAGATACTAATGTTGTGAAATATTGGAAATTTGGGTTGTCATAAGAGTAATAAATGGTCGGTTAGGCTTGGTTAAGGAGAAAATATGATAAAAATTGAGTTTCAGATCTAGGGGCAAAATGGTCATTTTGCCCTATTATACATTGTTGAGTACCTAGATTGATAAAACGATTAAATTTGTGAATTTTTATCATTACAGATCAAGAATTACAAAATCCAAACCTAGACTAGGGGAAGTCCAAGCAAGTAGACTAAAACTGATTAGTCGCCTACATTTTGTAATCCGATGTAAGTTGTATATAAATAATACAATTACATTGTTATTATATGTGTTTGAATTGATATAGCATAAATGACTTGATTCTAGAAATGATTATGTATGATGAATATTGAGATAGTGGAACTACCGTTTGAACCTTAGGAAATAAATCGGATATTCATGCCATGACATTTGGGTTATTTGTAGTGTAAGACCATGTCTGGGACATGGCATCGGCATTGAGACGATAGCTAGCGTAAGACATGTCTGGGACATGCATCGGCCTCAAGATGTAAGCCAATGTAAGACATGTCTGGGACATGCATCAGTTATTAGATGTGTCAGTGTAAGACCACGTCTGGGACATGGCATCGGCACGGATATGTGAGAGCTAGTATAAGACCATGTCTGGGACATGGCATCGACATCGATATGTGAGAGCTAGTGTAAGACCATGTCTAGGACATGGCATCAGCCTCCACTTCGATAGTCAGTGTAAGACCATGTCTGGGACATGGCATCGACTTGATGGATGAGCCAGTGTAAGACCATGTCTAGGACATGGCATCAACATTATACCCTATGTTTAAGGCTTAATGAATATTCGATAGGATTCCAAATGGTTCAACGGTGAGAGTTAGAGATTAAGTTAACGAGAAAAGTATAACCATGTTGTGAATGGTACAGGTACCTATTTGAAATGTATGAGATGTGAGCTCAATATATGTTATGTGAATTGTATTGGATAATGATGGGTAAGTTATGCTTATGCCTACTTTTATATTATGAGCATGATGATGAATGGTAAAGTTCCTGCTATATTTATTTGCATGCAACTTACTAAGATTTTTGCTTACTTCCTCTCCTTTCCATTTTGTTTATAGTGCCGCATAATTAGCTCGAGGATCATCGGACGTTTGAGGCATCGATCACACTATCATCTGAAAGACTTGGTATAGTTAGAGCTTTTATTTTGATTATGGCATGTATAGGACCTTGACTTTTGAGTTTTGTGTCATTGTTAATTGGCCAAATGTGTTGGCTTACTTTAGCATTTGATTCATTTTGTATAAGGCCATGAAAAATGGCTAATATTGAAAGTTATTATGTGAATGCAAGCTAGTCTTTCATGAATGTGAGATTGTCGGCATGGTTAAATATATGTAATATATATAGGTCTTAACTATGGTTGTTTGGTTGAGAAATCATATTAAGTTAAACTTTGATATGTTGGTTGATGTTAGATTGTGTTTCAGGGTGGCAAAGGCTTGGTAGGTAGCCTTATATTGTCCACACGGGTAGACACACGGACGTGTGTCTAGGCCGTGTGTGATAAAAAGTCATCCCCATGGGCTTGTTATTCAGTCGAGTGTCCCCTACACATAAAATTTGCAAGTCAGAATGCATGGTAGTAAACACACAGGCAGAGACACGGCTGTGTGTCTCAGCCGTGTGGAGGACATGGCCTCTGGCTACATGCGTGTGCCTTGGACGTGTACCCCTTATTAGATGCTAACGTCAAAAATAGAATGTCAAGGTTTTTAGACACATGCGTGTCATGGCCATGTGAGGGACACGAGCAATGGACATGGGCGTGTGTCAGGCCGTGTGAAAACCCCTATAGGTTTGAATTTAGAATTTAATTCACACGGGCATGGGACACGGGCGTGTCCTAGAAGCATAGGCCATGTGTTTCCCACTGGCCATCAGCACAGCCATGTTATAATGACCACACGGGCGTGTTCCTTTTCCATACGAGTGTGTGCCATGTTTCAAGGGTCATTTTTATTAAGTCGATTTAAGGACCTGAGTTGGTTCCAAATGGCTTCCAGTGAATGTTTGAGGCCTCACAGGCCCATATTAAGGAAATTTAATAAGGTTCAAAAAAGGTTTTAAATTTGATCAAGTCTTTGTGACTTGGAAACGTTTAAATGCATGTGTTTAAGTTTAGTAACGCCTCGTATTCCATCCTAACATAGGGCACGGGTGTGGGGTGTTACATTTAGTGGTATCAGATCTATGGTTTAGTCAATTCTAGGACTATCCTAGCGAGTACGAGTTTAGCTATACATGACATAACTGTATATTGATAGTGTGACGACTCCTGACGAGATGAATTGTGTTTTTATTTATATAGTATATGGATCCTGACGTAGCTACGGCAGATGATGTGGAGAGTAATGCGCTGACTCTCGCTAAAGGGACGGCACCAGTAGATAGTGGACCCGTAACACTAAGTCAGGGCAGAGGGGCTAGAGAAGCTTACCTCTACATGATGGACGCTTGGTACACAGAGTTCGTTTGTGCGAATCCGAACATTCCAGCTCCCCCACCTCCTCTGAATCCTCAGTATGCCCCGGTAGCTCTGCAAGGAGCAGATATGGTTAGGAGGGAGAAACCCCTAGTAGATAAAACACGAAAGAAAGGGGCGAGAAATTTCAGGCTAATATTGATGATGACCCAGAAAGAGCAGAGTTCTGGTTGGAAAATACAATTAGGGTATTTGATGAGCTATTGTACACACCTGAGGAGTGTGTGAATATCGTAGTGTCACTTCTACAAGACTCGACCTACCAATAGTTGAATACTCTCGTGTCCGTTGCACTGAGAGAGAGGGTAACTTGGGAATTCATAAATTAGCCAGAGGTTTATAGACCGAAAAATGAAAGAATTTTTAGAATTGAAGCAAGGCCATAGGATGGTGAGGAGTATGAGCATGAGTTTGTGAGACTTAGCAAATATGCACGGGAGTGCGTATCTACAGAAGCCATCATGTGTAAGAGGTTTGAAGATGGTTTGAATGAAGATATTCGTCTATTAGTTGGCATATTAGAATTGAGGGAATTTGTAATGCTCGTGGAGAGAGCATGTAAGGCTGAGGAATCGGCCAAAGAGAAGAGAAAATCTGACATCGAGTCCTGAGACTTAAGGAAAAGACAGATGGGGAAATCACAGCAGACCTCATCTAAGAGGTCGAGAGATTTTCCTACCAGATCAAATGCATCAGTGAGGTTCTCGAGGAAGAGCAAGAACAAATAGCACACGACGTCTAAAGCTCATATCACTTCTATCGCTAGTGTTGGTAGTGCTCGGCCAAATAGACCAGAGTGTTCACAATGTGGTAGGCATCATTTCAGTGAGTGCCGAGGGAATGAGAGGGGTTGCTTCAAATGTGGATCACTAGACCACTTCATCAGGAACTATCCGAAATTAGATGAAAAAGGGAAAAAGAAAGATATGAGGGCGAATAATGCTCCTTCGAGGGGTAGACCATAGAAGAACCTGGGTAGTGGGGCTAGCAGTAGAGGTGCTCCTAGAGATTCAGCTATGAGGTCCGAGGGCTGAGCGCCTGCAAGAACTTATGCCATTCGCACTCACGAATAGGCATCTTCACCAGATGTCATTACGAGCACTTTTTCTCTTCACGATATTTCTATTGTTGCTTTAATTGGCCCGAGGTCTACCCATTCTTATGTTTGCATAAAACTAGTACCCAATATGAATATGCCAATCGAACCTACTGAATTTGCAGTAAAAGTGTCTAACCCGTTAGGCAAGCATGTGTTAGTTGACCAAGTATGTAGAAATTGTCCCTTGACAATTAAGGGTCATAGTTTTCCGACTAACCTCATGTTGTTGCTGTTTCATGTATTCAATGTAATCCTTGGAATGGATTGGTTAACTTCTCATAGTGTTATAGTGGACTGTGGAAGGAAATCTATTGAGTTGAAATGTGAAGATGAGAATGTTCTTCTTGTTGAACCAGATGAATTGGATAACTCACTTGTAGTGATATCGTCTATGACTGCGGAGAGATATTTGAGAAAATGGTGTAAAGCTTATCTAGCTTTTGTATTAAACACTCAAGTGTCTAAATTAAAGATTGAATCGGTGCCAGCGGTATGTGAGTTTACAGATGTGTTTCCAGAGGAATTACTTGGACTACCTCTAGTGAGGGAAGTTGAATTTGGAATTGAGTTAGTCCCTAGTATGTTACCCATCTCGATTGCTTCGTATAGGATGGCTCCTGCGGAGTTAAAGGACTTGAAGGTTCAACTACAAGATTTAACTCACAAGGGATTTGAGAGACCGGGTTTTTCTCCGTGGGGTGCCCCAGTGCTATTTGTGAAGAAAAAAGATGGATCGATGAGATTGTGCATAAACTACTGGTAGCTTAACAAAGTGACTATGAAGATCAAGTATCCCTTGCCAAGGATCGATGATTTGTTCGATCAGTTGAAGGGAGCCACCATGTTTTCTAAGATTGACTTAAGGTCTGGCTACTACCAGCTAAGGGTTAAGGAGTAAGATGTACCGAAAACTACGTTTAGGACGAGGTATGGGCACTATGAGTTTCTTGTTATGCCATTTGATTTAACAAATGCCCCTGTGGTATTTATGGATTTAATGAACTGTATTTTCTAACCGTACTTAGATAATTTTGTCGTCGTTTTTATCGATGACATATTGATTTATTCGCGTGATGAGAGCAAGCACGCGGAGTATATGAGGACAGTTCTACGAACCTTGAGAGATAAACATGTATACACCAAGTTCAGTAAGAGCAAATTTTGGCTACGAGAGGTCAGATTCTTGGGACACATTATGTCGGGTGACGGGATCAGAGTTGACGCGAGTAAGATCTGGACTATCATTGAGTGGAAACAGTCGAGGAATGCGTTAGAGGTTCGAAGCTTTCTGGGCTTAGCTAGGTACTACAGACGATTTGTTAAAGGATTCTTGATGATAGCTACTCTGATGACAAGGTTGTTACAGAGGGATGTCAAGTTTGAATGGACAGAGAAGTGCCAATAGAGTTTCGAGAAACTAAAGGCTTTGTTGATTGAAGCCCTAGTTTTAGAGCCATCGAAATCGAGAAAAGAGTTTGTCGTGTATAGTGATGCATCCCTGAATGGATTAGGGTGTGTGCTTATACAAGAAGGGAAAGTAATAGCCTATGCCTCGAGACAACTAAAGCTACATCAGAAGAAATACCCGAATCATGATTTGGAGTTAGCAGCCATCATGTTCGCGTTAAAAATTTGAAGACACCATTTGTATGGCGAGAGGTTCCGAGTGTTCACTGACCATAAAAGCCTCAAGTATTTGATGACTCAGAAAGAGTTGACGGCAACGAAGGTGGCTAGAGTTGATAAAGGATTACGATTTGGTGATTGACTACCATCACTAAAAGGCTAATATAGTAGCCAATGCATTGAGTAGGAAATCATTGTTCACCTTAAGGGCTATGAATACTCAGTTGATGAGAGCAAGACCTACGTTCCTTCAAGAGATATGTGAGGCTCAGTGATAAACCGTAATTTATACATATTTCTATCCCATGCTTAGCACGTTTTATGGATGATTTTTTCGTAAAATTGGTGAATTCGATGCTCCTAATGCCTTAATTTCATGTTTTATACTTAGGAGAGCATAGGAGAGTGAAAGGAAAGAGAAACGGGCCAAAAACGGAGAAAATGGGCCAATGTACGAAATTAACATGGCTTGGACTCCTCACACGGGCAGACCACACGGCCATGTCAATTTGGCAGAATCGAAGCACGACTCACATGGGTAGACAACACGCCTGTGCCTATTTAACAGGTTTGACCAGAGCCTGAAGTAATCGCACACGGCGTGTCCCTGCCGAGCCCAAGTTTAGTCCAATTCAGAAAAGACCAATTTTGAGGGCTCTTAGGAATTCCAAAGCCTATAAATACACCCTAAAGGAAGAGTAAAAGGGGACACATAGAGAGGGAAGTAGGGAACTACTCAAGGAAAGTCGATTGATCCATCTCAGAAGCTGGATTCATCATTAAGATTGAATATCTCCCCTCAATTTCCCTTCAGGAGTTTTGGGTTTTTTTCTTTATGTTTTGTATTCATTATTCTTCTGAGATGTTTACCTTTTTAGTTATGAACTAAATCCCCTAACTACCTGAGGGGAATGAAACCTAAGATAGATCTTGTTATTATTATCTAAATTGTATGATAAATATTTGACTTGTTCTTAATTATGTGTTCTTAATTCTTGTTTTGATATTCCGGGATATTGATTCAAGTTAAGCTCTTATTTAGAGGAGGAATAGACCCTGTCTAAGAGTACATTTGTAATAATTAAGCAGAGTTGGTTGCGTGCCTAGAGATAGGGTGACAAGATTTTGCCGGATTAGGTGAAACCTAATAAGGGGATCCATAGACAGAGTTAATGCAACCCTAGGGAGTTAATTAGAAAGAGATTTCAATTATTCAACCTAGGCTTAGACGTTGTTAGTCTCGAGAGAGATAATAATATAACTTAGCGATTTCTACAGATCAAGTCAAATGAATAAATCGTCTGATTTAGAGTCAAATAACAAGTGAAGTCTAGGTGGATTTTTCCTTAGGTATTGTCCTAATTCAATCGTTTTTCCAAAAGTAATTCCCCAATTCTATTTTCTATGATTTCTTAGTTTAGTTAATTAGTTAGTTAAAACAAACCCCATTATTCTTAGGCTAGATAATAAAAAGGCAGTCATTACTAGTACTTTTAGTTCTTTTGGGTTCGACAATCCGGTCTTGCTAAACTATACTACTGTTCGATAGGTACACTTGCCTTCATCGTGATAATAGTTAGTTTCAAGAACGACTCATTATAAATATTTAAAACCTATCACGAATATCACGTATCAAGTTTTTGGCGCCGTTGTCGGGGAACTAAGATATTAGGAACACTAGATTTTTATTACTTTAGCCATTTACTTTTACTGCAATTTAAATTTATTTCTAATTTTTATAACTAGTTCTTCTTTTTCCCTTTTTCTGGCAGGTTATTATAGTTAATGACAAGAAGAAACCCGTCAGGACCATTGCTTTTTGATAGTGAGATCGATCGCACAGTTTGCACAAACCAAAGAGAAATAAGGCGAAGCTTAAGATACACAGAGAATGATCCAAGAGGACAATATTCAAACCCCAACCGAGGAGATGGGTGAAAACCAAGAAAATCCGCTACCTCTTTCGATTGTTGTTAATCAGAATCCTGCTCTACGCACTATGTATGATTATGCTAAACCCAATTTAATAGGAACTGAATCAAGTATAGTTAGACCTGCTATTACTGCAAATAATTTTGAACTGAAACCTAACACAATTCAAATGATACAACAGTTTGTTCAGTTTGATGGTTTGCAGGATGAGGGTCCCAACGCTCACTTGTCAAATTCCTAGAATTTTGCGATACATTTTTAATCAATGGTGTTTCTGATGATGCCATACATCTTCGATTGTTTCCTTTTTCATTAAGGAACAAAGCTAAACAGTGGTTGAACTCGTTATCACGAGGGTCAATTACTACTTGGGAATAAATGACCGAAAAGTTTTTACTAAAATATTTTCTGCCGGTTAAAATAGCTAAATTACGTAATAATATCTCTTATTTTGTGCAGATGGATTTAGAAACACTCTACGATGTATGGGAGAGATTCAAGGACCTTTTGAGAATGTGCCCTCACCATGGGTTACCGCTTTGGCTACAAGTTCAAACACTCCATATTGGCCTGAATCCTTCGACTTGGTAGATGATTGATGTAGCCGCTGGAGGAAGTATCAATAATAAGACACCTGAGGTGGCTTACGAATTTATTGAGCAGATGTCACTGAATAACTATCAGTGGCAAGTTATGAGAACAAAGCCGATGAAAACAGCCGGTGTTTTCAACCTCGACGCGGTTACTATGCTATCTAACCAAGTAGAACTCTTAAATAAAAAAATTGACGGTTTGTGTGGTTCTACTCAGGTACATCTAGTGATGAGGTGCGATTCGAATGGAGGAGGAGCATACACAGAATATCAAACCTTCAACCTTAGCATCGATGAGGAACAAGTCCAATATATGGGTAACAATAACTCTAGATCCCAAAATAACCCATATAGTAATCATTTATAATGCACGTTGGAGGAACCATTCCAATTTCTCGTGGGGCGGTCAAGGAAATCAAAGGCCACAACATCTTTCGGGCTTTCAACAACCACCTTACCAGCAAGAAAAGAAGCCGAACCTTGAGGAGATGCTAACCAAATTCATCTCGGTGTCAGAGACCCATTTTCAAAATACCGAGACAACACTTAAGAATCAGCAAGCATCGATCCAAGGGCTTGAAACTCAGATTGGACAGCTTGCCAAGTTGATTTCTGAATGACCACAAGGTAGCTTTCCAAGCAACACAGAATCTAACCTAAGGGAGCAACTCAACGCGATTACTAGTCAAGATGAGGAAGGGTTAGTCACACTTGAACCAGAACCGAGGCAAAAAACTGAGATAAGAAAAGGCAAAGGTGAGTTAGACCACAATGAGCAGAAACTGATAAGTACAGAATACAAACCTCGTGTGTCATACCCTAATGTGACAAGGAAAGACCGCTCAGATGAACAATTTGGTAAATTCCTTAAACTCTTAAAAAAATTACATATTAACTTACCGTTTATTGAAGCTTTATCGCAGATGCCAAACGCAATGAAATTTTTAAAGGAGCTTTTAGCAAATAAGCGGAAGTTGGACGAGGATTCGCATGTGAAGCTAAAGGCAGTTTGCTCAGCTATTCTCCAGAATAAACTACCCAAAAAACTAAAAGATCCAGGGATTTTACTATTCCTTGCTTAATTGGTAGTTTAGATGTTAATAATGCATTAGTTGATTTAGGGGCTAGTATTAACGTCATGCCTTACAAAATTTTAAACAACTACGCATTGGGAAACCCAAACAGACTAGGATGAGCATTCAATTAGCGGATAAAACTATAAGATTTCCTAGGGGTATTATTGAAGATGTGCTATTTAAAATCAATAAATTTATAATTCCCATTGACTTCATTGTTCTAGACATAGAGGAGGATAGCAACACTCCTTTGATTTTAGGAAGGCCCTTTTTAGCTACTGCTAAATTGATTATTGATGTTGGTATAGGTGAGCTCACACTTCGTGTGGGAGACAAAACAATCACCCTTCAAGCTTGCAATTTTGGCAACACTTCAAAAATTGAAGGCGATTGTCTAAACCACTCTACTAAAACTGACAATATAGTGCAACCTACTTTGCAAGAAATGAGTTTGAAGGAAGTACATGAGCCATTTTCAAGCAATAGTAAAGGACATATTCATGAAGAAAGAAGGCTAAAAATCAAGGAGTTAGATGAATGGCGGACACATAAACCGAGAACACATGATAAACCAAAACTACGCCAGGATGAGCTCAATACCTTTCCAAATCAACTTAAGGTTGGAGATAAAGTTTTATTAGATGCCGCGGATCCTCACATTGTCACTACCAAACTGAATGAAGAAATCCCTCTTACGGTACTTAGCATTTTCCCATTCGGTACAGTCGAGGTAAATCATCCTAAGTTTGGCACTTTTAAGGTAAACAATACCCGCTTAAAACCTTATTTTGATGAGATTCACAGCAAGAATGAGAAGTATAAAATCCTCGAACCACTATGACCATTCAATGGAAAGGTAAGTCGAGCTCAGACTATAAATAAGCACTTCTCAGGAGGCAACCCGAGCACTAACAATATTACTTTCTTTAAATTTTAGTTTTTAAAAAAATCTAACATAATAACCAAATCATTGAACACAGGCTTTTCAGAACCACACAGTCAGGCACACGGGTGTGCCGTAGGCTGTGCACATACCACGGGATGCAACACAGCCATGCGATATGGTCGTCTGAAAATAGGGCAAGAATTTTTTCCCCAACATGGGATGCGATAAGTAGCCACGACCGTGCAACATGGCCGTGGGCAAAACTTCCAGAATAACACGGGCATGCAACACGCCCGTGTTTTGAAACCGTGGGTAAACCTGTCAATTTAACACGGCCATGGGAGAAGCGAACAGAGATCGACATGACTGTGGAACATGGTCGTGTACACCAATACGCCTAATTTCAAAAATTACAAAACGTACGAGCTGAACTTAGAGCACACGGGCGTGCCGCACGGCCGTGTGCCCCAATTTCTCTATAAACACCTATTATTTATTTTATTTTTATCTCTATATTTTGAAATTATATTTTTTATTTCCTTTTACTACTATTTTATCCTGAGTTTTTACGATTTTTATTCTTTGTCTATTCCATTACGAGTAATTATGCTTCAGTATACCTCTTAAAGAATAGTCATAAAGAGCTTCTCAGCTCATCATCACATAGGAACTAAAATCTCCACCGGGAAAGGACTTATGGACTAATGAACCTCTACCATCGCTGGAGTATCCTCCTCCACCCTCACACCGATTATTCTCCAAAACTCCAGTTTAAGGAAATCCATTCATCACTCAGGAAGTTTCACTTCTCTCCATTTCTTATTTTTATATTCTTTTCTACATATCTATCTTTGAACATTAAAGGCAATATACATCTTAAGTGTGGGGGGATATTCATTTCACTATCAGAAAAATCCCTGAATGATTGTTTTGTTCTCTTGAAAAGCTCTCATATCATGTTTAGGATAAATTTTGATTGATTTATGACTTTTATTGATATATCTTGAATTAAAACATAGGCATTTATGCATTGAGGGTTTAAACTTTAAGACATTAGGGAATCAAGCATGATAAGTTGATTTTTGAAGAATTAAAAACTTTTAGGTTGTTTCCTTAAGTTAGGCATTATCTTGAGTTGGAATTCACAAGTTTAAACATAAAAAAGCCATAAATTTTGTGAGATCTTGAGCCTTTAGAGCATCTATTATTTCTTTCATGCTCACTTTCATTATGAGTGCGCCAGTATTGAATTATTATTCTAGAACTTGTTTGATTATGCATGTCAAGACCACACCATTTGATTTGATTTGTCAAAATGAGAAAGGCACTTAGGTTTAACCCACTCACTCCACAAAAGCCTACCTTCACAATTAACCCTTAGTGAAACTCCTTGAGCCTAACAACCCATTCATTGATTTACCCTTAATATTAACCCATAACTCATTATTGTTGAAATCCCCTAAATTAATTTGATCCCTATTTTTTTCGAGATTTGAATTGAAATAGTTGCTCAGCTATGTCTTGTTTTTAATAGTTAGTCTATGTTATTTGACTTTTTTTATAATAAAAAAAGTGTATACCCATTAGTAGTAATCTTTTGTTTTTGAGCTCAAGTATTTAAATTCCATATTCTGAGATGAAGCTCTGTTGTACGCAAGTGATGATTAAATCTTTTTCTAGTTAAGTGATTTTTCAATTCAATCTCGATTCTAACCTTTTCTTTTAGCTTGTGACCACTCCCCCTAACCAAGCTTCGTTACAACCCTCTAAAGACCTTTTGATTGATGTTTCATCTCAATTTATAATGGTGGAGATTTGATTTTCATGCAAGCCTATGGTAATGACTTTTCATTATTGACTATTGAGTGCTTCATTTATTGTCCTTAAACGCCTCGAGTGATTTGAGTGAACCTTTAGTGAGGATGTGAAACTCTGTGGTATTTTGAATCAAAGGTAATTACTTAGATGAGGGGAGACACCTATGTTTTCATGATAAAATGCTCAACTTGGAATGTTTGAAATTTTGATGTTCTTTCAGTTAAATTTTCAATGTATGATTACCTATAGATTATTTTGAGATATTATCGATAGAAATTATAAGTTGAGAAGAATTTATTTTGATTACAAGTTGAGGATTTTGCTTGAGGACAAACAAAGGCTTAAGTGTGGGGGTATTTGATAAACCGTAATTTAAACATATTTCTATCCCATGCTTAGCACGTTTTATGGATGAGTTTTCCTTAAAATTGGTGAATTTGATGCTCCTAATGCCTTAATTTCATGTTTTATACTTAGGAGAGCATACAAGAGGTAAAGGAACGAGAAACGGGCCAAAACGGAAAAAATAGGCCAATGTACAAAATCAACACGGCCTGGACTTCCTCACATGGGCAGACCACACGACCGTGTCAATTTGACAGAAACAAAGCATGACTCACACGGTAGACCACACGTCCATTCTTATTTAATAGGTTTGACCACGACCTGAAGTAATCACACACGAGTGTGTCCCTGTCGAGCCCAAGTTTAGTCCAATTCGGAAAAGG
The DNA here is from genome assembly GCF_007990345.1 of Gossypium hirsutum. NCBI lineage: Eukaryota > Viridiplantae > Streptophyta > Magnoliopsida > Malvales > Malvaceae > Gossypium > Gossypium hirsutum. The sequence continues at coordinate 38,547,524 of NC_053434.1, read as the reverse complement.
CCAATTTTGAGAGGCATTCCAAAGACTATAAATACACCCTAAAGGAAGATGAAAAGGGGACACATAGAGAGGGAAGTAGGGAACTGCTCAAGGAAAGCCGATTGATCCATCTCAGAAGCCGGATTCATCATCAAGACTGAAGATATCCCCTCAATTTCCCTTCAGAAGTTTTGGTTTTTTTCTTTATGTTTTGTATTCATTACTCTTCTGAGATGTTTAGCTTTTTAGTTGTGAACTAAAACCCCTAAATACTTGAGGGAAATGAAACCTAAGACAGATATTGTTATTATTATCTGAATTGTATGATAAATATTTAACTTGTTCTTAATTATGTGTTTTTAATTCTTGTTTTGATATTTCAGGATATTGATTCAAGTGAAGCTCTTATTCAGAGGAGGAATAGACCCTATCTAAGAGTACATTTGTCATAATTAAGCGGAGTTGGTTACGAGCCTAGAGATAGGGTGACAAGATTTTGCCGGATTAGGGTTAGACGTTAACTAGATTGTTGAGTACCTAGATTGATGAAACGATTAAATTTGAGAAATTTTATCATTATAGATCAAGAATTACAAAATTCAAACCTAGACCGGGGGGAGGCCAAGCAAGTAGACTTAAATCGATTAGTCGCCTACATTTTGTAATCCGAGGTAAGTTGTATGTAAATAATACAACTACATTGTTATTATATGTGTTTGAATTAATATAGCATAAATTGCTTGTTTGTAGAAATGATTATGTATGATGAATATTGAGATAGTCGAACTCCCGTTTGAACCTTAGGAAATAAATCGAATATTCATGCCATGAAATTCGGGTTATTTGTGTGCCAGTGTAAGATATGTCTGGGACATGCATCGACCACACTATGAGAGCTAGTGTAACACCATGTCTGGGACATTGCATTGGCATTGAGACGAGAGCTAGTGTAAGACATGTCTGGGACATGCATCGACGTCGAGATGTAAGTTAGTGTAAGACATGTCTGGGACATGCATCGGCTATGAGATGTCTCAGTGTAAGACCAAGTCTTGGACATGGCATCGGCACGTATAAAGCTGTTAGTGTAAAACCATGTTTGGGACATGGCATCGACAATGATATGTGAGAGCTAGTGTAAGACCATGTCTAGGACATGGCGTCGGCCTCGATTTTGACAGTTAGTGCTAGACCATGTCTAGGACATGGCATCGACTTGATGGATCAGCCAGTGTAAGACCATGTCTGGTACATAGCCTCAGCATTATACCCTATGTTTGAGGCTTAATAAATATTCAATAGCATTCCAAGTGGTTCAATGGTGAGAGTTACAGATTAAGTTAAATGAGAAAAGTATAACCATGTTGTGAGTGGTATAGGTACCTATTTGAAATGTATGAGATGTGAGCTCAATATATGCTATGTGAAAAGTATTGGATAATGATGAGTAAGTTGTGTTTATGCCTACTTTTCTATTCTGAGGATGATGATGAATGGTTAAGTTGCTATTATATTTATTTACATGCAACTTACTAAGCTTTATGCTTACTTCCTCTCCTTTTAATTTTGTTATAGTGCCGCCTAATTAGCTCGAGGATCATCGGACGTATGAAGCATCGATCACACTATCATCTGAAGCACTTGGTATAATTAGAGCTTTTATTTTGGTTATGGCATGTATAGAACCATGACTTTTGATTTTTGTGTCATTGTTAATTGGCCAAATGTGTTGGCTAACTTTAGCATTTGATTCATTTTGTATAAGGCCATAGAAAATGGCTAATATTGAAAGTTATTATGTGAATGCAAGCTAGTCTTTCATGAATGTGAAATTGTTGGCATGGTTAAATATATGAAATATATATAGGTCTTAACTATGGTTGTTTGGTTGAGAAATCATATTAAGTTAAACTTTGATATGTTGGTTGATGTTAGATTGTGTCTCAGGGTGGCAAAGGCTTGGTATATAGCCTTATATTGTCCACATGGGTAGACACACGGGCGTATGTCTAGGCCGTGTGTGACAACGATCAGCCCTATGGGCATGTTGTTCAGTCGTGTGCCCCCTGCATGTAAAATATGCAAGTTAGAATGCATGGTAGTAAACACATGGACAGAGACACAACCGTGTGTCTCAACCATGTGGAGGACACGGCCTCTGGCTACGGGCATGTGCCTTGGTCGTGTACCCGTTATTGGATGCTGACGTCAGAAATAGAATGTCAAGGTTTTTAGACACGGGCGTGTCATGGCCGTGTGAGGGACACAGGCAATGGACATGGGCATGTGTCAAGCCGTGTGAAAACCCCTGTAGGTTCGAATTTAGAATTTAATTCGCACAGGCATGGGACACGGGTGTGTCCCTAGATGCTTAGGCCGTGTGTGTCAGACGAACCATTAGCACGGCCATGTTATAATGACCAGACGGGCGTGTTGCCTTTCCACACGGGCGTGTGCCATGTTTCAAGGGTCATTTTTATTAAGTCGGTTTAAGGACCCGAGTTGGTTTCAAATGGCTTCTAATGAGCCTCGTAGGCCCATATTAAAGAGATTTAATAAATTTCAAAAAAGTTTTTAATTTGATCAAGTCTTGATGGCTCAAAAACATTTAAATGCATATGTTTAAGTTTAGTAACACCTCGTATTCTATCATGGCGTAGGGCACGGGTGTGGGGTGTTACAATCAGGCTCAGCTTAGCGTCTTTCTTGGCAAGTAAACATGTAATTACCGAGTGGTCCGTATAGACAGTCACTTTGGTACCCACAAGATAAGATCGAAACTTGTCAAAAGCAATACAATAGCAGGTAACTATTTTTCTGTTACCGTGTAATTCAGTTGAGCTCCTGTCAGAGTTCAACTAGCACAGTCGATAGGATGAAAAACTTTGTTCCTTCGCTGGCCCATAACAGCTCCTATCATGAAGTCGCTTCTGTAACAAATCAATTCAAATGGAAAATCCCTGTCTAGTGTGACGATTATGGGTGTCGAGACTAGTCAACTCTTCAAATCTTTAAAAGCTCTTAAGCGCTCTTCATCAAATTTGAATGTCGCGTCCTTCTGCAATAATTTGCATAAGGGATTAGCAACTTTGCAGAAGTCATTGATGAATCTTTGATAGAAATTGGCGTGGCCCAAAAAGCTCCTAACACCCTTTATAGATGTTGGAGGTGGGAATTTCTCAATAACATCTACCTTTGCTTTATCTACCTTGATTCCATGTCTCGTTATCTGATGCCTTAGAATAATATCTGCTCGTACCATGAAATGACACTTTTCCCAATTGAGTACGAGGTCTATTTCTTCGCATCACCTTAGTACCTTGGCTAGATTGGCTAGGCAATCATCATATGTATCTCTGAATACTAAAAAATCATCCATAAAAATTTCCAAATATTTCTTAACCATGTCAGTAAAAATAGACATCATACATCTTTGAAATGTAGTAGGTACATTACATAAACCAAATGGCTTGTTCCTAAATGCAAATGTAACGTACGGGCAGGTGAATGTTGTCTTGTGTTGATCTTCTGGTGCTATTGTCATCTGATTATACCCTGAGTATCCATCAAGAAAACAGTAATAGTCTCACCCCGTGAGTCTATCCAGCATCTGATCCAAAAATGGCAAAGGAGATCTTACCTAATTGCCTTGTTCAGCTTCCAGTAATCGATGCATATTCTCCATCCCATAACCGTTCTAGTCGGTATCAACTCATTATTCTCATTTTCAATGACTGTGATACCTCATTTCTTCGGTCGTACTGGATCAGACTTACCCATGAACTGTCTGAGATGGGGTAAATTATACTCGTATCTAACCACTTGATGATTTCTTTCTTTACTATGTCCCTCGTGATGGGGTTCAGTCTTCGTTGTCCATCAATTGTCCCTTTCTTACCATCTTCTAGTATGATCTTGTACATGCATACAGATGGAATAATACCGTGAATATCAACTATGGTCCATCCGATAGCTTTCTTGAATTGTTTCAATACAAGGATGAGTTTCTCTTCTTGCTTATTGGTTAATTTTGCTAAAACAATCACAGGCAAAGTAGAAGCGTTACCTAAATAAACATATTTTAAATGTGAAGGAAGTACCATAAGTTCTAATTTAGGTGGCTCCTCGATTGACACTTTTGGTTGGGCATAATCCCTATTCTCTAACTCCAAAGATTCAAAACAGGATTGCAGATTAAATCCCCTCTGATTAGCTTCTAGCAAAGTTAAGTACTCATCCTCCACTTCATCATTTTGAGGGTCTGATGTCAAAATTTGTTCTAATGGATCCTCAACATAGTTGAGTTCCTTCTCCACGGTTAAATCCTCTAAATCGGACACTGCAGAACAATCATCAATTCTATTAGGAAATCGCATAGACTTAAAAACGTTAAATGTTACCTGATCATCCTGAACACGCATAGTAAGCTCTCCTTTCTACACATCAATAAAAGTCCTTTCGGTTGCTAAGAAAGGCCTTCTTAAGATGATTGGCACTTCCTTGTCTGCTTCAAAGTCTAGAACTAGTAGGAAAAATAAATTTGTCTACACATACCAATACGTCCTTGATTTTTCCTTCTGGGTGTGCTAAGGATTGATCTGCTAGTTGAAGTGTAATCGTAGTAGGTCTAACTTCACATATCCCCAACTTCCTAAATATTGATATGGGCATCAAGTTGATACTTGCACCCAAGTCACATAGTGCTTTACCACAATATGTTGCTCCAATATTGCAAGGTATGGTAAAACATCCAGGATCCTTCAATTTTAGGGGTAGTTTTTCTTGAAGATATGCACCATATTCATTTGTCAGGGCTACCGTCTCAAATTCTCCAAGCCTTCATTTTTTTGACAGGATATCTTTCATGAATTTGACGTAGTTTGGCATTTGTTCAAGTGCTTCAACCAACGGGATGTTGATATGAAGTTGCTTGAGTACGTCTAGGAACTTCTTGAATTGAATTTCCTGCTTCTGTTTCTGAAGTCTTTGAGGGTAGGGTGGTGGAGGCTTCTTTACTGGAACTAGTTGATTTGTCTTCTGTGGCAATTCTGCATCTAACGAAGTTGTTAGTTGATCAGAATTAGTTGGTTCTAAAGTTACATTATCGAATTTTATAGATTCTGGTTTTGGTGAAACTAGAATTTCAACACTCGGTTGAACTTCCTCTGAGTCTTGAACATCAGCTGGCTCCTTCTCAACTTCGACGGAATTGGGCTCTAAAGTATTTTTACTCCTCAATGTCAATGCATTGCTCCTTCCCTGGTTTCCTTGGATTCTCCGTATCACTAAGTAAAGCACCTTGTGGTCGGTTTCTGAGTTCAGTAGCAAGCTGGCCCATTTGGTTTTCCAAGTTTTTCAATGTAGCTATTTGGCTTTGGATTAAGGCATCATTCTTGGTGATGTATGCCTTCAACAAGTTTTCTAAGCCATTGGATGGTTCAACTTGAGGTTGTTTCTAAACTTGTTGGGGAAAACTAGGTGGCTGGGTCGATCTAGTTTGGGTGGTTCAACATAATCCCTATTCTCTAACTCCAAAGATTCAAAACAGGATTGCAGATTAAATCCCCTCTGATTAGCTTCTAGCAAAGTTAAGTACTCATCCTCCACTTCATCATTTTGAGGGTCTGATGTCAAAATTTGTTCTAATGGATCCTCAACATAGTTGAGTTCCTTCTCCACGGTTAAATCCTCTAAATCGGACACTGCAGAACAATCATCAATTCTGTTAGGAAATCGCATAGACTTAAAAACGTTAAATGTTACCTGATCATCCTGAACACGCATAGTAAGCTCTCCTTTCTACACATCAATAAAGGTCCTTTCGGTTGCTAAGAAAGGCCTTCTTAAGATGATTGGCACTTCCTTGTCTGCTTTAAAGGCCTTTGGTTACTATAGGAAAAATTCGGGTGGTTTCGCCATGATGGGTTATAGACATTGGATTGTAGTCCTTTCCTTCCTCGATTTTGGTTTTGGTTACCCATGTAATATATGGATTCTAGGTTCAATGGACATTCTTCAAACAAATGTCCTTCCCCACAATAGACACAGGCTATATTTTCAAATTGATTTGGTGGTTGTGCTACAAGACTATTAAACCCATTAGTAGTAAGATCTCTTAACATTGAGGATACTGATGATACTTGAGATGCTACTGAAGTAAGTGTGTCTACTTTATGTATTCCAGCAACTCGTCTTCCTGACGCTTCTCGATTGGTTAGGTATTGATAATTGTTACTGGTAATCCTCTCAATGATTTCATAAGCCTCATTATAAGACTTATAAAGGAGAACACCGTTAGCAGAAGCGTCCAATACCATCATCGTGTGAGCATTGAGACCATTATAAAACTTCTCGAGTTGGATGCAATGTGTGATTCCATGATGAGGGCACTTTTGTGATAATTCTTTGTACCTTTCTCATGCCTCATACAAGGACTCATCATCCATTTGTTGGAAGGTAGTGATCTCATCCTCAACTTAGCATTCTTGCTAGGCGGGAAATACTTCATGAGAAATATTTTTACTAACTCTTCCCATGTGGAAATTGAATTTGGTTGCATTGAATTCAACCAAGCTCAAGCCCTATCCCTTATCAAAGATAGGAATAGCTTCAATCGTAATGTGTCTTCAGGTACTCTAGCTAACTTGACACAGTCACTCACCTTCATAAACAGTCTTAAATGGAGATGAGGATCTTCGGTAGGCATTCCACTGAATTGGCCCACAGTCTGAAGGATTTGGAACATCACTGGATTCAGCTCAAATTATTGTCCTCAATTTCGGGTATTCTAATACCCGAATTAAGATCATGAAACACTGGCACGGCATATTGTCTTAAAACTCTATCCCTATCATCAGCAATAAGGATAGGATTTTGAGATAGGTTTGCTCCTTTTCCTTGTATCAAATTTTCAAGGTTTATCTCCTCGGTCCTTCTCTGATTCGCTTGTCTTCTTTGCTGTCGAAAAGTTCATTCTATCTCAGGGTCTACAAGGAGTAAATCGATAATTTGTTCAATACTCATAGACACCTGAAATAATCATAGAAAAATTAATTAAGTTAAAATTGAACAAAAAAATAAACCAAAATGCAAAGCTAACAAATTCACAAATAATGACTTTTTAAAAAAGTCCCCGGCAACGGCGCCAAAAACTTGGAATGACGGAAATGTGCAAGTATACACAATGTAACAAGTAATAAAGTGACAAGTAAATGTCGAGTTATCATACCCATAGGGATTGTGAAAAGAATTATTTATGAATGCTATTTAAAACACTTTGGTGAAGAAAAATATTTTGTTTGAAGAGGGTGATGAAAAACTAAGATTTTAAACTAATTAAACTAAATAAATAAATCTCAAATGCACGATTTCAAAATACAATTTTAATCAAGATGACATAATTGTGTTAGATTAATTACATTTCTTAACTTAGAATTATTAAACTCATGTTTATATTGTTACGAATAAATTCACGGCAACACGGTAATTTGCTAACTTATGAACATACTCACCTACCAAAATCCATTCATCTCTTGACTATATCCCTATGTCAATTTAACCAATTAAACAAATCTTAATAGGCAGATATGTTATTGCACATACATACTTATTAAATCAAAAAAATCTCTTGTACATATCCCTATGTCAATTCAAACGATTAGTTAAATCTAATAAGCATATAAAAGACTATGTGAGGTAACAAGGTATCCCTACCTTGAAACAATTTAATCACAATAACCTTGCAAGTTATGCAAGGCAAATTTATTGTCAGATATTGTTGCTAATTTAACCTTCAGCTACCTTAGATGATTAAACATGCACTGATTAAGTACTGTGTCCATTAATTACAAGTTCAATCCGTTTAAATAATTAATTCATTAGTTACCTCACAATTGTAATGCAAGAATAACTTAGTCATGATTTTACTTAATCAAGCATCTTACCTAGGCCTATAACAACATAAACACAATTTTAACAATTTTAGCAAATTAAATGCAATCAACCTAACACAAATTAATTTCAAGCTAAATTGGTTAAATTAACCATTCCAACAACATAAATTTCCATAGATATGTTCATCATAACAACAACAAAAATTAAAGAGATAGGGAACAAGAATCAAATCTGATGTTTTTTCGTTGCTTGACTAGTTTGCTCCGTTCTTCCTTCTCTGTTGTCCTCGTCGACCAAGGCTACTATGAACACTTAATTTCTTCTCCAAATGGCTGATGAATGCCCCTTTTCCAAGAGGATAAATCGACAAGAGAGCAAGGAATTCTGAATGGAAGAGAAGAGGGGAAGTGAAGAGAAGAGAGACCAGATGTGAATGGTTGAGATTTGTTTCAAATGACCAGCCTAAGGGAGTTTTTATAGCTGAAGAGGGCTAATAAAACTAGTTAAAATTATCAGCCAAAGAGCCCTCCCTTGGATGGCTACACGTGGCAAGGCTGATAGTTTCAACTTTGCTAATTTAGGCTTGGGGAAAATCGATAAAGCCACCAATTGTGGAGGGGTTTGTTTGCAACTTGAACAAGTCTTCAAGGGCCTCTTTGCAAGCTAAATAATCAGCCAATAAGTTGCTTTGGGTCAGTAAATGGACGGTTTTGGGCTGTCCACTTCTTGGTCGGTTCGGTTCACTCGGTTCGACTCAACTAGACCACTTTTTCATAATTAATTAATAATAATTTATTTAATCCAAATTAAATTAGATATAAATTAAAATTAATTATATCATGAATTAATACACATAATTGGACCGACTTAGCCCGAAAATTAATTCGCATACTTCAAATTGCTTCTCGATTTTGAACTTCTAGCAGTGTCTGTCGAGTCGTTTTTTTTTTGCCCTTTGTGCAAACCTGTCGAAAAATGATCAAAATTAATCAAAATTAATTATAAAATTAATTAAAACTCAACATGTTTATCATTTAAGTGCAATTTTAATTATTTTATAAAATTTAATTATTTTTCGATAAGAATTTTATCAAAACTGCACGAATTTAAGTTAAAAAAGGCATGAAAAAGTGTGTATATTTTTTGTGTTTCCAATTCCCTTAGTGAGATTTCGTTGAGGCATAATCAATAACGCCAAGTTAGAGACATTAGTATGTTGACAAGTAATTTTTGCCAATCCTTTCTTCCATAATTTTCCATAATTTTGTAACTACGGTAAATGTACAACTGTAAGAATAAGCCAGTGGACTTTCATAACTTGTATCTGCCTCATTGGGCCCAGATCTTGCATGTTACCATGTTAAAACAGTTAATACAAATTTAGTAAAATAGTTAAAAATTTCCCTTTTCTTAAAACATTTCTCTGTTTATTTTATTTAAAACTCCATACAGAAGAAAAAAAAAATATAATTAATAAAAAATATACATATTTCTTCGAACTTGTTACAATTCATTATAACACATGGTTTACAAAAGATAGTCTCTTAAGGTGTGGTCCTACTAAATGTCTATTTTCCCAAAACACCTACTGTATGCATAGTATCCCTGTTTGCAACATCTCTGGCGCGTTCTTGGCATTGTCTCTCCTAGCACCCCTACTTAAACAACAATATCTAAAACATAAACATAACACTAGTGAGTTCAAAGGAACTTAGTAAGTTTTGAACACAACTTACCTTTTTAAATTTTCTTGATAAGTTCATCATCTTGAATATTTGGACTTCTCCATATCTACTTTTGATGAATACCTTCACACTGTCAGTTGTATACTTTCATACTTATACGCCACTCATCATTCTTATTGTATTCTCATTCACCCAACTATTTGGTTGACTCAAGGTCTTGACAGTAGATACTACCTTTTTCTTTTCTCTTCAAACATCTTTCAACAGTTATTCTCGAATAGTTGATCGCATGCACTATTCTTGGCGGATACCACTTACTGTTCATACTTTTGGTAGATAGCTAAACTAATCTTGGTAAATCAAATCATAATTTTGACTAAACCCTGATTCATCCCAACACAAACTCATATCGATGAAGAATCCTCCAGATCGTTCAAAAGAATTATGCACATCTTTGATATAGACACTAGACATCCAATATAACGAGCAACTTAGATTCCATCAGAGCTCAGAATAAGACATGATACTTTATAGATACATTGAATATCAAATAACTCAAAATTCCACGTTAATAGCATGATAATTCAAATTGACGGACACCTTTATCGAATACGCCTATATACTAAATTGATAAATTTTCATGGCAGATGCCTTCTTTGAACATGCTGAATCGTACTTCATTTAAAAGTTATTCGATTTTATCACAGAAATTTTCACATTAAAGTGTCAAACATAACATATCATAGACATACCAGAGTACGCCACTAGGGCCTAACAGAATATGACACAAAGGCGACAAACATAATACGCTACAAAGGCTAACAGAATACGCCATAACAGATAAATTAGCATACGCCACAAATGCCATATTAGAATGCCATAAAGGCCAAATTAGAATATGCCATAAAGGTCATTGGAATACCACCTAGACACCCTATGAACTACCGTGTTTGTGATATGGATTTGCCCAAACTCACATCGCGTGAGGTTTTCCCATCATCGCCTTGGGACACTAGAGAACCCCAGTCAATAAACACATATCATCTACCTTTTTTAGAATGTGCCATGGCCATAGAATTTTTTTTAAGAATTTTCATATAAGAATTCATGTTTAATGTCTCAACCGGCTTCATTGATTACCACTGCATTGTCCAAACTCACATCACAACCTCTCCACACTTAGATACACCCCATTCCCAAATATTTTCAATCGCGCATCAAATATCCAATATAAACTTATATTTAGGTAGGCTGACTCATTTTCTTAACCAAATCATACCTCAATACATGTTTCATTCTCACTAACACAATCACATCACACAATGTATATTTCAGGCGCACACACATAAATGCTTCATAGTATCACATACGTACAATTCATCGTATTCCAAACCTACAATAACCTATATTAGGAAATACTTACTTATTTTCCAGTAATCCCTCATGCATTCACACGGTGTATTTAGGAACATCAATAACAATCAATCTACTTATACGAACTTGTATGAGTCAATATTAGAGACTTACCTGAGACTCACCTTGTAGAAGGTCAAAATCCTCAATTCTAAATTTCTTTCATGAACTCGTAGCATCAACTGCTTAAAAAAACATGGATTCACTGTTAAAACCCATTTATAGATAGATTGCTAACATCTCATTTACAGATAATCCCCATCCCTAACCTTTTAATCATAACTTGTAACATATATATATCTTAGTATCTTTACTCTTAACATGCAAAGTTGTCAAAATTACTAGACGATAGAATATCCTCCGTTTATTCCCAAGAATCCTTAGTTTCTAATTTACATAAGAATAGCAACCAACAATAACATTTGATATTTAAGAATTTGAGAGTCATTTTGAAGGAAGAAAAAACTTTCTCATAAACCCTACTCACACATATATATAATCCACTTCCATTTGGTGGAATCTAACAAGTGTCAAGAAACTTCAGAATATGCCCTTCCTAATGGCCTACAGAATTAGGAAGAAGCATAAATGAGAGTCTTGTCGAAAAACTATTTGACCAATAAAGTTGATTGGTTTATAACCAAACTTAGTTACCAAGACTTTCTCTTCATAGTGCTTGAACAAACTAGGTGAACTATACTTTTGCAGGTAACCTACATAAAGCTTACTTTTCTTTCATCAAATTCTCTGTTTTATTTAAGAACATGTCAAAGACTAAATCTTTGTAACAGCCCGTTTTAGGGTCAATTCAAAGCAGTAGTTTCAAAGCCACCAATACAAAGTAGAAATATTAATTTTATTATTACTTTAAGGTCTACAATATGATTGAATGATTGTGTGAAGATTTTGTTAAGAAATTTTATCGATAGAGTGTCCAATTTGACTAATAGGACTAAATTGCAATAAGTGCAAAATATGTGTTCTAGAAGCTAGAGGTTTCTAATTGCTATAAAATTTTAAATTGGAGGTCCTTAAATGGTAATTATACAAATATACTAAGTTGGACAAAAATGGACATGGCTAGGTGAAATTTCAAAGTTTGGCATTAAGGGCATTTTGGTCATTTGGCTAATAAAGACAAAATAAAACAAATAAAAGATGTTCATCCTTCTAATTTCATCCCCCTAAATGTCTCTAAGGAAACCCTAGTTAGGATTTTCCAAGCTCTCAAGCTCGATTGTAAGTCTGTTCTTCTTCCGTTTTTAATGATTTTTATATTTTTGAGATTGGCGTAACCTAATCTAGCTATTTCAAGGACTAATCTGAAAGAAAATTAATGTCTAAAATTTTACCCATATAGAATATTTGTGTACTTTGATGTCTAATGGTATAAAATGTATGTTTGATGTTAGGTAAACAACATTCACTAAGGGATTTTTTTATGAAAATGTCAAATAGGGACCTATTTCTAAAAGTTGTAAAATGTATGTAAAAATGTGAATAAATGAAAAACATGGATTGTTGTGAACATGAAATAGGTTCGGCTAGGCTTGGGTGATGAAGAAATTGAATGAAAATCATTTTACGACCCTAAAGACTAAAATGTAAAAAGTTGAAAAGTTAGGGGCAAAAATGTAATTTTTGCCATGAGGTGTTTTTGGGATTAAATTGAATAATGTGATATTGAATGAGTTGAATTTGATATTATAGATCAAGAAAGAAGAGGTTTTGACCTAGAAAAGGGAAAGAACAAAGTTGTGGACTAAATCGAACTATTAGCCATTTTGTACCAAGGTAAGTTTGTATGTTAAAAATAAGCTTTAATATGATTGTATTTTATTGCTTTAATATTGCATGAATTGTATGTTTGATAAATGTGGACAAGCTTAATCCTATGAATGAGTCCAAAGACGAACCGACAAGCAAGAATCTAGTTTGAACCTTAGGAATAGGATAGGGTACAAGTGACATGTCACTAGGGTTAGCAGCATGTGTTATGTGATTATGTGATCCGAGCGCTGGTCTTGTACATCCTACCAGTGGCTGAGTATACCGGCATATGTTGCAGATACTTGACAGCTTGTGTGAACAGCATCGCATAGCTATATCTTGACTGAAAGCTTGTGTGAACAGGCCCGTTGATAGCTCATGAGCAAGCAACTATGTGATATGAGGTTGAGGTAGCATGGGCTACATATGTGGCACTTAATGTGCAAATTTCCTAAGTATCCGACATTATTATTCTGAGTGGTTCACGGGTATGTCAAAGATGAGAACATGTGTAAGTTCATTTTGAAATGGTTCAGGAATGTACATAAAGCTCATGTTTTTTATATGCTTGAAATGATGAAAATGAGGTAAGTTTTGTGATGAAATGGATTATGTTCATGAGGTTAATGAAAATTTTCATTTAATTATGTTCTACTATTTGAATCTTATATGCATGGTAAGGTTGCTTATTTCTTGCATACTAGCTTACTAAGATATAAAGCTTACTCCATTTATTTTCAATGTTTTTATAGTGTCGCCAAGCTAGCTCAGATCGAAGATTCACCTCACACAATCAAAACTGTTATTTTGGTTATTTGATGATCTTAGTATTTTGAAAGTACGGCATGTATAGGGACTTGGTCATTTTATTATACATGCCATTTGGTTTGTCCAAATGTATTGGCTTGTATTTGTTTAAAGTGTTTTGATAATTGGCCATGGAAATTGGCTCATTTTGGCTAACATGGCTGTAAGTCTATTTATATGTATACATGTGCTAATGCTTTTAGTGATGTGGTTTATAATGGTTTGTTACTTGTTGATTGTGGTTCAATGCCTTGTTGTGAAATGGATGAGTTGGTTTATTAATATGATATATCACCTTGATGAGTGAATATAAGTTGATATTAGTCTTAGTGGTATTTTGGGAATGTAAAAGTGGTATGTTTGATTTGGCTTGATAAAATGTCACGTGCATGTTAGATGATGGTATTACATTGATATGTTTTAGCCATGATTGTGGATGTTTGGTTGCCTAAGTGTGCCATAAATTGTGCTATTGAATTTGTATGTGTGAATAAGGGTGGCAAATGGCTTGGTAAATAGCCTTTATTTTGTCCACACGGGTGTGTCTAGGCCGTGTGTGACACACGGTCAGCCCCACGAGCGTGTGATCCGGCCTTGTGTCCCCTGCACTTTAATTTTGGAAAGTAGAATGCTCAGAATTGAGCACACAAGTAAAGACACGGGCTTGTGTCTCAGCCGTGTGGATGGCACGGCCTCAAACTCGGGCATGTGCCCTGGCTGTGTGAAGTCTGCACCTATTTTATGAAAATTAACTTTCCACACGGCCTAGCACATGGGCGTGTGACTTGGCCGCGTGAGCTCAGTTTGTTCATGAGTTACAAGTCAGAGAGTTACACGGGGTTGGGACACAGGCATGTGTGACCACACGGCCTGCCCACACGGGAATGTCCCATATCCACACGGGCGTGTGACCCCTTTATAATGGAAAATTTTTCTAAGTTTTATGAAAATTTCTAAAGTTCCTAGCTTAGTCTCAAACCATTCCTAAAGCATATTTTGGGCCTCGTAGGCTCATGATAGAGACTTTATAATTAATTTCAAATAATTTTAATTTGGACGGAAATTTATGGTTTAGAATTGTATTATTGTTTGTGATGTGAGTCTGGTAATGTCTCGTACCCTGTTTTACAATCTTGATATACTTTTATGGGTGGATACTCGATTCACCAAGACATTAGCTCGCTAGAAGTTCTCAATTAGGCAAACTAACCACCAAAATGTGCCAGAATAGACAATTTTAAGTCTAAATGCCTTCAATTTGGACCAACCACATTTAGGGTGTGACAGCCTGGGCCATGGACTTCCATTCATCCCACTAAGGGCTCTCATACTTTCCACATAAGGGGCTCTCATATAGTGGTGCACACCATTCTCGAAATCATTTCAAATCTCCTTTCCTAGCTTAGTCTGACCAAACCTTCCTTAAAGCCACATATATAACATGCATATCCAATCCATACATGACCATCTGAACCTCCTTAAAGCAGCATAAATAGAATGCATATCATACACATATTTAGCCAATAATTACTATTTATCACACGCCAATCATTTTTTTGATTCATCATAATCATACTTATCAATTCAATACGCAACAATACATCACACCAAACCTTTCACTTACTTATCATAGTGAACTCACATTCAATTGCAGAGTTGCATAAGATAACACTTACAATCACCATACATCATTAATTCACCATAGCATACTCATCATTTGCAAGTGCATCAGACATTACATGCAACATGACACCTCTACTTACCATCGTAAAATGATTTGTCACTTTCCTAACACCGAGGCCACCAATTCTAACACATGACATTCAAATATGAACATCCTGTAATAGCCAGTTTTTTAGTGGTGCTGGAAACAGTGGTTTCGGAGCCACCTAATTTGACGAGTAAGTTCGTAAACATTATAATTTAATATTTACTAGCCAAAAATGGTTTCAGAATGGTTTTTGACATAGTGATTTTTTTATATAAGCAATTTATTAAGTTCAAGTGGTAAGACTTTAAGGTCAAGTGGCTTTAAAAATAAGGTATCGAGACCTCGTTTCTATCAACCGAGCCATAAATATTTTTATAAATATTTATTGAATGTTATTAAGGTGGTATTAAATTTTTGTTGAAAAGTTTTAATGTTTCCATAGTTAATTAATTAAAAAGGACTAAATCGTAAAAGATATAAAATTTGATCACTATTTGATTTGAGTGATTAAATGGTTATTTGAATAAAGGAGAAGGGACTTAAATGGTAATTATACCATTCAAGGTGTTAGTGGACAATGATGGACATGAATATGCTGTTTTATTTAATTATTAACTAAGGTTAATATGGTAATATAATTATATTAAAATAAAATAAAACCAAAATGTTTTATCATCATCTTAATGTCTTCTTCACCAATTTTGAATGGAGAAAAACTCAATGGAAGACCTTGAAGTTTCGGCTTACCTTGTGATGATGCATGTAAGTCCATTTTAGCCCCATTTTTAATAATTTTTATGTTTTTGATATCGTTGCAACTAGGTCCAGCTAGCCCGTACCTTCGATTTTGAAATTGTTAAAGATTTTGAAAATTTCCATTAATTAACCATGTGATTTAGATGTTAAATTATTAATTTTAAATATTGTTTGATATTTAAAAGTATTTTATTAAGTGATTTTTAATGAATTTTTGATTAGGGACTAAATTGTTAATATAGTAAAATTACAAGGATTTTATGTGAATTAATACAAATATGTGCTGATATGGGTGCCGTGAATATTCAGATGTTATATTTTGACATTAAAAATGGTTAATTTGCATGTTTTGGGCTTAAGGACTAAATTGAATAAAAGTAAAACTTTAGGGGTAATTTTGTAAAAAAGTAAAAAATGACCAAATTGCATGAAATACATTGTTTTACTGTCTGAATTGATAAATTGAACAAAATTATTAATTTACATCAAGATCGAGTGGAAAATCGAGGAAAATGTAAAATTACCAAAATGCTCCTAAACTTCTGTATTTCTGCAATTGAGCCAGGTAAGTTCATATGAACTGTATTCTGTATAATTTTCACTAAATTGAATGTTAATATATGATTATATAGGGATGAAATCAATATATTGAAAGGCCTTGATTAATTTATCTCTGTTTTTGTAAATATTTGACACAAGTGTGTATCTGCTTCAGTGGTTAAGTGTTCTGGGTGTGTGTGAGAGGTCTTAGGTTCAATTCTCACCTTGGAAACTTTTGTTATATTATCCAAGTCTTACCATTGTTGAGTGGGCTTATAGGAAATTTTTTGTTAATCCATATTAGAATGAGACTATTGGTTTGAGTGGTAAGGGAATTTGTGTGTTGGAGGTCCTGTGTTTAAATCCTTCTACGAGCATGGGTATTATTTTTGCTCGATTTTCTAATAGAGTCTTGATGGAGTTGGATTCTGAGAGGTTGGTTGTTGGTGGGTTAGTGGAGAGTAATTTGAAGGGTTTGGGATATTTTTATTTTATTTCTTTATTTTAAAATTTTCTCTCTTATCTCCCCAAAATTTTCCATATGACGTTCTCTTCAATTTTTCTTTGTGGCTTTTGGCATTTTCCCTTTTTTCAGTAAAATCTTTAATTCATTCTTCCTGTTCGACTCTGTTGGTGGTTTTATCGTCGAATTGTGCCTTTGGTTTGTCAGGTTTTCTATTGTTTGGCAAGTGAGCTTTTATGTTTCTATGACTATTGGTTTGGGATTTTGGTTATGGCAATCTATAGTGGCTGATTAGTGTTAATTCGTGTTTAGGAGTAGATTGTGGAGCAGGGAATTACACTTCATCAGTTTAGTACTCATTGGAGGCAGTTTGTCATAGGTGGTAAGTTGGTTCCGTATTGATTCGTGTGTGGAATTTGTTAATCAATTTGCTAAATCGATGTTGGGTAGTCAATTTTTAGGGTTCAGAAGGCTCGGGATTATTTTTGTATTGAAACGGTACCAGGTGTGTATCCAAAATATGAAAAATTGAACCCTAGTAAAAGCCGAAAAATTGTTCTGTCGATGCCACACGGGTGTGTGGTCACCTGTGTGGTTGGCTATGTGCGAGACACGACCGTGTGGTCGACGAAGGCATGGCCGTGTGCAAGACACGGACGTGTGGTGGCTTGAGTATGGCCATGTGAGCCATACAGGCTAGGCTAGGTTGGGCGTGTGGGTCACACGGGCTAGGCCAATCTAGGCATGTGGGGCCATATTTTTGAAAGTTTTCTTAAGGTCACACTGGTTCTTTTGATCGACCGTGGGCCTATCGCAGGGTCAGTAAAGGTAACCAAACCCTAAAACTATGTGATCTGATAGTCTAAAATTATGTTCTGAGAATGATACTGTTATTGATGATTGACTATTCTGCTTTACGTATATATGTTATCTGTATATAAACATGTTGAGCATGTTTACTCTGTTGTTTCTATATCTGACTTCTGTATCTTTTATTGTGGTGGGATTTGTATATGTGGAGGAAGTGATCTAAAAGTCGACCTTCACCTCTATTTTGGCAGTTTGTCTGCACTTTATCTGATATGTGTCGTAATGGCACGATATGGTGTGTAGGGATGGTTTGGAGTTTTTAACACTACATGGTGTGATGGGATGGTCAGAGATGGTGTATAGAGGATGGGAGTAGGACTTTGTATATCTGATCTGCATATCTATTTCTGATTTTTGTATCTGAAAAATGACATAAGTCCGAATCTGTATCTAACTTTGTATGAGACTTCTGTATGTTTTTTTGTTTACTTTTATTGGGTTATACACTGAGTTTTCGTAAACTGTAACATCCTGATTTTTGGGTTTTTCGCGATTCTCGATATTTTGGTAAAGTTTTTAAAATTTGGTATTTGGTTGTGAAATTCATAATTTGAGTATGTAAATGGGCTTACGGAAGGCCTATGTGTTGGCCAAAACCTGGTAGAATTTTTGAATTTTGGACTTAAGAAGTTAAGGGGCCTTGGATAGGTGGTCTTATTAAAATTTGTAGGTAAAATGTATCACAGAAGAGCCTCTAGTAAAGTGGCTAAGTGACGCCACTAAGGGGCTAGAAAAATGGCGTGTAAGTGGTTGGGGAAAGACCTAGGTTCGATTCCTTGTGATGGCAAAGGTAATGTTATTTTTATGCTTGTGCATGCTAGAGTTTAAAGCTGGATGGAACCCTGTGGGAGAGAGTTTGAATCAGTCAAATGCATGGATTAAGGAGGGATAAGGGGAGAGATTTTAAGGATTTGAAAGGGGGATAGGGTTAGCCGATTTGAGGGGATTAGAGAGGGGATTTCGGCAGAGGGGTTTTAATTAGGGATTTTCGGCACTTAGGTACTTGGTCTGCCGTTTTCTTCTTTGTAACCATAGGAGTAGTCTTCTTTTTTCTTCTTTCTTCTTCCCTAGACAAATCTACCACCCTTCCTTTCATCTTTTCTTCCTTTTCCTTCTTCCAAACCAGCCCACTACTCCCCTCCATTCATCTATTGTTTCTTTCCCTTACCTCCACTTTTTCCAAAAAACCGCAAAAGCTAAACCTGTGAAGCTAGGTGTTGTCGAAATCTTGTTGACCAGTAACCCTCTCTTTTCTTTCACTTTTTGGTGGCCAATCCCTTTATTTTTAAGCTTCACACGGATTCAAGAAGAGAGATTGTGGTAAGTGTTCGTACACTAAAGCGTTTTTAATAGTAACTATTGACAAAAGTCGAAACCCCTATAATTTAGGGAGGTGGCCGAATATGGGTATAGGCCTTATTGGGTTTCTTCTTTAATCTTTTTATGGTTTGTATAGTGGAGGAGCAGCAAGGCATAGTGTCGACTTGGATTAGCTTGGATCATCGGAGTGACTAGATCTAGTCATCAATTTCGGCAAAGGTATGGATTCTAAGGCCATTATGGATGGTGGCCGAATGTGTAAGTGTGGATAATAGATGGTTCTCGTTTTGGTTTAATTATTATAAATTAATCTATAAGCGGTTGGTTAGAGGAGAAATCGTGTAGGAGATCTTGTCGAGGAATATCGCAAATTAGGTGTGTAACGAACCTTCTTTCGTAGCTTAAATCGATAAATGCCGAAAAGCTGAAATGCCGAAATTCTGGCATTTCAAGGACTTTTGAGCAAGCGAACGCTCATTGGTTAGTTAGATTCTCTAAGTTGACAATCGGGAATGTTTGAAAAGGTAAGAGCATGACTTTTGGCATCACGGTAAGTTAAGCTTAGAGGGGCTAAAATCGGGCCGAATGGGCTTACGGGCCCATTTGGGTAAATTTTGGTAGGAAATGAAATCTGGTTAAATTGTACGTTAATACTATTAATGCCATTATGGAATATATGCTGAACGGGCCTAGATGACTATATCGGCTATGTAGGGCCCATTAGGGGTTTTTGGCCCAATAACTCGGTTTCCTTAAAAATGGGCCAGAATCGTTGTTTAAACACATGAATTGCTAGTAACTGATAATGAACAACGAAAATTCCTAATATTTGGTAAAATTATGAAATTGCCATTATATTATGAAAATGACTATTTTGCCCCTAAGTAAAAAAGACCATTATACCCCTAGGGTTTAATTATGAATTTGGTACATGGGTTTTGATATACATGATTGATATGATATGCACATGATATGTATGATATGCACATGATGCATTCATAATGCATTGGGTTGGGTTTATATGGATGGAGGAAGTGCAAAAAGGGCTATGCCCCAGTTTACCGAAAAGGGCTTTTGCCCCAGTTTATTAAAAGGGGTTTTGCCCCAGTTATTAAAAGAGGCTAGGCCTCCAGTTATATGATAAAGCAGCTATGCTGCCAGTGGAGAGTTTTGGTTGGGTGGGTTGAGTTATTCCCCACATGGAGAGCTTGGTTGGTACGGGTGGAGAGTAGCGAATGGTGGGTCGAGTAGTCTCTCCAAATGGGCTTACATTCTTTCATTAACATTACATGTGATAACAAAATGGGCCTATTGGCCATATCGTTTACAGTAAAGGCTTTGGCCCAGTAATATGAAATATGAAAAGGCTTCGGCCTAGTGTTATGAAATATGAGATATGAAAAGGCTTCGGCCCAGTATACGCTGAGTTTGAATTTGGGCTTAGGCCCAATAGGCTGATATTGTTTTGGGCTCTGAAAGGGGCTTGTTGCACACTGAGTGGCTGGTTTGGGGACTTGGAGCCAGAGGGGATTCAGAGTGGCCACAGTGATCGCTTTTGGGCTTTGAAACAAGTGACTGGTTTTCTTTAATTATCTTATTTACTATTTATTTTTGGGTTGTAATAAGGCCATTCTAACTTTATTTTCTTTTCTTTTCTAGGATTATTTTATTTTTAATAACTTTAAACTGGTTGTTAATAATTCAAATGGGCTAGACTTAGAACGTGTTTTTAAAACGATACTTGTTTCAAAATAACGCAACGATACAATTAATCGATTTATAAAAAATATCAACTTAAATGAATTGCAACTCATTTTTTTTTCAAAATTTAAACTCGCTATAACCAAGTGTGGCAATGGTTGTGGGCATGTCTAGGATTGGATCCAATCGAAGAGCTTGGTACTTAAGCAGCCTTCATGGCTCACCTCTTCTGTCACGGATTCCTACCTGATGCCCAGCTTCCGTTCACTTTGTTAGCTTAACAAAAGTTAATTTTTAAACACTAAAACGAATCATGGGTTTTTAGACTTCTATGTGGCACGTCAGATTCGGCCATAACTTCTGGGCCAGGTTTGGGGTGTTACATTTAGTGGTATCAAAGCCCGGTTGCAACAACTCAACTGTGGATCGGGCCTGAAAAACTTTTCTAAAAAAAATTAGACCAAGAAGGGTATTTTTGGAAATGGTTTTAGAAAGATTTTCTCAAAAATATTTTACAAAGGTATACATGATAAAATGGTTTAAGTTTTTTGGTTTTTTTTAAAAACAGGTCTAAAATCGAGAATTTCAAAACAAAGATATTTTTTCAAATTTTTTTCTATTTTCTGTGATTAAATACATGGTTTGTGGTTTTTGGTTTGGAGAAAGAAGTGGCGCACTGAATCCCCGGCACCAAGTCTGTAAGTATACTCTCTTTACGTTATGTGATATTGATATGATGCTATAAATAGAACTAAGACCCTACTATGATACTTCAGATAGGGTAAAACTGTAAAACGGTAGGAGTGAGAACTGTAACTAGGCTACGACGTTGCGAAAATAATCCTTGAACTGCTATATCTCCATAAGACATCTCGTAATAAACAATTGAACATTAAACTAATGTCATAAAATTCGTAATCAGATAAGTCGATATGAGTACAAGAGGAGCTCCTGGACGAGGCCGCGGACGTGGTCGCGGAAGGGTGCAGGCTGAATCTTCATCCTCAGGGCATAGGCCAACTGAGGAGGCATCCGTGCCACAGGCAACTGAGACTGGGTCTTATGATCGGGCTGCGGGGGATGATGCTTTGTCCTAAGCAATGTTAAGGGTTCTAGAAAGAGTTGCTGGAACTAGCACTGGGACAGTAAATAGGGGATCCATCTCGGAGCGACTCCGGGCTAATGGAGCAGAAGTTTTTAGGGGCGTATCTAGGGTAGCCCCAAATGTGGCTAAATATTGGCTGGAAGCAACAGAGTGGATTATGGACGATTTAGATTGCTCTGTGGAGCAAAAGCTGAAGGGGCTGTGTCGCTGCTACGAGACGAGGCATATCGTTGGTGGATCACCGTGAGGGAGAGTACCCCGATTGAACGAGTAACCTGGGAATTGTTCAAAACTGCTTTTAAGGGGAGGTATGTTGGAGCTAGTTATGTGGATGCCCGTCGAAAGGAATTTTTGAATCTGACTCAGGGTAATAAGATTGTTGCGGAGTATGATGCAGAATTCTTGAGGCTGAGTCGATACGCCAGTAGGATAGTCACGACTGAATATGAGCGCAGTGTTCGATTTGAGGATGGTCTCCGTGATGAGCTTAGGATATTGATAGCTCCACAGAGGGAGCGTGATTTTGCTGCATTGGTGGAGAAGGCTAAGATAGCCGAGGAGGTAAAATGGACTGAGTGGCAGAATCGTGAAAAGGACCGACCCAGATTTAAGAGGGAATTTAGACCCTCGAGTGCTACGAATAGGAATGTTAAAAGAGCTAGAATGGAGGAACCGGTTCGAGCAGTTCCAGTGAATACTTTTAGACCGTAGGCTTTCAGGGACTGTGGTAGGGTGCATATGGGGGAGTGCTGGAAATGAACTAGAGCATGTTTTCGATGTGGGTCCAAGGAGCATAAGTTCAGAGAATGTCCTCGAAGAACAGCTCAGGAACTAGCTGGGGAGCAAAGGGATGTCCAACCACAGCGAGGAAGACCACCACCACAGAGAGGCCGTGGGCAAGGTAGAGTGGCAATGGAAATGGATGAGGATGTGGGGCACCTGGCAGGGGTGCTGGACATGCTAAAGCTCGATAGCCGACGTTGGTTTATGCTGCACGACACTGTGAGAAGGGTGACGCTCCTGATGTTATAACCGGTACATTCTTCATTCATAGCACGCCTTACACTGCTTTGATTGATGTGGGTTCCACTCACTCGTATGTTTCTTGTGATGTATCTGGGGCTTTGGGGGTGCTTCCCGAGGAGACGGTGAGTGGGGTATCGGTGATAAGCCCTTTAGGACACTCGGTTAAGGTAGATAAACTTTTTAGGGCGGTGCCTTTAGAGACACAAGATAAGATTTTTGAAGAAGATTTGATGGAGCTGCCATTTGGGGATTTTGATCTTATCTTGGGAATAGACTGGCTAGCTAAGCATAGGGCGACGTTGGATTGTGCTGCTAAGAGAATAGTACTAAAAACTGTCGAAGATGAGGAGATAATGGTCATAGGGGAACGAAGGAATTATTTGTCCAATGTTTTTTCGGCTTTAAGAGCCGAGAAGTTGATTCGGAAAGGTTGTAAGGCGTACTTGGCGTTTGTAAGTCAAGTTGAACCTGAGGGGATGACTGTGGAGTTGGTTAGGACCATTAAAGAGTTTCAAGATGTATTTTCGAAGGAACTTCCTGGATTACCTCCAAGTAGAGAAGTCGAGTTCGGAATCGACTTGTTACCTAGAACAGCTCCTATGTCCATTGCGCCTTATAGGATGGCACCAAAGGAGTTGGTAGAATTGAAAACTCAGATTCAGGAACTATTGGATAGAGGGTTTATAAGACCAAGTGTCTCCCCGTGGGGTGCACCAGTGTTGTTCGTAAAGAAGAAATATGGGACCATGCGAATGTGTATTGACTATCGGCAGTTGAATAAACTGACGATCAAGAACAAGTATCCACTACCAAGAATCGACGATCTGTTCGACCAATTAAAAGGAGCCTCGGTATTTTCTAAGATCGAACTTCGATCAGGATATCATCAGTTGAGAGTCAAAGAGGTGGATATTTATAAGATGACATTCAGGACTCGATATGGTCATTACGAGTTTCTGGTTATGCCCTTTGGATTGACTAATGCACTGGCAGCCTTCATGGATTTAATGAATTGGGTGTTCTAGCCATACTTGGATCGGTTCGTAGTCATTTTTATTGATGATATCTTGGTGTATTCGAAAATGGAAGAGAAGCATGATGAGCATCTTCATGTTGTGCTACAAGTGCTAAGGGAAAAGTAACTTTATGCAAAGTTTAGTAAGTGCGAGTTTTGGCTAAAGGAAGTCACTTTCTTGGGGCATGTTATGTCTGCTGAGGGGATCAAGGTGGACCCTCGAAAGATTGAGGCAATTCTGGAATGGAAGCCACCGAGGTCGATAACAGAAATTTGAAGTTTTCTGGGGTTGGCAGGTTATTATCGGAGATTCGTGGAAGGATTTTCTGTGTTGGCAGCACCGTTAACGAAACTTATAAGGAAGGGAGCACCTTTTGTTTGGACGAATAAGCAGCAAGAGGCTTTTGAGAAACTGAAGAAGGTTTTGACAGAAGCGCCAGTGTTGATTCAACCAGAGTCTGGTAAGGATTTCACGGTGTACAGCGACGCGTCACATATAGGTTTAGGCTGCGTGTTGATGCAAGAGGGTAAAGTGGTCGCTTATGCTTCATGACAGCTTAAACCTCACGAAGTAAACTATCCTACACATGACCTAGAGTTGGCAGCGGTGATTTTTGCTCTTAAGATATGGAGGCATTACTTGTATGGGGAGAGATGCGTTATCTATACGGATCACAAGAGTCTTAAGTACTTGCTGACTCAGAAGGAGCTGAATCTTAGACAGCGAAGGTGGATAGAGTTGTTAAAGGACGATGACTGTTCGATTGAGTATCATCCAGGTAAGGCAAATGTCGTGGCTGATGCGTTAAGTCGTAGGACTATGGCAGAGTTGAAGGCAATGTTTGCTCGTTTAAGTTTGTATGACGATGGAAGCTTATTGGCAGAGTTACAAGTGAAACCGACTTGGGTGGAGCAGATTAAGAAGAAGCAGTTGGAGGATGAGTCATTAGTTTCTCGGTTTCAGCAAGTTGAGAAGGGGGAGAATCCCGACTTTGGGTTAAATAATGATGGAGTTCTTTGTTTTCGAGGAAGAATTTGTATGCTGAAGGACTCTGACTTGAGATTGATGATTTTGAAAGAGGCACATAATGGACCTTGTACTATGCGTCCAGGAGTGAGTAAGTTGTACCGAGACTTGCGATAGCTATATTGGTGGCCTGGACTTAAGCGAGAAGTGACTAAATTTGTGGGGAAATGTTTGACGTGTCAACAAGTGAAGGCTGAGCATCAACTGCCTTCAGGATTGTTACAGCCGGTAAAGATACCACTTTGGAAGTGGGAAACGGTAACTATGGATTTTGTAAGTGGGTTGCCATTGACACCTTCCAAGAAGGATTCAGTTTGGATAATTGTGGATAGGCTCACGAAATTTACCCATTTCATACCTGTCTGAACCGATTACCCACTCCAGAAGCTGGCCAAGTTGTATGTGGTGGAGATAGTGCGGTTGCATAGGGTGCCAGTATCGATAATTTCTGACCAAGACCCAAGGTTTACATCTCGGTTTTAGAAGAAGTTGCATGAGGAGTTGGGAACGTGATTGGATTTTAGTATGGCTTTTCACCCTCAGTCGGATGGGCAGTCAGAGAGGGTCATTCAGATTCTAGAAGACATGTTGAGAGGTTGTGTTATTGAATTTAGGGGCAGTTGGAAAGACTATTTTCCATTGGCGGAGTTCGCGTATAACAACAGTTACCAAGATGGCTCCTTATGAGGCACTATATGAGCGAAGGTGTCGTTTGCCTACTTGTTGGGCAGAGTTGTGGGAAAGCCAAGTACTTGGGCCAGAGTTGGTAGCAGATACTGAAAACAAGATTAAGGTGATCAGGAATCGGTTAAAGGAGGCAGCGGATCGACAAAAGTCTTATGCCGATCTGAAGCGTAAGGATATTGAATATGCTGTAGGGGATATGGTCTTTTTGAAAGTTTCGCCATCGAAGAAGATATTGAGATTTGGTAAGAAGGGCAAGTTGAGTCCACTATTCGTTGGGCCTTTTCGAATTATTAAGTGGATAGGGCCAGTGGCTTATCAGCTAGAGTTACCTCCAGAGTTGGATCGTATTCACGACGGTTTTCATGTATCCATGCTAAGGCGATATCGTTCTGACCTAACTCATATCGTGCCAGTTGCAGAAATTGAAGTACAGTCGGATTTGACCTTTGATGAAGAACCTGTGCAAATACTTGATCGCGACGTCAAGGTGTTGAGAAGGAAGTCAATCAGTCCCATTAGTGAAGGTACTTTGGAGAAATCATGGCAAAGAAGAAGCTACTTGGGAAACAGAGGAAGCAATGCTCAACAATACCCTCAACTGTTTGGATCAGGTAAATGGTATTTGGTAAAGTTTTTAAAATTTGGTATTTGGTTGTGAAATTCATAATTTGAGTATGTAAATGGGCTTATGGAAGGCCCATGTGTTGGCCAAAACCCGGTAGAATTTTTAAATTTTGGACTTAAGAAGTTAAGGGCCTTGGATAGGTGGTCTTATTAAAATTTGTGGGTAAAATGTATCACAGAAGAGCCTCTAGTAAAGTGGATAAGTGACACCACTAAGGGGCTAGAAAAGTGCATGTAAGTTGTTGGGGAAAGACCTGGGTTCGATTCCCTGTGATGGCAAAGGTAATGTTTTTTTTATGCTTGTGCATGCTAGAGTTTAAAGCTGGATGGAACTTGTGGGAGAGAGTTTGAATCAGTCAAATGCATGGATTAATGAGGGATAAGGGGAGAGATTTTAGGGATTTGAAAGGGGGATAAGGTTAGCCGATTTGAGGGGATTAGAGAGCGGATTTCGGCAAAGGGATTTTAGTTAGGGATTTTCGGCACTTGGGTACTTGTTGTGCCGTTTTCTTCTTTGTAACCATAGGAGTAGTCTTCTTTTTTCTTCTTTCTTCTTCCCTAGCCGAATCTACCACCCTTCCTTTCATCTTTTCTTCCTTTTCCTTCTTCCAAACCAGCCAACTACTCCCCTCCATTCATCTATTGTTTCTTTCCCTTACCTCCACTTTTGTCGAAAAACTGCAAAAGGCGAACCTGTGAAGCTAGGTGTTGTCAAAATCTTGTTGACCAGTAACCCTCTATTTTCTTTCACTTTTTGGTGGCCAATCCCTTTATTTTTAAGCTTCATACGGATTCAAGAAGAGAGGTTGTGGTAAGTGTTCGTACTCTAAAGCGTTTTTAATAGTAAGTATTGACAAAAGCCGAAACCCCTATAATTTAGGGAGGTGGCCGAATGTGGGTATAGGCCTTATCGGGTTTCTTCTTTAATCTTTTTATGGTTTGTATAGTGGAGGAGCAGCAAGGCGTAGTGTCGACTTGGATTAGCTTGGATCATCGGAGTGACTAGATCTAGTCATCAATTTGGGCAAAGGTATGGATTCTAAGGCCATTATGGATGGTGGCCGAATGTGTAAGTGTGGATAATAGATGGTTCTCGTTTTGGTTTAATTATTATAAACTGATCTATAAGCGGTTGGTTATAGGATAAATTGTGTAGGAGATCTCGTCGAGGAATATCGCAAATCAGGTGTGTAACGAACCTTCTTTCGTAGCTTAAATCGATAAATGCCGAAAAGTCGAAATGCCGAAATTCTGGCATTTCGAGGAATTGTGAGCAAGCGAATGCTCATTGGTTAGTTAGATTCTCTAAGTTGACAATCGGGAACGTTGGAAAAGGTAAGAGCACGACTTTTGGCATCACGGTAAGTTGGGCCTCGAGGGGCTGAAATTGGGCCCAATTGGCTTACAGGCCCATTTGGGTAAATTTTGGTAGGAAATGAAATCTGGTTAAATTACGCGTTAAGACTGGTAATACCATTATGGAATATAGGTTGAACGGGCCTAGATGACTAAATTGGCTATGTAGGGCCCATTAGGGGTTTTTAGCCCAATAACTCGGTTTCGCTGAAAATGGGCCAGAATCGCTGTTTAAACACATGAATTGCTAGTAACTGATAATGAACATGGAAAATCCCTAATATTTGGTAAAATTATGAAATTGCCATTATATTATGAAAATGATTGTTTTGCCCCTAGGTAAAAATGACCATTATACCCCTAAGGTTTAATTATGAATTTGGTACATGGGTTTTGATATACATGATTGATATGATACGCACATGATATGTATGATATGCACATTATGTACTCATAATGCATTAGGTTGGGTTTATATGGATGGAGGAAGTGCAAAAAGGGCTATGCCCCAATTTACCGAAAAGGGCTTTTGCCCCAGTTTATCAAAAGGGCTTTTCCCCAGTTATTAAAAGAGGCTAGGCCTCCAGTTATATGATAAAGCGGCTATGCTACCAGTGGAGAGTTTTGCTTGGGTGGGTTGAGTTATTCCCCACATGGAGAGCTTGGTTGGTACGGGTGGAGAGTAGCGGATGGTGGGTCGAGTAGTCTCCTCAAATGGCCTTGCATTCTTTCATTGACATTACATGTGATAACGAAATAGGCCTATGGGCCATACCGTTTACAGTAAAGGCTTCAGCCCAGTAATATGAAATATGAAAAGGCTTTGAAACAAGTGATCGTTTTTGGGCTTTGAAACAAGTGACTGTTTTTCTTTAATTATCTTTTTTACTATTTATTTTTGGGTTGTAATAAGGCCATTCTAACTTTATTTTCTTATCTTTTCTGGGATTATTTTATTTTTGATAACTTTAAACTGGTTGTTAATAAATCAATTGGGCTAGACTTAGAACACATTTTCAAAACAATACTTGTTTCAAAATAACGCAATGATACAATTAATCGATTTATCAAAAATATCGACTTAAATGAATTGCAACTCGTTTTTTTTCAAAATTTAAACTCGTTATAACCAAGTGTGGCAATGGTTGTGGGCATGTCTACGATTGGATCCAATCGAAGAGCTTGGTACTTAAGCAACCTTCATGGCTCACCTCCTCTGTCACGGATTCCTACCTAGTGCCCAGCTTCCGTTCACTTTGTTAGCTTAACAAAAGTTAGTTTTTAAACACTAAAACGAATCATGGGTTTTTAGACTTCTATGTGGCAGGTCAGATTCGGCCATAACGTCTGGGCTGGGTTTGGGGTTTTACATAAACTCTCTTCTGTTTGTCTGTTTTGGTGAGGTAATCCACAGACTTAGGTGGATCGGTGCGACGGAGCCTCTTGGTGACCACGAGTTTATAAACGATTAATGATTATACTTTTATATTGATTTTAAGGGTTTTCTAGAGTTTTGTAATTGATGGACTCTTTGACCTGTTTGACTTTATTTTTGGGATTTGAATTTTGACCTGACTATTTATTTGATATGGTTTTTACTAAAACAATGATTTTTTGAGAACTCAAATAGGATTACCAAATTGGACATGTATGACTTCCGCTGTACTTACGTTTGGGCAAATAAATAAATTAAACAAACACTTTTGAAATTAAACATAAACGAATATGAACTTTGAAACTTGAATAATTTGACGAAACGACTCCGTTTTCAGAAACCCTACCTTGTGACATCACCGGAGTCAGCCATAATGTCTAGGCCGAGTTTAGGGTGTTACAATATATATGTTAGTATGCAATTTACCGTGTTATGAAACGACATAAATCAAACGACGTACAACGACTACCAAGCGTTGTTTGAACCTTAGGAATTCGTAGGATACGAATGACATGTCATTAAGGTTTACATGATTCGGGTACTAGTCCTGAACATCCTACCGATGGCTAAGGTCCGGCATGTGTTGCAGATACTTCACAGCTTGTGTGAGCAGGCCCATTTTCACATCTTATGTGAGCATAGATGTACAATAATTGATGGATTATAGTTGTATGAGTTAGCACACTATGTGTGAGGTATCCCATGAATCCAACAGTATTCTAAATGATTCAACGGGCATGATTTGAAAGGAAATGGTAAGAGAATGATATGTATTATGACATGTACATATATTAACATCTTTGATATGATGATAATGGAAATTATGTAAGTTGAAATGAGTAATAAACTCCAGTGTTACATGTGAAGAATAAATCGTTATCAATGTTGATTTTATGTGAAATATATTCAAGTATGCTAACATGTGTTGTTGTTTGATGCTTAGGCATGTTCCAAGCTATTGGTTGAATGGTATTATGTTTACTTATAAGTTGCATTGAAATGGTAAGTGCTTAAATGGAAATATGCTTGTGTTCATGAAAGAGTGGTATGGTTTAAATTGTGCAATTTCTTATGAAATGGTTTATCATGTGATTAATCTGAAGAGATCTATGTTTAAATGCACTAGCTTGTGGCTATGGTTGAATGGTATGCTTATGTCTTGTGTGTTTTGCATATGAAACGGGTGTGGAAAGGTAATGAAATAGTAAGTTCATACTTGAAGTGTAAAATGATGAAAAAGGGAATGATGTGTTGAATTGATGTTATTTATGTTAAAGAAAGTAAAGACAATGGACAATAATGAAATGAAAATGAAAATAAGAAAATTTGAAAGGGTTTAAATTTATTTAAAATCCTACTATGCTATGATGATATGGATATGTGATGCTGTGGATTTATTCACTTTGTGAGTTGCTAAATATGGTTTTATGAATCTTATGGTATCAGTATAGGACTATTCTTGATATGTATAAATTTCATATTTGAAATGGATTGATATGACTAAATTTTATACGAGCTTACTAAGCATTCATTTCTTACGTAGTTGTTTTCCTTACTTTTTAGATTATTAAAAGCTCGATTGGGTTGGAAGCTCATCAAAGATATATCAGACTATCCTGTAATTATATCAGTAGGTTTTGATGTCTTGGTTAAGGTTATAATTTCATGTATAGGTGGACTTATGGTTGATGATTAGTTGAATGTTAGTTTATGAGTTTGACATGTATATGTCATTTGGTGATGTAGCCTTGGTACATCTGGTGCCTTGTTGATATGTGTTAAAGCATGTTTGAATAGCCAAAGTGATATATGATGAATTGACCTCAACATGGTCAAGATATGGTATGCTATGGAAATGTTTTGAATAGATGTGCATGATTCAAATATGGTTTGTATACATATTGATTGTTGGAACCATCTAGATATGGTTAGATTTGTATCTTTAAATGGCCAAAATGGTATGGTAATTATGTATCAATTACGTTATGTTTTGGCATGAAACCAAGTTAATTGATAATTGGATAAATATGCACGTGTATAGGTGTTTTTAGTTGATGATTTAGCTATTATGTTTTGGCTTGTAAATTTGGTATTTTGAATGATTGAAATAGTTGATATGTGGATATATGTACGTGGCTTTTTGATGGATAACTTTATAGTCTTTATGATGCTTAGATGATGGATGTTGAACATGGTCATTTTGGTAAAAATGTAGTTGGTATTTATGGCTTATGATGAATGGTAAAATAGGTATATATGAGTGTGGATTTAATATGTGTACAAAATGGTAAGTTTTGGCTAAACTAAGCATTTAGTTATACACGTTTAATTGTTGTGATTGAGGTGCCTTTTGGGAATATTGGTTGTATGAATATGTACCTATTTGGATAGCTTGTTGTTGTATGGTTTGGTGTACCTTGGGATGCTTAATTACATGCGGTAAATTGGTTATAGGTGTGTGCATGAATGGGTGAGAAAAGTGGCTTGGAAATGACCTATTTTTCGTCCACAGAATCAGAGACACAAGCATGTGTCTTAGCCGTGTGTGACACACTGCCAGGCGACACGGCTGTGTGTCCCTTGTAGGTTCTTCTTAAAGGTTACATTTCGAGAGTTAAATGGCCTGGCATGTAACACCCCTTACCCGTAATCGATGCCGGAACAGGGTACGAGGCATTACCGGACTTAAAACTTTTTGCATTCAATCATAAAGTCCCTAATTGAAGCCTACGATGCCCAAAACATACATGGGAAGTGGTTCGAGACTAAACCGAAAAATTTAGAAATATTTTTACAACACTTAGAAAATTTTTCACTAAACAGGGGTCACATGCCCATGTGGATATGGGACATGCCCGTGTGGGTAGGCCGTGTGGTCACACACGCCGTGTCCCTACCCGTGTAACACTCTGTTTGTCACCCAAGAACAAATTGAAGATACACGGCCAAGTCACACACTCGTGTGCTAGGCCGTGTGGTCAATTTAAAAATTATGATTTTTCATAAAATAGGTGTAGACTTTACACGCCCAGGGCACACGCCCGTGCTTGAGGCCATGTCATCCACATGGCTGAGACAAACACTCGTGTCTCTGCCCGTATGCTCAATTTTGAGCATTCTGTTTTGCAAAATTTAAGGTACAGGGGACACACAGCTAGAACAAATGCCCATGGGGCAAGCCGTGTGTCACACATGGCCTAGACACACGCCCATGTGCCTACCTGTGTGGACAAAAATTAGGCTATTTACCAGCCATTTTATCACCCTTTGATGCACATACCTACACAACACAACATAGTACCAATTCAAGTATTTTCATGCTACCAAATCAGCCACAACCAAGACATCAACACTTCATTCACTTCTACCATTTATCATACACAAACATCACATACTTATCAATTCAAATCAAGTAAATTTCCACACCCATGAAAGGCATCATCATATAAATTACTTATACCAAAAGTAGCTAATTTCAAACGGCCTTATACAAAATGAACTTTCAATCAATATAAGTCAAAAAATTTGGCTAAATCAATTATGACACATAACAAAATGACCAAGTCCCTTATATATGCCATAACTCAAAATGTTGAAATCATTGGTAGCAAAATAATTG
Organism: Gossypium hirsutum; assembly: GCF_007990345.1. Taxonomy (NCBI): domain Eukaryota; kingdom Viridiplantae; phylum Streptophyta; class Magnoliopsida; order Malvales; family Malvaceae; genus Gossypium; species Gossypium hirsutum. Next base: position 38,514,722 of record NC_053434.1, on the reverse strand, counting down.
TTAGCTAGCTTGCTAACACTATAAGACAAGGGAAAGGAAAGGGGGTAAGCTATAAAGTTTAGGAAGTCCCTATACAAATAATAAGCATCATATCCACACATTTCACATACAATTAATGTGATGAAAATTAGCATGAATGATATTAAAATCTTTAGTCATAACTTACTCAATCACAACCTTACCAAGGTTTCATCACATATCAAGCTCATTATGTATGAGTTTTATGTACATGCCTGTACCAACTTGCAACATAACCATAGTCTTTCACAACTTTGACATTCCTATTGAACACTTGGAATGTTAACGGATACTCAAAAATTTTGCACATAAGTGTCATATATGTAGCCAAAGTTATCTCACATCTTATAATCCATATAGGCTGGCTCTTGAGCTATTCACTAGTATGCTCACACAAGCAGTCAGTCGGGACATAGCTACACAGTACTGCTCACACAAGCTGTTAGGTATCCACAACATATGCCAGCATGCCCAGCCACTGGTAGGACGTAAGAGACCAGCACCCGGATCTCATAAACACATGGGTTCCTAATGACATGTCACTCGTATCCTATTCTATTCCTAAGGCTCAACCGAGAATTCTCGCTTGTCGAAACTTTTGTCGAATATGTCCAATGAGTCATTCAAAATTTATGCAATATTAAAGCATTTAAAACATAAATATAACAATACATTATTTACATACGAGCTTAGCTCAGTAAAAAAATCGTAGAAATTGGACCTAATCGTCAAACACTTTATTTTTTCCCCGATCTAGGTCCAAACCTTGTTTTTCTTCATCTATAATAACAAATTTAACTTATTTTATACACATATTGTTCAATTCAGTCCAAAAAACATATTATGGTAAAATTACTTTTCCCCCTAATGTTTCACATTTTTACAATTTAGTCCTTAGGCTCGTAAATTGAAACATATTCAATTTCTTCAAAACCTAAGCCTAGCCAAACCATTTTCATACTTATACCAACCCACATTTTTTAGTTAATCACATTTTCACTACTTATTTTATAACTTTTACAAATAGGTCCTTTTTGACATTTTTACCGAAAATCACTTAGCAAAAGTTGTTTTTCTAACAACAAACATGTATTTTCTACCATTAGCCATCAAAATATACACATGTCTAACATGGGTCAAATATAGACCCTAATCATACCTAAAATTAGTGCTAGAAATAGGTAGATCGAGTTACAACGACTTAAAAAATGTAAAGAACATTAAAAACGGGGCAAGAATGGACCTACAATCAAGCTTGAAGATGAACAAACCCTAGCTATATCTTCTCTAGGGATTTTCAGCCATGGGAGAGAAGATGGACAAGAATTTGACTTGATTTTTTGCTTTTTAATTCATTTAATTACCAAATGACCAAAACGCCCTTTTCTTAAAACACTAAAATTTCTCTTACTTCATGTCCATTTTTGTCCACTAACTTAAGTAATGGTCTAATTACATCTAAGGACCTCTAATTTAAAATTTCATACAATTAGACACCTCTAGCATATAGAACTCAAGTTTTGTACTTTTTGCAATTTAGACCTTTTTACTAAATTGAGTGCTCAAACGTCAAAATTTTGAACGAAATTTTCACAAAATCATTCCATAAAATTGTAGACCATAAAATATAAATAAAAATAAAATTTTCTATGTCGGATTTATGGTCCAAAACCACTGTTCCGACTAAACCCAAAATCAGGCTATTACAATTCTCCCATTTTAAGGATTTTCGTCCCCGAAAATCTTACCAGAAAATAGGTTTGGGAACTGTTTTCTCATAGCTTCCTCAGGTTCCCACGTAGCCTCTTCGACCCCCTGTCATTTCCATAAAACTTTCACTGGGGCTATGCTTTTATTTCTCAATTGTTTATCCTCCCGAGCTAAAATCTTGATCGATTCTTCACCATAAGTCATGTCGGGTCGAATCTCAAACTCAATTGGTGAAATTATGTGCGAAGGATCAGAACGATATCGTCTCAACAACCACACATGAAACACATTATGAATCCTTTCCAACTCTTTCGGTAAAGCTAACCGATATGCCGATGGCCCTATTCTTTCAATAACCTCATACGGCCCAATAAAACGTGGACTCAACTTGCCTTTACAGCCAAATCTCAGAATCTTCTTCCATTGAGATATTTTTAGAAATACTTAATCACAAATCTAAAATTCTATCTTTTTTCATTTCAAATCTGCATACGACTTTCGTGGATCTGAAGTGGGTTTCAAGCAGTCACGGATTACCTTTACTTTTTCTTTGGTTTATCTAGCCAAATCAACCCCGTGAATCTGCCTCTCACTAAGCTCAGTCCAATACAACGGTGTTCGGCACTTGTGGCCATACAATGCCTGATACGGTGCCATTTTTATACTCGACTGGAAAATGTTGTTATAAGCAAATTTGACTAAAGGTAGATATTTCTCCCAACTACCTTCGAATTCTAGAATACAACATCGGAGCATATCTTCAAGAATCTAAATTACTCTTTTGGATTGACCATCGGTTTGTGGATGAAATGCGATACTAAAGTTCAACTTTTTACCCAAAGCCTCTTGTAATTTCTTTGAAAATCTCGAAGTAAACCTCGGATCTTTATCAGAAATAATAGAAATAGGCACCCCGTGCAATCTCACAATCTTAGAAATGTACAATTCAGCTAACTTATCAAGTGAGTAGTCAGTATGTACCGGAATAAAATGAGCCAATTTCGTCAATTTATCAACAACTACCTAGACGACATCTTTCTTTTTCGAAGTCCAAGGCAAACCCATCACGATGTCCATCGTAATTCTACCCTATTTCCACTCAGGTACCATCACTAGCTTAAGTAAACCCGAAGGCACTTGGTGCTTGGCTTTTACTTGTTGACATATCAAACATCTCGGTACGAATTCAGAAATATCTCTTTTCATACCTGACCACTAATACAATTTCTTCAAATCATTATACATTTTTGTACTACCTGGATGAATTGATAAACAACCACTGTGTGCCTCGTGTTGAATTTTTTGAATAAGTTCATCATCTTTCAGTACACATACTCTATCTCGGAACATCAAACAATCATCTGAACCGATCCAAAAGTCTGTATCATTACCCGATTCACACTAAGCTTTTTGGCTTGCAATTCACTAAGATGTTTCTAAGCTTCACAAATTTACTGAATAAATACTAGTCTAGCTCTCAACTCGGCCAAAATTAAACCATCATTAGATAAAGTCAATCTTGTGTTCATAGCTCTCAAAGCAAACAAGGACTTTCTTCTCAAAGCATCTGCAACTACATTCGCCTTTCCCAGATGATAGTCAATCACTAGTTCATAATCCTTCAGTAACTCAAGCCATCTCCGTTGTCGCAAATTCAGATCTTTCTGAGTCATCAAATATTTTAAACTCTTATGATCAGTAAAGATATGACATTTCTCACAGTGCAAATGATGAGGCCAAATTTTCAAAGCAAAAATGATGGCGGCCAATTCCAAGTCATGTGTCGGATATTCTTCTCGTGCGGTTTCAACTGTCTCGAGGCATAAGCTACCACTTTTCCCTCTTGCATCAACACACACCAAAACCATTCAATAAAGTATCGCTATAGATTACAAATTCTTTTCCCGATTCAGGTTGTACTAAAACCGGTATCTCAGTTAATAATGCTTTCAATTTCTCAAAACTTCGCTAACATTTTTCAGACCATTCAAATTTAACATCCTTTTCCAACAACTTGGACATAGGAGTAGCAATCATCATAAATCCTTTGAAAAAATGTTGGTAATAACTGGCTAAGCCTAAAAAGCTTCTAACTTCAAATACATTCTTTTGCAGTTTCCAATCAATAATTGCCGAAATCTTACTTGGATCAACCTGAATACCATCACGTGAAACAATATTTCCCAAAAATCTAACTTCTCGGAGCCAAAACTCACTTTTACTGAATTTAGCAAATAATTATTTATCTCTCAATGTCTGCAATACAATTCTCAAGTTGTAACACCCCAAACCCGGCCTGGAAGTTTGGCTCGAATCTGGCATGCCATATTGAAGTGTTTTTCGAAAACCATGTTTCTATTAAAAACCCTTCTTAATAATTAAAAAATTATACCCTTTTTAAACCTCGTTAGAAAACCTCAGCTGAATAACATTCTTAACAACTTTGTAAAAATCTTGGCAGTTGCGGAAGCTGAATTTAAAAACAATTGCGGATACGTGATGTTTTGAGCAACAGTAGTTGCTTTGGAAAACCGTGTTCTAATACTAGCAATTATAAGAACAATAAATAAAATTCCAAATTTGAAATCCAGAAAATTACAACGGTTGTACTACAACCCATATAAAAACATTTAAAAGTATTAATCAAAACTGTAACATAAACAATGTGTGTGGCTTCCTCCGAGCCCCTCGCAACTCCGATCCGTCTAAGGCTGGAAATTACCTGAAAGGTTAATAAACGAGGTGAGTTTACGAAAACTCAGTATGAAATCCCCTACCATATAAAAGGAACAGTCAGTCATATAAAAGAATTAAAAGTCTGGCCCCAGCCCTACTTACAGTTTCAATATCAATTGGGCCTTAGCCCATTATAACAGACAGTACCAGACGGGCCTTAGCCCATTACAGAATAAGAAACATTATCAAAACTAGAATCAAAATGAGAATCAGAATCAGAATCAGGTGACAGAATCAGAATCAGAATGTGAATGCAATCCCAACCCAATCTAGTCGTATACACCCCCGTACCAACCTTACACCATGTGGGGAGACAACTCGACCCACCCATCCGCTACACACCACGAAATTTGCAGCATGGCTGCCAGAACAGATATTGTGACAGAGCCACCAGATACAGATATTGTGGCAGAGCCACCAGAACAGATATTTGTGGCATAGCCACCAGAAATAGATATTTATGGCATAGCCACCAGAACACTTCCTCCATCAATATAACCCATATCCCACGCAACATGTCATGTATGTAGAATGTCATGCCCATATTTGAATCAAACAATCACAGTCAAGTCATTCATATCACCAACATATATTCACAATCAAATCCGTCAACCACACAGTCCAAGTCAGTCACTTGCCCATAAGGGCAAAATAGTCAATTAACACCCTAGGGGCAAAATGGTAATTTTATCCCACAAGGGTATCTCAGTAATTCTACCCTACAGAGGTATTTTGGTATTTCTACCCTACAAGGGTATTTCAGTAATTCTACCCTACAGGGGTATTTCAGTAATTCTACCCTACAAGAGTATTTCAATAATTTTGTAAATCGAGGGTAAAACTATAATTCTGTAAATCGGGGGTACTTTGGTAATTTGACAAGTCGAGGGTGTCTCAGTAATTTGGTAAACTAAAGTATTCTAAACAGGGATAACAATACGAATGGGCCTAAAGCCCATTCTCGGCCCAAATTGGCCCACACGCTCATGTGGCCCTTTTAACCCAAATCTAGCCACAGATATGAGATTCACCTAGCCTAGTCCAATATTTACTACACAATCAAACAGCTTATCCAATTGGGCCCGTAGGCCCATTGGGCCCACATGGCCCCTTTCGGCCCATCGCGGCCTGAAGTAGCCATCCTACAGCTAGAGTAGTGAGAAATACACACCTGCTATGAGACTGGAGTTAATCTGCGCTCCAAGCACTCTTAGCCGACGCCCAACCCAAACGAGCACACCATAAAGCAAAAGGGATCAGCCAAGAAAGGTACCTTTACTCTCCACATGGTTCTCTCTATTTAAAGCCAGCTTCGCATCCACTCTTATGTTAGCTTCCCAATGTGGGATCCCTCCATCATCAGAGTTTAAATTCAACACCAACTCTTGCCGCCCCCTATTAGCAAAATAAATGCTCTTTGATTGCCATGAGTTTTGAACCCTGGACCTCCTTGCCAACTCTGTGACGCCACCTTTCTGCCTCTTATGTGGCACTACTTTGCCACTAGACCACAAGGCTTTTTGTGGCACAATTTCTCCAACAATATTCATAAGGCCTACCTACTACACTCAGGGTTTGATTCACCTTAAACCAAAATTTTTTCTAGAGTCCAGGTTTGAACCCAGGACTTATCCAACACTTCTCAGCACACTTAACCACTAAAACAAGCCTTCATTAACGAAATTTACATGCACAACAAAATATTATAAGCTACCTTCAACCGCTCCCATGCTCAAGGCCCAAAACTTCTAGGCCCAAATTTAGGGTGTTACACAAGTGCTCGACATGCTCGGACTTATCTAGAGAATAAATCAGAATATCATTGACGAACACAACCAAAAACTTATCTAAATATGATCAAAATATTTGATTCATCAAGTCCATAAAAAGAACAAGTGCATTAGTTAATCTGAAAGGCATAACAAGAAATCCGTAGTGCCTATACCTTGTCATGAAAGCAGTTTTCGGCACATCCGACTCTTTAACTCTCAACTGATAGTAGCTAGATTTCAAATCAATTTCTGAGAATACCATTGCTCCTTTCAAATGATCAAACAAGTCATCAATTCTATGGAAAGGATACTTGTTCTTTATAGTCACCTTGCTGAGCTGTCGGTAATTGATACAAAGTCAGATCTGTCTTTCTTCTTTACAAACAACACTGGCACACCTCAGGGAGAAAAACTCGATCTCACAAAACCTTTATCTATCAACTCTTGCAACTGAGCTTTCAATTCTTTCAATTCAGTCAGAGCCATTCTATACGGAGCAATTGATATCAATGAAGTCCCAGGTACCAAATCAATAGCAAACTCCACTTCTCTGACCAGTGGCAACCCTGGCAACTCTTCCAGGAACACATCCGGATATTCACAAACTATCGGTGCTGGTTCAATTTTCAATTCAGACATCTTTTTATTCAACACATAAGCAAGATAAACTTCACAACCTTTCCTTATATACTTCTGAGCAGACATAGACGGCATCACAATAGGCAATTCCTTGATTCATCGGTTTCAACCGAAAGAACCTCACCATTTTCACATTTCAGTTCAATAGTTTTCTATCTACAATTTACTATGGCATCATGCAATGTCAACTAGTCCATGCCCAAAATAACATCGAATTCATCAAATGGCAACAACATTAAGTCGGCTGGAAAACATTAACCTCAAATCATCAAAGGACAATTCCTGCAAACTTTATCAACTAGCACATATTTGCCTAAGGGGTTTGTCACTTTAATCACAATTCAGTAGACTCAACAAGAAAATTATTAGTAGATACCAAATTCACACAAACCTAAGAATGAGTTGATCCAGGATCAATCAATGTAATAACATTAGTATCATAAAGAGAAAATGTACCAGTCATCACATCTGGAGATGACGCATCCTCACGAGCACGAATGGCATAAGCTCTAGCAGGTGCTCTGGCCTCAAATGTCACAGCTGTATCTTTTGTTCCACCTTTATTGTTAGTTCCATTCCCAGTATTTCTCGGTGGCCTACCTCTATTGGTAGTATTACTCGACCTTGCACTCTAAAATTGTTCTTTCTCAGCCATTTCAGGGCAATCTCAGATAAAATGCTCTTGAGAACCACACTTAAAACAAGCTCGGTCATTCATCCTACACTCATTGGGATGTCTTCTTCCACAATGCTGACATTCAGGTTTGTTAGACCTAACATTACCCACACTTGCCACTGAAGTAGCTTGGGACTTAAAACTTGAATATTGCTTCTTGCGGTCTCTATGCGAATACCCAATTGATACATTCAAATGAGAATACATTTCTCTAGATTTCTTTGACTGAGATTGAAATGACTTACTCATCGGTCTTTTCTTACATCTCTAGCCTCACTCTCGGTCTTTCTTTTCTCTTTGCTTAGCTCTTTAGCTTTGCAAGCTCGTTCAACCAATACAACAAATTCCTTTAGTTCCAAGATTCCATCTAACAGTTGGATGTCCTCATTTAGTCCATCTTCTAATCTTTTACACATAATAGCCTTGGAGGAAACACACTCTCGGGCGTACTTACTGAGCCTGAAAAATTCTCACTCATATTCTATCACTAACATTCGGCTCTATTTCAGCTCAAGAAATTCTTTACATTTTTGATTGATGAACCACTGGCTAATATATTTCTTTCGAAATTCCTCTTGAAAGAACTCCCATGTAACCCTCTCTCTCGGCACCACAGATACTAGCGTGTTCGACCAGTGATATGCTGTGTCCCTTAATGACGATATGGCACATTTCAAACATTTTTTAGGTGTACATGATAATTCATCAAATACCCTGATAGTATTCTTAAGCTAGAACTCGGCTCTCTCGGGGTCATCATCTACATTATCCCTAAACTCCTTAGCCCCTATCAACCGGATGCTTACTCTATCTTACCATATCCACACCTTGAGGAACTACGGAAATCGATTGGGGATAAAGAGGGAGTGAAGGATGTTGAGCATTCAGATTTGTTCGAACAAACTCTGAATACCACTCGTTCATCATGTGGAGGAAGGCTTCCTAGCCCCTGCTCCTTGACTGACAGTGGGATGTTTATTTTCAGATGACGCTACCCCTTGAGTGGCAATCGATGCATTACTTTCTACATCACCAGCTACAGATCGGTCAAGATCCATTTACTATATGAAAACATAGTTTAAAATTGTCAAGAGTCACCACACTATCACAGTTCATATATGGCATGTATAGCTAGACTCTTACACCCACTAAGCTAGTCCGAGAATCGACTAAACTATAGCTCTGATACCACTAAATGTAACAACCTTTTACCTATATTCGACACCAAAATAGGGTACAAGGCATTATCGAACTTAAATGCAAGCAAACATACATTCCCGAGCCATAAATTTTTGTTCATATTAAAACTTTTTACACTCAATCATAAAGTCCATAATTCGAGCGTATTGTGACAGCCCTAATTTGACCCTAGTCGAAATGTGGTTTCGGGACCACAAAACCGAGTCATAAAATTTAGTTAAAATTTTATTTGCATATCTTATATGTGTGATAGTACTTGTATAAAAATTTGATGTTTTAATTTTATCTTAGGAATGTGAATTTTGCTTGAAAGGATCTAGTTGAGAGACTTAGAAAATTATGATAGGTAAATAAGTAAGGACCAAATAGTATTAAAATAGGAAAGTTTGGGTTTGCATGTCAAAGTGCCCAATTCATGTTAAGTGGCCGGCCAAGCATGGTTCCATTCCTCCAAGTTTATGTTGTTTATTATTTAATATTGGTAAGTAAATTAAAATAAATTAAAGAAAGGAATTAAAAAGGAAAAGATGAATAAAATAAGGAGGGAAGAGGGAGTGTTCATTTTTTTTTCTTTGGCTATTGCAGTGAGTGAGGAGAAGGAAGGGAGATTTGGTTATTTGATTTTGGCTTGGAAGATGGCTAGAATGAGGTATGTATTGAATGATTCTTGAAAATCTATGCATGTTTGAGATGGTTAGTTCAAATTCTACTCATCCTATAGATTAGACTTAGGATTTTGAGGTTGAAATTCGGCCAAGAAGCTTGAAACACTTAGTAGATGTGTTAATGTCATTAAAATGGATAGTAATGTAGGATATGCTGAATGGTTAATTGATTTTAACTTAAAAGTTGAGGTTAAAATGGGTTAAGTGATTGCCGAATCTAATTTAGGGGTGGAGGATTGTGTTCATGTTATATTGGATAGGTAGAGGTTGTAATGAGGTTGAAATTGTTGAATTGTTAGTTGGGTAACAAATGAAGCAATCGGCCATATGGGGTAAAAATGGGATGCTCATTTTAGTTGTTGTTTCATTTTTGTGAGAAATGGGTCAAGTGTTCATGAGATGAAATTTTGTGATTAGACGAATTAAAAGTAATAGTATAGTTGATATATATATACATATTCGGCCATCACTTAGGAGCTTATGTGATGTTGAGTTTAAGCTTTGCATATGCGGCTATATATACATATATATGTAAGCCCATTCGTGATATTACCTTAGGACTATGTATATATATAACCGACAAAAAATGGGAAAATTAGCAAAGGTGATTGCCGAATGTCCAAGTATGCATATGCATGTGTGATTGGATTATTGAAAGTATGGTAATTGCATAAGGTTATTAGCCGAATAGCTAAGAACATAAGGTAGCAAGATAAAAATTTTACCATGTCGTTCCGTATGTCATAAAATCATTAAAATGTGAATACCAATATATGTAGCAAAGCGGTTGAATGAGTTAATTTATTTGTTTAAGCTCAAGATCCTAAAGGAGAGGCGTCCAACAAGGGGAAATCGAAGGTCATCGAGTAGCCGACTTGGAATTATTTTACCCAACACAAGGTAAGTCATTAAGCATATAGTTGGTATTGATTTAAATGATCGTAATACCTATGCAATTGTGTTTAATGAGATGAAATGTATACAAATGTATATGTATGTAGAGATGAAATTGTCGAATGTAAAAAGGAAGTGAAGCGTATAGAGTGGCTGGTTTTCGGCACTAAGTGTGCGGGCAATAAGTGTTCACGGTTGTGAGATTGGCACTAAGTGTGCGGGCTTGAAATGCATGGCACTAAGTGTGCGAGTTTAAAGTACATGGCACTAAGTGTGCGTGGTTGATTATTAAGCACTATGTGTGCGAACCCACTATATATATATATTTTCTATCAATTATTTATATTAAGGGTGCGACCTTACCGAGTCGATTTCGGACAGCGGAAAGGGTAAGTACCTTGAGTTCATGGCTAATAGGTGCTATGTTTATATTTGGAGTTGAGCGTGGTAAGTTTTGAACCTATGTGATGATTATAATTGAAGTCACGTACATAAGGTTCATCGTGGAATAGGTGAAAGTTCGTTTAGTTGTATGATTGTAACGAAAATAAAATGATGTATGGAAATGCCTCAATTATTCTATTGAATAGCGTATGAAATGTCAATGTAGGACTTGGAATGAGATTGAATCGTAAGGTCTAAGAAACTATGGCATAGTTCGGTATGGATGGAGTACTTAGCCTCATTTCGTTGTTTCCTCTTGTGAAAATTTTATTAATGGATGGTAGTGTAATGCTTATGACTTACTGAGTTATATACTCATTCGGTGTTTGCTTGTCACCTATTTTAGGTTTCTTGGACTCGACTTTTTGCGTACTCGGGACCGTCATCAAAGTCATCACACCGGCTAGCAACTTTTGGTATTTTCTTCTTAGTTGGTCTAGGAGAACATTTCGGCATGTATAGGCTATTATGTTTTGTTGAAATTTGGTATGTAAACTTTTAGCCATGCGAAAATGGCATAAATGTTCGGTTGGATTTGGTTCTATGATGTTTGGACACAAGTCTTGGTAATTCGGTTTTGGTTGAGTATTGGTTGAGGTCTACTCGATTATTATGCCATATGTCATGGCTGATTATTTTCGGTGTTAAATTCATGATTTGGTAATAGTGTAGTAGGGAGATGCTCGGTGATGATTAGCCTTTGGCATGGCTAGTCATGGTCATAAATTATGACATGTATGATGAATTATTAGTTAGATCAAGGAAAAATCATGAAATAGGCATAGTTTGTTTTGGTAACAGATGCTGACAGCAGCAGTGATGTGAGATTGAAAAATCACTAAATATAGTAGAAATGGAATTAAATAATGAATAAATTATGAAATCGAAGATTGATGAGTCTAATTTCATATGGAAGAAACGAAACAACCATATGAGCTGTATGTTAAGAGTTAATTAAATTCTTGTGAAACAGGGCCAGAGCGATTTCTGGATCCCCTGTTTTGACTTAGAAAATTCACCGTAAATTTTATCGAGATAATTAGAGGTCGTACCTTATATGTAAAAATTCATTACCGAGTCTAGTTTCATTAGAGACAAACGGCATAGGCATTGAAGCCCTGTATAGGGAGATATTTAAATCTTAAGGTACAGAGGTCAGTGTAGTTGAACCTTGAAACAGGGGAGACTTTAACAAATAAACTGTACTAATTGGCCCAACCAAAAATTCTACAAAAATTCCCCCATATAGATATATGAGTCTAATTTTGGGAAAAATTTACGGAATTGGATTTCGAGTTTCATAACTAGAAATATGATTTTTAAAGCGACCACGATACAGTAGCCAGCTTGCCTGGAACAAAAAAAAATAGGGGGAAATAAATGAACTAAGCCGGTAACACCTCGTGTTCGATTTCCGGTAATGGCCATGAGTTTGGGGTGTTACACGTACGATGCCCAAAAAATAAATTTGAAGTGGTTCGAGACTAAACCAAAAACTTTAGAAATATTTTTACAACACTTGGAAAATTTTTCACTAGACAGGGGTCACACGCCCATGTCCCTACCCCGTGTAACTCCCTGTTTTTCACCCAAGAACAAATTGAAGACACACGGCCAAGTCACATGCATGTACGCTAGGCTGTTGGTAGATTAAAAAATTTTCATTTTTCATGAAATAGGTGCAGACTTCACACGCCCATGGCACACGCCCGTCCCTGAGGCCGTGTCATCCACACGGTTGAGACACACATTTGTGTCTCTGCTCGTGTGCTCATGCTCGTGTGGTCAATTTTGAGCATTCTATTTTGTAAAAATTATGTAACACCCCTTACTCGTGCCCAAGACCGGGATTAGGTACGAGGTGTTACCGCTCGCAAACGAGATCATTCCAAAAAAATAGATTATAAAATTTTGTTTCCAAATTAAAACCAATTAAAAAAATCATATTGTCCCTATTATGGACCTATAAGGCCCAAATCATACTTTATTAGCGGTCCGGGACTAAACTAGGGACTATAGAAAATTTTAATAAAGTTCTTAGGGTTACACCTCACACGCCCGTGTGAAGGAAAAGCACACGCCCGTGTGGTTGGGGACACACACTTGCCCCTCACTCGTGTTGAATTATTGGATTTATTTTCCATTTCAAACCTACAGGGCCTTTTAGCCGGCCAAGCACACGCCTATATCCCTGGCTCGTGTCCCTCACATGGCCTAGACACTCCCGTGTCATCGCCCGTGTCCAAAAACTCAGACATTTTGTTTATGATGTCATCATTCCTTTTGAGGCACACGGCCAAGGCACACGCCCATGTGCTAGGCCATGTCCTCCACACGATTGAGACACATGGCTGTGTCTCTGCTCGTGTGTTTACTCATTGCCAATTATGACCTAACAATCTCCTAATGATTTGATGCCATATCGCATTAACTATCTAATGAAATATTCAAGCATGACATGCACAATTAGTAGGTTTACAACCTTTATCAAAATGAGCCACATCCTATGGCCATATACAAAATGAATAAGTATATCATTCAAGCCCTTACATTGGCTAGCCAAATGACACATATAACAAAATAACCAAGAATCCTATACATGCCATTAAACAAAATAAAAGTATCTATATACCAAAGCAGAACAAGTCAATAGTGTTGACAGTGTTCCAACCATCTTCCAATCTTCACGAGTCCACGAGCTCTGTAAGACAGGGAAAAAAGAAGGGGGTAAGCACTTATATGCTTAGTAAGTACGAATAACTGGAAAGTACAGTTATAGGTTAATTAGCATACAACCATATTAGGCAATAATTCCAACAAGTATGAAGTAGTTTCCCTATCACATGAACTCAATCATTAAGTTAGTCTCATATCAATACATCATATCATTAGTCTTAAATGAGCTCATCAATTCAATATTTTTCATCTCTATTTCTCATGTTAATCTCGTTGAATTTCTCGAAAATCTCGATGGATAGCCCAATTACCGTCAAGTCATACAAGTGATCATCTCTAGTACGCACTCCCGTAAAAATTACATCTTACGTTGGGATTACTAGTCTAGGCTAAATCCCTTGTAGTAATAACTCATAGAGCAATGTCGGGATTACCAGTCCAAGGTAAATCCCTTTTAACAACAATTGCTCTCATAAGCTCGGATCTGAATTGCCAGTCTAGGCTAAATTCAGTCCTCAATCAGATTACCCGTCTGGGCTAAATCCTTAATGCACCCATATTCTTCGGGAGGCTCGACCACTCAAGGAACACCCGTCCGGGCAAGATCCTTTCTATTTTGAGATCATCGGATTACCCGTTCGGGCTAAATCCTTTTCTGCAACACATACAGGATCTCATGTCATGTAAGCCATAATTTATCCATCGGATTTCCCTTTCTATTTCACTTGGAACATTTAACATCTTTTCATTTACGCTAGCACATTTCATGGATTATCATCCAATGAGTATCAAAATTTTCATATATTCAAGAACATGCATTACAAGTATATTAAGAGCTTACTTTGGGTTATACGAACTTACTTAGTAGTCGCTTCAAATTCGTGTATCAGTTATTCCGAAACCTTTCGTTTTCCATAGTTGACCTCTGAAATTGGTTCCTTGGGGTCTATATCAATAAAATTAGAATATTAATACATCACATTTTTCATTTTAGGATTAAAACTCACCCCTAGGCAAAATGACTATTTTGCCCCTACCCTTTCACAATATTTACAATTTAGTCCTAAGGCTCGTATAATGAAATACATGTAATTTCTTAGCTACCCAAGCCTAGCCAAACATTATTCACAGTTATAGCAGCCCATGTTTTTCCTTCATTCCATATTTTTCTACCCACTTTCACAACTTTTACAATTTAGTCCTCTAAGCCATTTCCATGAAAAACCACTTAGTAAAAGTTGTTTACCATCCTTTAAACTCTCATATTCCTTCATAAATCATCAAAACACAAACATCTCATGCATGGGTAATTTTCTAAACATGAACCCTAGCATTAGGTATGGGTAGAAATAGAAAGAGCATGTTACGAGGATCTCAAAAATACGAAGAACATTAAAAACAAGGCTAGGATTGACTTACTATCAAGCTTGAAATGTTGGAAAACCCTAGATATGGAGATGCCTAGAATTTCAGCAGCATGGAGAAGGAAATGAACTGATTTTAGCTTGATTTTTCCCTTTTTATTGAGTTTATTACGAAATGACCAAAGTGCCCTTCCTCGCTAAACTTCCAAAATTTTCAATGCATGCCCATTTTTGTCCAAGAACTTAGAAATTGGGTAAATTACTCTTTTGGGACATCTAATTAATATTCCAAAGCAATTTTATACAAATTGCTTTTAGAACCCAAGTTTTACTATTTATTCAAATTGGTCCCTAATTTCCAATTGGACACCTTACATATAGAATTTATTCATGAAACTTTAACACATGCTTATTCTCATATCCTAGACCTCATAATGATTTTCAAATAATTATTTTAACGTCGAATTTGTAGCCCTGAAACCACTATTTTGACTAGTGCCTAATTTGGGATGTTACATTTCTCCCCCTTAGGGACTTTCGTCCTCGAAAGTCTTACCTGTAAACAGGTCCAGATATTGACTTCTCATAGTTTCTTCGGGCTCCCATGTAGCCTTCCACTCTGTGTCGATACCATAAAACTTTCACCAAGGCTATATTCTTATTCCTCAACTGTTTGACTTCTCGAGCCAAAATCTTGACAGGTTCTTCACCATAAGACATATCCGGTCTAATTTAACTTCCGTAAGTGAAATCACATGGGAGGGGTCTAACCGATACCCCTGTAACATGGATACCTGGAATACATCATGAATTTTTTCTAATTCAAGTGGCAATGCTAAACGGTAGGCTAATGGTCCAAGTCTTTCAATGATCTCATATGGTCCGATAAATCGCGGACTCAATTTGCCTTTCCGGCCAAATCTTAATACCTTTTTCCATGGAGACACTTTCAAGAGTACTTTATCTCTGACTCAAAACTCAATCTCTTTTCTTTTCAAATTAGCATACGACTTTTGCCTATCCGATACCGCTTTCAAGTAATCCCGTGTCACTTTAACCTTTTCCTCAGTTTCCTTGATTAAATCAACTCCATGAATCTGACTTTCCTTGAGTTCTATCCAATACAGTGGAGTTCTACACTTCTTGCCATACAAGGCCTTATAGGGTGCCACTTTCAAACTCGTCAGGAAACTATTGATGTAAGCAAATTGCACCAATGGTAAGTATTTTTCCCAACTACCCTGAAATTCAAGGACGCAACACCGTAACAAGTCCTCAAGAACCTAAATCATCTGCTCAGACCGACCATCAGTCAGTGGGTGAAAAGCCGTACTAAAATGCAACTTTGTACCCAAGGCTTCCTGCAGCTTCTTCCAAAATCTCAAAGTAAATCTTGGGTCTCTACCTGAAAAATATATAACGGTACCCCGTGTAATCTCACAATTTCAGATACATACAACTCGACCAATTTGTCAAGAGAATAATCTATCTGTACCAGAATGAAGTGAGACGACTTCGTCAGTCTATCAATCACAACCCAAACAACATCTATCTTTTTCAGTGTCAATGGTAATCTCGTCACGAAATCTATAGTAATCCTATCCCACTTCCACACGGAGACCATCACAGGCTGTAACAAACCTGAAGGTACTTGGTGTTCAGCTTTGACTTGCTGACATATCAAGCATTTTGATACAAATTTAGAGATGTGTCCTTTCATGCCATTCCCCCATTACATTTTCTTCAAATTGTTGTACATCTTGGTACTTCCCGAATGAATAGACAAACGGCTATCATGTGCCTCTTGCAAAATTTTTTGAATAAGCTCGTCGTCTCTCGGTACAGAGATCTCTGAACATCAAGCAACCGTCAGAACCAATCCTAAAATCTAATTCAGTGCCTGACTAGCATTGAGCTCTCTTAGCTTGCAAGTCACTATCCTTGATCTATGTATTGCAAATTTCTTGTAGAAATGTCGGTCTGGCTCTTAACTCTGCAAAAATTGAACCGTCATCTAACAAGGTCAATTTCGTGCTCAAAGCTCTCAAAACAAACAAGGATTTTCTACTCAGTGTATCGACGACCACAGTCGCCTTTCCCGGGTGGTAATCAATGATCAACTCATAATTTAATCAACTCTAACCATCTCCGCTATCCCAAATTCAATTCCTTTTGAGTCATCAAGTGCTTCAAACTCTTGTGCTTAGTGAATACACGACATGTCTCACCATACAAATGGTGTCTCCAAATCTTTAGGGAAAATACAATAGTTGCTAGCTCCAAGTCATGTGTTGAATAATTTTTCTTGTGTGGTTTCAATTGCAAAAATCTTTAAGAAAAATACACTAGTACTATAGCTTCGGTCAGCAATGTCTTCAGTTTCTCGAAACTCTGCTGACACTTCTCTGACCATTCAAACTTAACATCTTTTTGCAAAAATCTTGTCGAAGGAGTTGAAATCATCAAAAATCCTTTTACAAAACGTCGGTAGTAGCCGGCCAAGCCTAAAAAGCTTCTAACCTCAGTTATGTTCTTCGGCAGTTTCCACTCGACAATAGTATATATCTTATTCGGATCAACTCGGATGCTATCACATGTAATAATGTGACCTAAAAATCCTACCTTTCGAAGCCAAAACTCGCTTTTGCTAAACTTAACATACAATTTCTTGTCTCGCAAGGTCCATAAAATAGTCCTCAGATGTTCAGCATGCTCAGACTCATTACGGGAATAGATCAAAATATCATCAATGAATACCACAAAAAACTTGTCCAAGTATGATCAGAAAACACGATTCATTAAGTCCATAAACATGGCTGGGGTGTTTGTTAGACCAAAAGGCATGACCAGGAACTCAAAATGACCATACCTCATCCTGAAAGCGGTCTTAGGCATGTCCGACTCTTTAACTCGCAACTGGTAGTAACCAGACCTCAGATCTATTTTTGAAAATACAGTTGCTCCTCTCAATTGATCAAACAGATCACTGATCCTCGACAACTGATACTTGTTCTTGATTGTTACCTTGTTAAGCTGTCGATAGTCTATATATAGCCTCATCAAACCATCTTTCTTCTTTACAAATAATACTGGAGTACCTCAAGACAAAAAGCTCGGTCTTACGAAACCTGCATCCGTCAATTCTTGCAACTGTCCTTTTAACTCTTTTAGTTCAGTTGGTGCCATCCTATACAGAGCAATAGAGATAGGAGCTATTCCAGGCACCAGCTTAGTACCAAACTCTACTTCTCTAACAGGAGGTAATCTGGGTAGCTCTTCCGGAAACACATCTGGATACTCGCATACTATTGGTACTGATTCCAACTTCAACTTAGATTCTTTAGTATTCAACACGAAAGCAAGGTAGGCTTCATATCCTTTTCTCATATACCTTTGAGCCATCAATGAGGTAATCACAATTGGCAGAGTATCCAACTCATTTGAATCAATCCGAAGAATCTCACTATCTGAACATTTCAATTCCATATACTTGCTACCACAATTTACAATCACATCATGCACAGCTAACCAATCCATGCCAAGTATTACATCGAACTCATCAAATGGCAATAACATAAGGTTAGCCAGAAAACTATGACCTTGAATCGTCAAAGGACAATTCTTACAAACTTTATCAACTAAGACTGACTTGCCTAGAGGGTTTGACACCTTAATCACAAATTCCATAGGTTCTACAAACATATCCATGCTAGACACCAAGTTCATGTAAATGCACGAATGGGTTGACCCTGGATCAATTAAGGCAATGACACGAGTATTATGATAGAAAATGTACCCGTGATGAAATTGGGAGCAGAGGCTTCCTCTTGAGCCTGTATTGCATAAGTTCTTACCGGGGCTCGAGCCTCTAATTTTGCAATAGCATTCTTAGCAACAGTTCAGCTGCCACTTGCACTTCTAGGATGTCTTGGGGATCTACCTCGAGAAATAGGAGCATTCAGCTACGGGGCTAATTCAACATCTTTATTAGCTCACTCCGGGCAGTCTTTCAGAAAAAGGTTAAGAGACCCACATCTAAAACATGCTCCACTCTTCATTGGCACTCTCCGAAGTGAAATTTGTTGCAGCTTTTACATGTTGGCTTTTGATCATCTACGCTCCCCACACTAGTTACCATAGGGGAAGTAGACTTCGGGTTATATCGTTTGGAGCTTCTTGCTCTACCCGAATATCCTACCGATGAAGTTGATGACTTCTCGATTTCTTTGTGGGGAAGAAGTGTGCTAAACTGCGAGACATCTTACTCGAAACTCGAGCTTCTCTCTTGGCTTGCTTTCTTTCATTATTTAGTTCTTCAGCCTTCTTGGCCCGACCAGCTAATGCGACAAATTCTCGTAATTCTAGGATCCCAATTAGTAACTTAATTTCCTCATTCAGGCCTTCCCCGAAGCGCTTACACATTTCTCCCTCTGATTGGACCCATTCTGTTGCTTACTGACTTAGCCTTACGAATTCTCTTACATATTCTGATAAGGTCTTATTTCCTTGTTTGAGTTTCAGAAACTCCTTCCTCTTCGAGTCTAAAAACCTTTGACTAATGTATTTCTTTTTAAACTCAGCTTGGAAGAAATCCCATGTAATGTCTTCTTTTCGTACCACTGAGGATACCGTCTTCCATCAGTGGTATGCAGTATCTTTCAGAAGAGATACAACACACTTCAAGCATTCCTCGGGCATACATGACAATTCATCCAAAACTCACACAGTGTTTTTGAGCTAGAATTCAGCTCGTTCCGCATCATCCTCGAGCTTAGCCCTAAACTCTTCAGCCCTTTATTTCCTAAGTTTATCTACTGGGGTCTTACCAAATCTCGCCGGTTCCACAACCCCTGGTACTTCATTAGGTCGGTTAGCAGGTGGAGGTGGAGGTGGAGGTGGTATTTCAGGATAATTTCTCAAGTATTCCCTGAACCACTCATCCATCATATCGAAAAAGGCTTCTCTCGCCTCTTCTCTACCTTCAAAAATGCATAATTTGTATAATCATTTCAAGTACTAAACTTACCTTAATTCCATGCCAAACACATCAAAGAAAAACACACCTCCTAAATTAAGCTAATTTTATGGCCTAATATGCATCATGCATTGCATTACTCATTACCAAATCACCAAAACCAAACACATCAAACATATTAACCATGAACATATAAAACCAAACTTAAGCATAATGATCAAGCCATTTTCACATGGCCTAATATATACAACTCAAAATCAAACATAATATAACAAGCCTATACATGCCATATGTTCAAAGTTTCAAACTTATAAAATACCAAAATAATGATCGATAGTGTGGCGAACTTCCTTGACGATCCCCGAGCTCGTAACTAGCTTTCCAAAATCAATAAAAAAATTAACACGCACACACAGTAAGCTTAAATAGCTTAGTAAGTCATAAGAAAATATATCAACAAATGAATATTAACATTATAATATCACTTCGCCGAATTTAAACAATCACATGTATATATAAATCACCTTTTATAACATGCATAATTTGTATAATCATTTCAGGTACTAAACTTACCTTAATTTCATGCCAAACACATCAAAGAAAAACACACCTCCTAAATTAAGCTAATTTTATGGCCTAATATGCATCATGCATTGCATTACTCAATAACGAATCACCAAAACCAAACACATCAAACATATTAACCATGAACATATAAAACCAAACTTAAGCATAATGATTAAGCCATTTTCACATGGCCTAATATATACAACTCAAAATCAAACATAATATAACAAGCCTATACATGCCATATGTTCAAAGTTTCAAACTTATAAAATACCAAAATAATGATCGATAGTGTGGCGAACTTCCTTGACGATCCCCGAGCTCGTAACTAGCTTTCCAAAATCAATAAAAAAATTAACACGCACACATAGTAAGCTTAAATAGCTTAGTAAGTCATAAGAAAATATATCAACAAATGAATATTAACATTATATTATCACTTGGCCGAATTTAAACAATCACATGTACATATAAATCACCTTTTATAACATGCATAATTTGTATAATCATTTCAGGTAATAAACTTACCTTAATTTCATGCCAAACACATCAAAGAAAAACACACCTCCTAAATTAAGCTAATTTTATGGCCTAATATGCATCATGCATTGCATTACTCATTACCGAATCACCAAAACCAAACACATCAACCATATTAACCATGAACATATAAAACCAAACTTAAGCATAATGATTAAGCCATTTTCACATGGCCTAATATATACAACTCAAAATCAAACATAATATAACAAGCCTATACATGCCATATGTTCAAAGTTTCAAACTTATAAAATACTAAAATAATGATCGATAGTGTGGCGAACTTCCTTGACGATCCCCGAGCTCGTAACTAGCTTTCCAAAATCAATAAAAAAATTAAAACGCACACACAGTAAGCTTAAATAGCTTATTAAGTCATAAGAAAATATATCAACAAAAGAATATTAACATTATAATATCACTTGGCCGAATTTAAACAATCACATGTACATATAAATCACCTTTTATAACATGCATAATTTGTATAATCATTTCAGGTACTAAACTTACCTTAATTTCATGCCAAACACAACAAAGAAAAACACACCTCCTAAATTAAGCTAATTTTATGGCCTAATATGCATCATGCATTGCATTACTCATTACCGAATCACCAAAACCAAACACATCAAACATATTAACCATGAACATATAAAACCAAACTTAAGCATAATGATTAAGCCATTTTCACATGGCCTAATATATACAACTCAAAATCAAACATAATATAACAAGCCTATACATGCCATATGTTCAAAGTTTCAAACTTATAAAGTACCAAAATAATGATCGATAGTGTGGCGAACTTCCTTGACGATCCCCGAGCTCGTAACTAGCTTTCCAAAATCAATAAAAAAATTAACACGCACACATAGTAAGCTTAAATAGCTTAGTAAGTCATAAGAAAATATATCTACAAATGAATATTAACATTATAATATCACTTGGCCGAATTTAAACAATCACATGTACATATAAATCACCTTTTATAACATGCATAATTTGTATAATCATTTCAGGTACTAAACTTACCTTAATTTCATGCCAAACACATCAAAGAAAAACACACCTCCTAAATTAAGCTAATTTTATGGCCTAATATGCATCATGCATTGCATTACTCATTAACGAATCACCAAAACCAAACACATCAAACATATTAACCATGAACATATAAAACCAAACTTAAGCATAATGATTAAGCCATTTTCACATGGCCTAATATATACAACTCAAAATCAAACATAATATAACAAGCCTATACATGCCATATGTTCAAAGTTTCAAACTTATAAAATACCAAAATAATGATCGATAGTTTGGCGAACTTCCTTGACGATCCCCGAGCTTGTAACTAGCTTTCCAAAATCAATAAAAAAATTAACACGCACACATAGTAAGCTTAAATAGCTTAGTAAGTCATAAGAAAATATATCAACAAATGAATATTAACATTATAATATCACTTGGCCAAATTTAAACAATCACATGTACATATAAATCACCTTCTATAACATGCATAATTTGTATAATCATTTCAATTACTAAACTTACCTTAATTTCATGAACATAACTTCGCACGTACCTGAACCATTTCACTCGATTTCACATTCGATCTTAACTTAACATTGCCCGTTGAACCATTCAGAATCAATAAGGATACTCAGATAGCTCAAAAAACTCGTACAATGCCTACGTCCCAGACGAGGTCTTACATGTAATCAACTATCGATGCCACTGTCCCAGACAGGGGCTTACACGAAATCATATACGATGCCAATGTCCCAGACATGATCCTCCACATAAATCTCTAATCGATGCCAATGTCCCAGACGTAGTCTTACACAAAATCACATATCGTAATCTTATGTCATGACAAATGTATCCTAACTATTCCTAAGGTTTGTACGGGGCTTTTGGACATAGTAATTCGATAAATTCAAGCTCGTATGTAATGCTCCCATGCTTAATTCAATCCGGCATATACACATACATTTGTAAAAATTCAATTCGGCACTTATAAAATATATACATTCGAATTTAACGACATTTATTTACTTATGAACTTACCTCGGATAGAGATGAACGAACTAGAGCGACTATTCAACAACTTTTGATTTCCCCCGATCCAAATTTGTTTTCCTCTTTTCTTAATCTAAATTAGTACAAATTAGACTTATTTAATCACATATGTACTCAAATTCACCCAAAAACACATAAAAGGGCAATTTGCACTTTAACCCCTGACATTTCACATTTTTCACCATTTAGTTTGTATTTCACAAAACACAAAATACATATAATTTCATTATACTCTAGTATAGCCAAATTTTACTAAGGTTCATAGCAGCCTATTTCTTTCATTTATTTCACATTTTAACCCCTCAATTTACAAATTTTATAATTTAATCCTAAATAGACATTTTTACCAAAAATCACTTAATTAAGCATATTAATCTAACAACATATTTTTATTTTCCGTCATCAAACAACAAAAACCACAAGCTATCATCAATGCCAATTCATGAATACATCATCAAATTCAAAAATTCAAGCATGGGCTAGCTAGTATTCGAAGCAACGATCTTAAAAACGTAAAAAATTATCAAAAATCGAGCTAAACACATACCTAAATTTAAGAACACAAGGGTCGAACCTAACTTTCTCTTTTATTTCTTTTTCCTTTGCACTTTCGGTCAAAGATGAATGAAAATCCATGGCCATTTGATTTGTTTATTTTTATTATTACATAATATTAAACATTTACAAATTTAACCTTATTAATATAATGATAAAGCCTATTAATATAAGCCCATTATCGTCTATGCATATTTCCAATGGTTAATTATCAACATAAAGACCCCACACTATAAAGGACATAGCAACTTAACACTTTAACAAATAGCTAGCCAATTTTACATTTTACGCGATTAAGTCCTTTTATTAAACCGAACACTCAAACGATAAAATTAAATCACGAAAATTTCACACATATAAATTAACATGATGTAGACACCAAAAATAATATTAAAATATTTTTCTGACTCAGATTTGTGGTCACCAAACCACTATTCTAAATAGGGTCTAAACCGGGTTGTTACAACTCTCCCCTCTTAGGGATTTTCATCCCCAAAAATCTTACCAGCGAATAGGTTTGGGTAACGTTCTGTCATAGCATCCTCGAGCTCCCACGTAGGTTCTTCAATCTCGTGTCGGTGCCATATGACTTTCACTAAAGAGATTTTTGTATTTCTTAATTCTTTAACCTCGTGATCTAAAATCCAGATCAGTTCTTCCTCATATGTCATATCGGATCGAATCTCAATCTCAGACGGGGAAATCACATGCAATGGGTTGTATCGATATCGTCTAAACATCGATACGTGAAATACATTGTGAATCTTTTCTAATTCAGGTGGTAACAATGATCTATAAGAAACCGGCCTGATACGCTCAATAATCTCATACGACCCAATAAATCTCGGACTTAATTTGCCTTTACGACTGAATCAGAGTATTTTCTTCCATGGAGATACTTTTAAAAACACTTTATTCCCGATCTGAAACTCAATATCTTTCCGTTTCATGTCTGCGCACGATTTCTAACGATCTGACGTTGTGTTTAGACTTTCACGTATCACTTTTACTTTCTGTTCAGTCTCTTTGATCAAATCGACCCCATCTATCTTATTCTCATTGAGCTCAGTCCAAATAAAGGTGTTTGACATTTGCGACCGTAAAAATCCTCATAATGTGTCACTTTTATACTTGATTGAAAGCTATTATTATATGCAAATTCAATCAATGGCAGGTATCGTTCCCATGTACCTTCGAACTGAAGAATACAACATCACTACATATCCTCGATTATCTGAATAATCTGCTCGGATTGACCATCTGTCTGCAGATGGAAAGCAGTACTAAAGTGTAGCTTCGTAACTAATGCATCTTGTTGTTTCTTCCAAAACCGCGATGTAAACCTCAGATCTCTACTAGAAACAATAGAAATAGGTACTCTATACAATCTCACAATCTGGGAAATGTACAACTTAGCAAGCTTAACAAGTGAATAATCTGTGCGAACCGAAATGAAATGAGCCAATTTAGTCAATCTATCAACAACAGCCCAGATTGCATCTTTCTTACTCGATGACAGAGGCAAACCCAATACAAAATCCATCGTGATTCTGTCCCATTTCCACTCGGGAATCATAATCTGCTGAAGTAACCCAGATGGAACCTGTTGCTCAACTTTAACTTGCTGACAAATTAAGTATTTTGAAACAAATTCCAAGATATCTCGTTTCATACCATGCCACCAATAAAGTTGTTTAAGATCATTATACATTTTAGTACTACCTAGATCAACAAATAACCAACTACTATGAGCTTAATTTCAAATCATCTAAATCAACTCTGAATTTCTCGGAACACATATTCAGCCTCTGAATCTCAAACAACCCTCAGCATCAACCCGAAATTCTGAATCAGTATTCAAATCACAATGAGCCTATTTTGCTAACAATTCATTATCGACTTTTTGAGCTTCGCAAATTTTCTGCATAAATAATGGTCTCACTTTCAACCAGCTACAATCGAGCCATCATCAGACGAAGAACAAACAGAGATTTTCGGCTTAAAGCATCAGCAACAACTTTGGCCTTTCTCAGATGGTAGTTAATCACTAGTTCGTAATCCTTTAACAACTCTAACCATATTCACTATCATAGATTCAGATCTTTCTAAATCATCAAATATTTTAAGCTTTTGTGTTCGAAATGAACGTGACATTTCTCACTGAATAGATAGTGACGCCATATCTTCAACGTAAACACAATAGCTGCCAATTCCAGATTGTGTGTCAGATAGTTCTTTTTGTGCGATTTTAACTGTCTTGAGGCATAAGCTATGACCTTGCCTTCCTGCATCAAAACATAGCCCAGACCATTCAAAGATGCATCACTATAAATGAAAAAATCTTTACTCGACTCTGGTTGAACTGGCATCGGAGCTTCGGTTAACAAAACTTTCAACTAATCAAAAAATTTCTGGCACTTTTCTGACCATTCGGACTTAAAATCTTTCTGAAGCAGTCTCATCACCGGAGTTGCAATCATAGAGAAACCTTTTACAAACCGTCTGTAATAACCAGCAGGTCTCAAAAAGCTTTAGACTTTGGAAACATTTCTCGGAGGCTTCCAATATAGTATTGTTGAAATCTTGCTCGGATCAACCCGAATGCCCGATACTGATACAACATGTCCTAAGAAACCAACTTCACACAACCAAAACTCACATTTACTAAACTTCACATACAATTGTTAATTACGCAAAGTCTGTAGCACTATTCTCAGATGTTCGGCATGCTCGAATTCATCACGGGAATAAATCAAGATGTCATCTATAAACACAACCAAAAATAGATCAAAATACAGTCTGAAGATTTGATTCATGTAACACCCCTTATCCAAGACCGTTGTCGGAGTCGAGCAACAGGCGTTACCAGACTTAGCTTACTAATTCGAGGCATAAAAATTTGCTTTTAAAATTTATATAGTTTCATTCATTCATTATGTCCCTAAAAACGGTCCTCAAGACCCTAAAACATGAAATTGAAATAGTTCGGGAACAAATCGAAATAATAAAAATTTTCCGATCCCTTAAACAAATCAAAACAATTTATTTCATCTTTCATAAATAAACTATCCATCTGGGTCATAGTCACTAAATAAATCATAACTCGAGTTAGAAACTCGAAATTCAAATCCGTAAATTTTAACTGAAACTAGACTTGTATATCTTCTTACTAATTCTTTTTTTAGAATTTTTGGTCCAGCCAATTAGCACAGTTTATTTGTTAAAATTTCCCTTGTTTC
This sequence comes from Gossypium hirsutum, assembly GCF_007990345.1. Classification (NCBI taxonomy): domain Eukaryota; kingdom Viridiplantae; phylum Streptophyta; class Magnoliopsida; order Malvales; family Malvaceae; genus Gossypium; species Gossypium hirsutum. Next base: position 38,487,970 of record NC_053434.1, on the reverse strand, counting down.
AGTGTTTGGCTACTTTGACCTTTGTTCACTACGAATTAATCTTCTCCCTATACAGAATTCAAATCACCATTCCATTTATTTCTCCTAAAAGTAGACTCAATAAGGAATCTATACATATAAAGTATAACTTCTAATTATTTTTTACAATTTTTAGTGAATTTCTAAAATCGAAATAGGGGATTTAGAAATCACTCTGACCCTGTCTCACCAAAATTCAAATATATCATAAAATAAAACTCCTTTCTTTACTCTATTTCTTTTATATGAAAATAGACTCTATAAGATTTAATTCTATATCTTATTCACTATCTAAATTCATTTCTACTATTTTTAGTGATTGTTCAAATTCACGTCATTACTGTTGTCCGATATTGTTTTAAAGCTAATTTCACCTTTTTCATGATTTCCATGGAATAACTAGCATTTAGGCATACATAACACCAAACAAGTCCTTGATTAGCCATTCTAATAGCTAATCATTATCAAGCATTTACATACCATTCATTAGCCATATCATAAGACCATACACACAAAAATGGCTACGATGCTATACATGCCATACTCAAAATGAAACGTCTACCTATACCAAAAACAATCCTTGTGATAGTGTGCCCGGACCTCCGACGTACTTTACGATTCCCGAGTTAACTTGACAAAACTATAAAAAGAAGGAAAATAAAGGGGGTAAGCATTAAGGTTAGTAAGTTTGCATGTAAATAAATAACAACATTCATAAGAATTATCTTACTACTTGGCATGATACTACTAAATGTAACTTCATTAATTGTCATAGACATATTTTAAACTTCTTCACTTACTCACTTACTTAAATACTTACTTACTTAATCAAATTTATTAATACATTTTACTTACCTTTTTCTTATCAAGCATACATGAACATTATATACTTACCTTTGCTCTTCTAGCATGAACTTGTCTTACCCTTTTTAGTATAACTCGTCTTACCTTACCTTACCTTACCTTGATATTCTCTTCAAATTTTCCGGTTGAACCACTTGGAATACTAAGGATACACGGGTACCTTACCATTTCCATGACTTGTCATGGTCTTACGTGGTATCCTTTTGAAACTTACCATTTCCATGTCTCGACATGGTCCTATATGGTATCCTTGCCTTATGAACTCACCAATGCCATGCCTTGGCATGGTCTTACATGAGACCTTTGCCTTATAGTAACTTATCAATACCCTGTCCTGATATCTTACATGATATCCTTGACTTAGAAACCTTTCCAATTGCCATGCCTTGCCATGGTCTTACATGGTATCCTTAAACCCTAATGTCATGACATTTGTATAATACACATTCCTAAGGTTCAACCGGGACTTTCTGAAATTACTTCTCCGTCAATTCATGCTTGAGTCTTCCTTGAATAATTTCATAAAATAAATTTACACATGCTGAAAATTAACAAAATTAACATAAAATAATAGAATATTGCATTTATTTACTGCAAACTTACCTCGAAAAAAATACGATCAACTATATCGATTTAGTCCACTATCTTTTTCTTTCCCTAGTCTAACTCTGGATTTCGTTCTTCTTGATCTATAATAACAAATGTAGCTTATTTAATACTCACATTTATTAAAACAGTCCTTGACTCAAACTTTGGAAAAATTACATTTTTGCCCCTAAACTTTTACATATTTACACTTTTGACCCAAGATTCGGAAATGAAACTTCATCCTATTTACTTATGTTTTTATGACATGCTGATCATTTTTCCCTTCTATGGCAACATCAAATTCTCACTCTAACATGTACTTATGAACATTAGGTATTTTTACCGATTATGTCGTTTTACTCGTTTTCACATGAAATCGCTTAGCAAAAGTTGTTTAACACAATTTCAAGATTTATATTCTACCATAAAACATCAAAATAAACATATTTCACCTATGGGTATTTTTTCAAATATAAACCCAAGGTTAAATTATTGCTAGAATAAGCTTAATTAAGTTACCGGGACTCCAAAAACGTAAAGAACATTAAAAATAGGGCTAAAACGGACTTACAATCGAGCTTGGAAGCTTGAAAAACCCTAGCTATGTCTTCCTCATGTGAAATTCGGCCAAAGGGTTGAAGATGGACAAAAATTGGCTTTTAATTTTGTTTTTAATTCATTTTAATAACTAAATGACCAAAATGCCCTTAATTAAAAACTATGGTGTTTTATCTTCCTTTAGGTATTTTTGTCCAGAAAAGTATAATGGTCTAATTACTATCCAAGGAACTCCACTTTAAAAACCCATTACTCACAAGTACTTAGTACCTTTGTGAACTAGAACACACATTTTACGACTTTTGCAATTTAGTCCTAAATATCAAATTGGACCCTCTATCGATAAAATTTCTAAACGATATTTTCACACAATCATGAAATCATGCCATAGAACTTAAAATGATAATAAATAAATTTTTCTACCTCAAATTTGTGGTTTTGCAACCACTATTCCATTTAGGCCCTATTTTGGGATGTTACATTTCTCCCCCTTTAGGGATTTTTGTCCCCGAAAATCTTACCTGTGAAGAAATTTGGGTACTATTTTCGCATAGCCTCTTCGGGCTTCCATGTAGCCTCATCTACCCCATGTCTATTCCATAATACTTTCACAAGTGCAATACTTTTTTTCCTTAATTGCTTTACCTCTCGAGCTAGAATCTTTACCGGTGCTTCACCGTAAGTCATGTCTAGCTGAATCTCAACCTCCGTCTGAGAAATCACATGCGTCGGATCTGAATGATAATGATGTAACATAGACACATGAAATACATCATGAATCTTCTCTAACTCAATCGGAAAAGCTAACCGATATGCTAATGGTTCAACTCTCTCAATCACTTCAAACGGTCCAATAAAACGTGGACTTAGTTTGCCTTTCTTGCGAAATCTGAGAACTTTCTTCCACAGGGATACTTTCAAAAACTCTTTGTCACCAACTTGATACTCAATCTCATTTCTCTTCAAATCTGCATTCGACTTCTGTCTGTCTGAAGCTGCTTTCAAGCAATCTCTGATGACTTTTACTTTCTCTTCTGTTTCTTTAACTAGATCAACCCAGTAAATCTGATTTTCCTTCAGCTCTGTCCAATACAAAGGTGTGCGGTATTTACGTCCATACAAAGCTTTATTAGGTTCTATCTTCAAACTCGACTAATAACTATTATTGTAGGCAAATTCTACAAATGGTAAGTACTTTTCCCAACTTCCTTGAAATTCCAGTACACAACATCTAAGAATATCTTCAAGTACCTGAATAACTCTCTCTGACTGACCGTCGATCTGAGGATGGAAAGCTGTACTAAAACTCAACTTTGTGCCCAAAGCTTCTTGTAACTTCTTCCGAAACCGTGAAGTAAATCTTAGATCTCTGTCTGAAATGATCAATAATGGTACCCCGTGTAGTCTGACTATCTCTGAAATATACAACTCGGCCAACTTGTCAAGTGAATAATCCTTACTAACTGGGATAAAATGAGCCGACTTCGTTAACTTATCAATCACAACCCATACTGCATCTTTTTTTCTTGATGTTAACGATAATCTTGTCACAAAATCCATAGTAACTCAGTCTCATTTTCACTCAGGGACTAGCACAGGCTGTAATAAACCTGAAGGTACCTGATGTTCAGCCTTTACCTGCTGACAGATCAAGCATCTAGAAACAAACTCTGAAATGTCCCTTTTCATTCCTACCCACCGACACATTTTCTTCAAACCATTATACATCTTTGTACTACCTGGATGAATAGACAAAGAACTACTATGTGCTTCCTGTAAGATCTTTCGAATAAGCTCATCATTCTTCAGTACACATACCCTGCCTTTAAACATCAAACTATCGTCAAAACTAATCTAAAAATCTGACTTTATATTTGACTCACACTTAGCTCTTTTGGCTAACAACTCACTGTCATTTTTCTGAGCTTACAAATTTCTTCAAGAAACATCGGTTTAGCTCTCAACTCAGCTAAGATAAAACCATCATCTGATAAGGCTAGACTAGTGTTCAAAATTCTTAATGCAAACAAATATTTCCTACTCAAAGCATCAGCAACAACGTTTGCCTTACCTGAGTGATAATCGATCACTAGCTCATAATCTTTAATCAACTCTAGCCATCTTCTTTGCCTCAAGTTAAAATCTTTTTGAGTAATCAAATATTTCAAACTTTTGTGATCAGTGAATATTCGGCACTTCTCACCGTACAAATGATGTCTCCAGATCTTCAGCGCAAAAACAATGGCAGCTAGCTCTAGATCATGTGTCGAATAGTTCTTCTCATGTGGCTTTAGCTGTCTAGAGGCATAAGTAATTACCTTTCCTTCTTGCATAAGTACACAACCAAGTCCATTCAAGGACGCATCACTGTAAATCACAAACTCCTTTCCTGGTTCTGGTTATACTAAAATAGGAGCTTCAGTCAACAATGCCTTTAACTTGTCAAAACTCTGTTGACACTTCTCAGTCCATTCAAACTTGACATCCTTTCGTAGCAATCTTATCAGCGGGGTAGCTATCATGGAAAATCCCTCTACAAATCGTCTATAATATCTGGCAAGTCCAAGAAAACTTCTGACTTCTGATACATTTCTAGGAGGCTTCCAATCAACAATAGCTGAAATCTTACCCAGATCAACCCTGATACCTTCACCTGAGACAATATGTCCAAGAAAACCAACTTCTCGTAACCAAAACTCACTTTTTCTGAACTTGGCATACAACTGATTATCTCTCAAAATTTGTAAAACTGTCCTCAAATGCTCTGCATGCTCAGTCTCATCATGAGAATAAATCAAGATATCATTAATGAACACAACTACAAACTTATCCAAGTACGGTCTGAGAATTCAATTCATTAAGTCCATGAAAATGGCAGGAGCATTAGTTAAGCCAAATTGCATCACAAGGAACTCATAATGACCATACCTAGTCTGGAAAGCAGTCTTCAACACATCTGACTCTTTAACTCGCAACTGATAATATCTGGATCTCAAATCTATCTTGAAGAACATAGTGGCTCCCTTCAATTGATCAAAAAAATTATCAATTCTAGCAGTGTATACTTATTCTTTACTGCTACCATGTTAAGCTGCTGATAATCTATGCACAATCTCATCGATCCGTCTTTCTTCTTTACAAATAGCACTGGTGCACCCTATGGTGAACTACTAGGTCTTGCAAAGCCTTTATCTGTTAATTCCTGCAACTGAGCTTTCAATTCTTTCAATTCCAATAGGGTCATTCTATAAGGAGCGATAGAAATGGGTGTGGTACCTGGAATCAACTCAATACCACACTCAACTTCTCTAATAGGAGGCAAACCTGGTAGTTCTTTCGGAAACACATCAGGAAACTCACATACCACATGCACTGATTCAATTTTAAATTCTAGATCTTTAATGCTCAACAAAAAATCAAGATAAGCTTCATACTCTTTTCTCAAACATTTCTGAGTAGGCATAATAGAAATCATGGCAAATGAATTATCTAACTCTTCTGAATTAACCCAAAGAGTTTCACCATTTTCACATTTCAACTCAATGAATTTCTTTCCACAATTCACTATCACATCATGTGTAGTCAACCAATCCATACCAAGAATCACATCAAATTCATCAAACGGCAATAGCATGAGATCGACTGGAAAACAGTGACCTCTAATCATCAAAGGGAAATTTCTACATACTTTATCTACTAATACATGCTTGCCTAATGGATTTGATACTTTAATCACAAATTTTGTAGGTTCTATAGGCATACTCATACTAGGCATCAATTTCATGCAAACATATGAATGGGTCGAACCCGAATCAATCAAAGCAATAACTCTAGTATCATGAAGAGAAAATGTGCCCGTAATCACATCGAGGAAGGATGCCTCTTCGCGACAACGGATAGCATAGGTCCTCGCAGGTGCTCTAACATCTGGCCTCACTGTTGAATCTCTAGATGCACCTCTATTACTTGTCCCAACTCCCGAATTTCTTAGTGGTCTGCTTCTGACAAAAGCGTTGCCTGATTTTACACTCTGTATTGCTTCTCTTTTAATCATCTCGGGACACCCCCGAATAAAATGGTCTGGTGCACCACATCGAAAACAACTTGTCTCAGTTGCTCGACACTGGCCTGGGTGATGTCGACCACATCGAGGACACTCTGGTCTATCAGGCTGAACACTGCAAACACTTGCAATCGAAATGGTTTGAGCTTTCGGACTCATAAATCTTCTGCCTCTGTTTTGGCTAGAATATCTAGCTGAAAAATTAGATCTAGCAGAGAACTCTCTAGGCCTCTTGGATGTAAACTGAAATTACTTGCTCATTAGTCTTTTCTTCATATCTTGCGTCTCAATTTCAATTTTGCCCTTTCTTTTGAATAGCTCCTCTGCCTTACAGGCTCTCTTAACTAGGACAACAAACTCTTTTATTTCTAGGACACCAACCGACAATTGGATATCATCATTAAGCCCATCCTCAAATATTTTGCACATAATAGCCTCTGTTGACACACACTCTCAAGCATAATTGCTGAGTCTAACAAACTCGCACTCATATTCAGTTACTGTCATATTACCCTGTTTCAACTCTAGAAACTCTTTTCTTTTCTGGTCAACAAACCTCTGACTGATGTACTTTTTACAGAATTCCTCCTGAAAGAAATCCCAAGTGACTCTCTTTTGGTACAAATGATATAAGTGTCTTTCACCAATGGTAGGCCGAATCTCTAAGAAGTGATACAACACATTTCATACATTCCTCAAGTGTGCAGGATAACTCATCAAAGACTCTGATAGTATTCTCAAGCCAAAATTCTGCCTTTTCTGCATCATCATCTTTTGTAGCTTGAAACTTTTCAGCTCCTTGTTTTCTAATTTTATCAACTGGTGGCTTTTCTCTTATAATCGTACCTGTGACTGGGGGAGCTACATGGGTGGTCTGATGATCATGAGGGGGTGGAGGTCTAATAGTTGGATTCGTACGAATGAACTCGACAAACCATTCATTTATAGCTTGGAAGAAGGCTTCTTGAGCCCCTCCTCCCTGACTAATTGTAATGGGCCTTTCACCAGTATCTGGTGGTACTATCCCTTCTGTGGGAGCCTGTGCGTTACTCTCTACATCATTTACACCAACTTGTTTGGGATCCAAAACTATAAAAGAAAACATTTTAAAATCGTCAGGAGTCGTCACACTATCAACATATAAGTATGGCATGTATAGCTAGACTCTTACTCACACTAAATATTCTAAGAACCGACTAAACCTTTGCTCTAATACCAATAAATGTAACACCCCTTACCCGAGACCGTCACCAGAGTCAAGCACGAGGCATTACCAGACTTAGCTTATTAATTCAGGGCATAAAAAATTGTTTTTAAAATTAATGTAGTTTCATTCATTAATTATGTCCCTGAAAAGGGTCCTTAAGACCCTAAAACATGAAATTGAAATGGTTCGGGAATAAATCGGAATCAATAAAAATTTTCCGATCACTTAAACAAATCAAAATAATTTATTTCATCTTTCATAAATAAATTGTCCATCTGTGTCATAGTCACTAAATAAATAATAACTCGAGTTACGAAACTTGCAATTAAAATTCGTAAATTTTAATTGAAACTACACTCGTATATCTTCTTACTAATTTTTTTATTAGAATTTTTTGTCTAGCCAATTAGCACAGTTTATTAGTTAAAGTTTCCCCTGTTTTAGTGTCCGGCTGCTCCAACCTTTGTTCACTACGAATTAATCTTCTCGCTATACAGAATTCAAATAACCATTCCGTTTATTCTCGCTATAAAGTATAACTTCTAATTATTTTGTTACAATTTTTAGTGAATTTTTAAAGTCAGAACAGGGGATTCAGAAATCACTCTGACCCTATCTCACCAAAATTTAAGCATCTCATAAAATACAACTTCTTTATTTACTCTGTTTCTTTCATATGAAAATAATCTCAATAATCTTTAATTCTATTTCTAATTCACTATCTAAATCCATTTATACTATGTTTAGTGATTTTTCAAATTCATGTCATTACTGCTGTCTGATACTATTTTAAAGCTAATTTCACCCTTTTCATGATTTCCATGGAATAACTAGCATTTAGACATACATAACACCGAACATGTCCTTGATTAGCCATTCCAATAGCTAATCATTATCAAGCATTTACAGACCATTCATTAGTCATATCATAAGATCATACATACAAAATGGCTACGATGCTAGACATGCCATACTCAAAATGAAACATCTAGCTATACCAAAAATAATCCTTGTGATAGTGTGCCCGGACCTCTGACGTACTTTATGATCCCCGAGTCAGCTTGACAAAACTATAAAAAGAAGGAAAATAAAGGAGGTAAGCATTAAGCTTAGTAAGTTTGAATGCAAATAAATAACAACATTCATAAGAATTATCTTACTACTTGGCATGATACTACTTAATGTAACATCATTAATTGTCATAGACATATTTTAAACTTTTTCACTTACTCACTTACTTAAATACTTTCTTACTTAATCAAATTTATTAATACATTTTACTTACCTTTTTCCTTATCAAGCATACATGAACATTATATACTTACCTTTGCTCTTCTAGCATGAACTTGTCTTACCCTTTTTAGTATAACTCGTCTTACCTTACCTTACCTTGATATTCTCTTCAAATTTTCCCGTTGAACCACTTGGAATACTAAGGATACACGGATACCTTACCATTGCCATGAATTTTCATGGTCTTATGTGATATCCTTTTGAAACTTACCATCGCCATGTCTCGACATGGTCTTACATGGTATCCTTGCCTTATGAACTCACCAATGCCATGCCTTGGCATGGTCTTACATGGGACCTTTTCCTTATAGTAACTTATCAATTCCATGTCTTGACATGGTCTTACATGATATCCTTGCCTAAGAAACCTTACCAATTTCCATTCCTTGGCATGGTCTTACATGGTATCCTTAAACCCTAATGTCATGACATTTGTATCATACACATTCCTAAGGTTCAACCGGGACTTTCTGAAATTACTTCTCTGTCAATTCATGCTTGAGTCTTCTTTGAATAATTTCATAAAATAAATTTACACATGCTATAAATTAGCAACATTAACATAAAATAATAAAATATTGCATTTATTTACCGCAAACTGACCTCGAAACAAAATACAATCAACTATATCGATTTAGTCCACTATCTTTTTCTTTCCCCTATCTAACTCTGGATTTCGTTCTTATTGATCTATAATAACAAATTTAGCTTATTTAATACTCACATTTATTAAAACAGTCCTTGACTCAAACTTTGGCAAAATTATATTTTTTCTCCTAAACTTTTACATATTTACACTTTTGTCCCAAGGCTCAGGAATTAAACTTCATACTATTTTCTTATGTTTTATGACATGCTAATCATTTTTCCCTTCTATGGCAACATCAAATTCTCACTCTAAGATGTACTTATGAATATTAGGTATTTTTACTAATTATGTCATTTTACTTGTTTTCACGTAAAATCGCTTAGCAAAAATTGTTTAACAATTTCAAGCTTCATATTCTACCATAAAACATCAAAATAAACACATTTTACCTATGGTTATTTTCCAAATATAAACCCTAGGTTAAATTATTGCTAGAATAAGCTTAATCAAGTTACCGGGACTCCAAAAACGTAAAGAACATTAAAAACGGGGCTAAAACAGACTTACAATCGAGCTATGTCTTCCTAGCTATGTCTTCCTCATGTGAAATTCAGCCAAGGGGATGAAGATGGACAAAAATTGGCTTTCAATTTTGTTTTTAATTCATTTTAATAACTAAATGTCTAAAATGCCCTTAATTAAAAACTATGGTGTTTTATCTTCCTTTAGGTATTTTTGTCCAAACTAGTATAATGGTCTAATTACTATCCAAGGAACTCCACTTTAAAAGCCCATTACATACAAGTACTTAGTACCTTTGTGAACTAGAACACACATTTTACGACTTTTGCAATTTAGTTCTAAATATCAAATTGGACCCTCTATCGATAAAATTTCTAAACGATATTTTTACACAATCATGCAATCATGCCATAGACCTTAAAATGATAATAAAATAAATTTTTCTACCTCGAATTTGTGGTTTTGCAACCACTATTCCGTTTAGGCCCTATTTCGGGATGTTACAATTCATTAGATCTATAAAAGCAGCAGGTGCATTAGTAAGTCTGAAAGGCATAACCATAAACTCATAACCATAAACTCATAGTGTCCGTACATTGTTCAGTAAGCAGTTTCTAGCACATCGGTGTCTGTTACCCACAGATGATAGTAACCTGATCACAAGTCAATTTTTGAAAACACTGTAGCCCCTTTCAACTGATCGAACAAATCGTCAATTCATGGCTGAGGATATTTATTCTTTATGGTCACTTTATTGAGCTGTCAATAATCGATGCACATTCTCATGGTTTCGTATTTCTTTTTCACAAACAAAACCCGTGCACCCTAGGGAGAAAAACTCAGTCATGTGAAATCTCTGTCTATCAATTCTTGCAACTGGGCTTTCAACTCTTTTAATTTTATCGATGCCATTTTGTACGGAGCTATCAAAATCAGAGTTGTCCCTGACACTAACTCAATGCGAAACTCTACCTCTCGGATCAGTGGCAAACCTGGTAATTCTTCAGGAAACACATCTGGATAGTCACACACAACTAGTACTGATTCAATCTTCTTTTCGGTCACTTTAGAACCGAGTACATAGGCAAAGTAAGCTTCACAACCATTTCTCACATATTTCTGAGCTAACATTGAAGAAATCACTACTGGTAAACCATTTAGATCATTAGACTCAATTTGAATTATTTCATCATTCTAGCATCGTAGATCAATAGTCTTCTGTTTGTAGTTAACAATAGCATTATGCAACGTTAGCCAATCCATGTCCAGAATTATATCAAATCCATCGAATAGAAATAACATCAAATCAACTAGAAAGCATGAATCTCGAATCATCAACGGGCAATTCTTACTTACTTTATCAACCAAGATATACCAGCATAAGGGGTTCGATACTCTAATAACAAGTTTAGTAGACTCTACAGGCAAAGTCTTACTGGATACTAAAGTCTCACATACATAAGAATGAGTCGATCTAGGATCTATCAATGCAATAACACTAGTATCATAGAGAGTAAAAGTACCGGTACTAACATCTGGAGACGAAGCTTCTTCACGAGCGCGAATAGCATAAGCTCTAGCAGTTGTGTGAGCCTCAGATCTAATAGCTATGTCTTTAGTTCCCCTCTAGTTTCCACTCGCATTGCCAGTGTTTCTAGGTGGTCTACCTCGAGCTGACATGTTGCTCAGTCTTGTATTCTGCATTATGTTTTGCTCAGCTAACTCAAGGCATTCACGAATGAAGTGATCCATCGATCCACATTTAAAATAAGCTCGATCATTCAATCTACAATTGTCGAGATGCTATTTAGTGCAATGTTTGCACTTAGGTTGGTTCGTTTAACATTTCCAACATTAGCTACTGAGGTAGGTTTTGAACTCATAGGTGGTCTGTCTCGATCTCGTCTAGAGTAACCCACAGTAGTCTTTGAATGGCTAAAATCATCTTAGAATTTCTTTGATGCCGACTGAAATGACTTACTCGATGATCTTTTTTGTGAATCTCAAGCTTCAAAGTCAACCTCTCTTTTCTCTTTCCCTAGTTCTTCAGCTTTGCATGCTCGCTCAACTAGTACCACGAACTCTTTTATTTCCAGAATACCGACTAGCAGTTTAATGTCTTCATTCAACCCGTCTTCAAATCTTTTACACATTATTGCTTCGATCGATACACATTCCCAGGAATATCTGCTGAGTCTCACAAATTCTCGTTCGTATTTTGTCACTCTCATGCGACCCTATTTTAACTCAAGGAATTCTTTTCATTTTTGATCTATAAATCTCTGGCTGATATATTTCTTCCAGAATTCAGCTTGAAAGAACTCCCAGGTAACCCGCTCTTTCAGAACCACCGATACTAGTGTATCCTACCAATGATACGTAAGATCTCGAAGCAAAGATACAACACATTTAATACACTCGTCAGGGGGATAGGATAGCTCATCAAACAGACGAATAGTATTACCAAGCCAAAATTTAGCTTGGTCAGCATTGTCATCAATAGTGGCTCTGAATTCTTTAACCCTTGTTTTCTAATTTTAACAACCGAGGGCTTATTTAATCTCATCGAATCAATAACTTGAGGTATTATAGGTGAGGATTAGGTGAGGGTGGAGGTTGTTGAGTAGCCAGATTTGTACGGATATATTGTGTGAACCATTCGTTCATCATCTGGAAGAAGACATGTTTAGCCTTTCCCTCGTGGCTACTCGTAATAGGTCTAGAAGCAGATTACACTGCCCTTGAGCGGGAGTGGGTGCATTACTTTCTACATCATCTGCTATGGCTCGATTGAGATCCATTTACTTTACGAAAACACATTTTAATTGTCAGGAATCATCACACTATCACAGTATATCAATATGGCATGTATAGCTAGACTCTCATGCACTACGTTAGTCTTAGATCCGACTAAACCATAGCTCTGATATCAATCAAATGCGACACCCCTAACCCATATTCGTTGCCAGAATAGGGTTACGAGGCATTACCAGTCATATCACAACTCAAAATGACCTTCATTACATTCTATACTTCGAAATAAATACACATGCACATTTTAAAACCAAATGAGTCATATTACACAACTTAATATCCACTCACATATGCAGTATTAGCAATAGTCAATATGAACAAATATACCCATTTTCTCATTACAAAATTTTACACATATGTACTTATCAATTGAACCATATTCGAATTCCCAAAATTAAACACATCACTTTACAAGTACATTATAGTTTTATTAGCTGACCTTATTGTCTAAATATTATGGCATTAAAACTCCTACAATAAATATCATTCATGTAATCAAACCAAATCATCTTATTCCGTAACCGAATATATACCTATACACTTACATTATAATAATTTAAATAATCAACCAATCATTCATGACACAAATATTTTCCTTGTCATTACAAACCGAATCATATGCAAACATGTCATATGCATCATTTATAAATATATTCAATTACTTATCTTTAACCCAATATGAATGTGCACCATTTATCATTTCATTAATAAATAATCGATTCCATGGGACCATATTAGTACTAATTCGTCTAATACTTTACACATAATTATAATCGAACTTTAAAGTAATCAAACTGACGTTAAAAACTGAATCACAAACAAAACATATCATATATTTATTTATGCATAATTTGCCTATCATTAGCCGAATATAAACATCATATTTTACACTTTTAAATATTTCATTATAAGCTAACCAAAACATACCTAAATCATACACCTCAAATACCATTTGAAGTTATACCAAAACACTTAACCAAAACAGTCAAGTAGCATATTCATTTCTTACCTTCACTAACCGAACCTAATAGCCAAATACCAATGATGACATATACATTACTTAACCAATTTAATACATACCATATACCGAACATACATCCATCCGTTATCTCATTACCAAGCCAAATTATAAGTCCAAACATCACACCAAACATATCAAAGAAAAACACACCTTCTAAATTAAGATAATTTTATGGCCTAATATGCATCATGCATTGCATTACTCATTACAAAATCACCAAAACTAAACACATCAAACATATTAACCATGAACATATATAACTGAAATTAAGCATAATGATTAAGCCATTTTCACCTGGCCTAATATATACAACTCAAAATCAAACATAACATAACAAGCCTATACATGCCATATGTTCAAAGTTTCAAACTTATAAACTACCGAAATAACGATCGATAGTGTGATGAACTTCCTTGACTATCCCCAAGCTCATAACTAGCTTTCCAAAATCTATAAAACAATGAACAAGCACACACAGTAAGCATAAATAGCTTAGTAAGTCATAAGCAAATATATCAACAAATGAATATTAACATTATAATATCGCTTGGCCGAATTTAAACAATCACATGTACATATAAATCACCTTTTATAACATGCATAATTTATATAATCATTTCAAGTACTAAACTTACCTTAATTTCATGAACATAACTTCGCACGTACCTAAACCATTTAACTCGATTTCACATTCGATCTTAACTTAACATTGCCTGTTGAACCATTTAGAATCAATAGGGATACTCAGATAGCTCGAAAAACTCATACAGTGCCTATGTCCCAGACGAGGTCTTACATGTACTGAACTATCCATGCCACTGTCCCAGACATGGTCTTACATGAAATCATATACGATGCCAATGTCCCAGACATGGTTTTACACATAAATCTCTAATTGATGCCAACGTCCCAGACGTGGTCTTACACGAAATCACATATCGTAATCCTATGTCATGACATCTGCATCCTAACTATTCCTAAGATTTGTATGGAGCTTTCGGACGTCGCAATTTGATCAATTCAAGCTCGTATGTAATGCTCCCATGCTTAATTCAATTCGGCATATACACATACATTTGTAATAATTCAATTCGGCACTTATAAAATATATACATTCGAATTTAACGACATTTATTTACTTATGAACTTACCTCGAACAAAGACGAACGAACCAAAACAACTATTCAACAACTTTTGATTTCCCCCGATCCAAATCCATTTTCCTCTTTTCTTGATTTAAATTAGTATAAATTAGACTTATTTAATCACATATGTACTCAAATTCACCCAAAAACACATAAAAGGAAAATTTACACTTTAACCCCAACATTTCACATTTTTCACCATTTAGTCCTTATTTCACAAAAACACAAAATACACATAATTTCATTAAACTCTAGTATAGCCAAATTTTGCTAAGGTTCATAGCAGCCCATTTCTTTCATTTATTTCACATTCTGGCCCCTCAATTTACAAAATTTACAATTTAATCCGAAATAGACATTTTTTATCAAAAAACACTTAATTAAACATATTAATCTAACAAAATATTTTTATTTTCCATCATCTAATAACAAAAACCACAAGCTATCATCAATGGTAATTCATGAATACATCATCAAATTAAAAAATTCAAGCATGAGCTAGCTAGTATTCGAAGCAACGATCTCAAAAACGTAAAAATTATCAAAAATCGAACTAGACACATACCTAAGTTGAATAACACAAGGGCCAAACCTAACTTTCTCTTTTCTTTCTTTTTCCTTTGAACTTTTGACCAAAGATGAATGAAAATGCATGGCCATTTGTTTTCTTTATTTTTATTATTACATAATATTAAACATTTACAAATTTAACATAATATTAAACATTTACAAATTTAACTTTATTAATATAATGATAAAACCTATTAATATAAGCCCATTACTGTTCATGCATATTTCCAATGGTTAATTATCAACATAAGGTCCCCACATTATAAAGAACATAGAAACTTAACACTTTAATAAATAGCTAGCCAATTTTACATTTTACGCGATTAAGTCCTTTTATTAAATCAAACACTCAAACGATAAAATTAAATCATGAAAATTTCACACATATAAATTAACATGCTGTAGACACGAAAAATAATATTAAAATATTTTTTTGACTCGAATTTGTTATCTCGAAACCACTATTTTGAATAGGTTCTAAAACGGGCTATTATAAGAGTCTCGCACACTAAGTACCTATAGCATGGCTCAAAGCCAAATCAAGGTAACTTATATCTGAACTACTGATATCATGGCCCAAAGCCAAATCAGCTGATATTCATGGCCCGAAGCCAAATTGGTATAACTCGCACCCAAAATGCTAATATCATGGCCCAAAGCCAACTTAATGTATCCCCTAATGACATGTCACTAGTATCCTAAACTATTCCTAAAGTTCAACCGGGATTTCGAATGCTGAATTACCATCAAGTCATTAACGAACTTATCTGAATTCTCATATTTACAACTTATTCAATGACAAAGAGTTTAAAATACATTTATAATGAAATTTATCACATATGAACTTACCACGGATGTGAAAACGATGGAATGAGTCGATTAGTCAATAACTTTAGTTTTCCCCCAATCTAGATCTGAATTCTACTTTTCTTGATCTAAATATATTCAAAATTAATTTATTTAATAATCTCTCTATTTAAATTAATCCAAAACACACATTTAAGCACATTTACACATTTGCCCCTAATCTTTCACCACTTTTACAATTTAGTATTTATTTCATAAAATCACAAATTAATGAAATTCAAAATATATCCATGCTAATCGAATTACTATAATGCCCTTAACAACCCACATTTATCAACTTTTAACACATTTAACCACACATTTTCACATTTTCACAAATAAATCCCTATTTTGCATTTTTACTCAAAATCACTATACAAAATATATAAATCTAGCTACAAGATTTCGATTTCATCATCAAACATCAAAGAACACATATTTTCATCAATGGAAACTTTCAAAATCTTTAACAGTTTTGAAAAATAGTCCCTAGGCTAGCTAGACCTAATTGCAACGATCTCAAAAACATAGAAATCATTAAAAACGGAGTCAAAATTACTTACCAATTGAGCAATGAAATGGCCAAATGTTTAAAGCCCTAGAATGGCTTTCTTCTTTGCTATATACAGTTATGAAAGAAGAATGAAAACACATTTTTATGTTTTTTTTTATTAATTTAACTTATATTTGCAAATTACTATATTAACCTTATTATAAAACCATTTAAATCATCCATTTAATGACCAATATTGTCCACTTAACATTATAATGGTCTAATTACTACTTAAGGACCCTTAATTTAAGGTTCTATAGCTATTTGACATCTTTAGCTATTAGAACAACACTTTTGCACTTTACATGATTTAGTCCTTTTTTATCAAATTGACTAATCAAACAATAAAATTTCTTAACGAAAATTTCCCACAATCATCATATCATGTTATAAACATTAAAATAATAATAAAATAAATATTTTGACCTCAAATTTGTGGTCCCAAAATTACTATTTCGATTTGACTAAAAACGGGCTATTATAGAGAGTTTATCCCTACCATAAATCAGGGTTTCCTTAAAAGACTTATATGAAAGGGGTCAAATAGCACAATAATAGCATATCCTGATATTCATCATCAAAATCAACCTCAACATTCTTCAGACCATACAAGAGAGTAACAAATTCGCTCATGTAAGCCCTAACAGACTCACCTTTGGCTATATTGAATATGTATAGACAGTGTTTCAACACCAATCAATTAGGCAAAGCCTTGATCATAAGGTGTTAAAATTCCTAATAATGTGTTATGAGAATTTAGTTTCCATGAATGGCTACTAAATTTGGGAATTGGTGACATATAGTATTAAGGTGGTAAATATGTGGTTAATGTGTTAATTTTGCAAAGTTGTAGATAAAGTTGACACATAATTATAAATGAGGAAAATGTGTTAATATACCACCATGGAAAAATTGAAGGATTAATATGTTGTTATCACCATCTTGTTCAACTAATGTACTCAATATATGGTAAATTGTACATGGGCTATAAATGAAAATCTGATTTTGTAAATGAGGTCATAATGACAATAGTAGAAAACTTGCTAATTGTGGCCTGTCGAGACCATGATATGAATAGTGAATTTATATGCTTAAGTTGACATTGTGAATTGATTATATGCAAGGCACTCCAAATGCCTATATATGTGTAGATATACCTTTGAATCCTTAAAATCTATATGAGAATAAATATTGAAATACTGTAAATTCTATAAACTTCAAACTACCTTTGAATGAGTAATGAATATGCTATTAGCCTTTGATCTGATAAGTCATCGATGTTTATAATATATCCTAATAAATTTAGTGAAATAATCATGATATGATTAGCATGCTAATAAGGATTTGATGTGTGTTTATAGTTTTGTTGCCTCCACACCTTGAACATTAATCTTCAAACTCAAAATAAGAACAAATTATCCCAACAACATAAAGGAAAAAAAAAATAACGAGAAAGCCAACAACGAAATTTGAAGAACATACAGGTAAAAGTAGCTAACAACAATAAAATAAATAAATATAAGAACTCATAAAAGAAGCACGAGAAGAAGCATGAAACAATCAAAGGAACCTGACTAAAAAAAGAAGCATGAAACAATCAAAGGAACCTGACTAAAAAAAATAGTTGGGTGTCGAAATTGCTGCTGAAATAGTAGTTCAAGGATCCAAGTGTTAAGGAGTGTGTACAATGGTTGGATTGTTACCTTATCCAAAGGCTTAGGTTTGAATCCCTTTGGAAGTAAATTAATTTATTTTAATCAACCTTAAATTAATATGTTATATAATGATATTTTTAGTGTTATAATTAATATTCTGTCATATATGTTATAATAATTTTTTACAATATACCATATTATACTTTAATACTATAAATACATGATTAAAAAAAAAACAAATTGTTAACACAAAGACTTTTTTGGTGAAATTGAAAATAGGCGATGTTTAAAATTTGAGTTATTGGAAAGGTATTTTGGAAGAAAATTGGAAGAATTCTCTTTAAACTCTGGCAACAATTCCTCTCGTCTGATATTAGAGAAGGGTGATGGTCTCGGGTAGATGTGGACCGCAATACAAAAAAAAGTTCGTTTTAAAGAAGGAAATGGGGAGGAAGATGCTAATATGGAGGTTGTATATGAATCGAGTCCAAAGATATCATGGAAGGATAAACTTCTGGGGATCAATCCTAGAGCGATTGATAAAGAAGAGTTGGGTCCTCCAAGCGCCGACGCTTATGATGATCTTGAATTCATAGAAGAGCACATCCATAGAATTCAAAAATTACTGTTCAAAGAAATGGAACTCATGATAGTCTTGAAATTACTTGGAAGAAACATAGGGTATGGGGCCCCTAATAATCGAATTAGTAGCTTTTAGAATCCTACCAAGCCTTTCCATCTCATGGACATTGAGAATGGATATTATCTAGCTAAATTTCAATCTACTGATGACTATACTAAAGTATTATCACAGGGGCCTTGGTTGATTTATGGGCAGTCTTTGATAGTCCAGCCTTGGAGAAAAGATTTCAACCCCACACAACCTTACCCAAGCACGGTGTTGGCGTGGATAAGGTTACCAGGTCTTCCAAGTTTCTTATACAAGAATAAGATTATTGAAGAAATAGGACCTACCATTGGGAAAGTAGTTCTGTTGGATTTCAACACTGATAGTAGGATTAGAGGCCGGTTCGCTAGGATGGCTGTCTACATTAATTTGGACAAGCCTCTGGTTGCTCGAGTCCTCGTGAATGACAGAAATCATAGAGTTGAATATGAAGCATTGCCGACCATTTTCTTCTCTTGCGGGAAGTACAGCCATACCAAGGAATTATGTGATTCCATACAATCGGTTTTGGGCTCGGAGAAGGTACAGGTGAATGGTACTCCGACGGAGAAGGGGAAAGGAGGATAATCTATAGCTTACGGACCATAGATTGTGGTCGACAGAAACAATCAGCATAATTCTCGGGATGATTTTCCAAACAGAGTGGATATTAAGGGAAAAGGCAAATCGGGTTCCCATTTTGGTGTGGAGGATTTGGGAAAGAAGCTTAATAAAGGAACTGAGGGAGAATTGGCCGAATTTCAGGGGAGATTGAAGGTTGGAGATTTTGTTAAAGAACAGAGTCTTAAATTTCAAGGTAACCCTAATTTGAATAAGAGTATGCGGCTAGGGGGAGATAATTTAGGTGATGGGTCTCTTAATTTACCTTTGGCTGACCCAGTTGTTAATGGGTCATTAGATCAGTCTTCTGATGTAGGGGTTTTAGGTAATGGTGCTAAAGACCCATCTTATGGCAAGTGGGTAAGCGGCCCTAATAGACTTAGTCTATTCTAGGCCAATAATGGCGTGGGCCCAAACTGCACTGACGCAAGCTTTATTCAGACTGACCCAGGGAGTTTTTTTAAGCCCTCCTCTGTTTCTGCTATTAAGACTTCGAATGGCATTGATTTTTATAAATCACTTTCTTCTAATTATTAATATGTCGTGTCTGAATCCTATTTGTTTTGAATAGGGGGCGAATTTAAATGCAGATTCTGCTTTGACTTCCAAATCTATTTCTTCGGTGTCGAAACCAATTGAAGTGCAGGTTGTTAATTATTCTGGTGATTTAAGTCCCACTAAGCACACTGCTGTTACTTTTAAAGAAAAAGGTTCAGCTGATGGTGTCAATCTGGAAAAAGTCCCGTTGCTAAATTCTGGTGATAGCAAGACTCGAATTATGGGGAAAATAATGGGAGGTAAAGAAGAGGGTTTTCGGGCCACTAGAAAAATTAAGAAAATTCCTTATAGGAAAGGGAATAATATTAAAATTAAAAATTCATCTAAATTACCTTTGAGTGGTTCTATGTCCATGTTGGCTCAGTCGATTCCGCCCTTCATAGTGATGACCCTGGTGCAGGTGATTCTAGTGTTGGTAAAAGAATTTAAATTTTGATTGTAATGTTCTAGTTTGATAGGTGTTTTGAAGTTATTTTATTTTTCTATATTTTGGCTTATTTTTTATGGATTCTAATCTTTCATTTTTTTCTTGGAATTGCCAAGGATATGCGAGTAGTAAATTTCTCCGTGTTTTTGGTGAGTATAATTGGAAACATAGAAATTTACGCATTTTTACAAACCCTTTTTAACTTAAAATCATACAGTTTCGATAAAATTCTTGTCGAAAAATAATTAATTTTTATAAAATAATTAAAGTTCACTTAAAATATGAACATGTTGAATTTTAGTTAATTTTTATAATTATTTTTTATGAACTTTGGTTATTTTCGACAGATTTGCACAAAGGGCAAAAAATGGCTTGGCAGACACTACTAGAAGCACAAATCTGAGAAGCAATTTGAAGTATCGAGGTGAACTAAATTTTAGCCTAAAATGGTCCAAAATTAGATGTATTAATTCATAATATAATTAATTTTTATTTATATCCAATTTAATTTGGGTTAATAAATTAATTAATTATGAAAAGGTGGTCCAGTTGAACCAACCTAAGTGAACTGAACCGCCCAAGAAATGGACAGCCCAAAACCGTCCCAAGAGCTGACCCAAATCAGCTTATTAGCTGATTATTTCAGCTTGCAAAGAGGCTCTCGAAGACTTGTTCAAGTTCAATTCAAACCCCTCTACAATTGGTGGCTTTGTAGATATGCCCCAAGCCAAATTTAGCAAAGTTGAAACCATCAACCTTGCCACATGTATGGCCGGCCAAGGGATGGCTCTTTGGCCGCTATTTTTAGCTAATTTTAGCAGCCATCTTCAGCTATAAACCCCCCTTGGCTGATCATTCAACACACCTCAATTCATTCACATCTTTTCTCTCTTCTCTCCACTGTCAATCTTCTTTGTCATTCTAAATTCTCTTGCTCTCTTGCCAATTTCCTCCCTTGGAAAAGGGGTGTTCATCAGCCATTTTGGAGCAACATTGAAGTGTTCTAGCAGCTTTGATCAATGAGGACAACAAAGAACGAAGAACGGAGCAAGCTAGTCAAGCCACGAAAAAACACCGGATTTGATTCTTGTTCCCTATCTCTTTAATTTTTGTTGTTGTTATGATGAACATATCTATGAATATCTATGTTGTTGGGATGGTTAATTTAATCAATTTAGCTTGAATTTAATTTGTGTTAGGTTGATTGCATTTCGTCTTCCTAAATAGGCCTCGATAAGATGCTTGATTAAGTAAAATCATGACTAAGTTATTCTTGCATTACAATTGTTTGGTAACTAATGAATTAATTATTTAAATAGATTGAAATTTTAATTAATAGAAACAGCACTTAATCAGTGCATGTTTAATCAACTAAGGTAGCTGAGGGTTAAATTTGCAATAGTATCTGACGATACAATTGCCTTGCATAACTTGCAAGATTATTGTGATTAAACTGTTTCAAGGTAACGATATTTTGTTACCCCACATAGTCTTTTATGTGCTTATTAAATCGAGTTAATTGTTTGAATTGACATAGGGATATGTTTAAGATATTATTTCAATTTAATAAGTATGTATGCGTTATAACATATTTGCCTATTAAGATTTGTTTAATTGATTGGATTGACATAGAGATATGTCTAAGAGATAAATGGATTTTGGTAGGTGAGTATGTTCATAAGTTAGCAAATTACTGAGTTGCCGTGAATTTATTCGTAACAATATAAACATGAGTTTAAGAATTCTAAGTTAAGAAATGAAATTAATCTTACACAATATGTCATCTTGATTAAAATTATATTTTGAAATCATGCATTTGAGATTTATTTATTTAGTTTACTTAGTTTAAAATCTTAGTTTTTAATCACCCTCTTCAAACAAAATATTTTTCTTCACCAAAGTATTCTAAATAGCATTCATAAATAATTCTTGTCACAGTCCCTGTGGGTATGATAATTCGACATTTGCTTGTCACTTTATTACTTTTTGTGATTATGTACACTTGCACATTTCTGTCATTCCAAGTTTTTGGCACCGTTGCCGAGGACTGTGTTTTAAAAAGTCATTATTTGTGAATTTTTTAGTTTTGTATTGTGGTTTAATTTTCTGTTAGTTTTTCATTTTGATTTAATTTTCTGTTTAAATTATAACATTAATTTTTCAACAGCGAAGAAGACAAGCAAGTTAGAGAAGGATCGAAGAGATGAACTTTGAAAATCCAAATCAAGGAAACGGAGCAAACCCTACTAAAAAATCCTATCCTTATTGCTAATGATAAGGATAGAACTTTAAGATAGTATGTCGTGCCAGTGTTTAATGATCTTAATCTGGGTATTAGGAGACCTAAAATTGAGGCACAATAGTTCGAGCTAAAGCCAGTCATGTTCCAGAAGCTTCAAACAGTGGGTCAATTCAGTGGAATGCCTACTGAAGATCCTCACCTACACTTAAGACTGTTTATGGAGGTGAGTGATTTTTTCAAGTTAGCCAGAGTACCCGAAGATGCATTACAATTGAAGCTGTTCCCATATTCACTAAGGGACAAAGCTCGAGCCTGGTTGAACTCATTGCCACCAAATTCAATTTTGCACATGGCAAGAGTTAGTAGAAAGATTTCTTACGAAGTATTTCCCACCTAGCAAGAATGCTAAGTTGAGGAACAAGATCACTACTTTCCAACAAATGGATGATGAGTCCTTGTATGAGGCATAGGAAAGGTACAAAAAATTATTACGAAAGTACCCTCATCACGGAATCCCACATTGCATCCAACTTGAGACATTTTATAATGGTCTCAATGCTCACACGAGGATGGTAGTGGATGCTTCTGCTAACCGTGCTCTCCTTTCTAAGTCTTATAATAAGGCTTATGAAATCATTGAGAGGATTATCAGCAACAATTACCAATGGCCAACCAATCGAAGGGCGTTGAAAGACGAGTTGCTGGAATACATGAAGTAGACGCTCTTACTTCACTCGCATCTTAGGTATCATCAATATCCTTAATGTTAAAAAATCTTACTACTAATGGGCCTAATAGTTTTGCAGCATTGCCACCAAATCAATTTGAAAGTATCGCCTGTGTCTATTGTGGGGAAGGACATTTGTTTGAAGAATGTCCATCGAACCCAGAATCCGTGTATTACATGGGTAACCAGAACCAAAATCAAGGAAGGCAAGGACTGCAATCCAACTTCTATAACCCATCATGGCAAAACCACCCAAATTTTTCCTAGAGTAACCAATGGGCTGGTACCAGTAACACTTACGCCCAACCTAGAACGAACCAGCCACCTAGTTTTCCCTAACAAGTTCAGAAACCAACTCAAGTTGAACCATCCAGTGGCTTAGAAAATTTGTTAAAGGCATACATGGTGAAGAATGATGCCTTAATTCAAAGCCAAGTAGCTACATTGGAAAACCTGGAAACCCAAATGGGCCAGCTTTCTACTGAACTCAGAAACAAACCACAAGGTGCTTTACATAGTGATACGGAGAATCTGAGGAATCCAGGGAAGGAGCATTGTAAAGCATTAACATTGAGGAGTGGAAAGACATTAAATCCCAAATCCATCGAAGTTCAAAAAGAGACAACTGATGCTCAAAACTCAGGGGAATTTCAACTGAGTGTTGAAATTCCCGTTTCACAAGAACCGAAATTTAAAAAATCTGACAAGGTGACTTTAGAACCAGCTAATTCTGATCAACAAAAAACTTTGTTAGATGCAGAATTGCCGGAAAAAATGAATCAACCAGTTCTAGTAAAGAAACCTCCACCACCCTACCCTCAAAGACTTCAAAAGTAGAAGTAGGAAATTCAATTCAAGAAGTTCTTAGATGTACTCAAGCAACCTCATATCAGCACCCCATTGGTTGAAGCACTTGAAAAAATGCTGAACTACGTCAAATTCATGAAGGATATCTTATCTAAAAAATGAAGACTTGGAGAATTTGAGACAGTAGCCCTAAAAAAAGAATGCAGAGCATATCTTCAAGACAAATTACCCCCAAAGTTGAAGGATCCTGGATGTTTTACCATACCTTACAACATTGGAGCAACATATTGTGGTAAGGCACTATGTGACTTAGGTGTGAATATCAACTTTATGCCCATGTCAATATTTAGAAAGTTGGGGATAGGTGAAGTTAAACCTACTACTGTTACACTTCAATCAGCAGATCAATCCTTAGCACATCCAAAAGGAAAAATCGAGGGCGTATTGGTACATGTAGACAAAATTTTCTTTCCTGCTGACTTTGTGATTCTAGAATTTGAAGTAGCCAAAGAGGTGCCAATCATCTTAGGAAGGCCTTTCTTAGCAACCAGAAGGACCCTTATTGATATGTAGAAAGGGCGAGCTTACTATGCGTGTTCAGGATGATCAGGTAACATTTAACGTTTTTAAGTCTATGCGATTTCTTGACACAATTGATGATTGTTCTGCAGTGTCCGATTTAGAGGAGTTAATCATGGAAAAGGAACTCAACTATGTTGAGGAACAAATGTTGACATCAGATCCTCCAAATGATGAAGAGGGGGATGGATACTTAGCTTTGTTAGAAGCTAATCAAAGGGGATTTAATCTGCAATCCCTTTTTGAATATTTGGAATTAGAGAAAAGGGATTATGCCCAACCAAAAGTGTCAATCGAGGAGCCACCTAAATTAGAAATGAAAGTACTTCCCTCACATTTGAAATATGTTTATTTAGGTAACTCTTCTACTCTACTTGTGATTGTTTTAGCAGAATTAACTACCAAGCAAGAAGAGAAACTCATCCTAGTGTTGTAACAATTCAAGAAGGCTATCGAATGGACCATAGCAGGTATTCGCTGTATTAGTCCATCTGTATGCATGCACAAGATTATCATGGAAGATGGCGAAAAAGGAACGATTATAGAAAATGAAGACTAAACCCCATCATGAAGGACATAGTCAAGAAAGAAATCATCAAGTGGTTAGAAGCGGGTATAATCTACCTCATCTTAGATAGTTTATGGGTAAGTCCGGTCTAGTACGTGCCAAAGAAAGGAGGTATCACAGTCATTGAAAATGAGAATAACGAGTTGATACTGACTAGAGCGGTTACGGGATGGAGAATTTGCATCGATTACCGGAAGCTGAACAAGGCAACTAGGAAAGATCACTTTCCTTTGCCGTTTTTGGATCAGATGCTGGATAAACTCGCAAGGCGAGACTATTACTATTTTCTCAATGGATACTCGGGGTATAATCAGATTTTAGTAGCACCAGAAAATCAACACAAGACAACAGTCACCTGCCCGTAAGGTACATTTGCATTTAGGCGTATGCCATTTGGTTTATGTAATGCACATACTACATTTCAAAGATGTATGATGTCTATTTTTACTAACATGGTTGAGAAATATTTGGAAGTCTTTATGGATGATTTTTCAATATTTGGAGATAAATATGATGATTGCCTAGCCAATCTAGCCAAGGTACTAAGGCGATGCGAAGAAACAAACCTCGTACTCAATTGGGAAAAGTGTCATTTTATGGTACGAGAAGGTATTGTTCTAGGGCATCGAATAACAAGACATGGAATAGAGGTTGATAAAGCAAAGTTAGATGTTATTGAGAAACTCCCACCTCCAACATCTGTAAAGAGTGTTAGGAACTTTTTGGGCCACGCCGGTTTCTATCGAAGATTCATCAAGAACTTCTCCAAAATTGCTAAACCCTTATGCAAATTATTGGAAAAGGACACGACGTTCAAATTTGATGAAGAATGCTTAAGAGCTTTCAATGATTTGAAGAGTCTATTAGTTACGGCACCAATAATCGTCACAACAGACTGGGATTTTCCATTTGAGTTTATGTGTGACGCAAGTGACTTCGAGATAAGAGCTGTTATGGGCCAGTGAAGGAACAAAGTTTTTCATCCCATCTACTACGCAAGTCAAACTCTGACAGGAGCTCAACTGAATTATACAATAACAGAGAAAGAGTTACTTGCTATTGTGTTTGCTTTTGACAAGTTTCGATCTTATCTTGTAGGTACCAAGGTGACTATCTATACGGACTACTCGGCGATTAAGTATTCGCTTGCCAAGAAAGATATTAAGTCGAGGCTAATCTGATGGGTATTTCTACTTCAAGAGTTTGATTTAAAAATTCAAAATCGAAAGGGAGTAGAAAACCAAGTAGTACATCTCTTGTCCAGATTGGAGCCGCAAGAATGGAATTCTCCATTTATACACATTCAAGAAACATTTCTAGATGAACACATACTAAAGGTAAATCATGTCCATAATACCCCTTGGTTTGCTGATATTGCTAACTATTTAGCTTGTGGTTTGATGCCGATTGATAAGACGTATCATCAAAAGAAAAGGTTTATTCATGATGTAAAGTACTATTTTTAGGAAGAACTATACTTGTTTAAAAAGTGTGCAGATCAAATGATCAGGAGATGTGTGTCAGAAGATGAAGTACATAAGATTTTATACTATTGTTAGTAGTTTTGAGTGGGGGACACTTTGGAGGTACACGTACTGCAACCAAGGTATTGCAAGCCAGATTCTTTTGGACAACACTATTCAAAGATGCATATCCTTACGTAAAGAGTTGTGATTTATGTCAAAGGGTCGAAAATGTCACCAACAGAAATGAGATGCCTCGAACAAATATCATTGAGGTAGAATTAGTCAATGTTTGGGGTATTGACTTTCTCGGTCCTTTCCATCTGTCTTTTTGGTCACAAGTATATCTTGGTAGCTTTAGACTACATGTCTAAGTGGATTGAGGATGAAGCATATTCGACAAACGATGCTAAGGTTGTAATGAAGTTTTTGTAGAAGCATGCGTTCACAAGGTCTGGAACCCAAATAGCCATAATCAATGATGAAGGGTCCCATTTTGTGAACAAGTGATTGAAATGGTTATTAGATAAACATGGAGTGAAACACAAGGTCGCTACAGCTAACTATCCGCAGACGAATGGGCAAGCTGAACTGGCAAACAAGGAGATTAAAGCATACTCGAGAAGGTAGTTTGTTCGAACTGACTAGATTGGTCCAAAAGATTGGATGATGCTTTATGGGCTTATAGGACAGCATACAAGACACCTTTAGGGATGTCACCTTATAGGCTAGTCTTGGGGAAAGCCTGTCATCTACCCTTGGAGTTAGAACACAAAGCTTATTGGGCTCTCCGACAACTCAACTTGGATCTTAAGCTTGTTAAAGATAAACGGATGCTCCAGCTCAACGAGTTAGAAGAATTCCAAATGTTCTCATACGAAAATTCCAAATTTCTCAAGGAGAGACTTAAAAAATGGCATGACAAACACATTCGAGTTTGTGAATTCAAAGCAGGTTAGCAAGTTTTGTTATTTAATTCGAGACTAAAGTTCTTCCCAGGTAAGTTAAAATCACGTTGGTCTAGTCCATTTACGATTCATCGAGTCTATCCATACAGAGTTGTTGAACTTCAAGGTAAGGGAGGTAATTTTCGAGTTAATGCTTAACGCTTGAAACATTACTGAGGAGATAAAATTGAACGGAATAAAATCTCATTCATTTTATCAGATATTTAATTTTTCTTGTTCTTCTTTTTGAATAAATGATTTAGGGTATATTTTTGGGATTAGTATGTTTAAATAAATTATGTCTAGGAGATTGGAACTTAAGCGGGACCACTTGTGGCCCTTCAATCTTTCCTGGGAATTAATTTTGACATAATTTTTCGAGAAATTATCCCCTAAATGGAAAAATAAATTTTTAAATTTTCAAATGAAAGGGTCAATTTTAATCAAAGTTTTAAATTGGCAACTCAATTTCACAATTTCATTAAGTCTAGTGACTTAATTGAACTATTTTTAAAATTTAGTTGCTCTTTTTGTAAATATTAAAAACTAGATGCCTCTTTTTGTAAATATTTTCAAAAGGCTTCTAGAATAAATATTTTTAGTTTAATAAAAAAGATGATAATTATTATCAACTTTATGTAGAGTTAGGATTAGTTTTAATTTAATCATATTTTATTTGATAAGTTTTTATCTTAATAAATTAATAGCAAATAATATTTTAATATGCATTATATTAATTATTAATTGTTATTTACTTTGAGTAGAATTAGAACTTAGAATTTTTAATTATTAAATTATACTAAGAATTCTACCCTAGCTCATACTCCCTTCACTATAAATTCCACCCATCTCTTTTTATTTTTTTCATTCATACACCTTTCCCTCCAAAAACACAAAAACCCTTAAGTGCCAAAACCTCTTAGAAATTCCCTAACCACAGCATCGCCCAACTGATCGATCAGCAGCACACCGCATGCCCACCTAACGCACGCTTGCTCCATCGTGCGCTGCATTGTGCGCCTAGTCCTGCTCAGCACCGAGTTGCTCCTTGGCATGCCTACTGCACCAGCCCCAGCTGCCCAGGCTGTGTCCCTCACCAATGCCCAGTTTTCGCACTAGCCTACATCAGGCCTGCCCAACGATCCACACGCTGCTCACATCCCCTACTGCGCACTGCTACTTTGCACACTTCAGCGGCACATCACCCTTTCACCCGTCCTTAGCCAAAAATCTTCCAACCTCTTTTAATTTGCCATCTTTTGATTCAAAATTATTTTCTTAAAAGCTCTTAATTTTTACAAAAAAGATGGTAAGACCAATTTTTCTCCTAAATTTTAATTTTATTCAATTATCTAATTTTTCAATTTATTAAATTATTAATATTACATTAATTAAATTTTTGAAAAAATAATTGTTACCATCTTATGACCAAGTTAATCATTCCTCGCAAGAGAACTCGTGCATCCGCCCAAGTTGACGAATCACAAAACAAGTTTCACTGTGAAGAATGCCAAAGCAAGATACTAGAGTATATTTAAGAATCAATAGATGCATCCAAAGAAAGGCTTCACCTTGAAAGAAAGCAACTATATTGATTTTATGGCGCATATCCATCAGGTTGCTAAAACTCTCAATTGGGAGTTGTTTTATGAGAAGAAACCTAGTGTGGATGAGGAGTTAGTGCGAGAGTTCTATGTGAATTTAACCTCAAGTGAGTTGACAGAAGTTCCAGTTCGCAGAATCAAGGTACCATTAACTTCAAATGCTATTAATGAGTTCTTTGAATTGCTGAATTTTGAAAACGATGAATATTCTCCCTTAATGAGCAATATGGAGCCTGAAAATTTGCAAGAAATTCTCAAGGAACTTACAGTTCCAGGTTCTAAGTGGACTGTGTCAAAGCAAGAAATCCACACTTGTCGAAGAGAATATTTGACACCACTCACAATGGTATGGTTCTATTTCATCCGTTTCAATCTTATCCCTAGCTTATATGGGACTACAATTTCATTGGAGTTAATAGTCTTACTATACTTAATTTTAACTAGGAAGACCTTTGATGTGGGAAAAATCATCCTGAGGGAGATGCGGAATTGTGTCGTTAGACGTTCTAGCTCAGCTTACTTTCTCTTTACGATAACAATTCTGTGCTTGAAAGCTAAAATTCTTACAAACGTAAAGAAGACAGGCTATAGCTAGGGCACAATCATAGATTAGGACCTCTACCGAATAGTTAGAGAATCTGTTCTATGACAACGAGTTAAAGAAAGTGAGGACCCAAGAAGAAGAAGATCCCATAATGTAATCAGTTGAAGACCTAGATAAGGAGGAACCAATGGAACCAGAAGCTGAACTTGATGTCGAAACTTCAATGTCCAGAGCTCAATCACCTCGCCCAGATCTTCGAGATGAGCTATCAAAGCTGATGGACATAATACAACATATGCAGTGGCAGCAACAAGCTTATTGGAGATAGTAAAAAATAAGGGATGACTCAATGAGAAGTGCTTTTACGAAAATATACAATGACCCATATTATTTTTGTGCCTGAGTTTCCAGATTTCATATTTGAACCATGGAGTCCACTATCGAAGAAGGAGCGAAGCGATTCATACAAAGGGAATAATGATGGAGCAAAAGATGAGTCAAATTTGAAAGGATCTGCAAATAAATAAAAGGGGGGATCTTGACTTTATTTTATTTATGTTTATTTCATATCTCCTGAGCAAGCGGGGTTTATTGCTGGTCGGAACATCTCTGATAATATCATCATTGTGCAGGAAGTTATTCATTCAATGCGTAGTAGGAAAGCAGGTAGGAACTGGATGGCCATTAAGTTGGACTTAGAGAAAGCTTGTGAAAAGATTAGTTAGGATTTCATTGATGCTTCCCTTGTTGCTGTTGGGATCCCTGAGTTTCTCAGGAAGGTTAATATGGATGCTATTTCTTCATCTAATATGTAGATCCTTTGGAATGGAGTTCCGTCTATGCCCTTTAAGTCGATAAGAGGGATTAGACAGGGGTGTCCTCTATCACACAATTTATCCGTTCTTTGTATGGAATGGTTAGGATATCTTATTAGTTCAGAGATCACAGCAGGCTGATGAAGTCCTATTCGGTTATCTAGAATGAGGCCGTCTTTATCTCATCTCTTTTTTGAAGATGATCTTGTCTTTTTTGGTAAGGTAAAGATGGATCAAGCCCTTATTCTAAAGGAAATCCTTAAATGTTTTTGTGCTTTTTCTGGTCATAAGATTAGCGTAAGGAAGAGCAACATGTATTTTTCTAAAGGGGTGGATCCTAGCTTATGTGATCAAATTAGTCAACTCTTTGGGTTTCAAAAAGTCACTAATCTTGGAAGTTACTTAGGGGTACCTGTCCTCTATGACAGGGCCACTAAGAGTACTTTGAATTTTGTGGTTGAGAAAGTGCAAAGTAAACTTCAAAATTGGGACGCTAGAAGACTTTCTTTCGTAGGAAGGGTCATCTCGCTCAATCGATTCTTCTTGCTATTCCTAACTATTTCATGCAGTCCTTGTTAGTTTCGAAAGGAGTCTGCAATGGGATTGGAAGGATTGCTAGATATTTTATTTGGGGAGGTTCAGTTGGACATTTAAAAACTGCCTTGGTAGGATGGGACTTCATTTGCCAGCCTAAGTCTCATGGAGGATTGGGTATTAGGCATCTTCATGATCAAAACAACTATTTCCTTATGAAAATTGGGTTTAATCTTGTCTCTCTAAGGATGCTTTATGGATTTAAATTCTTCACTCAAAATATGGTTGGAAAAGTCAGCTTCCTGTTTCTATCCATAAGAGTAATTGCTCTCATCTTTGGCGATCTTTCTCTAAGGTGTGGCCCTTATTTTGTGAGAATATTATGTGGTCAGTTGGGGATGGCTCTACAATCTGGGGATGGAAAGATACTTGGATACCTGGTGTTGGGCCTCTTCTCTATTATGTTTATGCTCATGATAGACTTAATTTGGATAGTACTCTGAAGGATTGGGTGCTTTAGGATGGCTCTTGGAATGTTGACATGCTCCGCATTTGGCTGCCTGATGACATGATAAGACACGTTATAAATACTCCTCCTCCTCATTCGGCTGGTGGTGAGGATAGAATCATTTGGGCTCGCTCAGGATCGGGATCCTTTTTCGTTCGAAGTGCTTATTGAGCCTTAAGGGAAAATTCATGGTGCCCTAAAGATGATATTTGAAAACTCATTTGGAAATATCAAGATCCTGAGAGGGTTCGTCTTTTCCTTTAGGTTGTGGTCAAACAGAGACTTCTTACTAATTCTTAATGAGCCAGGAGAAGTATCGGGCAAAGTAGCACGTGTCCACAGTGTGGTCACGATACTAAAGACATCATGCACGTACTTCGAGATTGTTCGAAGTCCAAGGAAGTTTGGAAACTTGTAGTTCCTATAGAGAGGCAAACCAGGTTCTTTTCTGATCCCTTTCAAATTTGGTTTTCAACTAATCTTTGTTGTCATCTTAAGATCCAGGATAAGGGAATTACTTGGTCGTGTCTTTTTGGCTTAATTGCTTGGAGAATTTGGAAGAACAGAAATTTGTTCATCTTTCAAAACATTAACTGGATGGCTTATGAGGTTCTTAAGTCCTCTCTCAGTTGGGCCCAACATTTTGAGCCTTTCTTGCTTGGGTCCAATGCTAGATAAACCTTTTTGGAGATTCATCATCATTATTTAGATGAGTGCATGCATTTAGTTACTGATGCAGCAGTGGCTAGAGCCTCCAGAAATTCCGCAACGTGTGGACTGGTTCGTGATCAAGATGGAAATTGGATCCTGGGATTCACACATTATCTGGGCAGATGTTCACCTTTGGAAGCAGAACTTTGGGGTATTCATGATGGCACCTTCATTTTGTTAGATAAAGGGTATAAGAGAGTCAGGATCCAGACGGATAATCTAGAAGTGGTCAGGGCCCTGAATATGGAGGAGAATGTAGATTTCGACATTACCTTACTTAGAAGAAGTAAATGAGTTTTGCATTGAAAAAAGAAGTGGAAATCAAGTATGTTCCTAGAGAGTATAATTTAATTGCTGACCATTTGACAAAGATCAATCTTTGGCAAACTTCCCTCCAGATATTTGAAGTTCCTCCGGATGTGGTAGTTACGACTATCCAGCTTGATAAAGCTTTTAGCGTTTCTTAAAATCTTTTGAGTTGTATTTTTGTTTTTGTTTTTTCACCAAAAAAATATGTTAATTACTAAAAATCTATTAATTGTTTGAAATCAATAGTTTAATTATTATTTTCTTAAAAAATATACTTTAATTATTAGACAAATGCATTGTTTCATCTGTGTTTGGTACATTATATGATCATTTAATTTCATATCATAGAAAATATAAACCATTATATAATATTAGGGTTGATTTTAAGGTTTATAAATTAAAATTTGGCTTGTTTAGAAGTAAGACTTTAGGATATACTAGTTTGGTGTTTTTAATTTTAGAGTAAATTACGCTCAAGTATATTAAACTATTAATAATTTTAAGTTTTGTTCACTCAATTTTAAAAGGTTACAAAATGGTCACTGAACTGTTCAAAAGTTTTCATTAAAGTCATTGAACTATCAGAAAGTTTTTATTTAAGTGAATGAATAATTAATTTTCTTTCTTCTTTTTAAGTTTGACTAGCGAACTCCAAGTGACGATCTAATGATTATTACAATGGATCAATATTCATGTAATAGTCCGATTTTGACCCTAGGCAGAATAGTGGTTTCGGGACCACAAATCCAAGATTGGAAAATTATTTTAATATTATTTTCTGTGTTTATAATATGTAAATTAGTATGTGTGAAAGTTTAGTGTGTTAATTTTATTGTTTAAGTGGTTAATTTAAAAAAAGGACTTAATCGCGTAAAATGCAAAAAGTTGTGTGCCAGATGTTAAAATTGTTTAAATGATATGCATTGTAAAATGTGAGGTCCTTATGTTGAAATTTGACCACAGTTAGTGGAGATGGACATAAATAGACAACCATTAAGTGAATTTTTATTGTTTTAATAAGGGGTAAAATGGTAAAACATGAAATAATGTATTAATAATTAAAAAAAGGTTCAAATTTGCTTCAAAGTTCATGTTCTTCCACTAAAATAAGAAAGAAAAATTAGGGCTTGAAGCTTTTACATATTCGGTGCATGCTTGGCTCTATTAAGGTATGAATTTTGTTCGGTTTTTGATGATTTCTATGTTTTTGATGATTTCTATGTTTTTGTAATCGTTGTTAAGTGTTCTAGCTAGCCCATGCTCAGATTCATGAAATGCTTGATGATTTTGAGTTGAGCCATTGATGAAACTATGATTTTTGTGATGTTAATGGATGAAAAATGAAAGATATGTATTGGGTTAGTATATTTTTCCTTTTAATTTTTGATGAATTTGAGTAAAATGGGCTAAATTGTGAAAATGGTAAATTGAAGGACTAAAATGTGAGATAAGTGAAATGTGTGGACTAGTATGAGTATTAGGAGAGTTCGGCTAAGCTTGTGTACAAGCAAATTATGTGTATTTTGTGATTTTGTGATTTAAGGACTAAAGTATCAAAATGTGAAAATATGATGGTTAGTTTGCAAAATGCCCTAATTATGTGTTTATGGATTGTTTTGAATGATTTAGTGAATAAAAAGGGTTAATTTTGAATACATATAGATCAAGAAAAGAGGAATTCAGATTTAGACCGAGGAAAGTCAAAGATAATCAAGTAGACAATTCAAATAGATAATTCTGAGTATGAGATAAGTTCATATGTGATAAATGATGTTACAAGTATTTTTTGATGCTTTAATCATACATAAATTGTGTGTATATTTGATTATGTATTGAATACGATAATAAATGAACAGCATTTTGCACTAAGTGTGCGATTCAAAATAGCTCCGGCTATAAATAGCACTAAGTGTGCGAAATGGTATAGCTACGGCTGCATGAGGCACTAACTGTACGATACTGAGATAGTTTTGGTTAATTAAGATGGAACCAAGTGTGCGGAATTGTTCTAGCTTCGGCTAACCTTTAAAGCACTAAGTGTACAGATGTTTGAAGCAAAAGTAAATTACAGAGAGTCTTAAAATTATCCTAACGGAAAGTGAGGATGAAAATTAATAAGTACGGAAGGTTCAGGTATGTACGATACCTATGTGGTAGATGATATTATGTATGTGAAGTTCGTTGAATTGGTATGAAAATATGAATTGTGTTGGCATAGGATTGATAGAAGATTCGAGAAATTATAAATACTTATGTATTGATGTTTCATATTTTATATATTGTTTATGATTTTTGGTACAAGCTTACTAAGCTTTTGAAAACTTACTTGTGTGGATTTGCATTGTGTTATAGATATCGAACCTACTACGAGCTCAGGGATCGTTGAGGATCATCACCACATTATCGAACCTTATTTTGGTATTTGAAAATGTATATATTAAATTATGGCATGTATAGGCTAGTAGTTTTGAGATTATGTTTTGTGATATATATACTTAGCCGAGTGATTTGGCTAGTTTGTGTATGAACTCATAGTTGATAATGGCTTTTGGTATGTGATACTAATGTGTAAATGTGGTATGTTTTGTTTGGACAAAAGAAATGATAAATGTTGGTAAGTTTTGGTAAGTTTTAGCATAAGATTGAATGATGTATGGAAAGAAATGCCTAATATGCTTTTGACATATGTTTGGACATAGATTAGTAAGGCTTATGAGTATGGATTTTGGTGACTAATATATGATATGAATGGCTTATGTTTTGATATTGAATTTGGCTGAATTGGTGGGGCAAGTATATTTCTTTTATTGCTAGTAGGTTTGACCCAAATGGGGGTGGCAAGTTGGCAATTCAAGTGGGCTATTTTTGTCCACATGGGGAGAGTCATAGGCGTGTCTCTCAACCGTGTGCAACACACGAATATGTTACACGGCCGTGTTTTCCCTGGGGTACCCTACAATCATAAGTCAGATTTGAGCATGGCCAAGGTACACAGGAGTGTGGCTAGCCGTGTGAACCAAATCAAATTCGACCACGGCCAAGGCACATGGGCGTGTCTTGTGGTCGTGTGATCAAGTCAATATGTATGTCCTATTTTGACACGACCTAGACACATAGGCGTGTCTAATACCGTGCATAGGACACGACCTGTAAGAGTCCAGTTTTGATCCTAGTAGGAATATTGGTTTCGGGACCACAAATTTGAGTCTAAAAAATATTTTAATATTATTTCCTGTGTCTGTGATATGTGAATTTACATCTGTGAAATTTCTGTGATTTAATTTGTCTGTTTCTGTGCTTAATTATGAAAAAGGATTAAATCGCGTAAAGTGTATGTAACACCCCGAATTCGGGCCTAGAAGTATTGGGCCTTGAGTGTGGGTCCGTAAGGAGGTTGTATTTAGGTGTTTAATTGTGCAATGAAATGACACAATTAAATGTCTGCTTTAGTGGTTAATGGCCCTGAGAAGTGTTGGAGAAATCTTGGGTTCAAACCTGGGCTTTAGCAAAAATTTTGGTATTAAGTGAAGAAAACCTGGATGCTTGGATAAGGGCCTTTTAAATTATTGTGTTAAATAAATTACACAAGGAAGCATGTGGTCTAGTGGTTGTGGCGTAATTAAAGTTGTATGGGAGCTTGGGTTCAAGCCTTGGCTCTTGCAATTTATTTTGGTTTTTTTAAAGGAACCTGGACTTTGGCCTTTAGACCTTATAATTAATTAGGGATAAAATATGACACAAAAAGAGCCTGTGGTGAAGTGGCAAGGTGGCGTCATAGAGTTGGCAAGGAGGTCCAGGGTTCGAAACTCATGGCAATTAAAGAGCATTTATTTTGGTAACAGGCGGCGACAATAGTTGGTGTTGAATTTAAACTCTGATGTTGGAGGGATCCCACATTGGGAAGCTAACATAAGAGGGGATGCGAAGCTAGCTTTAAATAGAGAGAACCATGAGGAGAGTAGAGGTACCTTTCTTGGCTGATCCCTTTCGCTTTATAGCGTGCTCGTTTGGGTTGGGCGTCGGCTAAGAGTGCTCGGAGCGTGGATTAACTCCAGTCGCCAATCAGGTGTGTATTTCTCACTACTATAGCTATAGATGGCTACTTCGGGCCATGATGGGCTGAAAGGGGTCATGTGGGCCCAATGGGCCTACGGGCCCAATTGGATAAGTTGTTTGATTGTGTAGTAAATATTGGACTATGCTAGGTGAATCTCATATTGTGGCTAGATTTGGGCTAAAAGGGCCACACGAGCGTATGGGCCCATTTGGGCCGAGAATAGGCTTTAGGCCCATTCGTATTGTTATCCCTGTTTAGAATACTTTAGTTTACCAAATTATTGAAATGCCCTCAATTTGTAAAATTACCGTTTTACCCGCGATTTATAGAATTACCGTTTTACCCTCGATTTATAGAATTACCATTTTACCCTCGATTTATAGAATTACCATTTTACCCTCGATTTATAGAATTACCATTTTACCCTCGATTTATAGAATTACCGTGTTACCCTCAATTTACAGAATTACCGTTATACCCTCGATTTACAGAATTATCGTTTTACTCTCGATTTACAAAATTACTTAAATAACATTAGTTTACCAACTTACCAAAATACCCTCGATCAGTAAAATTACCAAAATACCCCTGGTTTGTAAAATTACTAAAATACCCCTGGTTTGTGAAATTACCAAAATACCCTTGGCTTGTAAAATTACCAAAATACCCCTGATTTTTGAAATTATCAAAATACTCTCAATTTGTAAAATATCGAAATACCCCTGTAGGGTAGAATTACCGAAAAACTCGTGTAGGGTAGAATTACTGAAATAACCCTGTAAGGTAGAATTATCGAAATACCCCTGTAGGGCAGAATTACTAAAATACCCCTGTAAAGTAGAATTACTGAAATACCCTTGTAGGGTAAAAATACCGAAATACTCCTGTAGGGTAGAATTACCGAGATACCCTTGTGGGGTAAAATTATCATTTTGCCCCTAGGGTGTTAAATGACTGTTTTGCCCTTATGGGCAAGTGACTGACTTGGACTGTGTGGTTGACGGATTTGATTGTGAATATATGTTGGTGATATGAATGACTTGACTGTGATTGTTTGATTCAAATATGGGCATGACATTCTGCATACATGACATGTTGCATGGGTTGGGTTTTATAAATGGAGGAAGTGCTAAAAGGGCTATGCCCCAGTTTACCGAAAAGGGCTTTGCCCTAGTTTACCAAAAAAGGCTTTGCCCCAGTTTATCAAAAAGGGCTTTGCCCCTGTTGTTAAAAGAGGCTAGGCCTCCAGTTATATGATAAAGTAGCTATGCTGCCAGTGGAGAGTTTGGTTGGGTGGGTTGAGTTATTCCCCACATGGAGAGCTTGGTTGGTACGGGTCGAGAGTAGCGGATGGTGGGTTGAGTAGTCTCCCCAAATGGGCTTGCATACATTCATTGGTATTTCATGTGATAGTAAAATGGGCCTATAGGCCATATCGTTTACAGTAAAGGCTTCGGCCCAGTGATATGATTTATGAAAAGGCTTCGACCCAGTAACCGTTAAACGAAAGGCTTCGGCCCAGTATATGTCGAGAATGAATAGGGCTTTGGCCCAGATTGTAATGATACAATGTTATTCACTATTTGTTAATTATTGGGATTACATACTGAGTTTTCGTAAACTCACCCCGTTTCTAACTGTGCAGGTAATCCTTAAGCTTAGATGGTTTGGAGCTGCGAGGGACTTGGAGATGGCCACACTACTATTTCTGTTTCTTTTAATTGCAATTAGATTTTGTTTTAGGTTTTTAAATTATGTAATAAGGCCGTAGGTGGGTTTTAAGTTTTAATTTGGATTGTGATTTCTTATACTAAATGCTAGTTTAGGAAAACTCGAGATTTCAAAATGGCATGATTTTTTTAAGGAACACAAGCTTCCAACAACAAAATTGTCAAAATGCTTCCGCGATTTTAAATGAGGTAATATACCAAAGGCAAACAAATTGGTAAACGTTTTGATGAGAACTTTAGTTTAATAATAATAAAGGAATTTAGATTCAGTAATGGATTTTCACCGGAAAGATCAAATTTAAAAAATGGTTTGATGTGACGCACCAGATTCGGCCATAATATCTAGGCTATGTTTGGGGTGTTACATTTAATAGTATCAGAGCCAGGTTACAAAACTCGGCTGTGGTATGGGTAGCAGAAAATTGTTGTTATTTTTTTCTTTTCTTTTTCCGAAATTGGGGTTTTTCTAAAATTTTGTTTTAAAATTTATCAACAAAACTTGACTTGTTTCTGAAAAGATGTTATTAGAAGTGTGGCACACCTAGTC
Source organism: Gossypium hirsutum (assembly GCF_007990345.1). Taxonomy (NCBI): domain Eukaryota; kingdom Viridiplantae; phylum Streptophyta; class Magnoliopsida; order Malvales; family Malvaceae; genus Gossypium; species Gossypium hirsutum. The sequence goes on along the minus strand of NC_053434.1, from coordinate 38,448,699 downwards.
TCTGGCACCAAATCTGTAAGTTCTCTAGCTCTGTTTACTGTTATAGATTGAAATGCTATATTGAGAAACTACTATAGATAGTAGCACTATACTGGAACTCTCTAGTTAGAGTAAACTGTAATGCTTCAATTTAGATTTAGTATTTATTTGGTGTGTGTTCTGGAAATGTAGAAATTGTTCGCATGTGAAATCTATCCGCTCCGATGGATAAATGTTTTGGGTGTATGTTAGTATTATTAGTATCAGAGTGCACAGCGGAAGTGTGATGGTGTAGTCTGAGAGTGGGAAATTTCGAGGACGAAATTTCTTTAAGGGGGTAGAATTGTAACACCCCGAATTCGGGCCTAGAAGTATTGGGCCTTGAGTGTGGGTCCGTAAGGAGGTTGTATTTAGGTATTTAACTGTGCAATGAAATGACACAACTTAATGTCTGCTTTAGTGGTTAATGGCCTTGAGAAGTGTTGGAGAAATCTTGGGTTCAAACCTGGGCTTTAGCAAAAATTTTGGTATTAAGTGAAAAAAAACTGGATGCTTAGATGAGGGCCTTTTAAATTATTGTGTTAAATAAATGACACAAGGAAGCATGTGATCTAGTGGTTGTGGCGTAATTAAAGTTGTATGGGAGCTTGGGTTCAAGTCTTGGCTCTTGCAATTTGTTCTAGTTTTTTTTAACGGAACTTGGACTTTGGCCTTTAGACCTTATAATTAATTGGGGATAAAATATGACACAAAAAGAGCCTATGGTGAAGTGGCAAGGTGGCGTCATAGAGTTGGCAAGGAGGTCTAGGGTTCGAAACTCATGGCAATCAAAGAGCATTTATTTTGGTAACAAGGGGCTGCAAGAGTTGGTGTTGAATTTAAACTCTGATGTTGGAGGGATCCCACATTGGGAAGCTAACATAAGAGGGGATGCGAAGCTAGCTTTAAATAGAGAGAACCATGAGGAGAGTAGAGGTACCTTTCTTGGCTGATCCCTTTCGCTTTATGGCGTGCTCGTTTGGGTTGGGCGTCGGCTAAGAGTGCTCGGAGCGTGGATTAACTCCAGTCACCAATCAGGTGTGTATTTCTCACTACTATAGCTATAGATGGCTACTTCGGGCCGTGATGGGCTGAAAGGGGTCATGTGGGCCCAATGGGCCACGGGCCCAATTGGATAAGTTGTTTGATTGTGTAGTAAATATTGGACTAGGCTAGGTGAATCTCATATTTGTGGCTAGATTTGGGCTAAAAGGGCCACACGAGCGTGTGGGCCCATTTGGGCTGAGAATAGGCTTTAGGCCCATTCGTATTGTTATCCCTGTTTAGAATACTTTAGTTTACCAAATTATTGAAATGCCCTCAATTTGTAAAATCACCGTTTTGCCCTCAATTTGTAAAATTACCGTTTTACCCTCGATTTACAGAATTACTGTTTTACCCTCGATTTATAGAATTACCATTTACCCTCAATTTACAGAATTACCATTTTACCCTTGATTTATAGAATTACCATTTTACCCTCGATTTATAAAATTACTGTGTTACCCTCGATTTACAAAATTACCATTATACCCTCGATTTACAGAATTATCGTTTTACACTCGATTTACAAAATTACTAAAATACCCTTGGTTTACCAAATTACCAAAATACCCTGGTTTGTAAAATTACTAAAATACCCCTAGTTTGTAAAATTACCAAAATACCCCTGGCTTGTAAAATTACCAAAATACCCTTTATTTGTGAAATTATCAAAATACTCTCGATTTGTAAAATATCAAAATACCCTTGTAGGGTAGAATTACTGAAATACCCCTATAGGGTAGAATTATCGAAATACCTCTGTAGGGTAGAATTACTGAAATAACCCTGTAGGGTAGAATTATCGAAATACCCCTGTAGAGTAGAATTACTAAAATACCCCTGTAAGGGAGAATTACTGAAATACCCTTGTAGGGTAGAAATACCAAAATACCCCTGTAGGGTAGAATTACCGAGATACCCTTGTGGGTAAAATTACCATTTTGCCCCTAAGGTGTTAAAAGACTGCTTTGCCCTTGTGGGCAAGTGACTGACTTGGACTGTGTGGTTGACGGATTTGATTGTGAATATATGTTGGTGATATGAATGACTTGACTGTGATTGTTTGATTCAAATATGAGCATGACATTCTGCATACATGACATGTTGCATGGGTTGGGTTTTATAAATGGAGGAAGTGCTAAAAGGGCTATGCCCCAGTTTACCGAAAAGGGCTTTGCCCCAGTTTATCAAAAAGGGCTTTGCCCCTATTGTTAAAAGAGGGTAGGCCTCCAATTATATGATAAAGCAGTTATGCTGCCAGTGGAGAGTTTGGTTTGGTGGGTTGAGTTATTCCCCACATGGAGAGCTTGGTTGGTACGGGTGGAGAGTAGCGGATAGTGGGTTGAGTAGTATCCCCAAATGGGCTTACAGACATTCATTGGTATTTCATGTGATAGTGAAATGGGCCTATAGGCCATATCGTTTACAGTAAAGGCTTCGGCCTAGTGATATGATTTATGAAAAGGCTTCGGCCCAGTATATGTCAAGAATGAATAGGGCTTTGGCCCAGGTTGTACTGATACCATGTTATTCACTGTTTGTTTGTTATTGGGATTACACACTGAGTTTTCGTAAACTCACCCCGTTTCTAACTGTGCAGGTAATCCCTAAGCTTAGATGGTTTGGAGCTGCGAGGGACTCGGAGATGGCCACACTACTGTTTCTGTTTCTTTTAATTGCAATTAGATTTCGTTTTGGGTTTTTAAATTATGTAATAAGGCCGTAGGTGGGTTTTAAGTTTTAATTTGGATTGTGATTTCTTATACTAAACTGCTAGTTTAGGAAAACTCGAGATTTCAAAATGGCATGATTTTTCTAAGGAACACGAGCTTCCAACAACAAAGTTTTCAAAATGCTTCCGCGATTTTAGATGAGGTAATATACCAAAGGCAAACAAATTGGTAAACATTTTGATGAGAACTTTAGTTTAATAATAATAAAGAAATTTAGATTCAGTAATAGATTTTCACCGGAAAGATCAAATTTGAAAAATAGTTTGATGTGACGCACCAGATTCGGCTATAACGTCTAGGCTGGGTTTGGGGTGTTACAGTGTAAAAGTTGAATGCTAGATGCTAAAGCACCTATTTGGCTTGGCTTTTAAAATAAAGGTCCCTGCTTGTCAAATTGACCATTTATCTTAGTGGTGGACAAACATGGACATATAGTTGGTAAGTTTAATGTTCTTGAGATATCTGCTTTCCTGCTGATCTAATACTTTTGCCTTTCAACGAATTTCATATAATTCTGAGAATGGATTGGTTAACTTTGCACGATGCTATTGTGAATTGCAAACAAAAAGTCATTGATTTAAGGTGCAAGAATGATGAGATAATTCAAATTGAGTCTAGTGATCTGAATGGACTACCAGCTGTGATATCTGCAATGAAAGCACGAAAATTTGTAAAGAAAGGTTCTGAAGCCTACTTAGCATATGTGTTAGACTTGAAAGTGACGGATAAGAAAGTCGAATTAGTGCCTGTTGTCTGTGAATTCTCTGATGTGTTTCCTGAAGAACTACCGGGTTTGCCTCTGATTCGAGAGGTGGAGTTTGGCATTGAGTTAGTATCTAGTACTACTCCGATTTCAATAGCTCCGTATAAAATGGCTCTGACCGAGTTAAAGGAATTAAAATCTCAGTTGCAAGAATTGACTGATAGAGGATTTGCTAGACCGAGCTTTTCACCATGGGGTGCTCCTGTTCTGTTTGTGAAAAAAAAAGATGGTACAATGAGAATGTGTATTGATTACCGTCAGCTTAACAAAGTGACTAAAAAGAACAAATATCCTCTGCCCAGAATTGATGACTTATTCGATCAGTTGAAAGGTGCTATTTGAGATTGGGTTATTATCAGTTGCGAGTAAAGGACTCTAATGTTCCGAAAACTGCTTTCAGAATGAGGTACGAGCATTATGAATTTTTAGTTATGCCATTTGGATTAACGAATGCACCTGTTATTTTTATGTATTTGATGAATAGAATATTCAGACCATATCTAAATCAATTTTTTGTTGTATTCATTGATGATATATTGATTTATTCACATGATGAATCTGAACATGCCGAGCATCTGAGAATAGTATTACAGATTTTGAGAGATAAACAGTTGTATGCGAAATTCAGTAAATGTGAGTTCTGGTTGCGAGAAGTTAGTTTTCTGGGTCATATTGTATCAGCACCTGGTATCCGAGTTGATCCAAGCAAAATTTCTGTCATTCTGGATTGGAAATCTCTGAGAAATGTTTCTAAAGTCCGTAGTTTTTTGGGACTTGCCGGTTACTACAGGCGATTTGTAAAAGATTTCTCTGTGATAGCAACTTCGTTGACAAAATTGCTCCAGAAAGATGTAAAATTTGAGTGGTCTGAAAAGTGTCAGAACAACTTCGATCAATTGAAAGCTTTATTGACTGAAACTTCAGTTTTGGTACAACCTGAATCTGGTAAAGAATTTGTTGTTTACAGTGATGCTTCATTGAACGGACTTAGTTGTGTTTTAATGCAAGAAGGAAAAGTTGTTGCTTATGCTTCGAGACAGCTGAAGCCACATGAGAAGAACTATCCGACACACAACCTTGAGTTAGCTGTCATTGTGCTTGCTTTCAAGATCTGGTGTCACTATCTTTTTAGTGAGAAATGTCACGTGTTTTCTGATCAGAAAAGTCTGAAGTATTTAATGACACAAAAAGACTTGAATCTGCGACAGAGAAGATGGTTAGAACTGTTAAAAGATTACGAACTTATGATTGATTATCATCCAGGAAAAGCAAATGTTGTTGCTGATGCTTTGAGTCGAAATTGTTATTTGCAATGAATGCTCATTTAGTTCTGTCTGATGATGGTTTAGTTTTAGCTGAATTAAAAGTGAGACCTTTGTTTTTACAACAGATTATCGAAGCTCAGAAGATTGATAATGAGATTTTGGCTAAATGAACTCAGTGTAATTCTGAATCTAATTCTGAATTCTGAAAAGATGATGATACTGTCTGAGGATTCGAAATAGACTTTGTGTTCCAAGAAATCCCGAGTGATTCAAATGATTTTGAGTGAAGCTCACAGTTACATCCGAGGAGTACGAAAATGTATAACGATTTGAGACAACTATATTGGTGGCCGGGAATGAAAAGAGATATTTCTGACTTTGTTGAGAGATGTTTAATCTGTCAGCAAGTTAAAACTGAGCATTAGGTGCCATCTGGGTTATTACAGTCGATTATGATTTCGAAATGGAATGGGATCGAGTGACCATGGATTTTGTTTCAGGATTACCTCTGTCTTCGAAAAAGAAAGACACAATTTGGGTTGTAGTTGATCGTTTGACAAAATCAGCCCATTTTATTCTAGTACAATCTGATTTCTCACTCGATAAATTGGCTGAGTTATATGTCTCTGATATTGTGAGATTACATGGCGTGCCATTGTCGATAGTGTCAGATAGAGACCCGAGATTTACATCGTGATTCTGGAAGAAATTGCAAGATGCTCTGGGTATTAAATTGCAGTTACCACTACTTTTCATCTACAAACAAATGGTCAATCTGAACGGATTATTCAGATAGTCGAGGATATGTTGAGATGTTGCATTCTTAAGTTTGAAGGTGCGTAGGAACAATATCTACCTTTGATTGAATTTGCTTATAATAATAGCTTTCAATCAAGCATTAAAATGGCACCTTACGAATCCTTATATGGTAGAAACTGTAGAACTCTGTTATACTGGACTAAACTCAATGAGAATAAGATTTACAATATTGATCTGATAAAAGAAATAGAATAGAAAGAGAAAGTAATCCGAGGTAGTTTGAAAGTTTCCTCTGATCGTCAGAAATCTTATGCGGATTTAAAACGAAAAGATATCGAATTTAAGATCGGTGATAAAGTGTTTCTGAAAGTATCTCCATGGAAGAAATTGTTCCGATTTGGCAAAAAGGGTAAGTTGAGTCTGAGGTTCATTGGAACATATGAAATCATCAAATGAGTTGGGCTGGTTGCTTGGAGATTGAGGCTACCATCTGAGTTAGAAAAGATTCATAATGTGTTTCACGTATCAATACTTCGACGATACAGATCTGATCCTTCGCATGTAATTTCACCATCTGAGATTGAAATTCAGTACGATATGACTTATGAAGAAAAGCTAATCCGTATTTTAGCTTGTGAGGTTAAAGAGTTGCGAAAAAAGAAAATTTCATTAGTTAAAGTGATGTAGCATCGACAGGGAGTGGAAGAGGCTACGTGGGAGCTTGAGGATGCAATGAGACAACAATATCCGAATCTATTTAACGGTAAGATTTTCAGGGACGAAAATCCTTAAGGGGGAGAATTGTAACAGTTTGGTTTTGACACTAGTCAAAATAGTGGTTTCGTGACAACAAATTCGAGTCTAAAAAATTTTTAATATTATTTTCTGTGTCTATGATATGTGAATTTACATCTGTGAAATTTCTGTGATTTAATTTGTCTGTTTCTATGCTTAATTATGAAAAAGGATTAAATCGCGTAAAGTGTAAAAGTTGAATGCTAGATGCTAAAGCACCTATTTGGCTTGGCTTTTAAAATAAAGGTCATTGCATGTCAAATTGACCATTTATCTTAGTGGTGGACAAACATGGAAATATAGTTGGTAAGTTTAATGTTTATTATTCAAGGGCAAAATGGGAAAGAGTAAAATAATTAGTGATATAATAAAATAAAACATGTTAACGGATGAAATGTTCATCCACACTTGCCGAAATTCAAAGAGAAAGAAAAGAAATAAAAGCATTTAGGGTTCGACTAGATTAAAGCTCAATTAAGGTATGGATTTTCGTCCGTTTTTGATAATTTCTACGTTTCTATGATCATTGCTTAGTGTTCTTCAAAGCCTATGTCTGAATTTCTGTTTCTGGTAAAGATTTCATGAAATGCCATTGTTGATATCATGAGTTTTGTAATGTTTTTGAATGAATTATGAAGGCTTGGTAGATGGTTCATAAGTTTTATCTTTGAGTTTTTGATGAAATCGAGCTATTTGGACTAAATTGTGAAAATGAGGTTTTGAAGGACTAAATTGTGAATTAAATATGTTGTATGGGCTTATATAGAAGCCATGGAAATTCGGCTAGCCCTTGTTGCAAAGAAATTTTGCATATTTGTGATTTTATGAAAAATGGACTAAATTGTCAAAGTATGAAAATGTAAGGGCTAAAATGAAAAGTTCCCTAAATATGTGTATATGGATTATATTGAATGAAATGAATGGTTGAATGGTTTAATTTGTATTGTATTAGATCAAGAACAAAGAAAATCAGACTTAGATCGGGGAAAGTCCAAAATAGTTGAATAGTTGACTCGTTTTATCCGAAATTCGTAGGAGGTAAGTTAAATTACAATTACGTGTTAATTGAAATAAATTCTGCACATATAAACTATAATTTGTACTGGATGGCTTTGAGTGTCGGATGAATATATTTGGAGTAATGTATGACGATATGTTTGTATCTGAAAAGCTCTGTATGTATCTAAGAAAAGTTGACATCTGTCTGAGACATTGTGTAAAACTGTGTCTAGGACACAGGCCTCGATTGAGATTTACGTATAAGACCATGTCTGGGACATCGACATCGTATTTGATTTCATGTAAGACCCTGTCTGGGATAGAGGCATTGATATTGAATTACATGTAAGACCACATCCGGGACGTCAGTATTGTACTTGATTATGAGCATCTTTATCATTTCTGAACCATCTGATGATAGCGCATGAAAGATGATTATATGTATTGTATAACCTATGTAGGTACATTTGTATCGTACTAAATTTCCGAATATGAAAAAATCTGTCTCTATGAAATATGTATAGAATTTGGAAATGAAGCATGACATATATGCAAACAAAGGAGCACGGTTAAGCTTATGAATTATTCTTTGAAATGGTTATGAATCTTTATGGTTAAATTGTACTTATGTGCTTTAGTGGTTAGACCAATTGTATTTGGCTTACTAAGCTCTTTGTAGCTTACTCTATGTGATTACTGTCTGTTTTACAGTTATTGTAGCTATTGAAGGCTCGGGGATAGTCGAGGATCGTCACCACACTATCGAACTCATTTTGGTACTTTTGAAAGTGTAAATATTTTAAAGTGTGGCATGTATAGGCTAGAAAGTCTATGTATTATGTTTTGATTTGTAATTATATGTTATGCCATGAGAGTTGGCTAGAAAATGGTATGAATGTGTTAAGTTTTGATATGGTTTTGAATGGGTTATTGAATGATGATGATTTAGTTGTAATGAAACATGTTTTGAGTATGAAATTGGCTAAAAATTGTTGTATGAATGTGGTTTAACATTGCTAATAGGAAAGACTCATATAAGGGTGGTAAGTTGGCTTAAACCAAGCCTGCATTATGCCACACGGTTAAGACACACGGGCGTGTCATATGGCCGTGGGATTAAGTCAGTAGCTAGCTAAGTACCACACGGCCATGACACACAGCTGTGTCTGTTGGCCGTTTGAAAATTTTAGTATAGGACCTCTTTTTAGCACGGTTAGATTATATGGATGTGTTTAGTGCCCGTGTGTGTCACACGGCTTAGTCACACGGGCGTGTGACTTTAATAGTTTTGAAGGATTTGGTTAAGTTCAGAAAATTCTGAACGTGTTCGTTTTAGTCCAGACCTTTCCTAAAAGTACATTTTAGGTCTCATAGACCATCTTAGGAGATGATTGCTTATAAAATGATATTAAATAATATCTGTGATTTTGAATTGGTTTGAAATGTTCTGTCTGTCTGGTAATACCTCGTAACCCTAATTTGATGTCGGTTACGGGTTAGGGGTGTTACACGGCCTGTTCACACGGACGTGTGACCTGTACATGTTTGAAAAATATTTAAATTTTGGAAAAATTTTATATGTGTTCGGTTTAGTCCCGACCCTTTTCTAAAGCATGTTTAAGGTCTCGATGACTTATATAAGGGACTCTATATTGATATTGATCTCTGATGCATTGATGATTATGAAATTAAAGTTAAATGTTCTGTTTCATTTGGTAACGCCTCTAACCCTAGTTCGGCGATGGATACGGGTTAGCGGTGTTACATTTGATTGGTATCAGAGCTATGGTTTAGTCGGTTCTAGAACTACCATAGCGTATGTGAGTCTAGCTATACATGCTATATTTATGAATTGCGATAGTGTGATGAATCCTGACATTAAAATGTGCTTTTATATAGCAAATAGATCCCGATCGAGCTGTAGGGGATGATGACGAAAGTAATGTGCCTGCTACCACGCAAGGGACGATGCCATATGATTCTCGACCGGCTTCGAGTAGCTGTAATGGTGAGGCTAGACAAGCCTTCTACCAGATGATGAATGATTGGTTCACCCAATATATTAGAACCAATCTGGCTGTACAAAAAACTTCACCTCCGGTTAATCTTCTTTAAACTCCTATGACGCCACTAGTGAATCCGATTCAGTTAAGTAGACCACCAGTCGATAACATTAGAAAATATAGGGCTGAAGAGTTCCGAGCTACAACGAGCGATGATGCTGAAAAAGTCGAGTTTTGGCTAGAGAACACGATAAGAGTGTTTGAAGAATTATCATTGAATCCTGAGGAATGTATAAAATGTGCCGTTTCACTTCTAAGAGATACAGCGTATCATTGGTGGAAGACTTTGACATTTGTGGTTTCGAGTGAACGGGTTACTTGGGATTTCTTCCAAGCTGAATTTCAGAAGAAATCTATCAGCCAGAGATTCATCGATCAGAACGTAAAGAGTTTCTTGAGCTCAAATAAGGCCGTATGTCTATCACAGAATACGAATGGGAATTCATAAGATTAAGTCAGTATGCTCGTGAATGTGTATCTTCCGAGGCAATAATGTGCAAAAGATTCAAGGATAGCTTAAATGAAGATATTCATCTGTTAGTTCGGATTCTAGAAATCAAAGAATTCATTGTGCTTGTTGAAAAAGCATGTAAAGCTGAAGATCTTGGGAAAGAGAAAAGAAAAGCTGATTTTGAAGCTAGAGAGGTATTATCGGGCAAGTCATTTTAGTCTGCAGCAAAGAAATTCAGAGATGATAATAGCTGTTCAAAGGCTAGTGTGAGACATTCGAACAGAGATTGTGAAGCTTCAGCTATGTCCATTGCCAGTGTTGGTAATGCAAAGAATAAAAAACCTGAGTGTGATCAATGTGGAAGAAGTCATTTTGGAGAATACTGGGGAAAGAGTAATAACCGAGCTTGTTATAGTTGTGGTTCACGAAATCACTTTATAAAAGATTGCCCAGATTTAGTTAAAAAAGATAATATTCAGAATCCGATGCCGAGTGGTAACGCTTCTCGTGGTAGACCTTCCAGAAATATAGGAAATGTGAGCAGTAGTCAAAGAGGGACAAAAGATACAGCTGTTAGATCTGAGGCTCGTGGACCTGCCAGAGCCTATGCTATCCGAGCTCGCGAGGAAGCTTCATCACCAGATGTGATTACGGGTACATTTACTCTTTATGATACTTCTGTGATTGCTTTGATAGATCCTAGATTGACACATTTGTATATATGTATGAACTTAGTGAATAGTAAGACTTTACCTGTAGAGTGTACCGAATTTGTAATTAGAGTTTTGTACCCCCTAGGCAGATCTATTTTAGTTAATAAAGTCTGCAATAATTGTCCATTAATGTTTCGAGACATTTGTTTTCAGTCTGATCTGATGCTGTTACCTTTTGATGAATTTGATATAATTCTGGGTATGGATTGGTTAACTTTGCATGATGCTGTTGTGAACTGCAAATGGAAAACTATTGATTTGAGATGCAAAAATTATGAAATAGTCAGAATTGAATCTAGTGATTTGAATGGATTACCTACTGTAATATCTTCGATGAAAGCTTTGAGTATGGTGCGAAAGGGTTGTGAAGCTTATTTTACATATGTGATTGATTTGAGAGTGTCATAAAAGAAAGTTGAATCAGTGCCTATTGTATGTGAGTTCCCTGATGTATTTCCTAAAGAATTTTCGGGATTACCTTCGGTTAAAGAAGTTGAATTTGGCATTGAATTGGTACCTGGTACTACTCCGATTTCAATAGCTCTGTATAGAATGGCTCAGACCAAATTGAAAGAATTAATCGATAGAGGATTTGCTAGACTGAGTTTTTCACCTTGGGGTGCTCTGATTTTATTCGTGAAAAAGAAAGACAGTACAATGAGAATGTGTATAGATTATCGCCAGTTGAACAAAATGACTATAAAAAATAAGTATCGTCTGTATCGAATTGATGATTTGTTTGATCAGTTGAAAGGAGCTGCTATGTTTTCGAAAATAGATTTTAGATTAGGCTATTATCAGTTGCCAGTGAAAGACTCAGACATTCTGAAAACTGATTTTCGAACAAAGTACAACCACTATAAATTCTTAGTTATGCCTTTTGGATTGACTAACGCACCTGCTATCTTTATGGATTTGATAAATAAAATTTCCAGACCGTATTTAGATCAATTATTTACTGTATTCATTGATGACATAATGATTTATTCACGTGATAAATCTGAACATGCCGAGCATTTGAAATTAGTGCTACAGATTCTGCGAGATAAACAATTATATGTGAAGTTCAGTAAATGTGAATTCTAGTTGCGAGAAGTTGGTTTTCTGGGTTATATTGTATCAGTCTCTGGTATCCGAGTTGATCTGAGCAAAATTTCAGCTATTTTGGATTGGAAACCTTTGAGGAATGTCTTTGAAGTCCGCAGTTTTCTGGGACTTACTGGTTATTATAGAAGATTTGTAAAAGGCTTTTTGATGATTGCAACTCTGTTGACAAAAATGATTCAGAAAGATGTGAAGTTTGAGTGATCCGAAAAGTTTCAGAATAGTTTTGATCAGTTGAAAACTCTATTGACTGAAGCTCTGGTTTTAATACCACCTGAATCAGATAAAGAATTTGTGATCTATAGTGATGCTTCATTGGTTGGTCTGGGATGTGTTTTAATGCAAGAAGCCAAAGTCATTGCTTATGCTTCGAGGCAGTTGAAGCCACACGAAAAGAACTATCTGACACATGATCTTGAGTTAGCTACGATTGTGTTTGCTCTAAAGATTTGGCGCCACTATCTATTTGGTGAGAAATGTTATGTATATTCTGATCATAAGAGTTTGAAGTATTTGATGACTTAGAAAGATTCGAATCTGCATAAGATAAAATGGCTTGAATTGTTAAAAGACTATGAACTTGTGATAGATTATCATCTGGGTAAAGCAAATGTTGTTGCTGATGCTTTGAGCCGGAAATCATTATTTGCTCTACCTGCGATGAATGCTCATTTGGTTATGTCCGATGATGGTTCACATTGAGCGGATTATTCAAATACTCGAGGATATGTTGAGATGTTGCATTCTTGAGTTTGACAGTACGTGGGAACAATATCTACTTTTGATTGAATTCGCTTATAATAATAGTTTTTAGTCCAGCATTAAAATGGCACCCTACGAAGCTTTATATGGTTGCAAATTTCGTACACCTTTGTATTGGACAGAACTTAGCGAAAATAAGATCCACGGGGTTGATTTGATAAAAGAAACTAAGTAGAAAGTAAAAGTGATCCGAGATAGTTTGAAAGCAGCTTTCGATCGTCAGAAATCTTATGCAGATTTGAAAAGAAAAGACATTGAGTTTGAGGTTGGTGGCAAAGTGTTTTTGAAAGTATCTCCATGGAAGAAATTACTTCAGTTCGGTAGAAAAGGCAAATTGAGTCCGAGGTTCATTGTGCCGTATGAGATTACCGAGCGTATTGGCCCAGTAGCATATAGATTGTTATTACCACCGAGTTAGAAAAGATTCATGATGTATTTCACGTATCGATGCTTCGACAATACAGATCTGATCCGTCGAATGTGATTTCCCCGTTTGAGATTGAAATTCAGTTTGATATGACTTACGAAGAAAAGCCAATTTGTATCTTAGCTCACGAAGTTAAAGAGCTACGAAAAAAAAAATTTGTTAGTAAAAGTAATGTGGCATCAACACGATATTGAAGAGGCCACGTGGGATCCTAAATATGCTATGAGACAGCAATATCCAAATCTGTTTAACGGTAAGATTTTCAGGGATGAAAATCCCTAAGGTGGGAGAATTGTAACAGTCTCATTTTGACGCTAGTCGAAATAGTGGTTTCGAGACCACAAATCCGAGGTTGGAAAATTATTTTAATATTATTTTCTGTGTTTATAATATGTAAATTAGTATGTGTGAAAGTTTGGTGTGTTAATTTTATAGTTTAAGTGGTTAATTTGAAAAAAAAGGACTTAATCACATAAAATGCAAAAGTTGTGTACTAGATGTTAAAAGTGTTTAAATGATATGCATTATGAAATGTGAGGTCTTTATGTTGACATTTGACCACAGTTAGTGGAGATGGACATAAATAGCTAACCATTAAGTGAATTTTTATTGTTTTAATAAGGGGTAAAATGGTAAAACATGAAATAATGTATTAATAATTAAAACAAAGTTCAAATTTGCGTCAAAACTCATGTACTTCCACCGAAATAAGAAAGAAAAATTAGGGCTTGAAGCTTTGACATATTCGGCGCATGCTTGGCTCTATTAAGGTATGAATTTTGCTTGGTTTTTGATGATTTTTATGTTTTTGTGATCGTTGTTAAGTGTTCTAGCTAGCCCATGCTTAAATTCATGAAATGGTTGATGATTTTGAGTTGAGCCATTGATGAAACTATGAGTTTGGTGCTATTAATGGATGAAAAATGAAAGATATATATTGGGTTAGTATATTTTGTCTTTGGATTTTTTATGAATTTGAGTAAAATGGGCTAAATTGTGGAAATGGTGAATTGAAGGACTAAAATGTGAAATAAATGAAATGTGTGTACTAGTATGAGTACTAGGAGAATTCGGTAAGCTTGTGTACAAACAAATTATGTGTATTTTGTGATTTTGTGATTTAGGGACTAAAGTGTCGAAATGTGAAAATGTGATGGTTAGTTTACAAAATGCCTTAATTATGTGTTTATGGATTGGTTTGAATGGTTTAGTGAATAGAAAGGGTTAATTTTGAATACATATAGATCAGAAAAGAGGAATTCGAATTTAGACCGAGGAAAGTGGAAGATAGTCGAGTTGACGATTCAAATCGACAATTTCGAGTATGACGTAAGTTCGTACATGATAGATGGTAAGTTTGCACATGATAAATGATGTTACAAGTATATTTTTGATTCTTTAATTATACATAAATTGTGTATATATTTGATTATGTATTGAATACGATGATAAATCAACTGCATTTGGCACTAAGTGTGCGATTCAAAATAGCTTCGGCTATAAATAGCACTAAGTGTGCGAAATGGTATAGCTTCAGCTATAGGGGGCACTAAGTGTGTGATACTGAGATAGTTTTGGTTAATTAAGATGGCACTAAGTGTGCGAATGTTTGAAGCAAAAGTAATTCACAGAGAGTCTTAAAATTATCCAAACGGAAGGTTAGAATGAAATTTAATAAGTACAGAAGGTTCAGGTATGTACGATACCTATGTGGTAGATGATTTTATGTATGTGAAGTTCATTGAATTGGTATGAAAATATGAATTGTGTTGGCATAGAATTGATGGAAGATTTGAGAAATTATAAATACTTATGTATTGATGTTTCATATTTTATGTACTGTTTATGATTTTTGGTACGAGCTTACCAAGCTTTTGAAAGCTTACATTGTGTGTGTTTGCATTGTGTTATAGATATCGAAGCTACTATGAGCTTAGGGATCGTTGATGATCGTCACCACACTATCGTACCTTATTTTGGTACTTGAAAATGTATATATTAAAGTATGGCATGTATAGGCTAGTAGTTTGGAGATTATGTTTTGTGATGTATATACTTAGCCATGTGATTTGGCTAGTTTGTGTATGAACTCATAGTTGATAATGGCTTATGGTATGTGATACTAATGTGTAAATGTGGTATGTTTTGGTTGGACAAAAGAAATGATAAATGTTGGTAAGTTTTGGTAAGTTTTAGCATGAGATTGAATGATGTATGGAAAGAAATGTTTGATATGCTTTGACATATGTTTGGACATAGATTAGTATGACTTATGAGTATGGATTTTGGTGACTAATATATGATATGAATGGCTTATGTTTTGATATTGAATTTGGCTGAATTGGTAGGGCAAGTATGCTTGTTTTATTGCTTGTAGGTTTGACCTAAATGGGGGTGGCAAGTTGGCTATTCAAATGGCCTATTTTTGTCCACATAGGCAGAGACAAAGGCGTGTGTCTTAGTCGTGTGTGACACACGGCTATATTACACGGCCGTGTTTTCCCTGGGGTACCCTACAATTACAAGTCAAGTTTGAGCACGGCCAAGGCACACTGGCGTGTGGCTAGCCATGTGAACCAAGTCAGATTCGACCACGGCCAAGGCACACGGGCCTGTCTTGTGGTCGTGTGATCAAGTCAGTATGTATGTCTTGTTTTGACATGGCCTAGACACACTGGCGTGTCTAATACCGTGTGAGGCACATGGCCTGTTCACACAGGCGTGTGACCTGTACATGTTTGAAAAATGTTTAAATTTTGGAAAAGTTCTGTATGTGTTCAGTTTAGTCCCAACCCCTTTCTAGGGCATGTTTAAGGTCTCGATGACTTATATGTGGGACTCTATATTGATGTTGATCTCTGATGCATTGATGATTATGAAATGAAAGTTAAATGTTTTGTTTCGTTTGGTAACGTGTTTAACCCTAGTTCGGCTATGGATACGGGTTAGGGGTGTTACAATTCATCGCTGAGTAGATGAACCCACCTTGGATCTATGTTGATCTAATGGTCAATGTTAGAAATTGGAGAAGTAAGCTGTAACGACCCGATTTCTAGTAGTGTCGAAAATGTAGTTTTGAAACCCCATATCCATAAATCAAGTTTGTAAATATAAAATAAAAATATTTATGGAGTTAATATAAAAATATATTGAAGTCTAGTTAAGAAATTTAGCTGAAAAAGTAGTTAAATAAGGTTCATGGACTAAATTGTAAAAGCCTAATCGTTATAGAATTTTAATTAGGAAAAAGTTTAGAGACTTAGATAGCAATTATACAAAGGACAAAAATGGTTAATAAACCAATTTTAAATAAATGTTAGTAGAATGTGATGGTGATTTCCATTAAGGCTTAAAATATAATCAAACTAAGACTAATTAAGTATAAATTATGATTAATTAAACTAATTAAGCATTAGTCAAACTATATATATTAAACTTAGTGGAAAGAAAGATGAAAACATTTCTTCTTCATCGTTGTCATCCAAAATTGCTAAGGGAAAAAAAACAAGTGTTCATCATTTTCTTAACATTCGGCCAAAAGTTCAAGTAAGTCCCTAGGTAATTTTTCTTTGATTTTTAAAGATTTGTTATCATGGGAGCTTGATTTAGCTAGCCCATGTATCAATTTGTTTAATTGTTAAAAATTTGATAAGTTGCCATTGTTGAGAAATGTAACAACTTGTTTTTTAGTGGTACTGAAAATGACAGTCTCAAAACTCGGTTTTTCGATAATCGAGTTCGTAAATATTATTAATTAATATTTATGAGTCTATTATAGTTTTATATTAATTTTTGGTTCAATAATTTTATTGAATGGATAGTAATTAAGATATAAGAACTAAATCGTAAAATTCATAAAAATTAATCGCTATTGATTTTTATTTGTTAAAAGGCTAATTAGTAATTAAACCAAAGAATAAAATGACACATAGACCATTTGGAATTAGTATGGTGGACGATTAGGTGTGGCGGTGTTTATAAATTATTTTAAATTAAAAATTTAAATTTTATAATGTAATAAGTAATAAAATAAAGGAAACAAAAGTCATATTTCCTTCCATCTTTTTCTTCTACCACCAAAAACACAAGGGAAAATAAAAGAAGCCATTCTTGAACTTCACCATTCGGCCAATCTTCTCACCTTTGCATTGGTATGTTATTTAAGTCTATTTCTTGGAATTTCTTATGTTTTTGAGGTCTCGGGAGCTTGATTTACCTAGCCTGTGGATCAATTTGAAAAAATTTTAAAGTTTTCAAAAGTTTCTATTGTTGAATCTTGAAGCTTTTGGTACTAAATTGTTAGATTTTGAGGTTAGATATGAGAAAAAAGGCTAGTTTGTAAAGTGAAAATTTTTAGTTTGGAACATATGAAAAAGGTGTAAGAATTTCAATTTTGTTATGAAATTTCTCTAAATTTAGATATTATAGAGTTGTAGAAGGATAGATTAGTTTCAAAATCGAAGCTCGAATTTGAAAGTTATAACAATTTCGATTTTAGGAACTAAAGTGAATAAAATACAAAACTTTAGGGAACTTTGTAAAATAGAAATTAAATTTCATATGAATATATTTAATTGATATAAGGTATTTGGTAGTGATAAATTGAAATTCATTAATGTGTAGATCAAGATTTGAACTAACCAGAGGTTAACCAAGGATAAGGAAAATTATTGATTAGTCCCTGTAGTTCAACTTTATCTATCGACTTTGTCAGATAAGTTCATATGGTATAGTAGTATCTAAATTGTTATATAATTGGATTATATAGTTATGAATGTTTAATTATATTTTGAAGTCTTTACGATTTAGTGTGAAAGGTGAGTTTTGGACTAAAGTGTAAAGTGTTGCATATATGACAATTATGAGCTATGTGAAGTAATGAATGAATAAAAAATGTATCACCATAGTTGATTTGTACATGATGATATTTTAGTGTTATAAATGGTATGAATATATGAACTTAGTAAATAATTAAGATATGATTGACATGTCAATAGGATTAGTTGCACGCTTGTATGGGTTTGCACTTTGGTGCCTCTTTACAGCACTACAGTGATCTCTGGTGAGATGTCAGTGTTGGAAAAAATTCAGTTTGAATACAATTTTCTTGCATAGTAAAAAATTAAAATTTTGAAAATCGACCTGATTTATGATATTTATAGCAATAAACCTTAGATTGAAATTGTACCTGTGTTTTTGGATAAGCAAATCCTTAATGTTTTTCGGCTTTCAACCAAACGATTTTCTCCTTTATTCTCATACCTAGAACTACTTTGAGTGTGTGCTTGAGCCAACTGAATAAAAACACAGAACTAGAAAAAAAATTCTTTCCATTTTGGGGTGAAAACAAAAATTCTCTCTTCTTTAATATAAACTGGTAAACTTGTTATTTTTGAAAATATGTTTACTAGTTGAGAATAAATTCTATATATTTTTTGGCGAAGTAACAATCTATGAAAGTTGTGTATAATACCCTACCGGTGCCATCTATTTATTAGAAGAAAAGGTAGAACCTTTGTTGAGTTGTGGTAATTTATTTCAAATAGAAAAACAACTTCCTACTTAAAGTAAAAGTACAGTGGACGACACACCCTAGTATTCCTGCTAGGGTTGCCACCCCCTTCATGGTACATGAGGGAATTTTGGGCCACTCTTATATCGGGTCCAATTACGAGTACTTCTTGGGACCTAGTACTCTATAATGTGATTCAAATCGATTCTATTTTTCTATTTCCCTAAATAAACATCAATATTTATATTCATTCAATTAAATAATTTTCTCATCTCAATCATACCTTAGAAATTTTTTTGAAAAAATATATTTAATATTTCACAACTCAACTTGTTCACTATGACCGAATGATTTATTTTCATTTTCTGTCTTTAAAATAGCTGAAAACATAAACTCATTCTTCTGATTATTTCTAAGTAATCCATGTACATTTGCAAATGTATTATTTCCCATTTTCATTTCCATTTCCATTTTGAGAAACCTACATTCATTTCCAAATGATTCCATTTCTCCATTTCAGAGAAAACCATAATCATTCTTGAATGTTTCCCATTTCTCTATTTCTATTCATTTCGTTCATTTCAATTCAAACATACAATTCATTTTTGTTTTCAATGAGCTAGCAGAGGGATCAATTGGACATATGCAATTAGGGCTCAAATGATTTATAATTAAGTTTCAACTTTTCACCTATTAATTATAAACTCTCACGAAGTCATTCCACTGTAGTATCATGCCTGAGCTCTCCCTAACGACATTCCATTACGAAAGCAACTATTCAATGCTTGTCAACTGACCTTGTCATAAGTGTGTGACTTTCATAAGATATCTTTAATCTCTTTAAGATAATATTCACTCTCCTAATATGATCATATTTTATCTCATGGTAACCATTACATCTTCCTTCATGAAAAGTCTATTACTAACAAATAGTAATCAAGTCATTCATCATAAAGACGAATGACTCGTGACCACATTTAATTTTCATCAACCATGTAATGCCAGTAAGAGGATATCATTTCCCCATGTCTCAGACTGTAAATTCCATTGTTGTGAATGACGCTACATACTGCAGAAGTTGTACACTCAACACACCAGCTTTTAGTTCCTTATCTATTTGAACTCACGCTTTTACTTAGATTAAAGTGTAGAAGTCACGCATACATAACCCATCATCCACTCAAGATTTAGGTATGTAACGCCCGAAATTTTTTTTGTTTTCGACATTTGTAATCTTGACACAACTGTGTATCTACTTCAGTGGTTAAGTATTCTTAGTGTGTGTGTGAGAGGTCCTAAGTTCAAGCCAAGTCTTTGGCTAAATTTTGGTATTTTCTGAATTAAGCCTTGACCCTGTGCTATAGACTTTTATTTAAATGTCTGTAAAAATACAACAAAATAGGCCTACTGGTCTAGTGGCTAAGTAGAGTGTTAGATGGTTGAAGATTCTGTGTTCGAATCCCTCCGCAAGCAAGGGAGTTGTTTTTGCTCTATGGACTGAAAGAGTTTGGTTTAGCCGAAATACTGAAGTGGTTGAGATTAATATGTTTAGTGGGAGCAAAATAGGGGATTTGGGAGTTATCTAATCATTTTTCTTCTCTCCTACCAAAAGTCTCTGCCAGTTTTCCTCTTCATTCCTTTTCTTTTTTTGGTTCTGCCAAAAATTTTCCCCCTTCCCTATCGATTTTTCCCTTGTGATTTTACTCATCAGGATTTTCCTTTTTTCTCATTTTGTTTATCACGCCGTCTTCACATCTTTCAGGTGTTGTTGGTAAGTTACCCTCTTCTTTTCTATCATGAATTTCTTAACAAATGAATAATGATGTTTTCATCTGTGGATTAATGGTATAGGAGGAAGTTTGGGTCAATGAATTCATGGTTCTCATTTTAACGGTGTTTACAGAGGGTCTTCTTCAGTGGTAAGTCAAGTTAACATCGTTAAATATTGTCGAAACTTTGTAAAATAGACTGCTAAATAAGTTTTTAATGTTCTTTGATAGGTTTCTGGGCCTAGAAAGTGTTTCGACATTGAAAACGAACCAGGTGTGTACCCGATTGCATAGAAAACGAGGTTTTGATGAAAGCCAAAAACCCCACAGTCGATGCCACATGGACGTGTGGTCCCCCGTATGGTAGGCTGTGTGACATAACATGGGCATGTGATCGACGAGGCTAGGCCATGCACGCAAGACACGGCCGTGTGATGACTAGGCAGGCCCTGTGCGACACACGGGTTGGGCTGATTTGGCCTTGTAGGTCACACGGATGTGTGGTCCCACAATGGCGTGTGGGATTTTGGGCCAGGCTGGGTGATCCACCTGGCCAAGGAAAATTTGGGTCGTGTGGGCCACATCATACAGGCAAGCTACATGGGCATGTGAGCCTAATTATCTGAAATGATTTCTAAGGTTGCACGGGTTGCCCAAGTCAACTGTGAACCTTCTGTAGGGTCGGTAAGTGATTCCTTGACCCCCTAAATATATGATCTAAGTGTATGTGATGCATGATAAATTATGTATGATTACTAATATGTGTATGTATATGTATGACTGATGGTTGCATAAAAGCATGACATATTATATGTTTGCATTGCATTGGGTAGGGATGATGATAAAATTTGGAGGAAGTGTACTGAAAGGCTCTTAAGCCTAATATATTGGCAGCTCAGCTGCAAACTACTGTTTGTGCCACATTCGGTACTATCTGGAGTGTAGGGATGGATGGGTTAATTTAATCCCTACGTGGAGTGTAGGGTTGGACGGAGATGGTGTGTAGAGGCTGGTTGGGTAGGACTTTGTTACTGATTACTGTGTGCATGACTGTTACTGTGATAGGCGATGGCTCTAGTACAAAACTGATACTGAATATTAAACCTGAGTTGGGCTACGACCCAAACTGCAACTGGGACTGTAATGGGATTAGGCCCAGACTGCGTTTGACTGTTTACTGTGATCGACTGTGTGTTTGTTTTCTGTGGGGATTACACACTGAGTTTACGTAAACTCACCCCTTCTGTTTAATCTGTACAAGTAATCCCCAGACTTAGACGGATCGGTGCGGCGGAGGACTCAGCGGTGGCTACGCGTTTGTTAGAGACTGTTTTTGTTTAGTATGATTTAAGGTTATTTTTCCTTAATTATTTTTGGGGTATTTTTGTGTAAATTTGGGACATTTTGGACTGTTTGAATTTATGCTGGATTTTAGACTGTTTAATGAGTTTTTAAACTACAAAACTCGACGAACAAACTGTTTTCTTTAAAATAAAAGGGATTTTTCCTAAAATGGATGGATTTACTTAATTAACTCAATTTTCGTAAAATAAATTATTTTTAAAGCTTTCGCAACGAGTCACGTTTTAAAAAATTGATTAAACGAGTAAAACAAATTTTGGAACTAATTAGAGATAAGAAAAAGCAATTTAATGGAAACGGTTTTATTGCGATGACACGGTTTTCAAACACCCTATCATGTGACATCATTGGATTCGGCCATAACGTCTAGGCCGAGTTTGGGGTGTTACTCAGCTGTGGATTATGGGTTTTAAAAATTTTGGTTTTGAAGAATTGATTGCAAAATGATTTGAAATGTTGTATTGAGTAAGTGGTACACCAAGTCTCCGGCGCCGATCCTATAAGTATTTTGAACTGTGAATTATTTTAAAATGAAACTGTTATTGATATTATATTCTGAAACTACTATAGATAGTATACTGTACTAAAAACACTTTAGTTAGTGTATACTGAAAATTTTAGTCAAACTACGATATACAAAAACAAACTCGAAATTACCAATAATGCTCTACATAAAACATCTGTTAATAAATATTGAACTGTAACTGATTCATAAAATTTCTAAATACAAATAATTCGATTAGATATGAGCACACGAGCTATCCGCGGATAGGGTACTAGAGGCCGTGGTAGAGGCCGAAGAGGGGCTCGAGCTTGGTCTTTATCTTCTGGCAACATGCCTTATTTGGATACGAGTGCGACGCCAGTGTCGCCTGTTACTGAGGCTGGGTCTCCAGACCATATGGTTGGGGATGATGCACTATCCCAGGCTATGCTCAGGATTTTGGAGAGGGTCACTGGGCCCAATACAGGACTTGGGGGCCGAGGGACAGTTACAGAACGACTCCGATCCAATGGTGCTGAGTTATTCGGGGGTGTAATTGGAGTTTCCCCTAATGTGGCCGAATACTGGATTGAGGCCACAGAGAGGATCATGGATGATCTAAATTGCACCCTAGAGCAGAAATTAAAGGGTGCAATCTCACTGTTGCGTGATGAGGCATATCATTGGTGGCTTATTATGGAGAAGGGCACTCAGCCCGAACGATTGACCTAGGAATTCTTTAAGACCGCCTTCTAGGGAAAATATATGGGAGCTAGCTACGTGGATGCCCGTAGGAGGGAGTTCCTGAATTTAATTTAGGGAGATCGATCCGTGGCTGAGTATGAGGCTGAGTTTCTGAGACTGAGTCGCTATGCTCGAGGTATGGTGGAGTCTGAGTACGAGCGATGTGTCCGCTTTGAGGATGGCCTCAGGGATAACTTGTGGGTTTTGATAGCTC
Source organism: Gossypium hirsutum (assembly GCF_007990345.1). Classification (NCBI taxonomy): domain Eukaryota; kingdom Viridiplantae; phylum Streptophyta; class Magnoliopsida; order Malvales; family Malvaceae; genus Gossypium; species Gossypium hirsutum. Next base: position 38,425,718 of record NC_053434.1, on the reverse strand, counting down.
TATAGAGGGAGCTAGATTTTTCTACTCTGGTTGAAAAGGTGAAGATCGCCGAGGAGGTTAAGTGCGCTAAGCGCCAAAATAGGGATAGAGAGAGAGGTAGGAATAAGAGGGATTCGGAGCCCTCGGGTGCAGTACAGAGGCCTAGGAGAAAGGCCAGAGTTGATGGGCCGGTTAGAGTTGAGCCTCCTATTGCTACTACTAGGCTGCAACCATGTACTATTATGGTAGATGCCATCAGGGCGAGTGTTGGAAGAGGATGGGGCATGGTTGAGATGTGGGTCGTTGGAGCATCGCATTAGAGAGTGTCCGCCGAGGGCTGATCAGAGGCAAGCTCCGGTACTGGTACTATATAGCCACCGAGGGGTCGTGGTCAGGCCAGAGGTGGTAATGGTATGGGCCGTGGGTAGAGAGCACCGGGCAAAGGTGTCGGACGTGTTTATGCTGCTCGTCACCGAGAGGATGGAGATGCTTTGGACATCATCACGGGTACGTTTCTTATTTTTGATGTACCATATACTGCATTGATAGATATAGGATCCACTCACTCTTAGATAGATTGTATTGTGTATGGAAATTTGGGGATCTTGGTTGAGAGCACTACAAGTGAGGTTACTGTACTAAGTTTGTTGGGGCATTTTGTAGGGGTTAACAAGCTATTTAGAGACGTACCTTTAGAGGTTCAAGGAGAAATATTTCTGGTTGAACTAATGGAGCTTCCCTTTGGGGAGTTTGATTTCATTTTGGGGATAGACTGGTTGGTCAAGCATCGTGGTAGCTTGGACTGCGCGACTAAGAGGGTCGTATTAAGGACTGAAGAGGATGATGAGGTGGTCATGATTGAAGAGCACTGGAATTTTCTAACTAATGTGATTTCTATACTGGTGGCAAAAAAGTTGGTACGTAAGGGATGTGAGGTGTTCTTGGCTTACGTAAGTGTTTCAGATTCTGGGGATTTCTTTGTTAAGGACATCAGAAGGGGTAAGGATTTCTGGACGTCTTTCTTAAGGAGCTACCTAGTTTACCTCCGGATCGTGAAGTAGAGTTTGGTATTGAGCTCCTACATAGTACAGCTCTGGTATCTATCGCTCCCTATCGAATGGTACCGAAGGAGCTTGTAGAGCTAAAGGCTAAGATTCAGGAATTGTTTGATCGTGGGTTCATTCGCCCTAGTGTGTCTCCGTGGGGAGCAGCAGTACTGTTTGTGAAGAAGAAGGATGTATCCATGTAGTTGTGTTTTGACTATCGGCAACTGAACAAGTTGACCACTAAGAATAAGTACCCCCTATCGAGGATAGATGATCTGTTTGACCAGTTTCGAGGAGCTTCAGTGCTCTCTAAGATTGACCTCCAATTTGGGTATCACCAGCTGAAGGTCAAGGAGGTTGACGTACATAAGACGGTGTTTAGGACTCGTTATGGCCACTACGAGCTCCTAGTAATGCCATTTGGACTCACTAATGCACTGGCAGCTTTCATGAATTTGATGAACCAAGTATTTCAACCTTATTTGGATCGATTTGTGGTGGTGTTCATCAATGATATATTAGTTTACTTGAGAACTGAGGATGAGCATGACGAGCACCTTAGGGTTGTTCTGTAAACTTTGAGAGAGAAGCAACTCTATGCTAAGTTTAGCAAGTGCGAGTTCTAGCTACGTGAAGTGACATTTCTAGGTCATGTGGTTCTGCTGAAGGGATTCGAGTTATCCTTGAAAGATTGAGGCTGTGTTGAAGTGGAAGCAGCCTAGGAACGTGTCTGAGATCTGCAGTTTTCTGGGACTAGCGGGTTATTATCGGTGATTTGTAGACGGCTTCTCTTTGATTGCAACGCCCTTGACTAAGCTGCTACATAATTTAACTGGACTGATGCACAGCATGAGAGCTTTGAGAAGCTCAAGACTGTATTGATTGAGGCCCCTGTTTTGATATAGCCAGAGTTTGGAAAAGAGTTCATCGTTTATAGTGATGCGTCACACATCGGTTTGGGATGTGTGTTGATGCAGGATGGTAAGGTGGTTGCATATGCGTCTCGTCAGCTTAAGACTCATGAGGCGAATTATCTGACGCATGACTTGGAGTTGGTTGCGGTGGTTTTCGTACTGAAAATCTGGAGGCATTATTTGTATTATGGGAAGTGTTTCATCTACACTGATCACAAGAACCTCAAGTATCTCCTCACGCAAAAGGAGCTGAATCTTAGGTAGTGTAAATGGATTGAGCTACTCAAGGACTATGATTGCACCATTAAGTACCACCCTGGCAAGGCCAATGTGGTGGCCAATGCACTGAGCCGTAGAGCTATGACCGATTTAAGGGCGATGTTTGTTTGCCTCAGCTTATTTGATAATGGTAGTCTGTTGGATGAGCTTCAGGTTAAACCAACTTGGATAGATTAGATTAAGGGTAAACAGTCGTAGGACGAGTCTTTGGGTCCTTGGTTCTGACACATTGAGAGTGGTAACACTCCAGATTTTGGGATGAACTCTAAGGGTGTGTTATGTTTCCGTGAACGGATTTGTGTACTGAATGACAATGATTTGGGGTAGTCAATATTGAGAGAGGCACATAGTAGCCCTTACACTATTTATCCTGGCAGAAATAAGATGTACCAAGACCTTCGAGAGTTATATAGGTGGTGAGGGTTGAAACGTGAGGTTACTGATTTTGTGGTGAGATGTCTGACATGCCAGTAGGCTAGGGCTGAGCATTAGTTACCTTTGGGTTTGCTGAGCCGGTTAAGATTCCTCAATGGAAGTGGGAACATGTAACTATGGATTTCGTTAGTGGGTAGCCTCTAACACACACTAAGAAGGATTCAGTATGTGTCATCATGGATCGATTAACCAAGTCCGCTCACTTCATACTGGGTCGTACTGATTATTCTCTATAGAAGATGGTGAAGCTGTATATTTTTAAGATAGTGAGACTGCATGGGGTACCAGTTTCGATCATCTCTGATAGGGAACTTTGTTTCACGTCTCGATTTTGGAAAAAGTTGCATGAGGCTCTGGGCTCAAGGTTGGACTTCAGTACTGCGTTCCATTCTCATACAGATGGTCAGTCTGAGAGGGTGATTCAGATATTGAAGGATATGTTGAGGAGCTGTGTTATTGATTTCCGAGGTAGTTGGGAGGACTGTGTCCCACTCGCAGAGTTCGCCTATAATAATAGTTTCCAGTCCAACATTCAGATGGCACCGTACGAGGCTCTATATGGTCGTAAGTGTCGCACTCCCCTTTGTTGGACTGAGTTGGGTGAACTACATGTTCTGGGTCCTGAATTGGTTTCTAAGATTGAGGATAAGGTCAGATTGATTTGGGATCGACTAAAAGCAGCATCGGATAGGAAGAAATCTTATACGGATATGAAGAGACACCACGACACCAAAACAGGCTTTTAAGCGCCGCTGAAAGTATTTGCGGCGCTTTGAGAAGCGCCGCCAAAAACGCCGCTAATGACAGCGTCGCTAACTTTAGCGGCGCGGCGCTTTTCCCACAAACGCCGCTAAAGACCAGGACCTTTAGCGGCGCTTTTCCCACAAACGCCGCTATAGATCAGAACCTTTAGCGGCACTTTTACACAAACGCCGCTATAGATCAAAACCTTTAGCGGCGCTTTTTTTATAAACGCCGCTATAGATCATGACTTTTAGCGACATTTTTTTCGCAAACGCCGCTAAAAGTGCCATTCCGCTAAACATTTTTATTAAATAAATTTTTGTAATAACAAATGGAAAGGTCAAATTTTATTTGAATGTATTACTTTTCATTAACAATAAAGTAAAAGAAATTATATAATAAATTCAACATTCCTATAATATCATTATATAAAAACATATATTTTCAGTATTATATAACAAAAATTAGTACTACTACAAATACGGTTATTATACATATGCTTCCGTTTCTTGCAGCGTTGAATTGATTGAACTCTACGAGTATCTACTACTGACAGCTGACAAAATTTTGGCTACATATTTAATTTTTCAATGTTCTCCTTATTTCCAGTCTAATGGTAAAAACAACAGCACCTTAATTTCCGTAGTGGTGAAACAACAAAAGAAAACTTTACTTATCACTCCATGTTTGACCAAAGAAAAATACCACCATGGCTTCTTGCAAATCCTCAGTAGCATCTGCCCTCTTTGAGTAACTACATAACAAATTTAGTATAAAATTATGAAAAATCAACATTCTACTCATCAAGCTCCGGTCATATTGAAGGAAACGATCAAAAAAACAATTTGAATAATTTGCAATAAAGTACCGCTTAGCAAGCTCTTGTTTTTCAAATCTAGAGGCTGCCCATCAAAAACATAGCTGAAAGAAAATACCACAAGCATTAGCAAATAAAAGGCCTTTGGGATGTGGTACCGTATAGACAGCATAAGGCAGAAAATATCTGTGTTAGGATTCTAATTTCCTCTGACACACGTAAGCAGTCAACTATGCATTAGTTTTTCACAAATTCAAAACCAGAAAGATTTTCTGCCTTCCTCTGGCCATAGCCGTTGCCTCTTTTGCTCATCTACAATGGTCAATATTTTCTAACATATAACATCTTAAATAAAATAAGAACAGAGCAAAGAATTTTCTTTTCACAAAAAAGATAACTAGTTGTTAGCTTGGCTACACTAGATGAAGTTCAAATCACTAAAAATAAAACCACTCTTAATAGCTCACACTATCAATCTTATCATCATAAACTAATTGTTAGCTTGTCATCATCAACTAATCTTCCTTTTTTCTTTTACTAAAAAGAATCATTTGTAATTTTTGTATTTCATAAGAATTGCTCTAACCAGTCAAAGAAATCCCTACATATCAACTCATTAACATGATTCTAATTATTTTTGTGCTGGGGAGGGCATTTTCTGATTTATATAATAGAGTTTTTAGATTTTATAAATAGGGTTAAAATAACGAATACGAAGTAAATTGTGAAACTTTAAAAACCGAGGGGTCATAAAGCAAACTATATGGGGGATTTTAAATTCACTTAACAACATTAAGAAAAATAAGTCTGGTTTAAAGTAATGGAAAAAAATCATAAACTAATTTGATTTGGTAATGTCCTTGTCCTACTTCGAGTGCCCACTGCCCATAACTATGAGCTATTTAAGAATTTTCATGTTCATGTTGAGCTACAGTTATATAAGCTTTTAGACATTTCTCCATATCATTCCCTTTCGCAGTTAAGATTACAAGCACAAACTCTTAAGGCACGCATTAAATTAAAAAGCATATACTTATTTTCAAGTATCTAGATGTTAGGATAGAAAGTCACCAACCAAGCAACCACAATGAACAACTTATTTCATCATTACATCAAGTTTCATCCATGATAAACTTCTTCGCCAAAAATAAAAACATGAAAAAAACTTCTTACAGATCCAGTAGAAAAAGGGAAATGAGAACATTAAAAATCCCTGACTGAGATTTTATAAGAATTTAGATTATGAAAAATATATATTAAAAGTAAGCATAACCATGATATACTTTGAAGAAAACATTTTCATCATAAACAGTCATGAAAGTATAATGCTTAAGAACTTTATGATGCAAAACTTTTTACAACCCCAAGCAAAACAAGCACTAGATGCCCCAATTTCCTACTATTGCAAATTATTACTAGAATGTCTAATACTTCAAGAAGATGATTAGTTGAATTGATATATAACTGTAAACTAAACTAAAAGATTAGGGAGTTACCATGAGTAACATGATCTTTGGTTTGGCTAGATAGTAGTGATGATACCAAGACAGCAAATCTTCTTTCCTAACACACGGTAAGAGTTAAAAGATATACTAGTTATATGTTTTCAAGCATACATAATTAAACATCCATTAAATAGAAAGGAATCAGTAAATAAGAATCTAAAACAAATGTCTTTAGGATGCAAAGAATCTTCAACAACATTGCTTCAAGAATCAAGAATGACGAAATCATAGTTTTGGAAGCCAGACCCCAGTAGTGGAGCTTGAAGCAAGGGTCGAGGCTAATAAGGCAAAATCAATCTCCATCCACCCATCATATTCGCTGTCAATAATCAAATATATAGTAGACTAGCTGGTGCTGCAAAGTGGGAATATTGAGCTCAAAATATATAGGATGCCAATGCAAGCAGGCCAACCAGATAACTATAGGATCAAAAATGAAATTCAATGATTCAATTTTAAGTAAAAGGATTAAGGCAAATTTCAATGATTCAATAAATTAAATTGAACTCCATTTGTATAAACTACATCAGCTGCTATTTCAGATTTATTAACGATAACTTTCCTAAATCCAATACTTGAAACTTGATGTTGTTGTATTGTATGGTTCATCAAAGATAATATTACCAAGCTGCAAATTCAGTAACATATAGAAACCTATAAGGCATCATGACTTATCCCGTATATATGTAACTGTCTGCAGCAAGTTGCCTTCATTGATGCTGCTAAAGGCTTCCAAGAGCTGCTTAACAATTGGGGCTGCTTCTGTAAGTTTCACTACAATTTCCTGAGAGTAAAGATTTTTTAGTCATACATTTATTCAAAGCTGAAACCTAAAAGCAAAAGGCTCTAACCCTGTTTTCCAGTCGAGCTTTTTGATCGGTGATTCTCTTGTTCGTCTTTTGGTTGCCGGTTGGAAAATGATTTGGTTGACCTCTTTTCTTCAGTTGCTTAGAAGATTCTTCAGACATGCTTTGGATGGAATGCAGTCGAAGTAGATGCTGCAAAAGTGAGGATATATAAATCACCTTCAAGTTTGTTTGGGAATTTTATGTCATCATAACTAGGGAAGAAGCAGAAATCCTCCTTAAATAATCAAGAAGAGGGTTTAGCCTTTAGCTGAATAAGGAACACACAAGGATACACCACGAAGCTTTAGGAGTACACTTTATCCTTTAGCTTGAGCTGCTAGGAATCACAAAATGTAAATATCTATATATAGAGAACACTGCTACACATAACATCTAAAACGACTATACTGTAGCAATATATTTATTTATTTATTCTTGCGCGAGAGAAGGAAAAGATTAAAAAAGCTTAAAGCTTGAGGACCTTTGACGGGAACCGCGGGACTGAAAATAATTTTTCCTGTTTACTGCCTGCCTACCTACAACCACCGTGAAGCGCGAGAGTTAATCCCAATAAATCAACCCAACATAAATGGTTCCATAATATTAAAAATTTTGTAGCTAAATTACATGCCAAAAATACTCGCCTTCACAAGCCATGAGGGCAACTTAACTGCTTGTGCTTTCCCGACTCTTCTTCTTCCTTGATGAAAAGCTGCTCGGTCCGATTTCTATTTGGGGGATTTCAGCTAAGAAAAACAAACTCTTATTTGGGGATTTAGGGCGACCGACAGAGATGAGAAGAAGAGGGAGTAATGAGCGGGTAACCAAAAATCATTTTTTGGGAGTGAGCGGGATTTTACCTTTTATTTCCTTCCACATTTGCGGCGTTTTAAGAAAAAAACGCCACTAAGAAATTTATCAAAACGACACTGTATTGAAAAATTACAATACATGTTTGCGGCGTTTTTTATCAAAACGCCGGCAATGTCTACCTTTTCTGGCGTTTTTCTTGAAAACGCCACTAAAAAATTTAAATTCTTCTATTGAAAAGTTGGGAAATTTTAATACATAGTAATAGCATTTTTTGTTGAAAACACCGCTAAAGCTCACATATTTTTTATATTCAATTATTGTATCTTTTATATAAATTTTACATAAAGAATTATTAAAATTTTAAGTAATATTTACAAGAATTAGATAATATTATAAATTTTAGTTTTTTATTTCATTTTTATTTTTGTATTTTTTTCTTATAATTTGGTCCTATCCAAATTAAATAATTACCTATATATCCATATCAAATATATCAAATGGTTTAAATTAAATATTTTTAAATATAAAAACATTAATTAATTGTATAAAATTGTATCATTTAACAAATCTCAAATAAACCTTAAACCCTAAATTAACCATTCAATATATATAAAGTCTATCTATTATATATCTCTTAAATAATATAAACTATACTCATAATTTCTATATATTAAATTTATTATTATCTCTTTTACAATTATATAATAACATATTTAATATAAATTAAAAAAACTAATTAATCTAAACCTTAAACCTTAATTCGACCCTTGAAACCCTAAATCCCTAACTCTTAACCCCTAACCCCTAACTCTTAATCCCTAAACCTTAAATCCTAATACTTAAACTATAATCCCTAAATCCATATATAATCCCCAAACCTTAAAATAGTAACTCCTAAACTTGCCTTAAATCTTAAATTAACCATATACCGTAAACCATATCAACCCTAAACTATAATAATAATTAATTAATTATTTTAAAATTAATACTATCTTATCTTTTTCAATTATATATGAAATTATTTAATATATAAATTAAAAAATATTTAAAAATAAATTAAAAAATAATTAATCTAAACCCAAAACCCTAACTTGACCCATGAACTCATAAACCCTAAATCCCTAACTCTTAACCCTAAACCCCTAACCCCTAACCCCCTAAACCTTAAATCTCAACCCTTAAACCATAATCCCTAATCCATAATCCTTAAATCCATACTCCATAAACCTTAAAACAGTAACTCCTAAACCGGCCTTAAATCTTAAATTAATCATATACCTAAAAAACTTTAAAATTATTTTAAATAATGGTATTTTAATTGTTCCATGTGTTCTACTTTCAAATTATTTCTACGTGTTATTATTTTTTTCTGAATATTTTAAATATTCAATTAGAAATAAATTGAATTTTATTTAATTAATATAAATAAACCAAGTAAGATAAAATGTTTTTAGCGGCGCTTTATCAAAAACGCCGCTAAAGCCCCTACCATTAGCGGCGCTTTTCCAAAAACGCCGCTAAAGACCCAGGCATTAGCGGCGCTTTTTGAAAAACGCCGCTAAAGCCACGAAATGTTAGAAAACGACACCGTTGGGCTAAGGTTTTTTGCGGCGTTTTTTTGAAAAATGCCGCTAATGCTCATTTTTAGCGGCATTTTTTTAAAAATGCCACTAATGCTCAATCTTTAGTGGCGATTTCCAGAAAGCGCCGCTAATGCTTAATTTTTACCGGCGTTTTTTGTCCAAACGCCGCTAAAAGTGCCGCTAAAAGCCTGTTTTGGTGTAGTGCACGAGATTGAGTATTCTGTGGGGGACTTCGTGTTTCTTAAGGTCTTTCCATGGAAGAATGTTCTGAGGTTTAGTCGCAAGGGCAAGTTGAGCCCTAGGTTTATTGGGCCTTACCGAATTCTAAAGTGAGTGGGACCAGTCACTTATCACTTGGAGCTACCTCCAGAGTTGAATCGTATTCATGATGTGTTCTACTTCTCTAAGTTGAGACGCTACAGCTCTGATCCCTCACATATTGTCCCTGTTGAGGAGATTGAGGTTAGGCCAAACCTGACTTTCGAGGAGGAGGCTGTCCAGATTCTGGATCATGACATAAAGGTTTTGAGGAGGAAGTCTATCCCTCCGGTAAAAATTCTATGGCATAATCATAGCACGGAGGAGGCCACATGGGAGCCTGAGGATGCGATGCGTGTAGTACCCCTTACCCGTGTTCGACCCCGAAATAAGGTATGCGTGTAGTACCCCTTACCCGTATCCAAGTCATGAATTTGTGTTCAAATTTAAAACTTTTCACATTTCATCTTAAATTCTCTAATATGGACCTACGAAGCCCAAATCATGCTTTGGAAACAGTTCGAGACTAAACCATGAACTTTAGAAAACTCTGAAAAATTTCATAAAAAATAGGGTCACACTCCCGTGTGATATAGGACACGGCTGTGTGGCTCGCATGGCCATGTCCCTAGCCCATGCACTAATCTGATTTGTTGTTTCAAACAAGTTTACGTCACACATAGATATCATCACTCATTCATCCACATATGTAAGCATACACATCCTTAAAATGCATCATCATGGACTTACACAACAATGAACTTTCAAATAGCATAGACTAATATTTTAGGCCAAAACAATTATGACAGATGCAAAAATAACCAAGTCCCCTATACATGCCATGACCTTAAGTATAAGAATTATCAATACCCAATTTGTTAGTTTGATAGTGTGATTGGTTCTCCGGTGACTTCCAACCCGAGCTAACCTGAGGACATTATAAACACAGAAAATAAACGGAGTAAGCTATATAGCTTAGTAAGTTGGTATGTAAATAATGAGAAATTTATTAACATGCTTTTACCAATCCTCACAATATGTTCTCAAGATAATACAATCATAATTGCACATAGTTCCACTATTTACTATTGTTCATCTCAAGCTATCTACTCGAGTCATAGTCACTAAATTATTTATATCTTGAGTTATGAAACTCCACATTAAGATCCACTAATTTTCCCTGAAACTAGACTCACATATCTTCTTACTATAAAATTTTTGGAATTTTTTGTCTAGCCAATAAGTGCATTTTATTCTTTAAATTCTCCCCTATTGTGCTATTTGATAGCTCCGACCCCTCTTCACTACAAATTAATTATCTTCTCATCCGGGATTCAGATCATGTTTTTATTTGTTTCTTTGGAAAACAGACTCATTAAGAATTTTAAAAATATAAATTATAATCCATAATTATTTTTGTACAATTTTTAATGATTTTCCCAAATTAGAATAGGGGATTTCGAAATTATTCTGACCCTGTCTCACAAAAATTCAAATATCTCATAATATGAAATTCTTTTCCTTACACCGCTTCTATCATATGAAAATAGACTCAATAAGATTTAATTTTATATCTTATTCAACCTCTAATTTTATTTCCACAATTTCTTATGATTTTTTAAATTTACACAACTGCTGCTGTTCAAAACTGATTTATCGCTAATTTTACTCTCTCAAATTTTCTTTGTATTAACTTTCATTCAACATTCACATAGATTTCGTACGTATCTGTATCGCTTAAGTCAATTATACTTTCATTTTTTTTATCTTGGCTCTGTTAGTTGATACACTTAAACCTCAACGAAAACACATTATTTCAATTCAACATCAAATAATATTATTGGTTCATAATTCTTTCACATTTCATCATAACATAGTCATATTCGTTTACACTTAGTCATTTTCTGTTGAACACATTGGAATAAGAATGGATACACGGTGGCTTTCACATAGTACCACCCTTGTAGCCAAAGCTATTATATTCACAAAGTGGCCTTTACATAGTACCACACTTGTGTCCAATGCTATTTTATTTCTAAGGTTCAACCGGGAAATTTCTCACTTAGCACAATGCCATGGACTTATTTCACTTAGATGCCATGGGCTTATTTCACTTAGCACATTGCCATGGACTTCTTTCACTTAGATGTCATGGTCTTATTTCACTTAGCACAATGTCATATCCTAGATATGGTCTTACATGCGAATGGTCTAACCATGGTCATTTACCATCAATTCATATTTCACTACGCAACCATCGTGATCGATCCTGCGTTTTTACTCAATTCGAACATTTACTTTAATTTTCATAAATTAATCAAATATATAATAATATTGCATAATTAACACAAATCAATAACGTTTATTAACATACGAACTTACCTCGACCTAAAATGGCAAAAAGGACCAAATCGTCCAATATTCATTTTTCCCCCGTTCTAAGTCCGAACTTCTTTTTTCTTGATCTATAATATCACATTCAACTTATTAAATTAATATACTATTAAAATCAGTCCAAAAATCATATTATGGCCAAATTACATTTTTTCCCCTAAAGTTTCACATATTTATAAATTTGCCCCTAGGCTCGTAAAATGAAATGTATCCATTTTTTTCACTACCCAAGCCTAGCCGATTCATATTTCCTCTTAAAGCAGCCCACATTTCTCATTAAATCACATTTCCTACACATATTTTACAACTTTTACAAATAGGTCCTTTTATGAAATTTCATCAAAGATCACTTAGTAAAAGTTGTTTATCACACTCCAAACTTTCATATCCTTCCATAAAACATCAAAAAACATGTATGTTATCCATGGTTAAATTTTAAACACAAACCCTAGCTCAAAATAATGGTAGAAATAGCTAAACCGAGTTACGAGGATCTCAAAAATGTAAAAATCATTAAAAATGGGGTAGAACGGACTTACAATCGAGCTTGGAAGCTTGAAAAACCCTAGTCATGGTTTCCTCTTGTGAAATTCAGCCATGTGGTTGAAGATGGACATAAAATTGGCTTTTAATTTTATTTTTAAATTCATTTTAATTACTAAATGACCAAAATGCCCCTAACTTAAAAATATTCTAGTTCACCTATTTCATGTCCATTTTTGTCCAAAAAATTAATCAATGGTCTAATTGCCATTTAAGGACCTCCAATTTAAAATTTCATAACAATTAGACACCTCTTACATGTAGAACTTTTTCACTTTTTACAATTTAGTCCTTTGGAGTAGATTGAGTGCCCAAACATCGAAATTTTTGAACGAAATTTTCACAAAATAATTTCATGAAATGGTAGACCATAAAAATATAATAAAAATAATTCTTTTCTCATCGGATTTGTGGCCCCGAAACTACTGTTTTGACTAGGCCCAAAATCGAGCTGTTACAACTTTCCCCCTTTAGGGATTTTAGTCCCTAAAAGTCTGACCAAAAGAAATTTCTTTCAACTATCATGAATCACTTTCACTAATTTTCCTAGAATTACAAATCATATCAACCTTGTATATCTCTTTCTAATCACCTTTGAACTTTAACAGAGAGTGTCAGAGCATATCGTCAAAGTTTTGAATTACTCTCTCAGACTTTCATCGATTTACAGGTGTATTACCGTGCCAAGATGCAATTACGTACTCATAGTTTCCTGTAGCTCTTTCCATAATTGGGATATAGCCCTTGAATCTCTATCCGTAATAATGGAAACTAATACTTCACATAATCCAATAATCCCAAAAACATCTTACTCAGCTGGTTTGTTAAACAAGAAATCTGTACACGATCGATCAATCACAATCCGATAACATCTTCCCTTTTGGAGATAAAGATAATTCAGATACAAAATCTATAGTAATTCTATCTCATATCACATCAAGGTTATCACTGACTGCAATAGACCTGAATGCTCTTGATATTTGACTTTTATCCATTATCAAATCGACATCTAAGCATAAACTCAAAAATATCATGTTACATATCCAATCACCAAAACATCTATTTCAAATAACTGCACATTTTTATTATTCCCAAAATGAACCAACGAGCTATTACTGAGCCTCGTACAAAAATTTTATGCATAAGCTCTAAATTAATCTGCACGCAATTCTATATCAGAATAATAACATCAATCATCAAGTCAGACTTGAAATTCAAAATAAAAAATTAACTCATACTGAACTCGTTTAACTTACCATTCATTATCACATTTCCGAGATTCTCAATCTTGCAATGAAAACATCGCTTTAGTTTTTAATCTAGATAAAATCAGATCATCATCAATTATGATCAATCGTGCAACCCACTCACAAAATAAACAAAGATTTTTCCATTTAGTATCTATAACTATATCTACTTTACCAGAGATGAATTAATAACTACTCGCAATCTTTCAATAGTTCAAGTCTTTAACACTATCTTAACTTTAGATCTTTCTATGACATTCGATATTTTAATTCTTGAAATTAGGGAACATGTGACACTTTTCGTCGATTAAACGATATCACCAAATTCTCAATACGGACATAAAAGTGACCATCTCTAAATCACTGGTCGAACAGCTCTTTTTTATGCGACATTAACCGTATGAAAACATGAACCATCACTTTACTTCTAGTAATAAAACACATTCCAATCCGTTCAATAGTGCATCACTGAACTATTTTCAAATTAGCTAACATGCATAGACCATCCAAATTTTAATAAATGTGATAACCATATCATTCAGAATAGCTTTAACTCATAATAACATCATCAGATTAGAACTAATCTAATAGGTATATCTCGGTATCATACTCTCTAGAATATCAATCCTTCATTCAGACTGTCCATCAATATACTCGTGAATGCAAAAAATTTATTACCATAACTGAGGATACTTTAACTACATGTAACTCAAATCACATTTCAACTGACCATCTCACTCTAATAAAAACAACCGAGTTGATTTCAACTATCAAATAATAACATAACAAAATGCTCATTTCTTCACGCTATTAAAACAACTCAAACACACAATCTTTCAAAATTCTCTTATCATGCTAATCAAAGACCTTGACGGTTCTTCAGAGAAATCTAGAAGAAAATTATGCTTACTCGTTTTGAAATTAATTGTAACAAAGGTAACATATTTACAATTATACATATCTTAACTAAATCAATGCTCAGTAGTAGTAGAAGTATAGCCTCACATAATTTTCACCATTAACTTTTCATACCAAACATATTATAATAGACTTCAAAGAGAACGATAATATATACTAATCATCAATCAGCCAAACCATAGTGCTTTCATCTAACATTATTATCAGCCCCCATTCTCATATGGTAAGAATTTCATCAGATAATGAACAATCACACATATATATATAGTACCCAAAAGAGATCATCATAATCTACTCAATCGCTATTGTCATACCCAGACATCTTTACAAGTTGTAATTCGTTTCTCTGACCATTTCTGTTTAAGCCAATTAATCGAGATTAACTTTTGCTCTAATCGTGACTTTGCAAAGTCCAAATAGTCTTTAGAATAACTTGACATCCTTTCCAAAACTGTATTTACTTACTCAACTATTTTCAACTCTATCCATATTATTAGCAAATTCGCCATTGAATTCTTTAATCTTTCACTAGTGAACTCATGCAGCACAAATCTTATGAAATTTCATTATAAGATATCACATTAGTAAGGGGGCGAGGTCGTCAAGCCTCTAACTTGACTCTCATACAACACATATGGCTTAACATTCATCATCATCATCACAATTATACAATTCACTTCAGGCAATTTAACACACATATTTATGTTACACTAACTTTCTAATTATCTTATTCAAACAAGTACACTTATACATGCATTCCACAAATATTGAGTAAGCTTACTTACTGCATTCATAATACACACTCTAGAGTCATATACAATATAACATTACTACTAGTCTAGGTTAAAGCCTTTTCATAACATTTATAACATTTTACCCGTTTCATAAAATCATCACAATCAATCAAAATACTACATTCAACCAAAATAATAACATCTTACTCATAATTCTCAACTTATGGATGTTTCATTTTTGTAATTCATCACATACACGTCATGAACTATTATTCATATCCTTTCAAGTTTCAATTTATCACAAACACATTTTCAAATATCCCAATGTCATTTGCAGCATTTTCAAAAATAACTCGCTTGGAAAGCACCTCTGTCTCAACAAAATAATTTCATCAGAGTTGGGAGATATCACACTATCACGGTTATATATGGCATGTATAGCAAGACCCTTACACATGCTAGGTTAGTCCGAGAACTGACTAAACCTAGCTCTGATACCACTAAATGTAACACCCCTTTCACGTGTTCGACACTGGAATAAGGTATGTGGCATTATAGGACATAAACGCATGCAATCGTATAAAATCGGGTCATGAATTTCCGTTCAAATTTAAAACTTTTCACATTTCATCTTAAAGTCACTAATATGGGCCTACGAAGCCCAAATCATGCTTTGGAAACAGTTTGGGACCAAACTGAAACCTTTAGAAAACTTTGAAAATTTTGATGAAAAATAGGGGCACACTCCCGTGTGATATTAAGACATGGCCGTGTGGCTCGCATGGCCATGTCCCTAGCCCGTGCACTAATTTGACTTGCCATTGTGAAAAAATTTACGTCACACATAGATATCACCACTCATTCATCCACGTATGTAAGCATACGCATCCTTGAAATGCATCATCATGGACTTATAATATAGCCAATATACCAACATCAAATGACCTTACACAACAATGAACTTTCAAATAGCATAGGCCAACATTTTAGACCAAAACAATTATGACACATACAAAAATAACCTAGTCCCCTATACATGTCATGACCTTAAGCTACAGAACTCAAATTAAGATCCGTTAATATTCCCTGAAACTAGGCTCACATATATTCTTACCATAAAATTTTCAGAATTTTTGGTCTAGCCAATAAGTACAGCTTATTCTTTAAATTCTCCCCTGTTGTGTTGTCCGACAATTCTAACCCCTCTTCACTAAAAATTAATTATCTCCTTATACGGGATTCAGATGATGTTTCTATTTGTTCCTTTTGAATATAGACTCATTAATTGTTTTAACAATATAAATTATAATCCATAATTATTTTTGTAAAAATTTTAATGATTTTTCCAAATCCAAACAGGGGATTTTAAAATCATTCTGACCTTGTCTCACAAAAATTCAAATATCTTATAATATTAAATTCTTTTGCTTATACCGTTTCTTTTATGTGAAAATAGACTCAATAAGATTTAATTTTATCTCTTTTGATTTCCACAATTTTTTATGATTTTTCAAATTCACACAACTGCTGCTGTTCAAAACAGTTTTATTGCTACTTTTACTCTCTCACGTTTTCTTTGTATTAACTTTGATTCAACATTCACATAGATTTCGTACGTACCTGTATCGATTAAATCAATTATACTTTCATTTTTTTATCTTAGCTATGTTAGTTGATACACTTAAACCTTAACGAAAACAAATTATTTCAATTCAACATCAAATAATATTATTGGTTCATAATTCTTTCACATTTAATCATCACATAGTCATATTTGTTTCCACTTAGTCATTTCCCGTTGAACACATTGGAATAAAAAGGGATACACGGTGGCCTTCACATAGTACCACCTTTGTAGCCAAAGCTATTGTATTCACAAAGTGGCCTTCACATAGTACCACACTTGTGTCCAAAGCTATTTTATTCACAAAGTGGCCTTCAAATAATTCCACACTTGTGTCCAAAGCTATTATATTCACAAAGGGACCTTCACATAGTACCACACATCTGTCTAAAGCTATTTTATTCCTAAGGTTCAACCGGGAAATTTCTCACTTAGCACAATGCCATGGACTTATTTCACTTAGATGCCATGGACTCATTTCACTTAGCACATTGCCATGGACTTATTTCACTTAGATAACATGGTCTTATTTCACTTAGCACAATGTCATATCCTAGATATGGTCTTACATGTGAATCATTTATTTCACTTAGCACATTGCCATGGTCTAACCATGGTCTTTTACCATCAATTCATATTTCACTACACAACCATCGTGATTGATCCTGCATTTTTACTGAATACGAACGTTTACTTTAATTTTCATAATTTAATCAAATATTACATAATATTACATAATTAATACAAATCAATAACGTTTATTAACTTACGAACTTATCTCGACCTAAAACGTCGAAAAGGACCAAATCGTCCATTACTCATTTTTCCCCCATTCTAAGTCCGAACTTCGTTTTTCTTGATCTATAATATCACATTCGACTTATTAAATTATTATACTATTAAAATCATTCCAAAAATCATATTATGGAAAAATTACATTTTTTCCCTTAAAGTTTCATATATTTACAAATTTTCCCCTATGCTCGTAAAATGAAATGTATCCATTTTTCTCAATACCCATCCCTAGTCTATTCATATTTCCTCTTATAGCAGCCCACATTTTTCACTAAATCACATTTCCTACACATATTTTACAACTTTTACAAATAGGTCCATTTATGAAATTTTATTAAACATCACTTAGTAAAAGTTGTTTATCACACTCCAAACTTTCATATTCTTCCATAAAAAATTAAAACACATGTATTTCATCCATGGTTAAATTTTAAACACAAACCCTAGCCCAAACTAATGGTAGACATAACTAAACCGAGTTATGAGGATCTCAAAAATGTAAAAATCATTAAAAATGGGGCTAGAACGGACTTACAATCGAGCTTGGAAGCTTGAAAAACCCTAGCCATGGTTTCCCCTTGTGATGTAACACCCCAAACCCGGCCCAGACGTTACGGCCGAATTTAGTATGTCACATGTAGATGTTTCAAAAAAACATGTGTTTATCTAAATTCTTTGTTTAGAGCTTAGCAAAAATCTGTTCTTGTTTAAGTTAAAGTGAATGGAAGCTGTGCACCAGGTAAGAAGCCAGAGAAGAGGAGGTGAGTCTTATAGGACCGCTTAAGTACCAAGCTTTTCCCGGATCCAATCCTAGACATGCACACATCCATTGCCACACTTTAAGCAGGTTACGTGTCTACGAACATTAAAACAAGTTTAAGTCTACTTAAAATATTTATTTTCTTGGAAAAAAATTTACTTTACGAAAACTTTGCGCGTCATCGTAATCTTTTAAAAACAAGTAGTTTTTATAAAATGAACCCTAGTGCAACCAGTTTAATAATCCCCAAAATAAAATTAATTAAAAAGAGCGGCCTTATTACAACTTTAAGCATAATAAAAATAATCCAAATTAAATGCTAAACTTATTAAATCCGGCAATCAATCTTCATGGTCACTCTGAATCCCGCCCAGCTCCAAGTCCACCAACTAGGGCTCACCTGCAAGGATGGAAGAGGAAGCGGTGAGTTTGGGAAACTCAGTGCATACAGAAACCCATCCAAAGCCCAAATCAACTCGAGCCCATTGGGCCTAAGCCCTATTCATATAACAGTACACAGTGGACCGAAGCCCTTTTCAGAATACAGTAGCAAGGCCTTAGCCCCTTTTTACATAACAGTGTGGCCCATAGGCCCAGTTCAGTAACATAAGTAACAATAGTAGTAATGCATGCAAACCCATCTGGGAGACTACTCAACCCACCAACCGCTACACTGCACCCATACCAGCCCTACACTCCATGTGGGGAATATCTCAACCCACCCAGCCCTACACTCCACAGTTGCAGCAACGCTACTCAAATATCAGTTAGTTGAGGCAAAGCCTCCAGTACGTGGATGAACCACTTTCAACACTTCCTCCATCAATATCCCAATCCCATGCAATAGATATTAATAAAAGCATATCATGTAAAATACAGTATTAAACAATCATGCAGTTTAGTCAATTTTAAACCCTAGGGGTATATTGGTAATTTTACTCTTTAGGGGTAATTTCATAACTTACGCAACTACACGAGCTACTTCAGTAATTTTTAACAGTTTTATGCAATTTGGTTCCACCATCTAACTAACAGGCTAATTTGCCCATCTCTTACCCATATTGGTCCGTAAGCCCATTGGGCCCAATTTTGGCCCATCGAGGCCCTCTTTTTCTGAAGTACGTTAAGACGTCACACAAACTTACTTACCACCTTGCGGTGCTAGATCTAACAATTACTCCACGTCTTGAGAGCATTCGCATACTCACAAGCCCATGAAATGCCGGAATTTCGGCATTTCGGCTTTTCCCGAATTGAACTAAGAAAGGGTGTTCGGTACACACCTGATTCGCGACGACTGCTACTGAGATCCCTTTCGATGTACTACAATTGATTAGCACAGTTCTTATTTACAAACCATAATCACTAAACCCACAACCTACTTATCCATGACCGAACCATGTCCCTAAAAGCCTTTGAAACCTTACCTTTTTGCCAAAATCGATAGCTAGCTCCGAATCTGATTGCTCCAACAACCCACGCCTTCAATCCAACACTTAAGAAGACACTAATCATTGATAGAAAACGTCATTTAAAAACCCTTAGAGCCACATGCCCAAATCGACAGCCTCCCTAGATTTTAGGGACTTCGGCTTTTCCTAACTTGTAAAAATAGGACCAGATCTGAGATAATAAGCACTTACCCCTTACTCCTTTTTGATCTCCATGCAATCTGGTGCAGATTTATCTTTCAAACGACGGTAGAAATCGACTCCCGGACTTTTGAAGTTTCGGCTATAAGCCCCCAAATTTATGGTTTTTCGGCTTTTAGGTGATGAAGGAGATGACAATGTGGGGCTATAACCTTGATGTAGAATTGCGACAGGTATCTAGGTTTTAAAAAAGATGATTGTCATTTATTAGGCACAAAAATATCAAAGGATTTGTCTTGGAAGAAATCGGCACAACTAATGTATTTTTTGAGGTTTCAGCTTTTGTGGTTTCGGCACAAGTGTTGATGAACAGCAGGTTTGATGAACGGTTTTGAAGAAGAAAAATGAAGAAAGAAGAATAGAGAGAATGGTGGTTTCGGCTAGAGAGGAAAAAAGAGAGAAAAGAACAACCCTAAGGTGTTTAAGCAGAAGAAAACGACACCACTCAATACCCTAAGTGCCGAAATACTAACCTAATACCCCTCTGCCGAAATCCCCCTTCTAATTCCCCTAATTCGGCCAACTCTTAGCCTTTCTCCAAATCCCTTAAATCTCTCCCCTTATCCCTCCTTAATCCAAGCGTTTGGACTGATTCAAACTCTCCTCTAGCAGAATCC
This sequence comes from Gossypium hirsutum, assembly GCF_007990345.1. NCBI lineage: Eukaryota > Viridiplantae > Streptophyta > Magnoliopsida > Malvales > Malvaceae > Gossypium > Gossypium hirsutum. The sequence goes on along the minus strand of NC_053434.1, from coordinate 38,405,213 downwards.
ACTTGGACTCCAACACTTACCCCTCTAACACTTAAAAATAAATGCATCTATTTGTCAACATAGGGAATTGATCCCATGTTTTCCCCAATGCTCCACACACCACCTTTTTAAGATCCTAGTGGCGTCACCCTTGCCACTTTACTAAGGCTCTTTTTGTGATGCAATTTGCCCATAACTCTATACAAGGGCCATCTAGCCAGAACCCCTAACTCCTAAGTCCAAAAAATTCAAAAATTCAACCGGGTTTTGGCCAACCCATGGGCCTTCTATAAGCCCATTTACCTAATCAAAATATTAATTTCACATCCAAATACAAAATTTTAAAATCTTTACAAAATATTGAAAACCGCGAATAAATCCGAAAATCAGGATGTTACATGTGAAATTCGGCCATGGGGTTGAAGATGGACAAAAATTGGCTATTAATTTTGTTTTTAATTCAATTTAATTACTAAATAACCAAAATGCCCCTAACTTAAAAATATTCTATTTCACCTATTTCATCTTCATTTTTATCCAAACAATTAACCAATGGTCTAATTACCATTTAAGGACCTCCAATTTAAAATTTCATAACAATTGGACACCTCTAACATGTAGAACTCAACTTTTACACTTTTTATAATTTAGTCCTTTTGACTAAATTGAGTGCCCAAATGTCAAAATTTTTGAACAAATTTTTTAGGAAATCGTTCCCTGAAATCGTAGACAATTAAAAATATAGTAAAAATATTTTTTTTCCTCATCGGATTTGTGGTACCTAAACCACTATTCTGACTAGGCCCAAAATCGGGCTGTTACAATGCGTCAGCAATATCCTCATCTATTTTGATTAGGTAAATTTTGAGGTCGAAATTTTCTTTTAGGGAGTAGAGTTGTAACGCCCCAAATTTTTTTGTTTTTGGCATTTGTAATCTTGACACAACTGTGTATCTACTTCAGTGGTTAAGTATTCTTGGTGTGTGTGTGTGTGAGGTCCTAAGTTCAAGCCAAGTCTTTGGCTAAATTTTCGTATTTTCTAAATTAATCCTTGACCCTGTGTTGTAGACTTTTATTTAAATGTCTGTAAAAATACAGCAAAATGGGCCTACTTGTCTAGTGGCTAAGTAGAGTGTTAGATGGTTGAAGATTCTGTGTTTGAATCCCTCCACAAGCAAGGGAGTTGTTTTTGCTCTATGGACTGAAAGAGTTTGGTTTAGCCAAAATACTGAAGTGGTTGAGATTAATATGTTTAGTGGGAGCAAAATAGGGAATTTGGGAGTTATCTAATCATTTTTTTTCTTTCCTACCAAAAGTCTCTGCCAGTTTTCCTCTTCATTCCTTTTTTTTTTGGTTCTGCCAAAAATTTTCCCCCTTCCCTATCGATTTTTCCCTTGTGATTTTACTCATCAGGATTTTCCTTTTTTCTCATTTTGTTTATCACGCCGTCATCACATCTTTCAGGTGTTGTTGGTAAGTTACCCTCTTCTTTTCTATCATGAATTTCTTAACAAATGAGTAATGATGTTTTCATCTGTGGATTAATGGTATAGGAGGAAGTTTGGGTCAATGAATTCATGGTTCTCGTTTTAACGGTGTTTACAGAGGGTCTTCTTCAGTGGTAAGTCAAGTTAACGTCGTTAAATATTGTCGAAACTTTGTAAAATAGACTGCTAAATCAATTTTGAATGTTCTTTGATAGGTTTTTGAGCCTAGGGAGTGTTTCGACATCGAAAATGAACTAGGTGTGTACCCGATTGCACATAAAACAAGATTTCAACGAAAGTTGAAAACCTCACTGTCAATGCCACACGGACGTGTGGTCCCTCGTGTGGTAGGCCATGTGACATAACACGGGCGTGTGATCGACAAGGCTAGGCTGTGTGCCCTGGAGACGGCCGTGTAATGACCAGGAAGGCCGTGTGCGACACACGAGCTGGACTGAATTGGGTCGTGTGGGCCACATGAATGTGGGATTTTGGGCCAGGCTGTATGATCTACACGGCCAAGGTAAATTTGGTTTTGTGGGCCACACGAGCAAGCCATATGGGTGTGTGAGCCCATTTATCTGAAATGATTCATAGGGTTGCACGGGTTTCCCAAGTCAACTGTGAACCTACTGTAGGGTCGGTAAACGATACCTAGACACCTAAATATATGATCTGAGTGTATGTGATGCATGATAAATTATGCATGATTACTGATATGTGTATATGATTGATGATTGCATAAAAGCATGACATATTATATGTTTGCATTGCATTGGGTGGGGATGATGATGATATTTGGAGGAAGTGTAGTGAAAGGCTCTTAAACCTAATATATTGGCAGCTCAACTGCAAACTACTATTTGTGCCGCATTCGGTACTATTTGGAGTGTAGGGATGGGTGGGTTTATTTAAACCCCACATAGAGTGTAAGGTCGAAAGGAGATGGTGTGTAGAGGCTGGTTGGGTAGGAATTTGTTACTGATTATTGTGTGCATGATTGTTACTATGATGGGCTACAGCTTTAGTGCATAATTGATACTGAATACTAAACCTGAGTTGGGCTAGGCCGAAACTGCTATTGGGACTGTAATGGGTTTAGGCTCAAACTGCATTTGACTGTTTACTGTGATCGACTGTATGTTTGTTTTCTGTAGGGATTACATACTGAGTTTATGTAAACTCACCCTTCTGTTTAATCTGTACAGGTAATCCCCAGACTTAGATGAATCGGTACGGTGGAGGACTCAGCGGTGGCCACATGTTTGTTAGAGACTGTTTTTGTTCAGTATGATTTAAGGTTGTTCTTGCTTAATTATTTTTTGGGGTATTTTTGTGTAATTTTGGGACATTTTGGACTGTTTGACTTTATCTTGGATTTTAGACTGTTTAATGGGTTTAAACTACAAAACTCGGCGAACAAATGGTTTTCTTTAAAATAAAAGTGGTTTTTCCTAAAATAGACGGATTTATTAATTAACTCGATTTTCATAAAATAAATGATTTTTAAAGCTTCCGTAACTAGTCACATTTTAAACAATTGATTAAACGAGTAAAATAAATTTTGGAACTAATCAAAGATAAGCAAAATCAATTTAATAGAAATGGTTTTATTGCGATGACACGATTTTCAAACACCTTATCATGTGACATCGTCAGATTCAGCCATAACGTCTAGGCCGAGTTTGGGGTGTTACAAGGTATGCCACACTATGAATTTCACAAGTGATTAAATCCATAAATAGACTCAGGATCTATTTTGCTTGGTTCTTGTCTGATGTATTGTCAGTCTAGTTAGTCACATTTATGTCTCAATCTTTTGGGAGTCATCAGCTCCCATGCCCAAGCAAGGCATCTCCCCAATTTGACTTGATAGATGGCATATTAGTCTTTCAATTGGTTTACTCATTTTTAATTAAACTAAGGACATGTTTAGGTTTATCTACTAATACAATTTATCTTTTCGTACTACGATTTGACCATGTAATAATGCATAGTATCAATTTAAACATTAGACATCCAATGAGCAACATTTGCTTCTATTTTTCTTTACCTACAAAAATCACATGAGGACAATAATACAAGTTTAAAAATGAATATACTACACCTAGGGCACTAGATTCAACAGTAGATACCCGTGTCTAAATTTATTTATTAAAATTCATTGGGCTAATCGATTAATACAAATTGCAAATCGATATTTGAATTGGTAATAGATGATTGCATAAATGCTATGATTGATATGATTTCAGTTGGTATTTTATATGGTTAAATGTGTATTGAACTCACCTATTTTTGGGAATGGCTATATCAAGTTTTATTGTCAAGTTTATATCAAGTTTTATTGTCAAGTTAATTAGTTAAGTACATTTAAATGTAAATTGAGGTATGTGCCACCCCAAACCCGACCACAACGGACTGACCTGAATTCAAAGCGTTACATTAGCCACCTAAGTGACTCTCTGGCTAACGACCTCCCAAGACACACCTCGACCTTATAACATCTCAATCTTATCCATTTATTAGTTATTTATTAATGCGGAAGCAATTTGCAAACCGATTTTAAACTTTTTATAAGCAATTTAACCTAAGGGCATTTTTGTCATTTTACGAGCTACGGTAACTAGCCTGAATTTAGATCTATACATTTACCAACCCTTTTTTAGTCAATTTATCTAAGCCCTAAAAAATTCAACTTAATCCGAGTTTATTTTCTATGTCTAATTCAAGTTTTATCATTAAGGACTAAATCGTAACAATTTCAAACTAGTAGTACTATACCCGAATACTAAATTGAGTGCATTTCTAAAAAAATTTATTACAAGTTTAATCCTAAAATTTTATCAAGTTTCCTTATCATTTAAGACTTTAATTAGATCTATCAAGTTACGAGACTAATTTGAGATTTAAACGGACTAGAGAAACAATTTAAAAATGTAACACCCCAAACCCGACCCGGACGTTACAGCCAAATCTAGTGATGTCACACTGAAGTGTTTTTCGCAAAGTACAATATCGTTGAAAAACCCGTTCTATATATTTAACATCTTTGTAATCTCAATGAAGATTTTAGAATGTCTCGTTCCCATTCAAATCTTAAGTTGTTTGGCATAAGTTAATCATATTTAATTAATTTTAAAACATTACTTCTTGTGGAAGCTTTCAAAACATGTTGCTTAAACGTGGTGTTTTGAAAAACATTTATCTTTTTGAAAACCCGGTTCCTACTACTAATAGATATAAATCCAAATAAATAAAACCCCAAATTAAAGCTTAAGAATTTAAAAAGGCCTTATTACAATGAAAATACCTAAAATAAACCTACTTATAATTTAAAAACCCAAAGAGAAAGTCCGTGCGGTTGTGTGGCCACCTTCGAGTCACTCGCAGCACTGACCGGCCTAAGCTTGGGGATTACCTGTACAGATAAACAGATGGGTGAGTTATGAAAACTTGGTGTGTAGTCCCATGTAACACCCCAAACCTGGCCCAGACGTTACGACTGAATCTGGCTTGTCACATTGAAGCGTTACTAAAGAAGTCATGTTTTATCAAAAGTCTTTCTTAGTGTTTAAAGAATATTTTCATTTTAAATTAAAGTGAATAGAAGCTGCGCACCAGGTAGGATTCAAGAAAAGAGGAGGTGAGTCAATTAGACTACTTAAGTACCTAGCTCTTCCATGATCCAATCCTAGACATGCACACATCCATTGCCACACTTTAAGCTTATTACTTGTCCACGAACAACAAGTTAAGTCTATTTAAAATATTTATTTCCTTTGAAAACATTTACGTTGCAGAAGCTTTGCTTGGTTATTGTGTTGTTTTGAAGCAAGTAATTTTTGATAAAAACGCGCCCTAGAGCTAACCAATTTCAAGGAATCAATTTAAGTGATGTGAATCTCAAGTTGAAAACGATTTAAGTAATCTAAAAACCCAAAATAAAAATAATAGAGCGGCCTTATTATTACTTTAACCAAAATAGAAATAATCAAAAATAAATGAAAAATTTAAAAGGAAGCTAATTGAAACTTATTTAAAAAAAATAGAAATTTAATCTTCGTGGCCACTCTGAATCCCGCCCAGCTCCAAGTCCACCAACTAGGGCTAACCTGCAAGGATGGAAGAGAAAAGGGGTGAGTTTGGAAAACTCAGTGAGTATGGAAAATCCATCCAAAGCCCAAGTCAGCTCAAGCCCATTGGGCCTAAGCCCTATTTAGATAACAGTAGGTACTGGGTCGAAACCCTTTTCAGAATACAGTAAACTAGGCCTTAGCCCCTTTTCAGATATCAGTATGGCCCATTGGCCCATTCCAGAATAGAACAGACATATTCGTGTATGCAAGCCCAAACCAGTCTATAACCAACTACTACACTCCACCCGTACCAGCCCTACACTCCATGTGGGGAATAGCTCAACCCACCCAGCCCTACACTCCACAGTTGTAGCATTACTGCTCAGATATCAGTAAGTTGAGGCAATGCCTCCAGTACGTGGACAAGCCACTTTTAGTACTTACTCCATCATTAACCCAGTCCCATGGATCAGATAATAATAACATGGCATGCAGTAAATAGTAATAGTCAAACATGCATTCAGGTCAACCTTAACCCTAAGGGTATATTAGTAATTTTGCTCCTAGGGGTAAATCTGTAAATTTTCCACCTATAAAGGTATTTCAGTAATTTTATCAGTTTTAAGGGTTCTCATGAATGTTACGGTCCTTACTAGCCCCTTTGTCATTGCAATAATTTATTTGTCTCAATTTCACAATTTTAGCCATTGGGCCCTAAAACCCCTAATGGGCCCTACAGTGTCCACTAGCAATTTAAGCCCATTTAATTCAAGTTTTATGACCAGTTTATCAGTTTAAGCAGTTTCGATTCCATAGTCTAGTAGAACATACTTATTTCCTATTTTTTATTATCTTTTTTTCTCGTATGGGCCCGTAAGCCCATTGGGCCCAGTTTTAGTCTATCGAGGCCCAATTACCAAAGTGCACGGAATTTCACACACGACTAACTTACCACTTTGCGATTTCAGATCTAATGATTTCTAAATGTCTTGTGAGCACTCGCACACTCACAAGCCCATGAAATACCAGGATTTCGGCATTTCGGCTTTTGCCAAATTAAACTATGAGAGGGTGTTCGATACACACTTGATTTGCGATATTCCTTGAAGAGATCTCCTACACGATTTCTCCTGTAATCAACTACTTATAGATTAGATCATGCTAATATTTGAACCAAATCAAAAACTATCTATTATCATTGCTTACATATTCGGCCACTATCCATAATGGCCTTAGGGTCCATACCTTTGCCGAAATTGATGACTAGATCTAGATTTAGTCACTCCGATGATCCAAGCTTTTCACACACTCCTCGATCGGTAGCTTTTAATCCTCACTAGCACCAACAAACCAAATAACACCAAAAAAAAATCCTTTCAGCCTTAGTCGACAGCCACCCTATGTATATAGGGGTTTTCAGCTTTTCTTAAACCACAAGATACAAATGGAAAGAAGGTTCGAATACTTACCAAGATATCTACTCGTTAAAGAACGTTCCAAATACCTTTCTACCCCAGATCCATTGTGAATCAAACTTAAACTTGCATAGAAAATAGATCTAAATATTAATTCCCAAATCACTAAAATATGAAGCTTTTCGGCTTTTGGATCTATCCTAGAATATGGCTATTGCGATCTAAAAGAAAAATAGGTGACGATAAGTTCACCATCAAAGAGACAATCAGTAGAAGAAGAGATGTAAGGTTAGAGGTTCGGTCTTTTGAAAGATTGAAAGGAAAGGAGATATGGTTTCAACCAAAGGAGTAATCGGCAACCAATATTTGAGAAGAAAAAGTTGTTTTAAATAGAATTTGGCTTCGAGGAAAGAAAATAGAAAAAGAGAGAATTGGCTACCACACTAAAAAAAATAGCCCAAACCTCCAAGAAGGATATAACTCATGAAGGCCCCCCCAAAATAAAAGCAATCGGCACCACATGCTTATGCCCGAATGGGTGCTTAAATAGGCACAAAAGTCCTTTTCCAATTTTAATTCCTTCCTTAGCTCCTTAATCCATGGCCAAATTCAAAGTTTGAATTTAATTCAAACTTTCCACTGCTTAGCAGCAGTCCACCGCTCAGCCGACTCCTCCTGTTGTTGGTAGAGTTTCAATCCCATACGGCCCTTCCCACGCGCGTACAGTAAAATAAGCACTCTCTTGAGCGTAACGCTGCTCAAACCTGGGACCTCTAGGTTGTCCAACACGCTGCTGGCCACTGGGACCCGCGTTCGCTTTCAATAATATACCGTCACATTTTATCTTAAAGGTTACCTGCTGAAGTCCCGTTCATTTTAAAAATATAAAATTAAAACATACCTGCGCCTGGACTAAAACCCGTACCCTTGTGGAACTCCTAGCACCCTACTGCCACCGCGCTACAAGCGTCCTTGTAGCATAACTCGGTCGCAACTATTCTTAAACCTTACTTTAGTGCGACCTAGCTTCTAAAATAAAAAAACAAGCCTTTGTGTGCGCCAACCCTCGAACCTAGGCACTATACCACACTCTATGTGACAGCCCTAAAGTGACCCTAGTCGGAAAGCAGTTTCGGGACCGCTAAACCGAGTCACCAAATTATTTGAATATGATATTTATTGTCTAAAATATGTGAATATGAATGTGTGAAAGTTTTAAGCTTCGATTTAGTAAATTGCATGTGAATTTAGTCAATAGGACTTATGTGTGACACTTTTGAAATGTGATAGGTTAATCTATAAGGATCAATTAGTGCATGAAATCAAAAGGGTGGACTTGCATGTCAATTTCCCCCCTAATTAGTAGTGGCCGGCCATGAGCATAAGGGTGGACAAAATGTTATGGCTAAAACATGTCATAAACATGTTGGGTTAATGCTTTATGTTAGGAATAATAAAATAAAGAACATGGGCAATAAAATACTAGTGTTAGTAGTAGGAGAAACAAAAAAAAAGTGTGTGGTTGTTCCCCCATTGTGCCGTACCTAGAAGAAAAAAAAGGCTTCATCCTCCTTGTTCTTCTGGACCGAAAAATCAAAGGAAGAAGAAAGGAGTCTTCTTGCTTCATGTTCGGTTGGTTGGTGTTTTAGGAGGAGCTCAAGAGCTTAGAGGACCACAGTTGGATAAGGGAAAGGAAAAAGTGATCGAATAGCCGCCGAAATCGTTCGACCACATCCGAGGTAAGTTTTAAGTGATTAAACGTTGAGTAAATTCAATCATAATAGTACATAATGATTTGATTTAATAAGATATGATGTGGCCATGATATGTCTTAAACTCAAATGGTAAGTTCATAAGTGTTTGGACTTGGAAATTTAAGAGCAAATTGTAATAATTTGCTTTGGACAGCAGCAGTAACGTGAATTTCGAAAATCACTATAAATTTTTGGTGTGGAATTATAGGCTGAATAAAATATGTAATCAAAGCTTAGTTAGTCTAGTTTCTTATAAAAGAGACCGTGTAAGCAAAGGAATTTCCTATAAAGAGATATTTAAAGTTGTGTGGGACAGTGTCAGAATGACTCTGAAATCCCCTGTTCTGTTTTTAGAAAATCATTATAATTTGTAAAAAAATGGTTATAAGATAAAATTTATATTCTTAGACTCCTTAATGAGTCTAGTTTCAAATGAAATCAAATATAACACATTTTGAATTCTTTACAATGAAAAATTTGATTCGTAGTGAAGAGTGGTCAGATTAGTCAAACAGTGAAACAGGGGAAACTTTAAGAAAATTCTGGTATTGATTGGCCAAACCCAAAATCCTGGAAATTTTATGGATGGAAGATATACGAGTCTATATTCAGGGAAAATTAACAGCAAGTGATTTGGAGTTTTGTAGCTCCAGTTATAACTAATTTAGTGACTATTGCTCAGGAAAACAGCTCGTAGTGGATATGTGATTTTGTTGTAAACATGGATAAAACTTGTTTTAGTTGCTCATAAGCTATTGATTAAACCCATACATGAATTCTAAATCGTGATATTGTAAAACGATATAGTGTTAGATGGATCTTTGATATTAAAATTTGTGAAATTGTAAGTTTATGAGTATTCGAATATGAAATGATAGTATGGCGTGAAATTGAATTATTCATTGGAAAATGATTGATGTAGATTCGGCCAAGACAAAGTGTATACATGATAGTATATGTGGTATGTGAAGTATATTTGGATAATTGTGATGTGGATACATGAAAATTTATATTTTGATTTAGGATTTTATGTGATGAATGTGAATATGTATATATGAGATAAGGCCGAATGGCCAATGTGATGAATGTGAACATGCATATATGTGATAAGGCCGAATGGCCAATGTGATGAATGTGAGCATGCATATGTGTGATAAGGCCGAATGGCCAATGTGATGAATATGAGATATGCATACGTGGTAAAGCCGAATGGTCAATGTGAAATATATATATGAGATATGTATATGTGGTAAAACCGAATGGCTAGTGTGAAATACGTAGGCGATGTGCGTATATTGTGGCCGAACGACCAAATGTGGAAGGTGTGTATTATTAGATATCTGATGAGGCAAATAAATTACAAATATGACAGTCGATGTGAATGTTGTAACATGTGATTAAATGTATATGAAACTTGGAAATATATTCCGGGTAAGACCCGATGACTACGTGTGGAGATTTTGTCTGGGTGAGACCCGATGACTACGTGTGGAGATTTTGTCCGGGTAAGACCCGATAACTTCGTGTGGAGATTTCGTCTGAGCTAAAGGTCTCGCCGATAATCCGAGTAGAGGTTAAAGCTATAAGACTTCGTAATAAGAATTGCTTATAAATATATTCAATGCGAAGGGTTAAACAGGTATGTACTCCAAGTTTATATGTGAACTTGATTTGAACTAAATCATAAGGTAGTTATGTGATGCATACGAGAGCAATCTATGAGACTATTCCTACGATTATGTGACATCGGATCAGTGTGAGAGGTTATGTGAAATCATACAATATATCTATGTCACATAAGCTCACTTTTATGTGAAAGTTTATCTGCCTATTGTATATGATGAGATGTGCATATTCGGTAAAGGGATGGTATGCCCGAAGGAAGAGTGAAATAAAAATACGAACAACTATGTTATAATTTGATTGTTATCTGTTGACACTGCTTAAAACTTACTAAGCATCGTAATGCTTACTCCGTTTGTTTTTTTTTCTCTGTTTTATAGATCTCATTGCGAAGCTACAGGCTCGGGGATCGTCAGTAACTAGTCACACTATCACTATCCACTGCTTGTTATTGTTATGTTTAGAATTATTTTATGGCATGTATAGAATAGACTAGTGGCGGAAGAATATTTTTCGTTAATGTATATAAGCCATGCGAAAATGGCATCTTTTGAATGTTTACTTAGAGAAGTTTAAATTTTATCCCTGGCTGTGGTTAGTACTTATTTAAATGAATGATCTTTATTTCAAGAAAAAGTTCAAAATTTTACTGTTCTGACATGAGTTACAAGTCCGGTAATGCCCCTTACCTATTCCGGTGATGGTTACGGGATAGGGGTGTTACATTTTATTGGTATCAGAGCCACGGTTTAGTCGATTTTAGGACTAACGTAGCACGCGTGAGTCTATTTATACATGCCATAAAGTGATAAAATGATAGTGTGATGATTTTTGACTATTAAAATGTGTTTGCTGTATTGTAATGAATCTTGATCCCGATCGAGCTGTAGGAAGCTTCTGACTATGAGAATTTGCGATATAACTTCACTTAGATATGCCTAAATTATTAAGTTGATCAGGTACGTATCATGTACTCGTATTTGAATTTCGATTTGGATTGAATTATAAGGGTATAAGTGATGCAATTTTGAAAGAGTGTTATGACTATAAATGTGATTTTTGTATGTGGCTATGGAACTGGAAGTTAAATGGTCGATAAGCATGTTGTGATTGTATTCAAGTAATGTAAATGATATACTAATGTGTATTGCTATATGTGTATATGTACATGAGAATTGAGAGTGATATATTCGGGCTAAGTCCCGAAGAGCATTCGTGCTAGTGATGTATCCGGGCTAAGTCCCGAAGAGCATTCGTGCTAGTGATATATCCGGGCTAAGTCCCGAAGAGCATTCGTGCTAGTGATGTATCCGGACTAAGTCCCGAAGAGCATTCGTGCTAGTGATGTATCCGGGCTAAGTTCCGAAGAGCATTCGTGCTAGTGATATATCCGTGCTAAACCCCGAAGAGCATTCGTGCTGGTGTTATATCCGGGCTAGGTCCCGAAGAGCAATCATGATGGTGACGTGTATTCGTGCCTTCGTGCCTAGTAGGCTTCGTGCCGGTAATTTGAGCAAAGTTTAAGTGTTCATTACTATACGAATTCAAATTTAAATGAGATGATATGTTTAAAAGTGTACATACATGATGTTTATAGACTTGGTTAAGTCGTTTCAATGTGTAATAACGAATGAATAAGAGCACTATGTGTGTGAATGATTAGAGGCACTGTGTGTGTGCGAATTCCTTTAACCGAGCACTATGAGTGCGAGATCGGTCAGTGGGCACAAAGTGTGTGAAGTGGAATTCATGGAAGACCTCGTCTGGGACGAAGGCATTGATTTGAGATAGTGTGTAAGACCATGTCTGGGACATGGCATCGGCTCGATATGTGAGAATATGTAAGACCATATCTAGGATATGGCATTGTAAGAGCTATATGTGCTTAATGAGTATCCGTAATGATTTCGAATGATTCAACGGGTATATTTAAGATGATAAATAAAGTAAGATCAGAATAAGTGATACAGGTATGTACGGAACATATGTGAAAATCAAATGAAAGTAAAAATTTGTGAGTTCGTATTATATTATGTTATGTATACTAAATAAGTGAATACGTAAAAAGATGGTGGATATGTTGTTAAGAAGTGAATTCATGTTATAAATGTGTTACGGATTTAGTCTATGGAATGCTTGGTATATGAAGTCATATGTGCTATTGCTAAATGACCCCTATTTTTTTGTTAATCATATTCAAGAAATTATTTCGATTAAGTTCGACATTTGAAAGTCTGTAAGAATTTTTTTTTTGATGAATGCTGATAATTTTGGATATATGGGTTATGTGCTAAAATAAATCCCATGCCGGTATACTATATGAGGCTTTATGCCAAATCGATTGTATACGGGTATCGTTAACGGTGATTGAATGTGCTAAATGAATTCAATGTTCAGGTATGTGGAAGTTGATTTTCTGTTGGAAATAGGTTAAGTTAAATAGTGAGATATGATGGAGTTATAAAGGATATTCATTGGGATGTTTGAGTATATGTGTACTTTCGGTCATGTTACAGCTTATACATGAATGAAAATGTGGGTTACAAATATGTGGGTTGATGATGTGAATTATACATGTTAATATGCGCTTGATATGTGTTTGAAATGCATTTGTGAATTAAATTAAGTGATTATTGCTTATGAAATCAAGAAAATGAGATATATGTGCATACTTGTAGAAATGTTTATGTATTTGTTTTAAGATAAGAAAATGATTTTATAGATCGATGCGAAATCAATAATGAATTACAATTGCTATCGATGAGCTAATGTTTATATGAATATAATTCAATAAGAGGACGTTATCCTAAACTATGCATCGGTAGAAATTTTCGGGGACGAAAATTTCTTAAGTGGGGGAGAGTTGTGACAGCCCTAAAGTGACCCTAGTCGGAAAGCGGTTTCGGGACCGCTAAACCGAGTCACCAAATTATTTGAATATGATATTTATTGTCTAAAATATGTGAATATGAATGTGTGAAAGTTTTAAGCTTCGATTTAGTAAATTGCATGTGAATTTAGTCAATAGGACTTATGTGTGACACTTTTGAAATGTGATAGGTTAATCTATAAGGATCAATTAGTGCATGAAATCAAAAGGGTGGACTTGCATGTCAATTTCCCCCCCTAATTAGTAGTGGCCAGCCATGAGCATGAGGGTGGACAAAATGTTATGGCTAAAACATGTCATAAACATGTTGGGTTAATGCTTTATGTTAGGAATAATAAAATAAAGAACATGGGCAATAAAATATTAGTGTTAGTAGTAGGAGAGACAAAAAAAAATGTGTGTGGTTGTTCCCCCATTGTGCCGTACCTAGAAGAAAAAAAAAGGCTTCATCCTCCTTGTTCTTCAGGACCGAAAAATCAAAGGAAGAAGAAAGGAGTCTTCTTGCTTCATGTTCGGTTGGTTGGTGTTTTAGGAGGAGCTCAAGAGCTTAGAGGACCACAGTTGGATAAGGGAAAGGAAAAAGTGATCGAATAGCCGCCGAAATCGTTCGACCACATCCGAGGTAAGTTTTAAGTGATTAAACGTTGAGTAAATTCAATCATAATAGTACATAATGATTTGATTTAATAAGATATGATGTGGCCATGATATGTCTTAAACTCAAATGGTAAGTTCATAAGTGTTTGGACTTGGAAATTTAAGAGCAAATTGTAATAATTTGCTTTGGACAGCAGCAGTAACGTGATTTTAGAAAATCACTATAAATTGTTGGTGTGGAATTATAGGCTGAATAAAATATGTAATCAAAGCTTAGTTAGTCTAGTTTCTTATAAAAGAGACCGTGTAAGCAAAGAAATTTCCTATAAAGAGATACTTAAAGTTGTGTGGGACAGTGTCAGAATGACTCTGAAATCCCCTGTTCTGTTTTTAGAAAATCATTATAATTTGTAAAAAAATGGTTATAAGATAAAATTTATATTCTTAGACTCCTTAATGAGTCTAGTTTCAAATGAAATCAAATATAACACATTTTGAATTCTTTACAATGAAAAATTTGATTCGTAGTGAAGAGTGGTCAGATTAGTCAAACAGTGAAACAGGGGAAACTTTAAGAAAAATCTGGTATTGATTGGCCAAACCCAAAATTCTGGAAATTTTATGGATGGAAGATATACGAGTATATATTCAGGGAAAATTAACAGCAAGTGATTTGGAGTTTTTTAGCTCCAATTATAACTAATTTAGTGACTATTGCTCAGGAAAACAGCTCGTAGTGGATATGTGATTTTGTTGTAAACATGGATAAAACTTGTTTTAGTTGCTCATAAGCTATTGATTAAACCCATACGTGAATTCTAAATCGTGATATTGTAAAACGATATATGAGTGTTAGATGGATCTTTGATATTAAAATTTGTGAAATTGTAAGTTTATGAGTATTCGAATATGAAATGATAGTATGGCGTGAAATTGAATTATTCATTGGAAAATGATTGATGTAGATTCGGCCAAGACAAAGTGTATACATGATAGTATATGTGGTATGTGAAGTATATTTGGATAATTGTGATGTGGATACATGAAAATTTATATTTTGATTGAGGATTTTATGTGATGAATGTGAATATGTATATATGAGATAAGGCCGAATGGCCAATGTGATGAATGTGAACATGCATATATGTGATAAGGCCGAATGGCCAATGTGATGAATGTGAGATATGCATACGTGGTAAAGCCGAATGGTCAATGTAAAATATATATATGAGATATGTATATGTGGTAAAGCCGAATGGCTAGTGTGAAATACGTAGGCGATGTGCGTATGTTGTGGCCGAACGACCAAATGTGAAAGGTGTGTATTATTAGATATCTGATGAGGCAAATGAATTACAAATATGACAGTCGATGTGAATGTTGTAACATGTGATTAAATGTACATGAAACTTGGAAATATATTCCGGGTAAAACCCGATGACTACGTGTGGAGATTTTGTCCGGGTAAGACCCGATAACTTCGTGTGGAGATTTCGTCTGAGCTAAAGGTCTCGCCGATAATCCGAGTAGAGGTTAAAGCTATAAGACTTCGTAATAAGAATTGCTTATAAATATATTCAATGCGAAGGGTTAAACAGGTATGTACTCCAAGTTTATATGTGAGCTTGATTTGAACTAAATCATAAGGTAGTTATGTGATGCATACGAGAGCAATCTATGAGACTATTCCTACGATTATGTGACATCGGATCAGTGTGAGAGGTTATGTGAAATCATACAATATATCTATGTCACATAAGCTCACTTTTATGTGAAAGTTTATCTGCCTATTGTATATGATGAGATGTGCATATTCGGTAAAGGGATGATATGCCCGAAGGAAAAGTGAAATAAAAATACGAACAACTATGTTATAATTTGATTGTTATCTGTTGACACTGCTTAAAACTTACTAAGCATCGTAATGCTTACTCCGTTTGCTTTGTTTTCTCTGTTTTATAGATCTCATTGCGAAGCTACAGGCTCGGGGATCGTCAGCAACTAGTCACACTATCACTATCCACTGCTTGTTACTGTTATGTTTAGAATTATTTTATGGCATGTATAGAATAGACTAGTGGCGGAAGAATATTTTTGGTTAATGTATATAAGCCATGCGAAAATGGCATCTTTTGAAAGTTTACTTAGAGAAGTTTAAATTTTATCCCTGGCTGTGCTTAGTACTTATTTAAATGAATGATCTTTATTTCAAGAAAAAGTTCAAAATTTTACTGTTCTGACATGAGTTACAAGTCCGGTAATGCCCCTTACCTATTCCGGCGACGGTTACGGGATAGGGGTGTTACACTCCAAGCGCCTCTGCCACTGGACCGAAGTTCCCTTTGTGTTACCTTTTAACCCCAATTATATATAAGGCTTCCCTGCGTCGTTCCCTGATATAAAGAAAAAAAAACACTTTTGCACATGCTGGGAGTCGAACCCCAGCTCTCTTTCCCACTACCTAGCATGCTAACCACTAGGCCATGTACGTTTCTTCATGCCTAGTCTTGCCCAATTTATTTTATAAGCCTTATGCTCAGATTCTCTCTATGAGGCAAAAATTAAAACACTTTTTTCCTAGAGTTTAAACACCAAAACAACAATATTTTTATAAATATATCTAATAATAAAAATTTCAAAGATCAATAATACAGTAAGTAATAATAATTTTCATAAAATTTTTCAAACATACATACAGTAATATTTTTCTAATAATAATTTTATCTCATAATACTAATTAAAATTTCATAAAAAATTAAAATATCCGTAATAATAAATACAGTAAAAATTTTCTAGTAGTAATTTAATTCAAAATTTTTTTCTTAAATGATAATATTTAAAACTTCTTAATTATTCAGGTTTTCTTCTATCCGAATCCCAGACTCAAGGCCCAACTTTTCTATCCCCAAATTCAGGGTGTTACATCCCATATCAAATAATCAATCAGTGAGCATATACAGTTTGGGCCTATGCCCAATTTAATAACGGTTCAGTTTCAATTAGGGCTATAACCCAATACAATATCAGTATTAGTGTGGGCCTGAGCCCATCTCAGTGACAGTACAGTATAGATATGCAATCAAAAGATCCTACCCAACCAGCCTCTACACTTCATCTCTGTCCAACCCTACACTCGATGTGGGGATAAAATCAACCCACCTATCCCTACACTCCAAGTAGTACTAGTTGCGGCACAAAACAATATTTGCAACAGAGCTGCTAGTACAATACACTTCCTCCAATCATAATAAATCCCATCCCTATGCATCATGTCATAATTTCATATGTGTGATCAATATATATAATGGCATGCTCAAACCTAATCATACATCTTATAAGGGTATATAAATGACCATGTAGGGGCATTTCAGTCATTTTATCAATTAAGGGGTCTAAGTACACTTACCGACCCAACAATAAGTCTACAGTCGTCTCGGGCGACCCGTGCAACCTTAACAGTCAAACAATAAAAATGGACCCATGGCCCATATTGTAGCCCATGTGGGCCCACACGCCCGTGTCACCCACATAGCATAGAAATGGCCTTGGCTGTATGGATTACACAACTTGGCCCAATATTCACCACACGTCCGTTGGTTTACCCAAGTGGGGCCTACATGTCCGCGGGGCCCACATGGCTCAGTTCGGTCCAAAATAGCCCAAAACGGCCTCAGCCCATGAAATCGCTCATGGCCTGCCTCAATGATTATACGCTGATGTTTAGGCATACAGACTACCATACGAGCGAGCGCAAGCCCTTGTAGCGTCAACGACCACTTTTTTCGGCTTTTTTCGGTCTACGATTAAGGGCAGTGTTTGTACACACCTTGTACGAAAATGTGGGAATAGGCCATGAGCACCAAAACCTACATTCAACCGAGACACTCCATTAATCATTGGCAATAGGGTTAACAGCTCTTCTCAATACTTATCCCAAAATAATCACTAATACTTGCCTTGATTGATTGAAAGTGGCTTAGCCCACTTAAACCACAGAAAAAGACTGATTTCAAACTCATTGGCGAAAATCTGCATACAACCAAATTCTATTAACCTTCATCAATATTGTTCGTATAAGCAGTTTGAACCAACATATAGCATTTATCGAAAATGCAAAGCCGATTGTAAGGAAGGCAAGCAATCGGCTTATCCCTAAAATTAGTACCCAACACAACAGAGGCAAGACTGGCACCAACATGTCCCTAGCCATAATCGACAGCAAAGGAAAATGTTAAAAGGAATATTACTATACAAAGAGAAAGAGAGAGAAGAACCAAGCACCTACCGATTGTTCAAAGAACAATTGCAAAAACCGAAAACAAACTAGAGAGAGGGAGAGATGCAGTAATCAACCAAAGTAACCAGATGAGAAGAGAGGGGGAATCAGCTAGCAGAAAAAGAATAAAGAGAGAAGAAGATGTAATCGGTCAAAGAAGAAATAGATTGAGAAAGGGAGAAGAATGAGAAAATCGATCAAAATCCAAGCTAAAACTCGAAAGAGTTTGAGAAAAAGGAAAGGAGGGTATTCGGCCAAAACAAAGAAGAACAAGCGAAAGAATGATTGCTAAGGGAGTAAAGGAAAAAGAGAAAATTGGTCAGTAGGGCACTGTGATGAAGAACAAAACCAACACAAAAAGTACCTGAATGGTCAATGGCAATATCCGGCTACCAAAACAAAGAATGAAAAGAACCCGAAAGCAATGTCAAAAATCGAAAAGGAGGAGAGAGCAACCCAAAAACTCAGCAACTGAAATGGAGAGCAATACCAACCCCCAAAATGAATTCAAAGTGATTAGAGTACCAATTCGGCAACAACTCTTCCATAACCGCAACATCCCACATTTTCCTCCTAAAATCTCTCCATCATAATCTCTTCAACCACTAATTTCAAACTCCACTCAACTCAGCAGTGTTTTAGTCAACCTCTACCACCCTCACGGCAAGAGCAGCAAAATAAAACACTTCCTTGCGCCAAGCAGGACTCGAAATCAAGACCCTTAGTAGCAAAGACACGCCACTTATCCCTTAGACCAGTAAGCCCTTTCTATCATGTAATACCCACATTTATTTAAAAAGCCTACCGACTAGAGACAGGGTTTATTCATATTAAAATTTTTTTTTACACAAGCCAAGGCTTAAACTCAAGACTTCTCAGACTCTTCCCAAAACACTTAACCACTAAAATAGATACACAGTTGTGTGTCACAAACATACAAAAACAATTACTTAGGATTTTGGGGCGTAAAAATAAAGACCAGAATTCAAGCCCCCAACAGTCCACTACAGTTTTTTGGTGCAAAAAATTCGATTTTAAACCTAATTTTTAGTATTTTAATGGCTAGTTAAACCCAATTTAGCTGTAATTAAATATCATACATATTCATACACATTCAATTGAATTTATTAACATCAATTAAGCCTAAATTAAATAGAATTAAACATTCAATTTCTTGCATATCACCCAATGGTTAATTCAAACAAGTGGTGTACCTTAGTTGCTAGTAAACCACTCCATGGAAGCTTCATTTAAATAATGGTTAGTGTAAACATCATTCGTCACACACCGTGTTATCAATCACCATTTTATGAAACAACAATAAACCATAAATTATTCAATAATTAAACTCAAACATGCATATATGATATTATAAAACATTCCAAAATTAAAAGTGCCCAATGTCCAATTCCAATTACAATCAAAATTAATTAAGTCTCGAAAGTTCCACAATGCTCGATTAACATCTCTAAAATGTGTAACTAAATCTCTACTGAGCCTTAACCTTTTGGAAATCTCTTACTCGGCTCTTCAGCTCCTTAACCCTGTCAGTTAATTGTACAAATTGGAGGGTATGGGCTTAAAAAGCTCAGTGAATGTTAATAAAACAATGAGTAAATTAGCACCCAAATAATGCTTAAATCGAAACCAGTCAAATACATATTTTCAGTCACAATATCAATCCATAATAGTTCAATTTCATTAAATCGAAACCAGTCAAATACATATTTTCAGTCACAATATCAATCCATAATAGTTCAATGTCATATGCTCAACCATGTATCAAAAATCATAATTAATCATGATATATAATCATCGATTTAGCATATAAAATTTCATACATTTATATTGGCATATACAATCATGGCTTAATCGGGTTATCATACATCAGATAAATGGATCTCCTTACTTCCAACCAAATTTAGGATCAGTCCCAGATTAAGCGGCCCGAGGCTACACACTTCCTTATATCTCTTCAAATCAATCCCATTGAGTGGAGACACAAGCTTAACACTCCCTTATCTACTCAAAACCAGTCCATCTAGAGCCTCATTGCTCACAAATAACATATCAAAATGGTGAGTACTCACAAATCCTATGACATGCCAACTATATCCAATAGATCCACCATGCTATAATGCCAATATAATCAATCAATCATAACATAATTTTAGTCAATAATGTGCTCAATTTAAAGTGTCAAAATGCACATGTAAATCATGTAACATAGCCATTTTAACATCAAATTAAATCTAGCATACCAATTACCTATTATCAATATTCATTTATCAAATGAAATATCAACATACCATGAACCAAAAACTCTAGCATGCTTGCTTAGTTCACCATTATAATCAATCAAATCAAGCACATAAAATCACTAAATGCTTACTTACCAACACTTAACAAAAATTTATCACTTAAACATATATCAATAATATTACAAAATTAACCAACCAAAACTCAATTAAATATTTGCAATTAGTAATTAATCATCCAATTAAGCATAAGTGAAGGTCAATTTATGAAAAATAACACTCACCACACAACTAACTCAACCACAACCAAGTGATAAACCAAGAAAATCCAAGCTTCAATTTCGATTAGATTGATCTTCTTCAGAATTCAAAGCTTCAAAAAAGATAAACTGGATATTACCACCTTTCAAAATATATAATAAGCACAAATTTTCATCAACTAGGCTACACAAAATTCTCACTCAAAGTTACCTTACCGGATTTGTATCATCAACTCGAAAACTCGATTTCTCCCAAAATCAATCACTCCAACCCTCCTAATCACTTCCAAACATCAATACTAGACCAAATAAACATATATTAAGCATCAATTTCGCATTTAAATCAAATTCATAAAAATCCAGAAAATCGATTATAAATATGATAAAATTCGAATTTATTTAAATTACCTTACAAAACATGTTTAATCTTGATAAATAAAATCAAAAACCTTCTAATAGATCCATTTTGAGTTGGAACATCTACTAATTTGTGGATTTCCTCTCAAAATTCAAGATCCACCATTAAAGCACCTCAAGTTTTTGAAGAAGATAACATTGATAAAAAAATCGTATAATTATCTGTGACAGCCCAAAGTTGACCCTAGTCGGGAAGTGGTTTCGGGACCGCTAAACCGAGTCACCGAAATGTTTGAATGTGATACTTATTGTCTAGAATATGTAATTATGAATGTGTGAAAATTTCAAGCTTCAATTTGGTTGATTTCATGTGAATTTAGTCAATAGGACTTATGTGAGAAAATTCTAAAATGTGATAGGTCAATGTGTGAGGACCTATTAGTGCATGTGGACAAAGGGGGGACTTGCATGTCAAATTCCCCCCCTAATGAGTAGTGGCCGGCCATGACAAGGAATGATGGGCAAAACATGTCATGAAACATGTTTTGTTAATGGAAGAATAAAATAAGGAGTATGGGTAATAAAGAAATGGAAACAAAAGAAAAAAAATGTGTGGTTGCCCCCCCATTGCCGTGAGCTAAAGAGAAGAAAGGAGAAAAAATTGTGTTCATCCTTTCTCACCTTCATTTAGCCTAAATTAGAAAGAAAAACAAAGAAAAAAAAATTTCTCATCCTTTGGTTCATCCTTGGCCAAAAATTTTAAGGAGGAAAGAAGAAGAAAGGTGAAGAGATTCGGCCATGCATGTAGCTAGGCTAAGGTATGTTTGATGATGTTCCATGAGATGCATGCATGTTTTAGTTGTTAGCTTGAGTTCTACCTAGCCCATGGTCTAAATCTTGCTATGTGATGGAAATGGCACTTGACCATGGATGCATCATTCTTGGTTGATGTTTGATGTTGTGGTGATGAGGCATGAGGATGAGTTAAGATTCGGCCTAGGTGGAGGTTGTGTTAATGCCATTGCATGCAAAATATGAAGCTTGTTAATGATGCATGTGATGATGGCTTGATGATTCTTGAACCTCCTTTTTAGCATTTTTGTGTGAGCACATATGTGCATTGGTTGCTAAATGGAGAAGAATCGGCTAGCAAGATGTGTGCTAAGGCCGAATGTAACTTTGCATGTTGATGAGCAATGCATGTGTTAAATAGATGAAAAGGGGGAGGATGCTTTACTAGTGTGTATATGTGTGTATTAAGTGTTGAAATCGACCCCAAAAATAGACATGCATATTTGGCCAAGGGGAAAGAAATTAGCTAATATGTTGTGTTGATGCATGATTTTTGCATGTATGAGACTTTAATGTCTAATGTATAAATATGGGCTAAGTGCCTTGTGTTCATCTTTTTGATGCCTAAATGATGAAATCAATTTATTTGTTTAATTAAGCTCAAGAGCAAAGGGGAAATAAATCCAATAAAGGGAAGGAAAAAGTGGTTGAATAGCTAGCGGAATCGTTCGACAACACCCGAGGTAAGTTCTTGAGTAAGAGAGCTTAAATTACAATGTGATTAAATCATGCTCTATGTGTGGCTATTGAGCCGAATGTGCAAGGACGATATGTGCCTTGTGTTTGAGTTTCGCAAATGAAAATGAAATATGAATGTGCATGATTAATTGAATGCTGTCCGGGCTAAGTCCCGAAGGCTTTGTGCTAAGTGAATATATCCGGACTAAGATCCGAAGGCCTTTGTGCGAGATACTAAATCCGGGTTAAGTCCCGAAGGCATTCGTGCGAGTTATTAAATCCGGGTTAAGTCCCGAAGGCATTCGTGCGAGTTGTTAAATCCGGGTTATGTCCCGAAGGCATTGTGTGAGTTACTAAAACCGGGCTATGTCCCGAAGGCATTTGAACGAGGAGCTATATCCGGTTAAATCCCGAAGGTACGTGATTTGGTAATGAATGAGCTTGCTGTAAAATTCCAGTGAATACTCGAAAAACATCCCAATATGGGGATATGTTACGTATGTGTTGAATTTAATCGAGCCCTTACAAATAAATGTTCGCTCAGTTGATAAACGAGCTACCGGCCTTCGGCTAAGTTAGTCTATTGTGTATGTACATAAGGGTTGTGAATGTTGTGAAGCAAGTTTGATATCGGTAAATTGCGTATTATGAAATATTCCATTTAGCTAAATGTGTGTTATTCTTTGTTTATGCTGGAATTCCTTGCTCAAAACTTACTAAGCATAAATTGCTTACTCGTTACACTGCTCCTCTGTTTTATAGATTTTTGGTTCTCCAGCTATCGGACTCGGGATCTTGAAGTCGAAGTCGCCCACACTATCAAAGGCTCTTTTGGGTACTATTTTGGTTGAATCTTGATATGGCATGTATAGGACTACCCATTGTTGTTTTTCGAGTACTTTATGAAATGTATAAGTGTATAGCCATGCGAAAATGGCTTGTAGAAGTGGAGTATGGCATTAGACCATTCGTGTTTATGAATGTATAGATGGTTTCATGATGTAACTATAGTTGGAATGGAAGTGTTGAGCAAATGATCAGCCACTGGAATGGCTAAGTATGATCATATGTGGGCTTATGTATGACAAGGCCCTAGTTGGTCCATGAAACCCCAAATTAGGTAAGGTTTACTTTGAAAACAGAAGCTGATAGCAGCAGTGGTGTGGATTGGAAAAATCACAAGAATTCGTAGGAGTGGAATTAAATAGTGAATAAATTATGTAATCGAACCTTGATGAATCTACTTTCATATGGAAGTAACGAAACAATCATAGGAACAGTACAGTAAGAGATATTCGGGTTCTTGTGGAACAGGGCCAGAACAGTTTCTGGATTCCCTGTTCCGCCTTTGGAAATTCACTATAAATTGACCAGAGATAATTAGGGGTCATACCATATATGTATGGATTCCTCTCTGAGTCTAGTTTCCATAGAAACAAACGGCATCAGTATTGAAGCTCTGTGCAGAGAGATATCCAAGTCGTAATGGGAAAAGGTCAGTGTAGTCGACCCCTGTAACATGGGAGACTTTGACTAATAAACTGTACTAATTGGCCCGACCAAAAATTCTAGAAAAAAATACATAGGTGGGGACATGAGTCTAGTTTCAGGGAAAAATCACAAAACTGATTTTCGAGTTGTGAAACTCAAGATATGATTTTTCAAGCGACTAGTACTCAGACTGGGCAGTGTCCGAAAAAAATTTTTCAAAGTTTGTTAACATCTCGTGTCCGACTCCGGTGTCGGTCTCGGGTTCGGGGTGTTACATTATCACTCAAATCATGTAAATATGCGTATAATCATCATAAAAAATAAGTTTAGAAATAATAATCACCTTTGATTCTTTCTAAATCCTTTGATTGAAAATCTTGGTTCAAGAATTTTGAGAACTTTCAAAATATTTTTGGCTACTTTTGTAAATAATTTCCGGTGAAAAGAGAGTCTTATGAGAAGGAAATTTGTTAAGTCTATTCTTTGATGATAGATCTTTAAAACCATGCAAAGAACACGAATTTTATAGCTCTTCAATCTGATATAAATGGTGTGAAAAGTAGGCTAGATGCATTGTGTTTAAAACTGAAATAACCCGCCAGAAATTTAAAAATTGGGAAATTTACCAAATGGCACTCCCACATTTTCCTTACTTTACCAATTGATCATTTCCCTCCAAAATTTCAAATTTAAAGGTTTATTTTCCAAATAAATACTCCAAAATTTCCCTTATTTTACAATTAAATCCAATTTAATTAATATTTAAATTTAACTTAAATTAACCCCCAATAAAAATTATTTTAAATTTTTTTACCCAAATTAATTATTTTGACTAATAATTATTTTATTACTTTAAAATTAATTTTTCTAAAATAAATTTTTATTTTTCCAGATTATTGTTTAATCAATTTTAGATGAAATTGACCTCCTAAATTAAATTTAAAATATTACTATTAACCCGATAAATTCCTAAATTCACGCTCAGAACCTGAAAATATACTTGAAACTAATAGACTCGGTTTAGGGATACTACAAGTTAAGTAATGTTTCTTTACCTATAAACTTACTAAGCATTTGAATTGCTTACTCTATTCGTATAATGGTAATTTTGCAGAATGCGTTGATTGCATCACCTTGGAGCTTACACTATCCAGCTTCTGAGTTAGTAGACTTTTAAACATTCTGGATTCAGTTATGTGGCATGTACATAGACAATGTTATGTATATGTGTTTATCTTGAATGTTGGTACTCTGGATTTTAAATGTGGCTTGTATTTTTAATGGTTATATGTTATATACTTGAGTGTGAATGTTGGTAATGTGTTAGGTTATAGATGAGCACATGAATGATAAAGTTAATGATCATGCTTGAGTAATTGATGCAAGTGAATGGTATTCAATATGTGAGAAATTAGAGTTGCATAGGTTGATATGATTTGGTAAAGTACCTAATGGATTTCCAATGGCACTTGATTGATCTTATGAATGGTTGCATGCTTGGTTGAAAGATGAATTAGTATGCATTGAAATCGTGTGTAGTTTAATTGGCATGAATTGTATAGATTAAAGTTGCATGTATAAGTTCCATTCAAGGCATGATGGTATAGTTGTTTCGATTTGGTTGATGTTTTGGTATATTCATTACGATAGGAATTGGTAAGGCATGACAACAATTGCTGTAAATTGAGTACAAAATGGCATGGAAAGTATGACATTGAAGGACTTGTAATCATGTAATCATGTTTGATATGTTTTGTTGTGAAATGGTGCCAAATTAGGGCATATTGGTTAGATTGATTTTAGGTTGGGTAAATGAATGGTTGGTGCGTGTTTGAATTGGATTCTATGTAGGTTTTTATTGTGTTAAAAGTACCAAATGTGCTTGTTTTTGGTTTAGGCATGACAAGGACAAAAATGAGAGTTTCTGACACATTTTGATATTAAGGTATCGATACCTTAGCATAGGTATTGGTACTTGACATAATTCAATTAATTTTACAATAAATAGAATGCCAAAATGGTATTGATACCAGACTAAAGTATCGATGCATTGAGCTTTTGTTTTAATTTTGTAAAAAGAAATAGAACCACAATTTGGTATTGGTAGTAGAATAAATATTGATACTTATGAATGAAGTATTGGTCCCTTATTCTAGGTATCGATACTTTTGATTTTAATCTTTTTTCTAAAATGTTGAAGTTAAAAATGGTATCGATACCTTTGAAAAGGTATCAATATCTATTATGGAAACTTTAAAACTTTACAATTTGGTCTTCATTCATGCTTGGGTCTACAAATGGGCTTTTGTAAACTCAGTTAAGCCTAAAAAAAGTTTATTTTAATTATAATAATTGTATTTATTATAAGTTTAATTAATGAATGGATTATTTCAGTATTTTTGGTAGTTTTGATCTAGAGTTAATTGTAGCATCCCGAAACTTAGATTAGGTGATAGGTGTTACATTTATTGGTATTAGAGCTACAATTTAGTCTATTCTAGGATTAAACATAGTGCGTATCGAGTCTAGAAAATACATACCACAGTAACTTATGATAGTGTGATGCCTTTTGACTTGATCTAACTTTGTTTTCTTATAGATATAAAGAAGTCGGCCGAATCAAACAATGCCGCCTCTAATGAAGTAGATAGGAAAATTTTGGCTTTCGACCATGGAACGAGTCATAGTATCCTGGTTTCGTAAATGCCTAAAAATAAGGCAAAGAATGCCTTCTTTAGTATGATGAATTAGTCATTTTTTGAGTTTGTGCGAGCAAATCCTATATCTCTGCAACCTCCACCCCCTATTGTGCCTCCTATGGCACCCCTTTGTCCTTAGAATATAGAAAATGTATGTCAGCCTCTAATTGATAAGATCAAAAAGTTTGGGATTGAAGAATTTTGAGGAAAGATAGAAGATGATCCAACCTGAGCTGAATATTGGCTAGAAAATACTTAGAAACTCTTTGAGGAAATGTTCTGTTCATTTGATAATTGCTTGAGATGTGTTGTATCCTTGTTGAAAGATAAAGTTTATCAGTGGTGGGCCACGTTAACTGCAATAGCCCGATTTAGGGCCTAGTTAGAATAGTGATCTCGAGACCACAAATCAAGAATCGAATAAATTATTTTATTATTATTTTAATATTATAGTATGTTTTTAGGAATGCATGAAAATTTTGGTAAGATAACTTTGACGTTTATAAGCTCAATTGCGAAAAAGGACTAAATCACATAAGTACAAAAGTCCTAATTTGATAGCTAAATATGTTAAATAGCTAGAGAACCAAAATTGGAGGTTTTTAAAGGGCAAGTAGACCCTTAGAAAATAGCTTGATCGGTCATAGGAGACAAATTAGAGAGAAGGTCAAAATTAGGTAAAGCTTAGGTCACCAATTTTGACTAGTTGTATTTTTAATAAAACAAAAAAGGAAAAGTCATCATCTTTTCTCTCTTCTTGGCTAAAAATATTAGCCATTGTAGGGGTTTGAAAGCTTCAAAAATTTCAACAACTTTGAGCCCTCTCAAATCAAGAATTGCCAAATCCAAACCTAGACCGGGGGAAAATCAAGCAAATTGACTAAACCAACTAGTTGCCACATTTTGTAATCCGAGGTAAGTTATATGTAAATAATACAACTACATTACTAATGTATGTGTTGAATTGTATTTGAATTAATATAGCATAAATTGCTTAATTGTGGAATTGAGATGGTATGATGATAATAGAGATAGTAGAGTTTCTACTTGAACCTAGGAAATAAATCGGATGTTCATGCCATAACGTTTGGGTCATTTGTTTGTGAGCTAGTGTAAGACATGTCTGGGATATACATCGGCCACATTATGAGAGCCAGTGTAATACCATGTTTGGGACATGGCATCGGCATTGAGGCAAGAGCTAGTGTAAGACATGTCTGGGACATGCATCGGCCTTGAGACGTAAGCCAGTCTAAGACATGTCTGGGACATGCATCGACTACGAGATGATAGTCAGTGTAAGACCATGTCTGGGACATGGCATCAACACTTTACCCACGTTTGAGGCTTAATGAATATCCGGTAGTGTTCCAAATGGTTCAACGGTGAACGCTATATTCTTAAGCTAATGAGGAAAGTATAATTGTGTTGTGAATGGTACAGGTACCAAATTGGTACGTATGAGATATGAGCTCAATATATATATAATAGGTGACTTGTATGGATGATAATGAGTAAGTTACACTTATGGCTACTTTGATGTTACGAGCATGTTGATTATGGATAAATTGTTGTTGTATATCTATTTATATGCAACTTACTAAGCTTTTATGCTTACTCCCTTTTTCTTTCCATTTCCCTTACAGTGCCGCCTAACTAGCTCAAGGATCGCTAAAAGTCAGAGATATCAATCACACTATCAACCAAAGCATTCGGTATAGTTGGATTTATATTTTTTAATATGGCATGTATAAGACTTAGACTTTATTATTTTGTGTCTTTGAGAATTGGCCAAATGTGTTGGCTTGGGTTGGAAACCCTTCAATTTGTATTAAGCTTTGAATGTTGGCTAACATCCATTTTGAATTTTATAAAATATGCATAATCATGATTAAATGAATGTCTATTGTGGTTGAATTGGTTATATGAATTGTGCTTGTGTTGGTATTGGTTGGTATGTGTATGAAACTAGGTATGTAAGGGTGGCAATGAGGCTTGGTAAATAGCCTTATATTGTCCATACGGATAAACACACAAGCGTGTCTAGTCCGTGTGTGACATACGGTCTGCCCCATGAGCGTGTGGTTTGGCCGTGTGTCCCTTACACGTAAAAATTTCAAGTCAGTATACATGGTAATAAACACACGGGCAGAGACACGCCGTGTGTCTCAGCCGTGTGAAGGACACGGCCCAGCACTCGAGCGTATGCCTTGGCCGTGTGACATTTTGAGCATGCTGACGTCAGAAACAAAATGTCTATGTTTTTGCACACGGGCTAGGACACGGGCGTGTCGTGGCCGTGTGAAGGACACGAACCATTGACACGGGCATGTGTCTGGCCGTGTGAAAACCCCTGTAAGTGTGAATTAGAAATTAATTCCACACGGGCATGTTACCCTCCCACACAGGCGTGTGACCTATTTTAAAGACAAATTTCTTAAGGTTGGTATAAGGACCCGGAATGGTTCCGAATAGTTTTCAACGATCGATTTGGGGCTCGTAGGCCTATAATAAGAAGTTTAAAGTAGATATTGAAAAAGTTTTAAATTTGGACCGAGTCTCAGTGACTTGAGATTGTTTGTACGCATGAGTCCAAGTTAGGTAATACCTTATACTCAGCCCCGGCGTGGGTTACGGGTATGGGGTGTTACATTAATAGTAATCGTATCAGAAGATAGAGTTAATTGAGACTTTTTCCAACCTGAATTCTGGAAAAGATACATTAGCAAGCTCTATATAGAAGAGAAAAGGAGAGAATTTTTCGAACTGAGTTAAGGAAGCAGATCAGTAGCAGAGTATGAATGAGAATTTGTTTGATTGATTAAATATGCCCTGGAAATTGTAACTGACAAAGATTGAGATGTGTATTGTCTTCGAATGAGGGTTAAACGATGATATTCAGATGTTGGTGTAGGGCACTAGAGTTAAAAGAATTTGTTGTTTCATCAGAACGTGCACAGAAAATGGAAGAGATTTGGAATGAAAAGAAAATGATTGAGTCGAAATCGGGACTCTAATGAACGAAGTTTAGCTAGATCATTTCAGACTCCTCCACTGAAGAAGTACAGGGATATTCATACTCATTTCACTTTACCTTTAGGGTTTTCGAGGAGAGATAGACCGAGATCGAGCAATTTAATACCTTCGACTACACCGGTAGCTAGTATAGGCAGTATTCGTGATGTAAGTAAACCAATCTACGATTACGATGGTAAGAACCATGTAGATTGGAATGTTCAAAGAAATGTTAATACAAAATTAACCTTTTTTTATATTGGTTTAAGATATGAGTGAGTATTTGGTACACTAATAGTGTATTTGGTTTAGGACACGTGTCCATTTTTTAATATATATATTAAATATTTATTATGCCCCTATAAGACACTTGTTAACCCCTTAACCTTACTTGTGGGGTTTAAGAATTCCACTTCCAGTGTACCAAATATTTTTCCTTATGATATTAGACTATTAATAAGGGAAAATATTTAATATACTGCCAGTGGAGTTTTTAGACTCCACGAGTAGAGTTAAGGGGTTGACAAGTGTCCTATAGGGGCATAGTAAAATATTTAAAAAATAAATATTTAAAAAAGAGATACACATGATTATTTTTTAAGACTATTTATGGAATAAAAAAAAGTACAATAACCCTATTGATAAGCGTAAAAAAATGCACTTTGAGTTGCTAGTTTTATTTATAACATTATTAGTTTATTATATTCTTTTGATATATTTTAAAAAATCACTTTATGATATTTACTTGAACCAAAACAATAAGAGATCATAGGTTTAATTCATTACAAATCGAAACTTCTTTAGATTATCTTCATTCTTTTTTAAATTTAACCACCCTCAATCTTGGAAGAAAGAACAAAAAAGGGTAATCAAGTCTTTCCAACTATAAATTTAATTTAGCATTTGTACTTGTATGAAACACTTTTTTTTTTGCAACATATGTGTAGAATTGATCCGTTTAAGCAATGTCAGAATTATAGATTAGACTGGTTATAATTTTACATTCTTATAATTTAATTATTTGTAGTTTTGCTTAGAAGTTGGAATCAACTTTTTTTTATATTAGTATGGGTTAATTTATTCTAAAACAAGTTATATATATTTAATTTTATATATGCATTATTATATTTAAAAATATATATGCAAGATAAATTTAAAACAATTTTTTTATGAATTAAATTTTATTATTAAATATTTAATCCAAATATTTGTTAGGAATAAAATTTACTATAATAATTAAATACATGAATATTATCTTTTATTTAATAGGGTAAATTCATAAATTATCATTACATTCCTAATTAGTGAACCAAACACGATAATGTAATTTTCTTGAAAATTTAATACATATCTTTTAATGTATATCAAACATTGTAAAGTAACTTTATGGAGAATTATATTCCTATCAATCACATTATAAAGAATCACATTCTATTAAAATTATAATATGAGAAAACATCAAATGCTACCTAATAACTTTATGTATTTTCAGAATTATCACTTACTACTGGTGTGATAAATTAGTAACTGCATTATTTATTTTTACCAATGATTATGTTATATGTTTTCATATTAACAACTGTGATTCTTATTACCAAATTTACTTCATATTACCATTTTTGGCAATTCTTTAATTTGATAATTTATGTACTTTCCATATAATTGAGCCATGGTGGAATTCTTTAAAAGATTACTTCTAGTATAGAATAAACAATTATAAAAAAAAAAGAAAACAATAGAGGCATGGCCACTTCTGTCACCAATTTCGTGGTATTGCTTGCATTTGCAACTTTCTCAAGCAATGTCGTATTTGGTTCACTTTTAGTAAAATACCATGTCCACATCTCCAATGATTTTAGCAATGGCAATAAATTGACTATCCACTGCAAATCCAGAGATGATGATTTAGGCTGGCACGTCCTCCAGGTTTCAGAAGAATGGAGTTGGACATTTAGAGAAAATATTTATGGAACCACACTTTTTTGGTGCAACTTGATTGGGGAAAATCATTCTGCAAGTGTCAAAGTCTTCTATATGTATGATACTGAATTCCTTAAAATGTGTAATTACAAGGAATGTTTTTGGTCAGTAAGAGATGATGGAATATATTTGAAGAACGATTGGACTGCTTCGTGGTCGTTATGGTATGATTGGGAATACTGACCTACTTATCTTAAATGATGTTTCGTTTTTTTATTGAAATAAAAAAAATAAAAGCTTTGTATTCTTTTTTTTTTTCATTTTCATATTCATTTCTCTAGCTTTTTTGTTTTCATTTTGGATTTAATGTTGATTTCATTTCAATAATGAATAAATCTATTAAGGGGAAACCTGAAAATTATTTTAGGTTAAATTCCCTCTCTACTCCATCGCAAGCGGTTTTAGAATTAACTCCTTTTTAGAGGATGTCATTTCGTTATTAAATAACATCCCAATGACGTGGGAAAACAAACCATACACTATTTTTACTGCAAGAATGTTGCCTTATTATTCGAAAAGATTTTTTTTTATTCCAAGTAAGTTTTTTTTAATAGAACAAATCTCATTTATTTACAATTTTGTAAAACTTAGATGCTTTTATTTGCTCTCTGAAAGGTCATTTCTTATTAAATGATAAAAATATTTTGGGATTAATGTTAAAAGATAAGCTCAAAATTAAAATTTAAAGCCCTAATCAAATCAATTGTTTTAAGCTAAAACTGTAACACCTTAAAATTTGGCTCAAAAATTTTGATCGGATCTATAAGGTTACATTGACCATTGAAGTGATCCTAGAAAATTTTTCAAAAAAATTGTTCAAAACTTAGTCCAAAAACGGTTTGTCTAAACTGAGCTAAATCGTTTAACAATTTACATGCCAAATTTGTAATCAAATCAAATTTATTAATGAAAACACTGGCATTACGAAAGTTGTTTACAACAGAAAATATGGTATTATACATATA
The DNA here is from genome assembly GCF_007990345.1 of Gossypium hirsutum. Taxonomy (NCBI): domain Eukaryota; kingdom Viridiplantae; phylum Streptophyta; class Magnoliopsida; order Malvales; family Malvaceae; genus Gossypium; species Gossypium hirsutum. The sequence goes on along the minus strand of NC_053434.1, from coordinate 38,372,561 downwards.
AGCACAAAACAAAAACTCATACTGAGTAGTTGAATAAATTACTTTGTAACGAAGTAAAATCAATGCTTCCAGTAAGCAAAACCACATATGAAAATGTTGTACGAAAACTTATCACGTAAATCATATCCAAAACTTCAAATCAAATTATCACAAAAGTCCCGATACCACAGTGCATTTAGACCTAATTGCAACTATGACAGTGCATAATCTTAATAATGTATAACCAAATTTATTTGAAATCAAACCAATCGGAGAAACTTCCAGACCTCCGCTCAGCTAAATCTGAGACCTAGCTACAAAACACGCGAATTACCTGAAAAGAAAGAACTAAGAGGGGGTGAGTTACGCGAGCTCAGTGTGAGTACGAAACATTAACAATGGAAAAAGGCGGAGTAACTCAATAAATATTCCAGAAATGTATATGTATAAAAATCACTTACGAAGAACTCAAACTAGTAATTCAAAATACAAAATGTTCCCAAATCATACCAAACCACAAAAATAATGTCCCAATTATACATGATAATCGGAACACATCACATCACATTAACCATGTTGCCAATAACCCAATGTTCACATAAACAATCGTGTATTCAGATGCAAAAAGAATCCAAATAGTCAGAGATCCCACCCCACCAACCAAACACCACTTCGTCCACCCTGCACACCAAATAAGGGCTACAGTAGGCCCATCCACCCTGCACACCACATAGAACCATAATAGGCCCAGCCACCCTACACACCATAATGTGGAACTAAGCCACTCAAATAGCAATATGCAACTGAGCTGGAATATGTATAAATAATTGCGATAAACCACTGTACAAAAATATTGCAGTTTAATTACCTAGTCAGTCTTCCTTCTCTTTGCAACCAAAAACCCCGATTTTATGCAAATGCATGAATGCACAGCATACACGAACAGGCTCACAGAAACAATCACTCATATTCAGTCGAACAATTTCAAAATCGATACCGTTTGTACACATTTTAGAATTACGACAAGAAGTAACATCTCAAGCTCATCCATCGTAACCCATTAATACATTTCCCAATTATCTAAACTTAACACACACAAACACATAAACATACTTAAATCCAAGTCACAGCGAAGTCCCAAACACATAACCAAGGCTTAACTGAGGGTCGAATTACACAAAAACACAAAATGAGCCAAAATACAACACAAAATAAAAATTTACGAAATAGGGCCACACGACCATGTGCCCCGATCGTGTGGAAGGGTATAAGCCGTGTGGAGGTCTACACGCCCATGTGAAAAGAGGCACACACCCGTGTAAAAGTTGCACATAGCCATGTGGCGTAGGCACACGTCCGTGTGACCAAGTTACATGGTCGTATGCATAGCCCGTGTAACTCATTGTGCATTTTGTGCAAAAATAGGAAAAATTAAAAGCAGAGTAGACACGGCCATGTAGAAAACTCACATGCTCGTGTGGCTAAGGGAGATGGTCATGTGTCCAAAGCACATACCCGTGTGAAAATCGACAAAATCACCAAACAGTAGCCACATGACCGTGTGGCACTATAAATAGTGAAAAACCCTAATTCCCCAATGTCACACGGCCGTGTGGACCACCCGCGTGCGGCACATGCCTATGTGAGCACCCTTGTGGTCATGAAACCACATTGAAACGGGTTGAAATCGTGAATTTGCACCAGTAATGCCATCCCTAATTACTAATGGTTCAGAAACACACCTGATTTGTAGTTGCCAACACAACGAATAACCGGAACGCCTCAATTCCACCAATTCTGAAAACTAGCAAACCAATCATGCTAAATTAAAATCAATCCAAATCACTACAATGAGCCAACTACGAATTAATCTAAAACTAAAAAAGAAACAATTAACCCATACTAAAACTCACTCGATTCAAAACCCTAATAGATGCAATTGCACTCAAACCATTGTAGCTAAAGTTTTGGTGCCAGATTTTCGAAGTTATAATGTGAAAACAATACAAAGAGAAAAATTCCCAATACGAAGAAACCTAAAAATAAGTTTTAAGATAAAAGGGACCAAAACCCTAAAATCGAGAACAAAAATTGAAGGAGGAAGAAGAGGGAAAAAGAAAAAACCTAACAAGGCATATGGAAAAGAATGTGAAAAGAATTTTACAATAACTGCTATTTTAGATTAAAAAATAAAAATAATAAATAAGTATTTAAAACTTAAAAACAAATCTAAAATAAAATTAATTCCTCTAAACACACATAAGGACTCAAACCCGAGACCCAAATGTAAACTGATACACCCTTTACCACGAAACCAGTGGCTCATTCGAACATTAAAATGTGAAAATAAACTCAATTGCTCAACCTACTCATTCACCTTAACCACAATCCTCGAAACTTATAAACCAAAATTCTAGTGTGTTACAAAAATTATTTTAATTTTTTTAAAACCCAAAATCATTTTTGAAGTTGCAATCCTGTTTGAGGCTCAATTTAGTTACTCAACCATCCATCAAAATATTGATGAGGATGTGTGTGAAATAGGATTGAAAGTTTCCAATTTGCGAATTTGACCTAGGGCTCTAGACAAATGAAAAGAAATTTAGCATTTTTAAACAACCTGAAACCCCAAAAAAAACTAATTTATGTTCAAAGATTAAAGGACAACAAATAAAAATCAATTAAATGAGAGGACAAGAACAAATAAGCCGAATAGAAATATAGGTCTTGATAGTACTAGAAAGAACATATTCTTTCTCTCTACTTATTAGTTAATTTGTTCCCATTTAGTTATCTTTAGCACATATTTTAGTATTTTCAGTCCAGTAATTTACATTTTATGACTCAGTGGATCTTAGCTTATTTACCCTTAATTTTTTCATATTTTGGTACTGATGTCGCTGAATGAGTAATTTCATATTGTACCCAGAATTGTAGCCGCACTTGATATTTTTCTAGATAGGAATAAAAATGTGTGAGCTGTCCAGTCTGGTACAACTAACTTGTACGTGCAGAAGTAGCATGATTCTGATGAAAGGACACTTGGGCTATTTGGGGGAAAATACAAATATTCATATAAGAAAAAAAAGGAGAGAGGCAGAAGAGAGCTTTTTGGATCATCTTCTTTAACCTATCCCTTGAATCTTTAGGCTATGGCGGCTTAAGCTCCGACTGGTGAACCGACGTGAAAGGGATGCAGCTTAGCTCTTGGTGAGGAGATCTAAATGCGATACAAGAGGGAACAGATAGAATCAAGTCGAGTTATCTAGGAATAGTATTCTCCACTTGTTTCTTTTATTTTTCTTTTCTAGACATTGGTGATTACTTTCTATTTCATGTCAGTATGGAAGTAAACATGATTTCTGGGTTAAATGTTATTTTATTCAATCCTTCTTCTACAATTTAATCTTTGGGTTTGAATATTTTTAGCATGGAAGTGTTATTGCAGTCATTGACATTAGAAAGTGCAGCAACAGTTTAAGTTAACAAGCATGACAATGGAAGTTGCTTGAGGATTAGAGGAATTTAATCCACTTGTTCTTAATAGTGGCTCGTTTCCATCATTGGAAGGTTTGGTTTGTAACACCCCGAACCCGAGACCGACACCGGAGTCGAACACGAGGTGTTAACAGACTTTAAACCCCTTATAAAAAATATTTCCCAGACACTGCCAATCTGCATACTAGTCGATTTAAAAATCATATCTTGAGTTTCACAACTCGAAAATCAGTTTCGTGATTTTTCCCTGAAACTAGACTCATATGCCCATCTACATATTTTTTTCAAGAATTTTTGGTCGGGCCAATTAGTACAGTTTGTTAGTCAAAGTCTCCCATGTTACAGGGATCGACTACCCTGACCTTTGCGTATTATGACTTGGATATCTCCTTGTACAGGGCTCCAATACTGATTCCGTTTGTTTCTATAGAAACTAGACTCAGAGAGGAATCTATACATATATGGTATGACTCCTAATTATCTCTGGTTAATTTATAATGAATTTCCAAAGTCGGAACAGGAAATCCAGAAACCGTTCTGGCCCTGTCTCACAAGAACCTGAATATCTCTTAACATACTGTCCGTATGATTGTTTCGTTACTTTCCTATGAAAGTAGATTCATCAAGGTTTGTTTACATAATTTATTCACTATTTAATTCCCTTCCTACTATTTTTAGTGATTTTCCAAATCTACATCACTGCTGCTGTCAGCATCTGCCTTTAAGGTAGACTTTACCTATTTCATGGTTTCCATGATTCAACTAGCCCTTTTTGCATAAATAGCACAATTTATGATAGTGATTAACCATTCTCATGGCTAATCCTTGTCAAGCATATCCACACCGAATGATTATAACATTATACTCAAACACATATAAGCCATTTTCGCATGGCTATCCAAAATTATACAAGTCCAAAGGGTCCACGACCCACAACAAACGGGTAGTCCTATACATGCCATTTCGAAGTTCAACCAATATTGTACCAAAAAGGGGCTTTGATAGTGTGGGCGACTTTGACTTCAAGATCCCGAGTCCGATAGCTGGAGAACCAAATCTATAAAACAGAGGAGCAATGAAACGGAGTAAGCAATTTATGCTTAGTAAGTTTTGAGCAAGGAATTCCAGCACAACAAAGTATAGCATTCATATAGCTAAACGGATAATTTCATATGCACGAATTTTCGATATCATACTTGCTTCACATTTCCAACCCTTATGTACATACACAAAAGATCAACTTAGCCAAAGGCCGGTAGCTCGTTTATCAACTGAGCGAATACTTATTTGTAAGGGCTCAACTAAATTCAAGCACATACGAAACATACCTCAATGTTGGGATGTTTCTAGAGCATTAACTGAATTTTTTTACAGCAAGATCATTCATTCCCAAATCACGTACCTTCGGAATTTAACCGGATATAGCTCCTCGTTCAAATGCCTTCGGGACATAGCCTGGTTATAGTAACTCGCACAAATGCCTTCGGGACTTAACCCGGATTTAGTAACTCGCACAAATGCCTTTGGGCTTAGCCCGGAATTAGTATCTCGCACAAATGCCTTCGGATCTTAGTCCGGATTTAGTATCTCGCACAAATGCCTTCGGATCTTAGTCCGGATATGGTCACTTAGCACAAAGCCTTCGGGACTTAGCCCGGACATCGTTCAAATAACCATGCACATTTAACAATAAATCATGGCACATTCGTATTTCATTTTCGTTAGCAAAACTCGAACACAAGACACTTATCATTCTTGCAATTTCGGCTCAATAGCCACACACAAAGAGTATGATTTTGATTTGCTTAAAACATGATCTAATCAAATCTTAATTTAAGCTCTCTTACTCAAGAACTTACCTCGGGTGTTGTCGAACGATTCCGATAGCTATTCGACCACTTTTTCCTTCCCTTTATCGGATTTATTTCCCCTTTGCTCTTGAGCTTAATTAAACAAATAAATTGATTTAATCATTTGAGCATCGAAAAGAGGAACACAAGGTACTTAGCCCATATTTATACATTAGACATTAAAGTCACATATGTACGGAATCATGAATCAAACTCAACATTAGCCAATTTTCCCCCTTGGCCGAATATGCATGTCCATTTTGGGGCCGATTTCAACACTTAATACATTCTACAAGTATGGTCACTTGTATTGACTAAACACCCTTTTGTTTCAAGTTCAAAACTTGGCTAATACGCACATATATACACTAGTAAAGCATCCTCTCCCTTTCCATCAATTTAACACATGCATTGCTCATTAACATACAAAAGTTATATTCGGCCTTAGCACACAACTTGCTAGCCGATTCTTCCCCATCTAGCAACCAATGCACATATGTGCTCACTCAAAAATGCTAAAAAGGAGAGTCAAGAATCATCAATCCACCATCACATGCATCATTAACAAGCTTCATATTTAGCATGCAATGGCATTAACACAAAATCCACCTAGGCCGAATCTTAACTCATCTTCATGCCTCATCACCACAACATCAAACATCAACCAAGAATGATGCATCCATGGCCGAGTGTCATTTCCATCACATAGCAAGATTTAGACCATGGGCTAGGTAGACTCAAGCTAACAACTAAAACATGCATGCATCTCATGGAACATCATCAAACATACCTTAGCCTAGCTACATGCATGGCCGAACCTCTTCAACCTTTCTTCTTCCTTCCTCCTTAAAACTTTTGGCCAAGGATGAACCAAAGGATGAGCACTTTTTTTTTCTTTGTTTTTCTTTCTAGTTTCGGCAAAATGGGGGAGGGGAGAAACAACCACACACTTTTTTTGTTTTCATCATATTCCCTTTCATTATTTAATTTCCATGCTCATTATTTTATTTTTTTCCACCCATGATGCACCAACAAGACATGTCTATGACATGTCTTGCCCATCACACTTGGTCTACCATGCTTGTCATGGCCGGCCACTACTAATGGGGGGGGAATTTGACATGCAAGTCCCCCCTTTTTCCACATGCACTAATAGGTCCTTACGCATTGACCTATCACATTTTAAAATTTTCTCACATAAGTCCTATTGACTAAATTCACATGCAATCGACTAATTCGAAGCTTGAAATTTTCACACATTCATAATTACATATTCTAGACAATAAATATCACATTCAAACATTTCGGTGACTCGGTTTAGCGGTCCCGAAACCACTTCCCGACTAGGGTCAATTTTGGGCTGTCACATGGTTAATGTGCATGTTTAACTCTTTTATTAAATATAGAAGTTAAGCTTGGTAATATATTCATTGTAATTTCCTGCATCAACAATCACCTATCCTTTTTACCTTGTAAGCACTTAGCATTCTATTGAATATTCAAGTTAGAGATCCCAATTTCTCACTATCATATTTTATCTTATTATTTTCAAGTTATTGCTTCAACAACTACTCTCACAATTTCATCTTGTTTCTATCTATTTATTGTACTGATATTGATAGACAAAAGACAACCATCCTCATAGGATCGATATCCAACAGACTCATATTTGTCTCCTACACTTGCTTCGACAGTGTATACTTGCACATTACTGTTGTGACGTTAAACAGTCTATAAAGTTTTGGCGCCATTGTCGGGAATGGAGTTTGTTTGATATTTATTTTTGTTTGTTTTTATTTCATAATATTTAGTTTTTACTAACTTGTTTTCATTTTGTTGCTATTTTCACATTTTTATTTTAGGTGTTGTATGACCCGAAGTAATTCGGAGTTTATTACCGATTTTGATCCAAAAATTGAAGAACCATTCGGAGGAGACTTCAAGAACAAAGGAATATGGCTTTACCAAGAAATATTGTAGTCATACCCCCGATGCAGAACCAAAATGCTAATGACCCACCATTGTAACAAGATGCTCAAATACATAATAGGACTATACGAGATTTTGTCATACCTGTCTTGGATGACTTACAATCGGGAGTTGTTAAGCCAGCAATCCAAACTGCAAATTTTGAACTCAAGCCAGTAATGTTTCAAAAGCTGAATTCTAATGGGCAATATGTTGGACTGCCACATGAAGATGCACGAGAACATTTTAAATCATTTTTATTGATTTGTGCTTCCTTTAGTCAATAAGGTGTTCCTGATGGCATTTTGAAAATGCAATTATTTCCTTATTCCTTGCAGGGAAGAGCTCGTACATGGATCCTTAGGCTACTTGTCGGATCAATTACTTCTTGGAATGCACTAATAACACAGTTTTTTTTTTGCGATTTAACCCATTGACAATGAATGTTCGTCTCCAAAATGATATTACAGCTTATCATCAGTTGGACGATGAGAATCTTCACACCACATGGGAGTGTTATAAATCTTTTCATTGATGCTGCTCCATGCATGGCATTCATCAAGAAACACAAATCAAGATTTTTTATAATGGGTTGGATTCACACATGAGGAATCCTGTCGACGCATCAGCCAATGGACCTTTGCTAGATTGTACTTATAATGATGCTATTGGAATTCTTATGAGAATTGCTTAGAATGATTACCCTATCTCTAGAGCTGCATAAGCAAAAGCTACTCCGAGAGTTATTGAATTGGACACAATATCTGTACTTGGTGCTCAAGTTTCTTCTCTTGCAAATATGATAAAAAAATATGCAAGGGACTAGTGACGTTGTATCTATACAAGTCGCTCAACAAGTTGATGTTCCTACATTTTGTTGTGAGATTCGCAGTGACAACCACAGCTATGAAGATTGTCCACAACATGCAGAGAATGTCTTTTATGTCAGTAAAATCCTCAACAATTCTTATGGCAACTCTTATAATAGTTCTGCACGCAGTCAATAGTCTTGGGGATCTCAAAGTACTGGACAAAATGCCACGACATTCCGATATGGGAATATATCTACTCAAGGAAATTATAATTCAAGACAAGGGAATTATAATCAACGACAATAGAGCTACAATCAGCACACTCAGATACAGCCACAACAAAGCCAGATGCACCCATACTAAAATCAAACGCAATGACAACACTCTTCAATGTCAAATCAGCATGCTCTAAAATGTCGACGACAACAGTGCACGCAAGCTTCTCCTTCTGACTCGTTAGCTGCTTGTAACACCCCTTACCCGTGTCTGACGCCGGGACAAATTACGAGGCATTTTCGGGCTTAAACATACATATACATGCAAAAATCAGGCCATAAAATTTCTTTTAATTTAAAACTTTTCAAACACATACATGTCGTCCCTTATTTAGGTCTACGAAGCTCAAAACATACATTAGGATTGATTTGAGACTAAACCAAGAACTTTGAGAAGTTTCAGGAAAACCTAGAAAATTTTCCCATGAAACAAGGTCACACGCCCGTGTGGACATAGGGGCACGCCTGTGTGTGTTTGACACGCCCGTGTCCTCAGGCCGTGTAACTCTCTGTTTATGATGTTAGCATGCAAATTGAACCACACGGTCGGGCCACACGCTTGTGTCTCCAAGCCATGTCCCTCACATGGTTGAGACACACAGCCGTGTCTCAACCCGTGTGGCCTACACTTAGGCTATTTTCCAAGCCTTCATGTTACCCATAAACCCTTACAACCTTATACATATTAAAACCACAATTCATGGCATCATTTTAGTGATTAAACACTCTTTATTAATATATATTCATAATATTAACATCTCCTCTTACAAGCAATGCATCTATTCATGCAATACCAAGTCTAGATTCCTTAATTCACATTCATAAGACTTATCATTTTAATGATCACTTTTACCATTATACTATGGTTATCAACTTATTTCCATATTACACATTTAATTCATGGCCATGACCATTTCGATTGGTCATAAAGCATTCATCATGAACATAATTCATAACACAAACCATATATGGCCAACAAGCATAATCACATCATCACATCACATGTAACGTCCTGATTTTCGGATTTATTCGCGGTTTTCAGTATTTTGGTAAAGATTTTAAAATTTTGTATTTGGATGTGAAATTAATATTTTGAGGAGGTAAATGGGCTTATAGAAGGCCCATGTGTTGGCCAAAACCCGGTTGAATTTTTGAATTTTTGGACTTAGGAGTTAGGGGTTCTGGCTAGATGGCCCTTGTATAGAGTTATGGGAAAATTGCATCACAAAAAGAGCCTTAGTAAAGTGGCAAGGGTGACACCATTAGGCTCCTAAAAAGGTGGCGTGTGGAGCATTGGGGAAAACATGGGATCGATTCCCTGTGTTGACAAATAGATGCATTTATTTTTAAGTGCTGGAGGGGTAAGTGTTGGAGTCCAGGTGGATTCTGCTACAGGAGAGTTTGAATCAGTCCAAACGCTTGGATTAAGGAGGGATAAGGGGAGAGATTTAAGGGATTTGGAGAAAGGCTAAGAGTTGGCCGAATTAGGGGAATTAGAAAGGTGATTTCGGCAGAGGGGTATTAGGTTAGTATTTCGGCACTTAGGGTATTGAGTGGTGCCGTTTTCTTCTGCTTAAACACCTTAGGGTTGTTCTTTTCTCTCTTTTTTCCTCTCTAGCCGAAACCACCATTCTTTCTATTCTTCTTTCTTCATTTTTCTTCTTCAAAATCGTTCATCAAACCTGCTGTTCATCAACACTTGTGCCGAAACCACAAAAGCCGAAACCTCAAAAAATACATTAGTTGTGCCGATTTCTTCCAAGCCAAATCCTTCGATATTTTTGTGCCTAATAAACGATAATCATCTTTTCTAAAACCTAGATACCTGTCGGCAATTCTACATCAAGGTTATAGCCACACATTGTCATCTCCTTCATCACCCAAAAGCCGAAAAACCATAGATTTGGGGGCTTATAGCCAAAACTTCAAAACTCCGGGAGTCGAGTTCTATCGTCATTTGAAAGATAAATCTGCACCAGATTGCGTGGAGATCAAAAAGAGTAAGGGGTAACTGCTTATTATCTCAGATCTGGTCCTATTTTTACAAGTTATGAAAAGCCGAAGTCCCTAAAATCTAGGGAGGCTGTCGATTTGGGCATGTGGCTCTAAGGGTTTTTAACTGACATTTTCTGTCAATTATTAGTGTTTTCTTAAGTGTTGGATTGAAGGCGTGGGTTGTTGGAGCAATCGGATTCTGAGCTAGCTATCGATTTTGGCAAAAAGGTAAGGTTTCAAAGGCTTTTAGGGACATGGTTCGGTCATGGATAAGTAGGTTGTGGGTTTAGTGATTATGGTTTGTAAATAAGAACTGTGCTAACCAATTGTAGGACATCGAAAGGGATCTCAGTAGCAGTCGTCGCGAATCAGGTGTGTACCGAACACCCTTTCTTAGTTCAATTTGGCAAAATCCGAAATGCCGAAATTCTAGCATTTCATGGGCTTGTAAGTATGAGAATGCTCTCAAGACGTAGAGTAATTGTTAGATCTAGCACGCAAGGTGGTAAGTAAGTTTGTGTGACGTTTTAACGTACTTCGAAAAAAGAGGGCCTCGATGGGCCAAAACTGGGCCCAATGGGCTTACGGACCAATATGGGTAAGAGATGTGCAAATTAGCCTGTTAGTTAGATGGTGGAACCAAATTGCATAAAACTATTAAAAATTACTGAAGTAGCTCGTGTAGTTGCGTAAGTTACGAAATTACCCCTAAGAGCAAAATTATCGATATACCCCTAGGGTTTAAAATTGACTAAACTGCGTGATTGTTTAATACTATATTTTACATGATATGCTTTTATTAATATCTATTGCATGGGATTGGGATATTGATGGAGGAAGTGTTGAAAGTGGTTCATCCACGTACAGGAGGCTTTGCCTCAACTTTCTGATATTTGAGCAGCGTTGCTGCAACTGTGGAGTGTAGGGCTGGGTGGGTTGAGATATTCCCCACATGGAGTGTAGGGCTGGTACAGGTGTAGTGTAGCGGTTGGTGGGTTGAGTAGTCTCCCCAGATGGGTTTACATGCATTACTACTATTGTTACTTATGTTACTAAACTGGGCCTATGGGCCACACTGTTATGTAAAAATGGGCTAAGGCCTTGCTACTGTATTCTGAAAAGGGCTTCGGTCCACTGTGTACTGTTATCTGAATAGGCTTAGGCCCAATGGGCTCGAGCTGATTCGGACTTTGGATGGGTTTCTGTATGCACTGAGTTTCCCAAACTCACCCCTTCCTCTTCCATCCTTACAGGTCAGCCCTAGTTGGTGGTCATGGAGCTAGGCGGGATTCAGAGTGGCCATGAAGATTGATTGCCGGATTTAATTAGTTTAGCATTTAATTTGGATTATTTTTATTATGCTTAAAGTTGTAATAAGGCCGCTCTTTTTAATTAATTTTATTTTGGGGATTATTAAACTAGTTAGCACTAGGGTTCGTTTTATAAAAACTACTTGTTTTTAAAAGATCACGATGAGGCGCAAAATTTCCGCAAAGTAAATATTTTTCCAAGAAAATAAATATTTTAAGCAGACTTAAACTTGTTTTAATGTTCGTAGACACGTAACCTGCTTAAAGTGTGGCAATGGATGTGTGCATGTCTAGGATTGGATCCGGGAAGAGCTTGGTACTTAAGCGGTCCTATAAGACTCACCTCCTCTTCTCTGGCTTCCTACCTGGTGCACAACTTCCATTCACTTTAACTTAAACAAGAACGGATTTTTGCTAAGCTCTAAACAAAGAATTTAGATAAACACATGTTTTTTTGAAACATCTCCATGTGACATACTAAATTCGGCCGTAACGTCTGGGCTGGGTTTGGGGTGTTACATTTAGTGGTATCAGAGCCTGGTTACAACAACTCGGCTGTGGATCGGGTCCGAAAATATTTAAAAAAAAAAAGTTTTTCCATAAGTTTTCGAAGATGTTCAAAGTTTTTCTATTGTTAAACAGGGGTTAAATCAATAGTTTTAAAATAAAAGTGTTTTCAAATCAAATCTTTTTATTTTCGGTAAACGAAAACATGAGTATTTTAAAATTTTTAAATGGACTGATAAGGAAGTGGCACACTAAATCCCCGGCACCAAGTCTGTAAGTGTTATTTTTCTGCTTTAAATATTTATGGAACTGGACTGGAGATAATACTGTAGATAGTACTGAGCCTTAGAGAGAGTGCTATTGATAATGTAGTATTAGGGCTACAAAACTGGGACCGTAGCTAAATTGTGATTGCGCGAAAATAACTCTGAAACTCTATCTGTTCATAAGACATTCTGTAATAAACAGTGAAACGAGTAAACTAATGTCATAAAATTCGTAAACAGATAAATCGTTCTGAGTACAAGGGTTACTCGGGGAAGAGGCCGTGGTCGAGGCCAAAGTAGCACCTAAGCTGGATCTGCGTCATCTGAACACATACCAGCTGGCGAGGCACGTCCACCACCGGTTAATGAAAATGGGCCGTGTGACTGGGCCGCAGGGGATGACGCTTTGTCTCAGGCCATGTTGAGGGTTTTGGAAAGGGTGGTCGGAGATAACATCGGGCCCATGAATAGGGGGTCCATTTCTGAATGACTTCGGGCCAACGGAACTGGTTGGAAGCCACAGAGCGGATCATGGATGACCTAGACTGCTCAGTAGAACAGAAGTTGAAAGGGGCAGTGTCGTTGCTGCGGGATGAAGCGTATCAGTGGTGGATTACTATGAGAGAGGGTACCCCAGCTGAGAGGGTAACATAGGAGCTGTTCAAACAGACCTTTAAGGCAAAATAAGTTGGAGCTAGCTATGTGGATGCACGCAGAAAGGAGTTCTTGAATCTGACTCAGGGAAATAAGACCATTGCTGAATATGAGGAGGAGTTTCTACGATTGAGTCGGTATGCTAATGGCATCGTTTCCACCGAATACGAGCGCAGCATTCGTTTTGAGGATGGCCTCAAAGATGAGTTAAGGGTGCTCATAGCTCTGCAGAGAGAGCGAGATTTCGCGGCACTGGTAGAGAAAGCTAAGATAGCCAAGGAGGTGAAGCAAACCAAACAGAAGAATCGTGATAGGGATCGGAATCGGTTCAGGAGGGATGCTGGACCAGTGGGTGCTGCAAATCGAAATATTAAGAGAGCTAAGATGGAGGAACCGGTTCGAGCAGTTTCAGTGAACACAGGTAGACTGCAAGCTTGTGGGGATTGCGGCAGAATGCATCAAGGAGAATGCTGGAAGCGTTCTAGGGCTTGTCTTCGTTGTGGGTCTAAGGAGCATAGGATTAAGAATTGTCCTAGGAGGGCCACTCAGGCTCAGGAGGCCGAACAAGGGGCTGTTCGACCGGCTCAACCTGTGAGGGATAGACCGCCGCTGCCAAGAGGTCGTGGACAAGGTCGCGGTGGTAATGGCCGTGGACGTGGGGCACCCGGCAGGGGCATTGGTAACGCGGATGCTCATCAGCCAGCTTTGGTGTATGCTGCTCGTCTCTGCGAGGAGGGTGACGCACCTGATGTCATAACTGGTACGTTTTTTATATATGGTGTACATTATGCTGCTCTGATTGATGTGGGATCGACCCATTCATATGTGGCATATAACATTTCTAGGGCACTGGGTGTGCACTTCGAGGAGACTGTGTGTGGAGTTTCGGTGATAAGTCCTTTAGGTTATTCGGTTAAGGTAGAGAAACTCTTTAAGGAGGTGCCTCTAGAGATTCAAGGCAGGGTTTTCTATGGGGATTTGATGGAGTTACCGCTTGAAGAATTTGATTTGATACTAGGGATGCATTGGTTGACCAAGCATAAGGCAACTTTGGATTGTGCAGCTAAGGGGATGGTGTTAAGGACTGTCAATGATGAAGAGGTAATGATTATTGGAGAACGGAGGGATTACTTATCCAATGTAGTATCGGCGTTGAGGGCTGAGAAACTGATGCGCAAGGGGTGCGAGGCATATCTGGCTTTGGTAAGCCAAGCTGAAACTGAGGATCTGACTGTGGAGACCATCAGAACTGTTAGGGAATTCCGAGATGTTTTTCGGGAAGAGCTTCTTGGATTACCTCCGAATCGGGAACTTGAGTTTGGAATCGATTTGTTGCTTGGAACAGCTCCAGTATCTATTGCACCCTATAGGATGGCACCAAAGGAGTTGGTGGAACTGAAGGCTCAAATTCAAAAGTTGTTAGATAGAGGCTTCATTAGGCCTAGTGTGTCTCCTTGGGGAGCACCGGTCCTGTTTGTGAAGAAAAAGGACAGAACGATACGCATGTGCATCAATTATCGCCAGTTGAACAAACTGACAATTAAGAATAAGTATCCACTGCCAAGAATTGACGATCTGTTTGATCAGCTTAGGGGAGCTTCGGTATTCTCCAAAATCGATCTTCATTCTGGATACCATCAGCTAAGGGTAAAAGAAGGGGATATTCATAAGACAGCATTCCGAACTCGATATGGACATTATGAGTTTGTGGTCATGCCGTTTAGGCTGACAAACGCACCTGCAGCTTTTATGGATCTGATGAATCGATTATTCCAACCTTACTTGGATCGGTTCGTAGTCGTCTTTATCAATGATATCCTGGTATACTCTGAAATGGAGGCGAAGCATGATGAGCATCTCCGTATTGTGCTGTAAGTGTTAAGGGAAAATGAGCTCTATGCGAAATTCAGCAAGTGTGAATTCTGGTTGAGGGAGGTAACCTTCCTAGGGCATGTGGTCTCTGCCGAGGGGATTAAGGTGGATCCTCGTAAAATTGAAGCAATTCTGGAATGGAAGCCACCTAGGTTAGTATCGGAAATTCAGAGTTTTCTAGGGTTAGCAGGTTACTACAGAAGGTTTGTGGAGGGTTTCTCGGTGATGGCGGCACCCTTGACAAAACTCATAAGGAAAGGAGTACCATTTGTCTGGACCGAGAAACAGCAAAAAGCTTTTGATCGGTTGAAAAAGGTATTGACTGAAGCGCCAGTGTTGATTCAACCGGTGTCCGGGAAGGACTTTACTGTATACAGCGATGCGTCGCATGTGGGGTTAGGTTGCGTACTGATGCAAGAGGGCAAGGTGGTCGCTTATGCATCGCGACAGCTTAAGGCTCATGAGGTGAATTACCCTACGCATGATTTGGAGCTAGCAGCGGTGATTTTTGCGTTAAAAATTTGGAGACACTACTTATATGGGGAAAAGAGCATCATATACACAGATCATAAGAGCCTAAAGTATTTGTTAACTCAGAAGGAATTGAACCTTAGGCAACGAAGATGGGTGGAGTTGCTTAAAGACTACGACTGTTCGATAGAGTACCACCCAAGAAAGGCTAATGTGGTGGCGGATGCGTTGAGTCGAAGGGTTGTTACTGATTTGAGAGCCTTGTTCGCACGATTAAGTCTGTACGACGATGGAAGCTTGTTGGCAGAACTGCAAGTAAGGCCTACTTGGACTGAGTTGATTAAGGAAAAACAGTTGAAGGACGATTCATTAGCTCTTCGGTTTCAGCAAGTTAAAAGTGGTGAGAACGAGGATTTTGGGTTGAACACTGAAGGAGTTCTGTGCTTTCGTGGAAGGGTTTGTATTCCAAAGGACCCTGAATTGAGGCAGTTAATTCTAAAAGAGGCTCATGGTGGACTCTGTGCCATGCATCCTGGAGGGAATAAGTTATATCGAGACTTGCGAGAGGTGTACTGGTGGCCCGGATTAAAACGAGAGGTGACTGAATTTGTTGGGAAATGTCTGACCTGCCAGCAGGTTAAGGCTGAGCACCAATTGCCTTCGGGATTACTGCAACCTGTGAAAATTCTGCTATGGAAGTGGGAAAGAGTAACAATGGACTTTGTGAGTGGGTTACCTTTGACACCCACCAAGAAAGATTCGGTGTGGGTGGTTGTGGATAGGTTAACAAAATCTGCTCATTTCATACCTGTTCGTACCGACTACTCACTTCAAAAGTTGGCCAAGTTATATGTGGCGGAGGTAGTGCGACTGCATGGGGTGCCAGTGTCGATAATTTCTGATCGAGACCCTAGGTTTACATCTCAGTTTTGGATTTTAGCACCACTTTTCACCCACAGACAGATGGACAGTCAGAAAGGGTTATTCAGGTTCTGGAGGATATGTTGAGAGGTTGTATCATTGATTTTCGTGGAAGTTGGGAGGACTACTTGCCATTGGCGGAGTTTGCTTACAATAACAGCTATCAAGCAAGTATTCAGATGGCACCATATGAAGCGCTCTATGGGCGAAGATGTCGTACGCCGACGTGTTGGACAGAGTTGGGTGAACGACAAGTGCTTGGACCGAAATTGGTGGCAGACACTGAAAGCAAGGTTAGGCTGATAAGGGATCGGTTAAAGGAGGCATCCGATAGACAGAAGTCGTATGCGGATCTGAAGCGCAAAGAGATTGAGTTTGCTGTTGGGGATATGGTTTTCTTGAAGGTTTCCCCTTG
This sequence comes from Gossypium hirsutum, assembly GCF_007990345.1. NCBI lineage: Eukaryota > Viridiplantae > Streptophyta > Magnoliopsida > Malvales > Malvaceae > Gossypium > Gossypium hirsutum. The sequence continues at coordinate 38,355,768 of NC_053434.1, read as the reverse complement.
GAAGAAAATTTTGAGATTTGGTAAGAAGGGTAAGTTGAGCCCACGGTTTATTGGGCCTTACCGAATTGTTAAGCGGGTTGGACCAGTGGCTTATCAGCTAGAGTTACCACCAGAACTGCATCGTATCCATGACGTTTTTCATGTATCCATGCTGAGGCGGTATCGATCTGACCCAACTCATATCATACCAGTTGCGAAAATCGAGGTACGGTCAGATTTAACTTTCAAGGAGGAACCTGTGCAAATACTTGATCGTGACGTCAATGTGTTGAGAAGGAAATCAGTTCCACTAGTGAAAGTACTTTGGAGGAACCATGGCAAAGAAGAAGCTACTTGGGAGACTGAGGAGGCTATGCGTCAACAGTACCCTCAACTATTCTAATAAGGTAAAATTTCGAGGTCGAAATTTCTTTAAGGAGGGTAAAGTTGTAACGTCCTGATTTTCGGATTTATTCGCAGTTTTCAATATTTTGGTAAAGATTTTAAAATTTTGTATTTAGATGTGAAATTAATATTTTGAGGAGGTAAATGGGCTTATAGAAAGCCCATGTGTTGGCCAAAACCCAGTTGAATTTTTGAATTTTTGGACTTAGGAGTTAGGGGTTCTTGCTAGATGGCCCTTGTATAGAGTTATGGAAAAATTGCATCACAAAAAGAGCCTTAGTAAAGTGGCAAGGGTGACGCCACTAGGCTCCTAAAAAGGTGGCGTGTGGAGCATTGGGGAAAACATGGGATCGATTCCCTGTGTTGACAAATAGATGCATTTATTTTTAAGTGCTGGAGGGGTAAGTGTTGGAGTCCAGGTGGATTCTGCTACAGGAGAGTTTGAATCAGTCCAAATGCTTGGATTAAGGAGGGATAAGGGGAGAGATTTAAGGGATTTGGAGAAAGGCTAAGAGTTGGCCGAATTAGGGGAATTAGAAAGGGGATTTTGGCAGAGGGGTATTAGGTTAGTATTTCGGCACTTAGGGTATTGAGTGGTGCCGTTTTCTTCTGCTTAAACACCTTAGGGTTGTTCTTTTCTCTCTCTTTTCCTCTCTAGCCGAAACCACCATTCTCTCTATACATCTTTCTTCATTTTTCTTCTTTAAAACCGTTCATCAAACCTGCTGTTCATCAACACTTATGCCGAAACCACAAAAGCTGAAACCTCAAAAAATACATTAGTTGTGCCCATTTCTTCCAAGCCAAATCCTTCAATATTTTTGTGCCTAATAAACGACAATCATCTTTTCTAAAACCTAGATACCTGTCGGCAATTCTACATCAAGGTTATAGCCCCACATTGTCATCTCCTTCATCACCCAAAAGCCGAAAAACCATAGATTTGGGGGCTTATAGCCAAAAATTCAAAACTCTGGGAGTCGAGTTCTACTGTTGTTTGAAAGATAAATCTGCACCAGATTGCATGGAGATCAAAAAGGAGTAAGGGGTAAGTGCTTATTATCTCAGATCTGGTCCTATTTTTACAAGTTAGGAAAAGTCGAAGTCCCTAAAATCTAGGGAGGCTGTCGATTTGGGCATGTGTCTCTAAGGGTTTTTAACTGACGTTTTCTGTCAATGATTAGTGTTTTCTTAAGTGTTGGATTGAAGGCGTGGGTTGTTGGAGCAATCGGATTCGGAGCTAGCTATCGATTTTGGCAAAAAGGTAAGGTTTCAAAGGCTTTTAGGGACATGGTTCGGTCATGGATAAGTAGGTTGTAGGTTTAGTGATTATGGTTTGTAAATAAGAACTGTGCTAATCAATTGTAGGACATCGAAAGGGATCTCAGTAGCAGTCGTCGCGAATCAGGTGTGTACCGAACACCCTTTCTTAGTTTAATTTGGCAAAAGCCGAAATGCCGAAATTCTGGCATTTCATGGGCTTGTGAGTATGCGAATGCTCTCAAGACGTAGAGTAATTGTTAGATCTAGCACACAAGGTAGTAAGTAAGTTTGTGTGACGTCTTAACGTACTTCGGAAAAAGAGGGCCTCGATGGGCCAAAACTGGGCCCAATGTGCTCACGGACCAATATGGGTAAGAGATGGGCAAATTAGCCTGTTAGTTAGATGGTGGAACCAAATTGCATAAAACTGTTAAAAATTACTGAAGTAGCTCATGTAGTTACGTAAGTTACGAAATTACCCCTAAGAGCAAAATTACCGATATACCCCTAGGGTTTAAAATTGACTAAACTGCGTGATTGTTTAATACTGTATTTTACATGATATGCTTTTATTAATATCTATTGCATGGGATTGGGATATTGATGGAGGAAGTGTTGAAAGTGGTTCATCCACGTACTGGAGGCTTTGCCTCAACTTACTAATATTTGAGCAGCGTTACTGTAACTGTGGAGTGTAGGGCTGGGTGGGTTGAGATATTCCCCACATGGAGTGTAGGGCTGGTACGGGTGCAGTGTAGCGGTTGGTGGGTTGAGTAGTCTCCCCAGATGGGTTTGCATGCATTACTACTATTGTTACTTATGTTACTGAACTGGGCCTGTGGGCCACACTGTTATGTAAAAAGGGGCTAAGGCCTTGCTATTGTATTCTGAAAAGGGCTTCGGTCCACTGTGTACTGTTATCTGAATAGGGCTTAGGCCCAATGGGCTCGAGCTGATTCAGGCTTTGGATGGGTTTCTGTATGCACTGAGTTTCCCAAACTCACCCTTTCCCCTTCCATCCTTGCAGGTGAGCCCTAGTTGGTGGACTTGGAGCTGGGCGGAGTTCAGAGTGGCCATGAAGATTGATTGCTGGATTTAATAAGTTTAGCATTTAATTTGGATTATTTTTATTCTGCTTAAAGTTGTAATAAGGCCGCTCTTTTTAATTAATTTTATTTTGGGGATTATTAAACTGGTTAGCACTAGGGTTCGTTTTATAAAAACTACTTGTTTTTAAAAGATCACGATGACGCGCAAAGTTTCCGCAAAGTAAATGTTTTTCCAAGAAAATAAATATTTTAAGCAGACTTAAACTTGTTTTAATGTTCGTAGACACGTAACCTACTTAAAGTGTGGCAATGGATGTGTGCATGTCTAGGATTGGATCCGGGAAGAGCTTGGTACTTAAGCGGTCCTATAAGACTCACCTCCTCTTCTCTGGCTTCCTACCTGGTGCACAGCTTCCATTCACTTTAACTTAAACAAGAACAGATTTTTGCTAAGCTCTAAACAAAGAATTTAGATAAACACATGTTTTTTTGAAACATCTCCATGTGACATACTAAATTCGGCCATAACGTCTGGGCCGGGTTTGGGGTGTTACATCACAAGCATTAGGACATAGCATAGATAGATAAGTTCACAAACCATAATCAATATGAGCAACACTTCATGGCCATATACAAATAACTCAATATAGTCCAATACGTTTGGCTAATCATAATAACACATATCATAACACTGAGCCCCTATACACGCCACTCACTTGAAAACGCTAACATATGTATCAATACTCCAAAGGTAGTAGCTTGATAGTGTGATGCTGCCTCTAACGATCTCCAACCCTGAGCTAACGTAACAACACTAAAGAAATGGAAAGGAGAGGGTAAGCTTTATAGCTTAGTAAGTCCATGTGAAAATAATAAGCAATATGCCAACATGCTTCTCAAGGTAATACAGCCATAATTACACATTTACTTATATTCTGGTCATGCTGTTTTCTCGAGTCATAGTTACCAAATTATTTTTATCTGGAGCTACGAAACTCCAAATTAAGATCCATTAATTTTACTTGAAACTAGACTCACATATCTTTTTACCATAAAATTTTCAGAATTTTTGGTTCAGCCAATTAGTATAGTATATTCTTTAAAGTTACCCCTTTATCACCTTCTGGCAGTTTCAACCCCTCTTCACTAAAAATTAATTATCTCATAATACGGGACTCAGATGATGTTTCCGTCTATTTCTCTTGAAAATAGACTCATCAAGTATTCTAATCATATAAATTTTAGCCTATAATTTTTTTTGTACATTTTTTTAATAATTTTCCTAAATCTGACTCTGTCTCACAACAATTTAAATATTTTCATAATATGAAACTCCTTTGCTTACACCATTTCTTCTATGTGAAACTAGACTCATTAAGCTTTAATTTCATATTTTATTCAACCTATAAATCAATTTTCACAATTTTTGGTGGATTTTCAAAGTTGGAATACAGTTGCTGTCCAAAACTGCTTTAGTGTAAATTAATGATAATAACTTTATCACACCTTATTAATTCATTTTCACCACATTGGTGAAAATATATGTTTATATATCATAAGTATAGACCTATAATCATAAGGTCGTCACAAAATCATTCTTATTGGCATGATTTACCTATTTACATCATCACCAAATGTGCATCATAAACCGAAATCATTCCTCATGAGTTTGGCATACATACCTCGGTTACTCAACATGCTCATATACTTACTCATATTCATTCCTTATTAATCTTACCACATGAATTGAGTTCACATCTCATCAATTTCAAGTAAGTACCTGTACCACTCACAACATAGCCATAAGATCTATCCTTTCGATATAAACCATAAGCTCTATCATTTCGATATAAATCATTCATCTCCCGTTGAATCATTTGGAATACTATAGGATATTCAATAGCCCCAAACATGGGATAAGATGCCGACGCCATGTCCCAGACATGGTCTTACACTGGCTAGCACATCAAAGTCGATACCATGTCTCAGATAGGTCTTACACTAACTTTCATATATCGAGGCTGATATCGTGTCCCAGACAGGTCTTACACTGGCTCTCATCTGTCAGTGTCGATGCCACATCCTAGACAGGCCTTACACTAACACACAACAAGCTGACGCCATGTCCTAGATAGGTCTTACACTAGCTTATATATCTCGAGGCCGATGCATGTCCTAGACATGTCTTACACTAGTTCTCGTCTTAATGCCGATGCATGTCCCAGACATGTCTTAAACTGGCACACATATCACCCAATGTCATGGCATGAATATCCACATCTATTCCTCATGTTCAACCGAAAGTCTTTATTATATAAATTCTCATTCACAAAGAAAATCAACAATTCATACTATACTAATCGTATAATACATGATAACATTGAATTTTGTATTATTTACGTACAACTTACTTGTTTCAATGGAATGTCATATTCCATCAAAATATAATTAAATACAATCATGGCAAAATATATTTCAAGTACATTAATAATAACATGGATAACATGTTTATTTAGTCACACGGACTTACCTCGAATGCAATTTCAGCTAATTATTCCATTTTAGTCCATAACCTCGTACTTTCTGATTTAAACCCAAACCTCGATTTTCTTGATCTAACATGATGAAATTCACTAATTTAATCATTACATTAATTAAAACATTCTATAATTAACAATTTGGCAAAATGATCATTTTGCCCTTAGACTTTATAAAAATTACGATTTTGCCCTTAGGCTCGTAAATTGATTTTTATCGAATTTCCTCCTTTACCAAGCCTAGCCTAATTCTTTTTATAACTATAGAAACTCAAAATTTCAATTATTTCACACATCTACAACTTATTTTACAACTTTATAAAATAGCCCATTTTAAGTTTTTTCATGCAAACTTCTTTTACAAAAGTTGTTTATTACATAACCATGACTCATTTTCTTCCATAAAAATTTAGTAAACATCATAAATCCTTTAATGGAAAATCCCTAGACTATCAGCCAGTTCACAAAATAGTCCCCCATTAGCTAGTTCATGCTACAAGGGTTCCAAAAATACAAAAATTTTCAAAAATAGGCATCTAAATCACTTACTTGTAAGAAGATAGTTTGGATGAAATTTTAAAGCTTCAAAACCCTTACTTTTGCTGAAAAGTTCAGTGAAGAAGAAGATGAGAAAGAGATGATATCATTCATTGTTTATTTTATTTTATTTCTAGTCAATTTGGTTACCAAAATTCACCTAACCATTTTGACTATTTTAATTCCTTGTCTCATGGCCAGCCATCACTCATTTAAAGGCCTAATTTCACTTTAAAAACCCCAAATTTTGGTTCTCTAGCTATTTGGTATATCTATCTAATAAAATAAGACTTTTGCCCTTTATGCGATTTAGTTTTTTTTCGCAATTAAGCTCACAAACGCTAAAATTAATTCACCAAAAATTTTATACACTCGTATAATAATGCTATAACATATAAAATAATATTAAAAATAATTTCTTTCGCCTCAGAATAGTGGTTTCAAAACTACTATTCTGACTAGGCTCAAAATCAAGCTGTTACAATTCTCCCCCTTTAGGGATTTTCGTCCTCGAAAATCTTACTAAAAAAGTGGTTTTGGTACTCACAGAAACTTTTTTTTTCCACAATCATAGCTAAAGAACTTTCACTTGGCTGTGCCTCTAATATTTATCTCTTCACTTCCTCATATTAGTGTCATAAGCGGTTCATTGCTATTCCCCACCTCAGTTGAATTTCAACCTCCATCTGAGAGTTCGTATACACAATGGTCCGATCTATGCCATCATGTCACATATACGCACATACTTGAATCTTTTCAAATTTGAATAATAAAACTACCTAGTTCATCTTGGCCTTACACTCTCTATAATTTCACACCGACCGATTGATTACCAAATCAACTCTCAGTTGCCTTTAAATTTCAAAGCCTCCTTCAGTTTTCCTAAGAAATCACAATATATAACCCGAATCTCAGTCCGATTAGTGCAGACTAGTATTCCAAGAAATCCAACAATTATATAGACACAAAATTTCATAAATCTGATGAGCAGGGACTCAATACATACCAGCATGATTCACAGATCTCGTCAAACATCTAGTAATAAACTACATCACATTTTTCCACTTTCCAAACGGGAACAATTGTTATAACAATTCATGTATCCAAATACAAGAATTAGAAGTGCCGAGTTCCAAACTCGAGTACCAATACATCACTCCTGTGAGTTTTCTTGCAAACTCTCTCTGTATAAGCTTGGGATTTTCTACCCAAGCACTTGTAATCACATTTTTTTCTTTTCTCAAAGATCATACAATAACTAATTCAAGTCATCTACGCTATCACAATTTAGATCTGTCTTTAACATCGGAAAGTTTAAGCTATCACATTGCCTTATAATCTCATAACACATCATTGAAGGTCGAGGATTCTTTGCCCAATGCAGACTAAACCAGTTCAAAGGCTTCGGTTAACAATATTCTCATCTGACCAAACCTTTCTAACAAGTAATAGACTTTTCACTTTCGTAAGGCAAAATTTTCTATCGTTCAAAGTAGCTTTAAATTATATCAAAGCTTTCTAAGAACTATATACTTTCCATTCAAACTGTCCGTCCTTTACCCGTAAGGAAATGAAATCTTATTCCCAGACATAAATATCTCCTTTAATCCTCCAAACAATAACCGATTACTGATTGAACAACCAAGCTAGTCTTAATCATCAATAAAAGACATCTAAAGAAATCTTCTCTTCTAGTCGATAGAACGACTCAACATGTAATCGTTCAAAATTCACTTATCATGTTAATAAAAAAACCACTTCAAATACATTAACTCAGAATAACAAGAATATCTCGACTGAAGGCATTAACTTTAATTAATTTACTCGGGAAAAGAAATCCAGATACTGGAATTATCATGTTGCTATAATCAAACCAGAAACATAGTCATAATTGGCATAGTCTTCATAAGCCAAAGAATACACTTTAGGTACGAACCATGATTAATAATTTACGGAATAAATATGGCAAGAAAAATCCATATAAAGAAATCCAAGACAGAGATATCCAAGATAAAGAAATTCCATGATTTAGAAATCCAAGATTATCAAAATGAAAGATCCAGAACAAAGCTCATAAGAGAAATATGAAAGATCTCGATAATTCCTTAGAGAAAAGAAGTCCGGAAGAATTCAGCCTTCCAACCCACTGGAAGTAAATGTAACAAGAATGATATACCTTCTCATATATATACATATCGAATAGAATATCAATTAGAAGAAATAGAGTTATATCATCATGATTAGAAAACATTTCCATAGAACAAAGGTCTTATTAGAAGAGTAAAGGCCATAGGAACAAATCTCAAGAACAATTACACATATAGAATACCTAAAAAGAGACTGTCAAAATTTGTTCAGTCATAACTGTCACACTCAATGTCTTACCTTTCAAATATTATTCCTTTAACTATTTTTGTCATCATTAATCCTGTATTATTCCTTTCACTGAAGAAAGTAAGTTCAGAAGGAATTTCGATTACTACATTCTTTCGGTGTCGTGTTTGAATCAGTCGATTTACCAAAGTTAATTTCTTCTCTCATTACGATATTTCGTAAACAAAATAATCTTTAAATCAACTTGATACCTTTCTAGTTTTGTCTTTACTTATCAACTCATTCTCAAACTCTGACCATATTTTCAATCATTCTACCACTGAACTCTTTTCGTCTCATACTCGTAAGCTTATTTCAGCACAGGTCTCATGAAATCCTTTATAAACACCACTCTGTTAAGGGGGTGAGGTCGTAAGACCTCTGACTTGACTCTAATATACATATGCATATGACACAACTTTCATCATCATAGCAACACCATCACAATCATGTCATTCATTTCAGGAAAAATTATCGTTCATATTTGTATTTCACAATTTTTCGATTATCTTATTCACTTAAGTTCACTTATGCACACATTCAATGAATTCTGGATAACTTTTCTCATCACATTCACTTAATTAAACACATCAAGCACATAATATCATATGAGGGCCAATAAACATGGATGAATATACATTACAATTGAAACTTTGATTTCGCACATCATCATATGCATGTCATTGCAATCATATAAATCTATCCGAACAATTTAATGCATTTAATTAAGCTATACGAGCTTGCCAATCCTAATCTTTCAAATAACTATACATGAACATTCATTTTACCTATATTTTTAGTAAGTTATCTAAACACATGCATTCACTCGAACAAATCAATCATATACACCATGGGATTGCCAATCAACCATAGATAAGCTCATTATGCCATGTACACATTTTATTTCATGTTTCTCATATCACAAACATGTATATATACATTTCATGAATTCTTATTCGTATCTTTTCGAGTTTCAATTCATCATAACTATACTTTATTAGAATACCTTCGTATCTCTATCTACGTGATCGGGTGTAGCTCGATGGGAGAGTACCTTGTCTACACGAGATAGTTCTCATTCGCATCGGGAGATATCACACTATCACGAATCTGTGGCATATATAGCTAGACTCTTACACGTGCTAGGTTAGTTCGAGAACTGACTAAACCATAGCTCTGATACCACTAAATATAACACCCCTTACCTGTGTCTGACGTCGGGACAAGGTACAAGGCATTACCAGACTTAAACATACACATACATGCAAAAATCGGGCCATAAAATTTCTTTTAATTCAAAAAATTTCAAACACATGCATGCCGTCCCTTATTTGGGTCTACGAAGCCTAAAACATACATCAGGATTGATTCAGGACTAAACTGAGAACTTTGAGAAGTTTCAGGAAAACCTAGAAAATTTTCCCATGAAACAAGGTCACACGCCCGTATGGACATAGGGACGCGCCTGTGTGTCTTTGACACACTAGTGTTCTCAGGCCATGTAACTCTCTGTTTATGACATCAGCATGCAAATTGAGCCACACGGTCAGGCCACACGCCTGTGTCTCTAGGTCGTGTCCCTCACACGGTTGAGACACACCGCTGTGTCTCAGCCCGTGTGGCCAACACTTAGGCTATTTTCCAAGCCTTCATATTACCCATAAACCATTACAACCTTATACATATTAAAACCACAATTCATGGCATCATTTTAGTGATTAAACACTCTTTATTAAGATATATTCATAATATTAACATCTCCTCTTACAAGTAATGCATCTACTCATGCAATACCAAGTTTAGATTCCTTAATTCACATTCATAAGACTTTTCATTTTGATTATCACTTTTGCCATTATACTATGGTTATCAAATTATTTCAATATTACACATTTAATTCACAGCCATGACCATTTCGATTGGTCATAAAGCATTCATCATGCACATAATTCATAACACCAACCATATTTGGCCAACAAGTATAATCACATCATCACATCACAAGCATTAGAACATAGCATAGATAGATAAGTTCACAAACCATAATCAATATGAGCCACACTTCATGGCCATATACAAATAACTCAATATAGGCCAAAACATTTGGCTAATCATAATAACACATATCATAACACTGAGCCCCTATACATGCCACTCACTTGAAAATGCTAACATATGTATCAATACTCCAAAGGTAGTAGCTTGATAGTGTGATGCTGCCTCTGACGATCTCCAACCCCGAGCAAACCTGACAACACTAAAGAAATGGAAAGGAGAGGGTAAGCTTTATAGCTTAGTAAGTCCATGTGAAAATAATAAGCACTATGCCAACATGCTTCTCAAGGTAATACAACCATAATTACACCTTTACTTATATTCTGGTCATGTTATTTTCTTGAGTCATAGTTACCAAATTTTTATATCTGGAGCTACGGAACTCCAAATTAAAATCCGCTAACTTTCCTTGAAACTAGACTCACATATCTTCTTGCCATAAAATTTTTAGAATTTTTGGTTCAGCCAATTAGTACAGTTCATTCTTTAAAGTTACCCCTTTTTGCTGTCTGATAGTTCCGACCCCTCTTCACTAAAAATTGATTATCTCATAATACGGGATTCAGATGAAGTCCCGTCTATTTCTCTTGAAAATAGACTCATCAAGGATTGTAATCATATAAATTGTAACCCATAATTATTTTTGTACAATTTTTAATGCCTTTCCTAAATCAAGACAGGGGAGGTCAAAATCATTCACAACGCAAATCAACAATTCATACTATACTAATCGTATAATACATGATAATATTGAATTTTGTATTATTTATGTACAACTTACTTGTTTTAATGGACTGTCATATTCCCTCAACATATAACTAAATACAATCATAGCAAAATATATTTCAAGTATATTAACAATTATATGGCTAGCATGTTTATTTAGTCACACAGACTTACCTCGAATGCAATTTCGGCTAATTACTCCATTTTAGTCCATAACCTCGTACTTTTTGATTTAAGCCCAAATCTCGATTTTCTTGATCTAACATGATGAAATTCAATCATTTAATCATTACATTAATTAAAACATTCTATAATTCACAATTTGGCAAAATGATCGTTTTGCCCTTAGACTTTACAAAAATTACGATTTTTCCTTTAGGCTAGTAAATCGATTTTTATCGAATTTAATCCTTTACCAAGCCTAGCCGAATTCTTTTTATAACTATAGCAACTCAAAATTTCAATTATTTCACACATTTACAACTTATTTTATAACTTTACAAAATAGCCCATTTTAAGTTTTTTCATGCAAACTTCTTTTACAAAAGTTGTTTATTACACAACCATGACTCATTTTCTTCCATAAAAATTCAGCAAACATCACAAAATCTTTCATGGCAAATCCCTTGACTATCAACCATTTCACAAAATAGTCCCCCCCATTAGCTAGTTCATGCTACAAGGGTTCTAAAAGTACAAAAGTTATCAAAAATAGGCATCTAAATCACTTATTTGTAAGAAGATAGTTTGGCTGAAATTTTAAAGCTTCAAAATCCTTACTTTTGCTGAAAATTTTGGTGAAGAAGAAGATGAGAAAGAGATGATATCATTCTTTGTTCATTTTATTTTATTTTTAATCAATTTGGTTACCAAAATTCACCTAACCATTTTGACTAATTTATCTCCTTGTCTTACGGCCGGCCATCACTCATTTAATGGCCCAATTTCACTTTAAAGACCCCCAATTTTGGTTCTCTAGCTATTTGGTATATCTATCTAATAAAATAAGACTTTTGCCCGTTGTGCGATTTAGTCCTTTTTCACAATTAAGCTCACAAACGCTAAAATTAATTCACCAAAATTTTTGTGCACTCATATAATCATGCTATAACACATAAAATAATATTAAAAATAGTTTCTCCAGCCTCAAAATAGTGGTTTCTGTAATGACCCGAATTTTTACAGTTATAAAAAAAGTACATTTTCGGGTCTCCGTTTCTGAAAAATAGATTTGTAAATATTTATTAAAAATATTTACGAAGTTAAGAGAGTGATTAATTAAATTTTAATGAAGCAAATTAGCTTAAATAAAGGATAATTAGATAAAAGGATTAAATTGAATGAAGTGTGAAAAATTAATTATAGAATAAAGAAAATTAAAAGGACTAAATAAGTCAATAAACCAAAAAGAGTGCCAAGTGTATGGAAAAAATAAAATACAAGTATAATAAATATAATACACACATTTGTAATACATATATTTATTTGCTTATTATTTAAGTAGATATTAATGTATTTATTATTAAATTAATATTATATGATAAATAAATAAAAAGTTGACAAATATATGGTATGTATAGTGACATGTGTGATACTAATATACATACATTTGTAAAATACATGTATATTTGCTTATTATATAAGTATATTATTAAATTATATATTATTATTAAGTAAAAGATATTTATATAATAAATAGATTAAAGAAAGACAAATGTAATAATATATGTGTATACAAATGTAAAATAGATATTGGATATTAAATAGATATTTTATTATAGCTATTATTAAGTTATTATAATATATATATAAAGTAAAAGGAATAAAAAAAAGAATAGAAAAAGAAGGAAAGGATCAAACGAAACAGAGAGCAGGGGAAAGAAAGAAGGAAGGAAAAAAAAGAAAGAAGGAAAAAGGGAAAAATTGAGATTTCAAGGCTTGAAAGTTAAATAGGTAAGTCAATTTAGCCATTTTTACTTAATTTTGATGTTTTGGAAGCTTTGGGACAAGGTTTTGATGAAATTAAGTGAATATTTTGAAAGTTATTAGATTTTTAAATATTGTTCATGTTGAATAAAAAAGATGAATTAGGGGTTAGATTGATAGGAATTCAAGTTAGAAATGAAATAAGGATTGAATTGTAAAGTAATTCATAAGTTTTATGTTGTAGGGACTAAATTGATGAAATTTCAAAATTAGGAAAATATGCTGAAAATTTAATAGTTAAGTATGAGTTTAGTTAAAAATTGAGTAGAAATAAAGTATGAATTAAGATAGAAAAGTAAGTGAATTTAGTTAGGATTAAATTGAAATTAAAAGTAGAAAATCAACATTTTGCACTAAGACTATTTTGGACAGCAGCAGTAGTCTAAGTTTGAAAAATCACCAAAACTTGTAGAAATTGAATTAGAGGATGAATAAAATATGGAATTAAATCTTATTGAGTCTAGTTTCTTATTGAAGAAACAGTGTAAGCAATTGAATTGTAAATTATGAGATATAATGAATTTTGTGAGACAAGGTCAGAATGAATTCGGGTTCCCCTGTTCTGACTTTGAAAAATCACCAAAAATTGAAGAAAAATAATTAGAGGCTTAAAGTTATATTTTTAGAATTCATAATGAGTATATTTTCAGGAGAAATAAATGGGAATATTATACGAGTTCTGTACTGTGAGATAATTAATTTTTAGTGAAGAAGGGTCGGAACTGTCAAACAGTAGAATAGAGGTGAATTTAAAGAATAAACTGTACCTAATGACTAAACTAAAAATTTCTGAAAATTTTATGGTAAAAAAATATATGAGTCTAGTTTCAGGTAAAATTAACGGATTTTAATTTGGAGTTCCGTAGCTCGAGTTATAAATAATTTAGTGACTATGACACAGATGGACACCTTGAATATTCATAAAAGTAAATAATAAAAATTATAGGTAATGTTACTTACAAGTGTGTTATATACACTAAGGATGTGGAATGGAGAGGAGGAGGAGGAAAAATATGTATGAATATTCATCTAGCATGGCTAATCTACATGTTTTAGGCTCAGGGACTAAATTGAATAAAAGTAAAACTTATGGGTAATTTTGTAAAAATGTCAGAAATGACCAAATTGCATGAAATGGATTATTTTATTATTTAAATTACAAAATTGAATGAAATTATTAATTTAGTTCAAGATCGGGGGAAAACATATTTTAGGGATTAAATTGAAAAGTGTTGAAATTACAGAAAATTCTGATAGTTTATAGAATTCATGGATTGTTATCAATATGTATGAGAATAATATCTAGAAATAAGGATTAAATTGCAAGAATTTTATTTTCCTGACCCTAAGGATGAAATCGTCATTAATTAAAAGTTAGGGGCAAAATGGTAATTTTTCCTAGAGCATTAATTAAATGCATTAGAATATGAAATGAATGAAAATAATGATTAAATTTATTTATAAAGATCCGGGCGACTCAAAAATGAGACTTGATCATGGAAAATTAAAGATATCGGATTAATGAAATTATAAACACAAACAAGCAATGAGGTAAGTTTGTGTAACTTGAATTTATTTTAAATACTTGAAATATGTGGTTATGTGATGAAAATATGATTTGAATGTTCAATTCATGATAATTGATGAAATATTGCTAATACTCGATATAAATTGAAAATAAAGCCCAGTTAAATGAAAGGAAAATTCGATGCATCTCTGAAAAGGAATTGAAGGTAAAAAGGATCTAGCCCGGACGGGTGATCCTATTCTGATACAGCCCTCTCGAAGAATACATGTAAAATGGATCTAGCCCGGACAGGTAATCCGAATTAGGGTCTGAATTTAGCCTGGACTGGTAATTCAGATCCAAGCTCATTAGAGTAATTGTCATTGCAGGGGATTTAGCCTGGACTAGTAATCCCGACAATACTCTATGAGTTTATATTACAGGGGATTTAGCCTGGACTAGTAATCCCACTGTAAGGATGAGGTTCGCGGGAGTGTGCTCTCTGATATGAAATGTGTAAGACCATGGTTGAAAGATACCATGACAACCTGATATGAAATGTGTAAGACCATGGTTGAAAGATACCATGGCAACCTGATATGAAATGTGTAAGACCATGGTTGAAAGATACCATGGCAACCTGATATGAAATGTGTAAGACTATGGTTGAAAGATACCATGGCAACCTGATATGAAATGAATAAGACCATGGTTGAAAGATACCATGGCAACGTGACATGAAAAGAATAAGACCATGGTTGAAAGATACCATGGCAACATGACAGAAAATGAACGAGTAAGACCATAGCTGAAAGACACTATGGCATCATGTCAAAGATAAATAAGACCGTGGATGAGAGACCCTATGACATCTATTGAACAATTGATATTCAAGTAATACTTATCAGATGACGAATGGTTATATGAAATGGTTGTGTGAAATGTTTACAAGAACTGGTCATATGGAAATATATGTACAAAATAGTTGTATGAAATAATTATGAAGATAAATAAACGAAATAAGTATAAGTACATGGAATATAATTTATGTCAGGTTTGATATAAACTATTACCGGAATAAATATACATAAAATATATGAAAATGATGGAGCATGAAATATTGATATAATGAAATGAATGATATATGCTTATGAAGAAACGGTAAGAGCATGATATGTTTCATGACATGTACATATATGATTATCTTTGATATGTTGATACAAGGAAATTATGTAAGTTGAGACTATTATTAAACTCAAGTGCGATATGTAGAGAAAATAAGTATATCAATGTTGAATTTAGATGAAATGTGTGCAAGTATACTAACAATGATGTTGTTTGACGCTTAGACAAGTGCCAAACTATTGATCGAACGGTAACATGTTTAATTATAAAGAGCATTGAAATAGTAAGTACTTAGATGAAAATAAAATTTAAGATTTTGTGAAATTTTTTTTATAATCCCGATTTAATTCTGGTTGGTTTCTAATGTATGTTTGGGGCTTCGAAGGCCCAATAGAGAGACGTTATGATTATTTCTAAAATATTAATAATAAATGACTCAAAATTATTTGAAAATGTTTAGTAAACTCCGGTAATGCCTCGTACCCTATTCCGGCAATGGATACGGGTAGGGGGTGTTATAATTTCGAAACCACTGTTCTGACTAGGCCCAAAATCGGGCTGTTACACTGCTCTTGATGCTTTAATGCGAAAGCATATGACTCGCACAGAAGTTATTGTGCAAGGGATTTCATCTTCCGTTTGAGTGTTATAGGCACAATTCAGACAAATTGCTTTGAATTTGAATACTCGACCACCAGGCACACTACCTAGTGACATAGAAAGTCCCAGTCCAAGGGGGAAAGAACACTGCAAGGCTATCACACTTAGGAATGGAAAACAAACTGTCGAGTCGACTACAGAATCTACTATCACACCTCCAACTACTGGTTAAATGATCCTTAGTGATAAGGTTGAACCTGAAGAGCTTGTCGATGCATCAAACAAAGAAGTTCCACAAAGTGTCACTCATATGTTTAATGTCTGACCCTCGAAATTGTTGATGCAACCAAAGCTGTCAGTGCAATCAGATGTATCTCTACCCTTACCATTTTCACAAAGATTCAGGGAGAATGAGCTGGATAAGCAGTACTAACAATTGTTAAACACACTGAAGCAACTTCAGGTCAATATTCCTTTAGTAGATACTCTTGTGCAAATTTCGAATTATGGGAAATTTATGAAGGAGCACTTGTCCAAGAAACAGAAGCTCAATGATATGGAAACTATTGCCTTCACAAAGAGTTGTGGTGCTCTTTTGACAAATAAGTTGCCCTCCAAAATGAAAGATCCTGGGAGCTTTACTATCCCATGTTCAATTGGCAACAATTATTTGGGCAAAGCTTTATGCAACTTGGGAGCTATCATCAACCTAATGCCACTATCTATTTTCAGAAAGTTGGGAATTGGTCACATGAAACCTATTGCAGTGGCATTACAACTAGTTGATTGATCCTTGGCTCAACTTAAAAGGAAAATCAAAGATATCTTTGTTCGTGTAGATAAATTCATTTTTTTGATTTGTTCGTGTAGATAAATTCATTTTTCTGATTGATTTTATCATACTTGATTACGAGGTAGACAAGATGGTTCCCATAATCTTTGGACGACCATTTTTAGCCACCAGCCAAACTCTTATTGATGTTTACAAAAGTGAACTGACCATGCGACTTAATGATTAGCATGTTACCTTCAGTGCTTTTGAATTTACTCAATGCAAGAATAAAGAATAATGCCATACGATTGATGTGCTAGATGATTTAATTGTGGAAGAATTCAATGACCAAAGCACAATACTTTATGAGGAATTTGCAGTGACATCTGATGATGAATTCTTAGATAATTGTGACAACATGGGTGACGCTAATAATATTGAACTCAAGCATGGATGGCAGATGGAATCCTTAGACTTAGCTAACAGAACAACTCCAATTTTCAAACCATCTGTCGACAAAGCTCTTACTCTAGAATTGAAACCACTACCTACTCATCTTAAATACGTCTTTCTTGGTGATAATAATACTCTCACAGTTATTGTCTCCGCAAAACTGGATGTAACTCAATAAGAGAAATTGATCCATATTCTTAAGCATCATAAACAAGCTATTGCCGATGTTCAAGGCATTAGTCCATCTTTTTGCATGCACAATATCAAGTTGTAAGATGAAGGCAAGCAATCGATTGAGCAACAAAGAAGATTAAACAAGAAGATAAAGGAAGTTGTTAAGAAAGAAATTATAAAGTGGCTTGATGATGGAATTATCTACCTTATTTCTGATAGCAATTGGGTAAGTCTAGTGCAATGCATTCCTAAAAAAGTGGCATCATAGTGGTTAGCAACGAAAAAGACGAATTAATTCCTACTCACATTCCAACGGGATGGCAAGTCTATATGGATTATCACAAACTTAATGCTGCCATAAGGAAGGACCACTTCCTATTTCCTTTCATTGACCAAATGTTGGACAGGCTTACTAGAAGAGCCTATTACTACTTCTTAGACTGCTATTCTGGGTACAATCAAATTGCTATTGCACCGGAGGATCAGGAGAAAATAACTTTCACTTATCCCTTTGGTACTTTTGCTTTTTGCCGCATGCCTTTCCATTTTTGTAATGCACCAACCTTATTTCAAAGGTGCATGATGGCAATATTCTTGGATATTATTGAAGATTCTTTAGAGGTTTTTATGGATGATTTCTCAGTCTATGGGAATGATTTTGATCATTACGTTGACAATTTGGATAAAGTATTGTAGAGATGTGAAAACACACATTTTTTAAATAGGGAAAAATGTCATTTCATGGCAACTGAAGGTATTGTGTTAGGCCATCATATCTCTAGTCAAGGCATTGAAGTAGACAAAGCTAAAGTGGAAATTATTGAGAAATTACCTTCACTGACAAATGTGAAAGGTATTCGCATTTTTCTTGGGCATGTGGGGTTTTATCGAAGATTTATTAGAGATTTTTCAAAAATTGCAAAGCCCTTATGCTTATTGTTAGAACAGAATAAAAAAATTCCTCTTTGACGATGCATGTTTGGAAGCATTCATTCAATTAAAGATGCAACTAGTAAAGGCACCCATTGTCATTGCACCAGATTGGTCTCAACCTTTTGAAGTTATGTGCGATGCAAGTGACTTTGCTGTGGGTACTATTCTAGGACAACGCAAGGGAAAAATATTTCATGCCACCTATTATGCTAGCAAAACTCTTACAGAGGCTCAAATCAACTATAACACTACAAAGAAAGAATTTTCGGCTGTAGTCTTTGTCGGTGCAAAGGTTATTGTATTTACTGATCACTTGGTACAAAGATTGATACGCTGGATCTTACTGTTGTAAGAATTCGACATTGAGATAAAAGACTGCAAGGGTTCAAAGAATCAAGTTGCAAATCATCCGTCTCATTTAGAAGTTGGCAGCGAATATGGAAACATACTTCAAATTGTCGACGCATTCCCATATGAGAAGTTATTTGCTGTAGATGCAACCCCTTCATATACAGATCTGGTTAATTATCTAGTGTGTGAAAAACACCCATTAGGTGTCACAGGCCATAAAAAAGAAAGATTTCTTCGTGAAGTAGTGAAATATCATTGGAACGAACCATATTTATTAAAGGTATGCGATAACAACATTATTTTACATTGTATTCCGGAAGAGGAGATGCTTTTAATCTTGAAACACTGTCATGATGCTCCTTATGAAGGTCACTTCGGTGGCATGCGAACTGCTGCTAAGGTTCTCCAATCAGGATTCTACTAGCCTTCATTATTCAAAGATGCCCACAATTTTGTGAATCAATGTGATAGGTGTCAGCGCACTAGTTCTATATCCCGACGTAATGAAATGTTACAGCAGCCAATTATGGAGGTTGAATTGTTTGATGTTTGGGGTATGAATTTTATGGGACCACTTCTAAGTTCATTTGGTAATCTTTATATATTAGTAGTTGTTGACTATGTCTTGAAGTGGGTTGAAGTTGTTGCAGTCCCAAAGAATGATGCAAAGACAGTGCTTAAATTTTTTCACAAGCATATACTCACCCTCTTTGGCCCACTAGGAATAGTGAATACCCTGACCATCAAGCCATCACATGAGGTTCAAATTGGATGAAATTGTTGCAATTAAAGAAGGGCTAAATATTTATAAAGCATCTAGGTGGTTTTGCCAGCATATGCTTATGGTTGAAACTGATAGTAATATGGCTATGGAGTGGATTCAAATCAGAGCAAAGCACCACCCTTGCTGAAGGACATTATTCTCTCAGTTGTGAGAATCGTAAGAGAAGAAAGATGGTTCATTTTGCAGGTCCTACGATGGTAAATGGCGACGCAGACACTCTGGCCAAGGCTTGTATTTTTGTCAGTCAAGACATTCTTTTGATTCTATAATCATTTTTTGTTGTTTAAAACACCTTGTATGGTGCATGAGGGACTGTTTTGCTATTTTTGTTGTTGGATTGAGTTTATTGTTGTATTTCTGTTTGAATGAATTTCTAACTTTTTCAAAATACATATATATAGTGGGAGACCTTCATTGTCCAATGCCTGCATCAATCATACCCAACCATTCTTTATTTTTATAAATTATATAATATATTTAAAGAATCGTGACATTAAACATATGTTCAAGAAACAAATATTTTTAAAATATTGAAGATTTAGAGTAACACAATTTAGAGAGTGTAGAATTGTATGAAGTAGGGTAAATATTTCAATACATATAATGAAGTAAGAAGTTGTTTGGAAGCAATGTGAGTGGTCCTGAATTTAGAGGCAAACGCATACAAAGTCTCATGATTATAGAATCATGACTTGCCTTTTCTTTTTCTGTGAATATTGGAAGTAGTAGTGGGATTTTGGTTGCTAGCCCAAATTGGGAGGCAAGGGATAATTTATTTAGTAGTGTAACACTCTGAAGTTAGGTTAGAATTATTTAGGTTAGTTGATTGGATTAGTAGTTCAATGGGATTGTTAAATTTATTTTTGCGTTTTAAAAGAATAATGAACATGTTGGTTTAGTGGCTAGCTTTTTAATAACTTACTATTGGTCTTAGGTTCCATGAGTGAGCAATGTGGGAATTGGGTTTTTTTTAGTGTCTTTTGTTCTATTTTTTTAAAATTTTTGTAATTAAAATTTGATGGGTTTTTGGCAAATCTATTATTGTTATTTTATTTTAAAATATATTTTATAATAATAATAATAATAATAAAGAAAATCTGATTGGTTTTTAATGATTAATTAAAATTGTTTTAGTTTTTTTATTAAAAAATAAGAAGAAAGAAATCCCCAAAAATTCTACTCACCTTATCCTATTTTTTTCTCTTTCTCTCTCGCATGTTGTCTTTCTTTCTTTCTTTTCCAGTTTCAATTTTTGGTTCTTTTTGGCCATTGAGTTTTTATGGTGCCTTTATTTTCTAGTTCTTTAGTTTCTCTTGTCACTATTAGATTATCAAGGTTTGCTAATTTTGCGCAACTTTGGTGGTTCCTTGAGGCCTTGGTTTCGGTTGCTTTGTTAGGAGATTTGCATGTTCATTAGTTTTAGTGCTAAAACATGTAAGTACTCCCTATGAATTTTAGTTTGATTTTCCTGCTCAATATTGTTGATAGAGGTTTTACAATATTTTGTGGGTAATTGTAATTGAGTTTCCAGAGTGGTTTTGTGGAGGCGAATCAATTAGTTCTTGGTGCCTTGGGTCTCGATTTAAGGTGTGTTTCTGAATTAAAGTAGTTGGGGGTCAATTTGATGGTGAGTTTCACATTTTTCATCTTGATTTGGTGTGGCCCTAATTTACAATTTTTGCACCCTTTTAGTAAATCGGTGCGTTTTAGACCTTGAATGATTCTGTGCTAGTTTAAGTTTGGTAGGAGTATATGAGATCTTAATTCTATTGAATCTGATTATATATATGCAATTATTAGATGTAATATTGAATTGTAAGTGCGTATCTATTATGGGGTTTACGCTCTGTTATTTGTACAAGTTTAGGTGTGATTTTTAAGACTTTGTGATAAACGTGTACGGTTACATTTGACTGAATACAGGTATGTTGAATTCTGGTTTTGTTGCTCTGAATATGAGTATGTCCATATACATGATGATTGTGCATTCTTTTGCATTTGCATTAAAATTCGGAATTTTGGTTGTGAAGAGAAGGAAGACTGTTCTGAGCAGTTAAAATGTATAATAATTTGATAGCGGTACATCTACAATATATATATGTCAGCTCATCTACATATTTTCATCATCTACATATTTTCATTTGGGTGGCTTAGATCTACTATTGTGGTGTGTAGGGTGGACGGGCCTACTATAACCTGATTGTGGTGTGCAATGTGGTCCGAGTGGTGTTTTGGTTGGTTGGGTGGGATTTTTAATTTATTGCATTCATTTCACATTCGGGTATAAGTTTGTCTGTTTGATTGTTGGGTTAATTGCAAAATACTTTAAATAGTCTGACGTGTTTTAAGTAACTAGTGTGTTTGAAATAATATCACTTTGTTATGTTTGTTAATGGAAACTACTCGTAAGACTGATTACTAGTATAAGTTATTCATACATTGTTTGCATGCACATATCAGAAATATTTGTTTCAATACTTTGTCAATTGCCTTTTGTTTTTGTTTTGGACTCACACTGAGCTTGTACAGCTCACTCCCTTAGTTTTTTTCCCTTTCAGGTAATTTGCGAGGTTAGATTGTGGTCCAGCATGTCGAAGGTCTCAAAGAGTTTTTTCTCGTGTTACTCGGTTTCAATAAAATTTCTATGAGTTTAGTATGGTAATTTTTAATCAATTTATAAAGCTATAATATTTGGTTTTAAAATATTCGATGCCACGCATGAAATTAATTTCACACCACTTTATTATTCATTTTATAGACATTCAATTTTTAAGGTAATAATTTGTGGGTTTTTCGACTAAAAGAAGACATCAAAATTTTCACTGCAATTCTGTTTTGAAATTTCAGTTTTTCTCAAAACTACTACTCAATTTTGATTACAAAATTTGTTCAAAATTGGTAACTTAAATTTGAACTGGTTTGAAGGGATAAAATGGTTTAATGTAATTAAATCTTATTTACGGTTTCAGTGAGTTGCAAGAGAAGAAGATTTTCGAAAAAATTTTATGTGTTTAAATTAGTGTTTTTTGTTTTGAGCATTTCGGTAACCAATGTAATATTCAAAAATCGGTCAAAATTTTTGGGCTGAATTTTGGAGTGTTACAAGTAGAGCTGGTAGTGTAGGGTTTATGGTGGAGTGGTGAGTAGTGTTGAGCGTAGGGTTTGGTTTGCTAAAATGAATGAGGTTAGCAAACATTATTGCACAACATGTGTTTGTAGACCTAGGAAATTTTGTCAACAGATTCAAAGAAAGCAACCCGAAAATTTAAAAGAAGCAGATATTTTAGTTGTATTAAACGACAATAAGATAAAAGAAAGAAATTTATGGTGAAAAATAGAGATGGGAGATGCAGAACATAGGCACCAAAGATAGAAGAGACATAATACTAATCATTCTATAGTATGCATGTAAAAATTATATATTTAAAATATAAATATGTATTTTAAAAAATAATATCTAATAATTAATTAAACATATAATTTGAAATTAGTAACAACATAAATTAAAATAAAACAAATTAATTTAAATTGTTAGTAAAAAGATAATTAAATACTCTCATTGCTTTTCAGCTCGTATTGCTATTTTTCTACAGCACGTCAAAGTGTTATCATATTAAGAAACTTTATTTAACATGTTAAAGTGTTACCATGTAAGTGAAAAAAAAAATTAAAAATATAATTATAAAAAATATGTATTAGAATTGAATTCGGAACACAACATAATAAAAAAACTACAAATAACCCTTTAAAAATATTATGGGCTAATGTCTTAAAATTAGTACAACATTAAATAATGGTTTAAATTCTAAAAAAAAAAAAACTTAGGAAATAAAGAGTCCTCCAAGATAGTATTTTTCACATCACTTGCGACATTAATATTTAATATTCTACCGGGGGCTTCAACAGAAAATCTTATTCGAAAGGTTCAATTGATTGCTAACTTTTGATTAAAAGTTTATTTTATTGTAATTTTTGACGATAGGGTTCAACTAATTTTTTAAATTATTTTTTAAGAGATTTTTTAGCAATTAAGCCTTAAATAAATTAAATAAAAGAGATAAAGGCAATGCTAAACGAATTAGGTTTAAAAGGTAAAAGAGCCCCAAAACTTTGACAAAAAATTCAATTAAACTCCTTCATGAAAATCACACTCAACTATGCTTTTAGATTCTAAAATTGAATCGATTAAGCCCTTTAACCAAGAGTTTTCTATATCTCTAACATGGCCATTAACGACAATAATATGGTGGTCCACATCAACAATTATTGCTGGTGCATTAGTTCCCAAATTAGCTACCACGTTAGAAAAAAAATGTAAAAGAATATTTAAAATTTTTATTCTAGAATGAATTTAGACAAATGGTTGTTTATCTTCATTTTATTTTTTTAATTTTAAAAAATTAATTTTTTATATATTTATAAAATATTATTAAATTTTATAAAAATTTTAAATAAAATTATAAAAATTCAAAAAAATTTAAAATCATTTAAAATTTTAATTCTAGAATGAATTTGGAGATATTTTTTTTAATTATAGAAAGTTTTCAAATTTATTAGATTACTAATCTTTAGGTTATTTGGTTAGTATTTTTATATTTAAGACTTTTTTTTTAATTTAATAATATTAAAATTCTTCCAAATTATTATTTTTTATTCATGTTAATAAAAAATATTATTAATATACTCAATTGAAATGTTTAGGGAACTAGTTTATTTATTTTAATAAATTATGATAAATATTAGCTTACACTTAGTGCTACACATATAAGAAAATATCTAGGATACATTCATAGTTTGTTTAAAAACTTTATGAGAAGCTAATAACTTCTAGGCTTAGTGACAATAACATTATATTGTAGGCATGAGAGTTTTGGTTTGATCCCAAGTAACTTCATTTCCCTCTCCCAATTATCAAAAAATATTTATGTGTAAAATTAATAAAATTAAAATTTATTTATTTATTTTCTATTTTTTATTTTTATATAGCCTAAAAGGTACTAGTAGAATTAAAACATTGAATACCACATGTCACTTCTTAAGTGAGACATGTGTATTGACACATCATCAACTATCATTGTTACATGCAAGTACCACGTTGATAAATAGATTTGAAGTTCAAGTATTAAAATAGAATTTTTGAAAATTCAAATATCATATTAAAAGACATATTAAAGTTCAAGTATCAAATTAGAAATCAAACCCCTCATATTCACAAATTAAGAGGGGAGTGTTAACAATTTTAACTTGCTTGTCAATTGAAAAAGTCTTATTATACTAGTTTAGGGTGGGTTTGGATAGGCAGTAGAGTGCAGTGCGATGCGATGCGTTTTAGCTTACTTTTTGTCTTACGTTATAATATCTAATTTCACCGCCATCGTTATTTTTACACAAATACAAATAAGCACACTACACATCCAAACCCACTCTTAAATTAAATTCATAAGGGCAATTCCTTTAATACACCACATGTACAAGAATTGCTTCCACAATCAAATTTTGAGTAATTTTTTTAATTATTGTATTTAAAAAATAAATTAAGTTTAAAATAAAATAGTAATTTGAAGTGAATAATTATTTTTGAAAGGTAAAATTAAAATAAATGGTATTGAAGGAAAAAGAGTATATAGTATTTGAATAAAATTAATAAATGATTTTCTTACATTTGAAAACAAAAATTTTGTAGGGGTCAAAGACCCCGTTGGCTTGGAACGTCATACTATTCAATATTCTGAGTTTTTGAGTATATATTTTTTAATTTTAATTTAATCACTATTTGTTAAACGGAACTACTTATTTGAAGTTTGATTTATAAAATGTAGAGGAGTTTTGGGTCAAAATCTTTTTGCAAAGAGCTTAAGCTTTATTTCTATGAATTTTATTGCATTAATTTCAAATCTTCCGCCCGCTATCCGTTACCTATTATAATTATTATTCAAGTATATTAACAAGATGATAAATATGCATACTTAAATTCTGTTTGGTTGAATATTTCATGTTACAAGGATATCAAATATCTCTTAGGAACTTTGTGATAATCTTTTTGTAGCTGCATCTTTCAACTAGGTAATATTACTGAATCAAATAACAAATTTCCCACGTAGCGAGAGTTTTAACAAGTAAACGACAATAATAGGAAAATCATCAAACAATATTAAAAACAATAATCATAAAACCATCTCCTTTGGTGGCATTTCTAAAATACCAATGTCCCCCACTATTACCATTCAAGGAGACGGTTCCTCTACCAAATGTTGATTTCAGCAATGCAAAACTAAATAAGTTTGGAATCGGTGGTGATGCTGTGAGCTTTATTTCACAAGTTTAGCCCTTAATATATTTATATATCCCTCTGATTTGTCTATTAGATTTAGATCTAGATAATGTCTTAAGCAAGATTTATTATAAATAAAAATATTAAGTACAATTGCAATAGAGAATAACAAACCCATTTGTACACAACTGATCCTACTATCCATCACTTAACAAATCAGTATTGATCTTTTTGGCTATGCTGAGTGCTGACACTGCCCTACATTTAATTATTCACACTAATAATAAAAATAAAGTTTTAAAGTTGAAAATGCTAAATAAGTGGTTTTAGTTCAATGCCGTAATTTAATATTAACTTTGATAACATTATTAAATGACATTTATTTTTAAGAGAAAATACTTAAACTCATATGATTAATTTTTTTTAAAAAAAGTTAATTTTAATAATATCATTAGTTTATGTTCAAAGTCCTAGTTTCATATTCTCTTGATGACAAAGACTATTAATATTGGCAACTAGAGATGTTAATGGAAATGTAAGTTCAGATAGTCCATAACTCGAATCTTTGTAACGCCCAAATATATATTTTTTAATTGTTAAAATTTATTAAGTAAATTAATTTGTTGTAGTTGGTTAAGTGTTAGTTATGTATGTTTGAAGTTTTATGTTCAAATCCTACTCTTAAATTTTTATTAGTTTTGTCCTAACTTCGAACTTCGAAGAGTTGACTTATTTTTAAATTCAGTGTGTTTTTGACGAGAATGAACATGTTGGTTTAGTGGTAAGACTTTAGCTTACCCCAAAGTCATGTGTTTAAATCTTGTGCATACAAAGTGAAAATATTTTTTTCTTTTTCCTGTTTGTGCCGCCCACGTGGTAGAAATTGGATTGAATTCAATTTTGAAAAATTGATAGGTGGTTAGTTAATAGGATTTAGAGGGATATGGATTGTTTTTCTAAAAATTATTTTTGAAAATTATCCAAAAAATCTCTCCCGCATACTTACCTTTATTGTCCATTTCTCCCCATTTTGTCATTTTTTTTCTTTTTTCCTCACTTTGTCACGTTGGATTCTTCTTCCTTTTTCTTTCTTTTTCCAATCTTGATAGAAAACTTCCTGCTGTGTCATTTTTCTTCGGTTTGTTGAAGGCTTTCTTCTTTTGTTTCTATGTTTTTCTTCATTCATTCTCGTATTTTTCATTCTACCATTTTTGTGTTGTCGTTTTAGTGCAATCGTTGGGTGGTTTCTCTGATCGAGTTGTTTGTATTTTAATATTGGTGTAGGTAACATTGTACCCCAATTCTAGAATAAGGTTTTTGATCTCTCTCTCTCTCTCTCTCTCTTTTTTTTTTTTGCAAGGATGACATTTTGTTTTAGTTGTGATTTGATTTTAGTTTCTTATCATGTTGGGTTTTTCTAGGTGAAGATCAGGAGACGTCAAATCCTTCGACGATCTAGGTGCTATTAAAGTTGCTGTATTTTATCAAGGGTAAGTGATCAATGCTTTGTTAGGGGTTGCTTAATGGTGTTAAGGCTGAGTGTTTAACGTTAGTGGTTGATTTAGTGATTGGATTTAGTATGACGTTTGTTAACCCATTTGTTTTGAATGTCATTTTAGGGTCTGGACGTGTGTTGTAACGTTGTTTTTTTTCAGAAACATCAGGTGTCTAACTATAATTCCATAAAATCAGTGAATGGCGCGAAGCCAAAAAACTCACCGTCAAAGTCAGACGGTCGTGTGCCAAACCCTGTGGGCCACACGGGATGGGCTAGGTAGGTCGTGTGGGCCATACGGACGTGTGGGCTCATTTTCCGTAAAATTTAGTTAGGGTCGCATTTGAAGTGTGTTTCGAGGTTAGCTACTTTGTGGGGTCTTTTATGTGATATGTATGACTTCGATGTATGAAATTTGTGGTACTGATATCGTATGTGTAACATCTGAAAGCATATCTGTAGTATAAATTCTGCATTTGGTCTGTTTAAGAATGATTCATCTGCGCGCATCTGAACATGTATTATGTTTAACACGTGCATTGAAGTGGGATAATTATGTGACGGAGGAAATGTTGACAATTTAATGATTTTCCTTATCTAGTGGTTTAACCACATATCTGTTTTAGCAACTTGATTGCAATTCTGGTGGCTTGACCACGTTTATTTGATTTTGACGGATTACCACATTATTTTTTGTAGCCTTGACTGCACATTTTGTTTAGTGATAGACAATCACTTATTTGGTGTGAGGCTTTGGATGAGTATTTATTACTCTAATTGGTGTGTAGGGATTGGCGAAGATAGTGTGTAGCAGATAGGGGTTGTAACTCTCTTAACCCGTATCCGTCACCGGAATAGGCTTACGGAGTATTACCGGACTAATCTCATAAACAATCATACAATTCAAATTACAAATATCATACTAATTAAAAACCATTCAAATACAATCATAAAGTCCCTAACACGAGCCCTCGAGGCCCAAAACAAGCATTAAAAGTGGTTCAGGACTAAATCAAATACTTAATAAATTTTTAAAAAAACATAGAAAATTTTCAAGTGCAGAGGACACACGCTCGTGTAGATAGGTTGTGTGTCTCACACGGCAGACACACGACCAAGAGACACGCCCGAGTCATAGGCCGTATGGACATTCAAAATGGGATCACATGGCCATGTCCCAATCTATGTCCAACCTCATGTAACTCTCTGACTTGGGTCACACGGCCAACCACATGCCCATGTAACTAGCCCGTGTGCCCTTCGAAATGGCATCACATACCCGTGTGCTAGGCCGTGTGCAAACTGGAGAGTATATTGACTTGTGCCACACGGCCAAGCCACACACTCGTGTGCTAGGCTGTGTGAAGCTACTGACTTGATTTTTAAATAAGTACTAGGGGACACAAGGCCGTGCCACCTGTAACAGCTCATTTTTAGTCGAATCGGAACAGTGGTTTTGAGACCACAAATCTGAGGTCGAAATAATTATTTTATTATTATCTAATATCTACAGCATGATAGTATGGTTGTGTGAAAATTCTGTTAAGAAATTTTATCGTTTGAATGCTTAATTTGATAAAAAGGATTAAATCGCATAAAGTGTAAAAGTTATGTTCTATTAGCTAAAGGTGTCTAATAGCTATAGAACTTTAAAGTAAAGCTCCTTAAGCGGTAATTAGTCCATTTATAAAGTTAGTGGACAAAGATGGACATCTTTTAATGGCTTTAAAGGTTATATATTAAAGGTTAATATAGTAATTAGTATAATAAACTTAAAACAAATAAAAGAAAAATAAGCACTCATCTTCTTCAAGCTTCATTCCACCAAAATTAAAGAACAAAAGACATCATTTTAGGGCTTGAAGCATTCGAATCCTTCTCTAGCTTGCATGTAAGTGATCTTTGTCCCATTTTTAATGATTTTTATGTTTTTGAAATCGTTGTAACTTAATCTAGCTAGCCCAGGGACTAATTTGCAAAACTGTTAAAATTTTAGGATTTTTCCATTGATAAATATAGGTGTATTTTGATGTTTGATGATAGAAAATGTATGCTTGTTGTTAGATAAACAACATTTGTAAAGTGATTTTTGGTAAAATTGCCAATTAGGAATTAATTTGTGAAATGTATAAATTTTGTGGTTAAATTATGAAATAAAAGAAAAATATAAGCTGCTATGGGTCTATATAAAATTCAACTAGTATGGGTAGGGACTTAATTGCATGAATTTGTATTTTTATGAGATAATGACTAAATTGTAAAAATGTTGAAATATTAGGGGAAAAAGTATAAAGTTTCCATAATATGATTTTTGGGCTAAATTGAATAGAATGAAAATTAAAAAAGCTAAATTTGATTACATATAGATCAAGAAAAGTGAAGTTTGAATCTAGATCGGGGGAAAAACAAAGTTTTGGACTAATCGATCTATTTCGTCGTTTTTGCAATCGAGGTAAGTTCGTATGTTAATAAACATTATTATAATTGCGTTTTAAATGCTTTATATTTGAATTGTTGATGAATATGATTGTATAGAAATGTTCAACGAAGATTAAACAATGAGAAATCCAGGTTGAACCTTAGGAATAGATTATGAGACGAATGTCATGTCATTTGGGGTTATGTGATTTGGGTGCTGGTCTGTACGTCCTACCGATGGCTAAGTTATTTGGCATGTGTTGTAGATTCTCGTCAGCTTGTGTTAGCAGCACCGTGCAGCTACGTCATGACCTTCATCTTGTGTGAGCATACCCGTTTGGCACCAAATTAAAACTTTTTAACAATCAATCAAATCATCCCTAAAACGAGCCTACGAGGCCCAAAACATGCTTCGGGAGCGGTTCAGGACTAAACTGAGAACTTTAGAAAATTTAAAAACACTTAGAAAATTTTTGCTAAAACAGGGGTCACACCCCTGTGTGGCTTGGGACACATCTATGTGGGCAGGCCGTGCTGTCACACACGCCCGTGTCCCTAACCTGTGTAACTCTATTTGTCACCCAATAACAAATTGAAGTCACACGGCCGAGGCCATGTCCTTCACACGGCTGAGATACACGGCCGTGTCTCATGCCCGTGTGCTCGATACTGAGCATTCTGTTTTGCAACAATTTAGGGGCAGGGGACACACGGCCAGATCATACGCCCATGGGCTGACTGTGTAAACAATAATAAGGCTATTTACCAAGCCATTTGCCACCCTTATTCACACATACACTTACCCCAATTCAAATGCACAAAACAATACATACTTTGGCAACCAAAACATCCATGTTCATGGTTAAAATATATTAACTTTATATCTTTATCTAACATATTCACTACATTTATTAAGCCCTAAATCAAACATACAAATCTCACATTCAATAGGCTTCATTCGATTACTATCTAGTTACCAAATTATACTCAAATTTCTCATCTCATCAATAGGTCACAATTCCAAACATTACACAATCGCGCTGTAAATCACGTTTCCAAATATTTCACATTCACCAAGCATACCATGATCATATCACCATAGACATTGACACATATATGAATATACTTAGGCTCACAACCATGTTAGCCAAATATAAGCCAAATTACATGGCCAAATATCAAAACAACCCTTTGACCCTTACAAGACAATACATTGGCTAAAGTCATAATGACACATATGACCAAAAGACCAAGTCCCTATACATGCCATAAACTCAAAATACTTGAATTGATCAATACCCAAAATTGATAGCTTGATAGTGTGATAGGATCTCTAGCCATCTCCAACCCGAGCTAGCTTGATAGCACTATAAAACATGGGAAAGGAAGGAGGGTAAGCTATATAACTTAGTAAGTCTGCATGAAATAATAAGCAACTCTTAATAAGCATTTATCAACTTTAACAATTTAAACACAAAATAATACCAATTGCTATAAATCTCATAGTTATAATTTTATTCAATCATGATGTTTACTCTATTAACTTATAAGCATAATTTAACATATCTTGGCATTAGCCTAACAACCGTAATCTCTCTTTCGTAACATATCACAGCACTTAACATGTCATTTCGAACCTCACAGTAAACATGCACATTGAATATGAGTATTCACCTTTCAAGCATATATTTTAACATTTTTAAATTGTTCCAAATTCATATCTTCTCATGCTTCCATAATCATTTTAATAGGTAATTATACCAATATTTTATTTTTCTCATATCCGATGGATCGCAACTTAAGTGAATAAAACACGCTATATCATAACTCAATTTGGCTTGAAAGCCAATCACATGGTCTTCAACTGAAATTTAACATGAATTTAATACATTATAAGCATAGGTCATGTAATAGCCCGATTTAGACCCTAATTAGAACGATGGTTTTGGGACCATGAATCCGAGTCAAAAAAATATTTTAAAATTATATTTTGTGTTTATTTTGTGTGAATTTATATCTGTGAAATTTTTGTGATTTAATTTTATCGTTTGACTGTCCGATTAAAGAAAAGGACTTAATCGCGTAAATTAAAATTTTGGTAGTTTAATGTATAAAGGGCCAAAATGTTATTGGCTTTTTAAATGGAAGCATTTATGTTTCAATTAGCCTATTAACTTATTAAATAGACGGCATTAGGCTTATATTATAAGGTTTTGATATAAATTCATTAAGGTTAATTTAGTAAACTAATATTATAAACTAATATAATATAAAATATATCATAAAAACCTTAGTGTTCATACTTTTCTATACATTGTCGAAATAAAAAAACAAGAAGAAAAAAAAATAACTCAGGGTTTGGCTACTTACAAGCTCAATCAAGGTATGTTTTTAGCTTGATTTTTGATAATTTTTACGTTTTTGAGATCGTTGCTTCGAGTACTACAAAACCATGCTTAAATTTTTTATTTTGGAAAATATTTCGAGTTATGCCATTGTTGAGAGCTTGTGATTTTTGTTGTTTGATGATGAAATATGAAAGATATGTTTCAGATTAACATGTTTTGTATTGGAGTTTTTGAAGATTTTGAGTAATTAGGACTAAATTGCAAAAATAATAATTTGGGGGACTAAAATGTGAAATAAATGAAATATATGGATTTGTATGAGTATGGGTAAAATTCGGCCCAACATGGGTATATTGAAATTTTGTATATTTTGTGTTTTGTGCAATAGGGACTAAATTGTAAAAAATGTAAATATCAGGGGTAAAATGGTAATTTGCCCATTTATGTATTTTTGGACTAAATTGAATGAAAATATGTTTGAATGAACTTAATTTGAATATGTTTAGATGAAGAACCAAAGAAATCAGATTTGGATCGGGGGAAGATGAAAGTTGTCAACTCGTTGTCCCGTTCCGTTTTACATAGTCCGAGGTAAGTTTATAAGAAAATAGTCGTTCTCAATTTTAAATAAATGCAAAGTATATATGCTGAATTGATATGTATGAATTATTATATGCTATAGCCGAATATGAATAAGCTTGATTACAATTTTTCCGAATTCAATTTGACCGAGTTACAACGTTCGAAAGCCCCGTATGAACCTTAGGAATAGTTAGGATACATATGTTGTGACAGCCCTAATTTGATCCTAGTCGGGAATGGTTTTGGGACCACAAAAATCGAGTCACAAAAATAATTAAATGTTATATTCTATGCCTATTATAAGTGAAAGTGTATGTGTGAAAGTTTCATGCTTTGATTTTTGTCATTTAAATGTGAAAATTAAAAAGGACTTATGTGAAAAATATTGAAATTGTGGTAGGTTGAAGTGTAGTGGTCAAATATTGCATGGCTTAAAATATGGGGATTTGCATGTCAAATTCCCCATTTTTATGTAAGTGGTCGGCCATGATGATGGTTGAATAGCCATATATGCATTATATATTATATTATAATAGTTAATGGTTTAAATTTTAAAATAAAAAAAGGGGAAGCTATACATCCTTGCCTTGTGCTTGCCAAATGTTGAGAAAGAAAGAAGAAATATAATTATTAAATGATATTTGGCCACTATATAGGTAAGTGGACGGTAATGGACCACCATTAAAAAGGTTTTGATATTAAATTACAAAGATTAATTTAGTAATTGGCTTATTAAAATGAAATATAATAGAAAATGGTGATAAAAACAAAGTTACACCCATCCTTTCTTGCATTTTTGCCGAAAACCATAAAGAAAAGAAAAAGGAAATGAAGCTAAGGTATTCGGCTATGGTGAATGTATAGATTAAGGTATGTTTAATGCTCTTTCATTGAAAATCCTTGTATATAGAAGTCAGCTCATGGCAAAATTTTTGTAAATGGATGAAGATGACATTTGGTCATGGATGTTTATATTTCTTTGATGTTGTTTTTGATGTTTTGTGTATTGAGGGTTGATAATAGATGGAAGTTGAATGGTTGTTGTATGTAGATAGCATGCATGCTAATAATGTTTTTATTTTCTACTTAATATCTTATTGATTATGAGTTAACATGAATATTTAGTTGAACATATACCTTGAATTATGTTCAAAAATTTTAATTGATTAGTTGTACTCTTCTTTTTGGTTTTGAATATTCGAAATATTGAAGGTGAAAGGCTGGAAAATTTCAAGTTGAAATGTTGTCCAAATGCTAGAAATTTAGCATGCATATTCTTTTATTTAAATGCTTTGACCGAATGTTGGAAGTTAACTTGCATGCTGTCTGGTTGCTGCATGAGGGGGTTAAAATTGAACTTAAGATAGTTTATTACTAATTAATTTGCTGCTGTAATGCTGTCAATTATTGTCTGTCCAAATTAGGACAAATTTATGGTACTTAGCTAATTAATATGCTGCTGTAATACTTAAATTATTGGCTGTCCAAATTAGGACAAAATCATGGTGTTATGTGCTAGCATGATATGTATGTGTGATTTAAGTGAAAAATGTTTAGATGATT
Source organism: Gossypium hirsutum (assembly GCF_007990345.1). Taxonomy (NCBI): domain Eukaryota; kingdom Viridiplantae; phylum Streptophyta; class Magnoliopsida; order Malvales; family Malvaceae; genus Gossypium; species Gossypium hirsutum. The sequence continues at coordinate 38,321,482 of NC_053434.1, read as the reverse complement.
TATAGTAATTGGCTAATGTGTTTTTGTGGATATAGATGCCGAATGTGGACTCAAGAAATTAATTGGAAAATTTGTTGTTTGTTTAGGTGATAGAAAGTATGAAATGGTTTTATGTGATACGTGTATATAAGTAGATGGAAGTGAAGTGTCCTATATTTTTGTGTATGGGATTAATTGCACTTTGATTTTAATTTGCATGATTATTACTATGTTTAAAATGTGTGAAATTCGAATATGCTCATGATACAATGCTTGATTAGTTGATTAACAATAAGTTAAATTTGTGTAATTCAAGCTCAAGAGCATAAGGAGCCAATTTTGGATAAAGGGAAAGCGAAACTAGTCGATTAGTCAATCCGTAGTTATTCGATAAAATCCAAGGTAAGTTTTGAGTAGTCACCTTTAGTATATAATTGATGATGCCTTGATATGTGTATATTAGATGAATTGTGACCTTTTGGTTCTACTTGAATTAAGTTGTGTGATAAATAATTTATGTATATGACTTATAGTTGAATGGTCACTATGGGTTAAGCTTGAATGATGAAATGGATATGTGATATTTATGTATGACTTTTGAGCCGAAATGTAAATCATGGTGTTCATATGAAGATTATATTCGAATGTAGCAAATGACTACTGATGTGATATGTTGAATGAGATGTGTTAATATATGATTAAATATGCATGATATTTGATGTATATCCGGACTTAAGGTCCGCAGGCTTCGTGCTGGAATTGTATCCGGACTTAAGGTCCGCAAGCTTCATGCTGGAATTGTATCCGGACTTAAGGTCCACAAGCTTCGTGCTGGAATTGTATCCGGGCTTAAAGACCCGCAGGCTATATGCTGGAATTATATCCGGGCTTAAAGACCCGCAGGCTTTGTGCTGGAATTGTATCCGGACTTAAGGTCCGCAGGCTTCGTGCTGGAATTGTATCCGGGCTTAAAGACCCACAGGCTTCGTGCTGGAATTGTATCCGAACTTAAGGTCCGCAAGCTTCGTGTTGGAATTGTATCTGGGCTTAAAGACCCGCAGGCTATACGCTGGAATTATATCCGGGCTTAAAGACCCACAAGCTTTGTGCTGGAATTGTATCCGGACTTAAGGTCTGCAGGCTTCGTGCTGGAATTGTATCCGGGCTTAAAGACCCACAGGCTTCGTCCTGGAATTGTATCTGGGCTTAAAGACCCGCAAGCTTCGTGCTGGAATTGTATCCGGACTTAAGATCCATAGGCTTCGTGCTGGTACTATATTCGGACTTAAGGTCCGCAGGCTTCGTACTGGTACTATATCCGAGCTTAAAGTCCCGTAGGCTTTGTGTTGGTGATTGAATTTGGGGTTTAAACCTAGCAGGCTTAACGCCGATGATTCGAATAAGATTATAAATTTGAATGTTCGAGGTAAACTACTACTGATTATGTACGTTGCATTATGAGGGCCAGGTACGTATTATGTACTCGTATGCGATTTTGATTTGGATTGAATTATAAGTGTATAAAGTGATGCATATGTGAATAAGTGTTACAACTATAAATGTGATCGTGATACATTCGGTAAATCTGTGAAGTTATGTGGAAGTATATGATTGTTATATGTGATTATGATAATGGAAAATTAAATGTGGATATGATATTGTATTTTGTTCGTTTTGATTGAATTAAAGTTGATAGTGAAGCATTTTAAATGCCTATGTTATATAAGTTCAATCTTGAATGACATGATATACATGTTTAAATAATATGAAAGCAAAGAATGTGTGAGAGAGTAGATTGTAATAAATCTGCTTGGGACAGCAATAGTAACATGATTTTTGGAAAATCACCATAAATAGTGGGAGTTGAGTTAGAGGCTGAATAAATTATTAATGAAAGCTTAATGAGTCTTGTTTCTTATAAAAGAAATTGTGTAAGCAAAATAATTGCCGATAATGAGATATTTGAAGTGGCGTGGGACAGAGACAAAATGACTTCGAGGTCCCCTATTCTGTTTTTATAAAATCATTGTAAATTTTACAATGATGGTTATAAAATAAAATTTACATGCTTAGACTCCTTAATGAGTCTAGTTTCAAATGAAATAAATGAGAACATGTTTTGAATTCTGTTCAATGAGAAATCTGATTCAAAGTGAAGAATGGTCAGAATAGTAAAACAGTGAAACAGGAGAAACTTTAAGAAAAATCTGGTATTGATTGACCAATCCAAAAATTCTAAAAATTTTATGGATAGAAGATATATGAGTCTATTTTCATGGAAATTAATGGCAATTGATTTGGAGTTTCGTAGCTCCAGTTATAAATAATTTAGTGACTGTTGCTTAGGTAGACAGCTTGTAATGAAATTGAGTATATGTTGTAAACATTGATTAAACATGTAAATGAGCTGCTAATTGTTTTCTTAAGAACTTACTAAGCGTAAAGCTTACCCCTCTTCTTTCTCATGTTCTCTAGGATTGCCAAGTTTGCTCGGGTTGGAGTTCGCCGGAGATATTATCACACTGTCGAGCTTACGCTATTGGTGTAGTGAATTCAAGTACTTTGGGTCTATGGCATGTATAGGTATGTAAATATTAGAGTATGTGATATGGCTTTAACCGTATGTGTTGGCCTATTTTGATTATGGGGTTGTAAATCCATTTTAATTATGCATGTATGTTCTATGGTATTTCGTGATGAGTTTATAATGATTAAAGCATGAATTTTCCAAGTTTTTCTTAAGTTCTCGGTTTAGTCCCGAACTACCCTGGATGTATGTTTTGGGCCTCGTAAGACCGCATAAGGGACATATTGCAAAAAAAAAGAAAAGAAAAGTTTTTAATTGTTTGAGATTTCTTGGCCCTGTTTAGTATAGAAGCGTTAGTAAAAGTCAGATAGCACCTCGAACCCCGTCCCGGCTTCTGATGCGGGCGAGGGGTGTTACATATGTCATGATATAGGATTCCGATTTATGTGTGTGAGTAAGACCATGGCATCGATATGTGATTCTGATATATGTGTGTGAGTAAGACCCTGTCTGGGACAGTGGCATTGATATGTGATTACATGTAAGACCATGTCTGGGATGTTGGCATTGTATGATTTATGTGTGATCTTCCAAGTGTTCTATCGAATTCTGAATGGTTCATCGGACAAAGACAAGTTGTGTTCGAATGTGTAAGATAAGCTAAATGGCCAGGTATGAATTGGCTTGTTGTTATTTAAAATAAGGTAAGTTATTAATTTGGTACTTATTTCAAATTATGCATAATGTAATTGAAGGTTACATGTGAATTAGGTAAGTGAACTTGGCCTTGTGAATAGTATTGAAATGAGTTTAAATTATATGTATGTATGAATACATGTATTTGGCTACATAACTAAAATGCACATGAAATTATATAATGACACATGAGTTTGTGTATTTGTGTGCATGTGAACTAGGTTGATATTAATTATTGGCTTTGGAAGTTAATTGATAATATGATAACATGGCTATATAAGCATTCAGTCAAAGTGACAAATATGAATGAATATATATAAATATTATAGATTTTATATGTTTAAACCTAAATGTTTTATAATAATGTGCTTTGGCTTAGTTTAATTAAATTGATGATATTTTTAGGTTACTCATTTGCTTATGACTTACTAAGCTATTAGTCTATGTATATGTGTGTTTTTGTTTTATAGATTTTGGAGTCAAGCTACGAGCTCAGGAACTTTCAACAAAGTTTCATCACAGTATCAGCTTTTTTGGTACCTTTATAAGTTAAACTTGAATTATATCATGTATAGGCTGAAGTGTGTTTGGAAATGTTGTATTTTGGTTTTGTATAATTCGAGCCATGCGAAAATGGCTTTAATCTTTTATGCCTGAATTCAGTTATATTTAGTATGGTTTGTGTTTATCTTGGCAATGAAATTATGTGCTACGAATGAATGATGTTCATATTATGTGCTTTATGTTTTAGAAATGGTTAATAGTTTTGGACGAGTATGTAACACCCCTAACCCCTAACCATCGTTGGAATAGGTTAAGAGGCTCTACTGGACTCACAACTCAGATCCGAACAACCACAGAACAAAAATCATCTTACTTCAATAAAATATAGATCATACATATTTAACACAAACTTTAAATAATCATACGAGGTCTAAATCATACATTCAAGACTAATTTGATAACATCAGGAAGTTTCTGAACTAAGAAAAATTTTCAACTTCTAAAAGGTCACACGCCCGTATAAATAAGCCGTATGCCTCACACTGTCTTAGACATGCCCGTGTGTCTAAGCCGTGGCAAAATAGGGCATAGCTACTGACTTGATCACACGGCTACAAGGCAAACCCGTGTTCCTTATCCGTGGTCGAGTCTGACTTGGGCCACACAGATAGCCACATGCCCATGTGCGTTGGCCGCGTTTGGGCCTGACTTACAATTGTACGGTAGCCCAAGGGACACACGACCGTGCAACATAGCCATGTGTTGCACACAGCTGAGACACACGACCGTCCAACATAGCCGTGTGTCGCACACGGTTGAGACACACGCCTGTGTCTTTGCCCGTGTAGACAAAAATAGGCCATTTGAATAGCCAATTTGCCACCCCAAATTTGGGTCAACCTACAAGAAAAGAATCAAGCATATATGCATCACCATTTTAGCCAATTTATGCCAAAACATTCATCATTTATATCATAACAATATCAACCATTTTCCTATTTATAAACCTTACCAATTCATGCCAACATAAGATAAGATCATACCAAAACATTTCCTTCCATACATCATTCAATCTCAAGCTAAACTTACCCAAACTTACCTACTAAAACATACCACAATTGCATATTAACATCACATATCATAAACCATTATCAATTATCAGTTTAAACACCAATTAGCCAAATCACATGGCTAAGTATATACATCACAAAACATGATCCCACAACCACTAGCCTATACTTGCCATACTTTAAAAATATACATTTTCGAAAGTACCAAAATGAGATTCGATAGTGTGGTGATGATCCTTGACGATCCCCGAGCTTGCAGTAGCGTCGATATCTATAAAACAATGCAAACATACACAAAGTAAGATTTCAAAAGCTTAGTAAGCTCGTACCAAAAATCATCAATACATAAGTACTTACAAATTCTTAAATCATCTATCAAATATATACCAACATAATCCATATGTTCATACCAAATCAATGAGCTTCACATACTTAATATCATCTACCACATAGGTATCGTACATACCTAAATATTCTCATACTTATTCACTTTCATTCTCACCTTTCGTTTAAATATTTTAAGACTTTCCATAAATTATTCGTGCTTTGAACGTCCGCACACTTAGTGCTATAACAGTTAGCCGAAGCTAGAATGATTCCGCACACTTAATGCCATCTCAATTAATCGAAGGTAAATTGGTATCGCACACTTAGTGCCTTATATAGCCAAAACTAGTTTAAATCGCATACTTAGTGCCAAATACTATTGATTTATCATTATATTCATCCAAACCAAACGTATATACAATGTATATATAATCAAAACATCAAAATATACTTAACATCATGTTTTAAGTACGAATTTACCTCGTACTCGAAATTGTCAACTTGGATTTTTTACTCTACAATCTTCAACTTTCCTCGGTCTAAATCTGAATTCCTCTTTTCTTGATCTATATGTATTCAAAATTAACCCTTCTATTCACTAAATCATTCAAAACAATCCATAGACACATATTTAGGGCATTTTACAAAACAGCCCTCACATTTTCACATTTCGACACTTTAGTCCCTAAATCACAAAATCATAAAATACACATAATTTTCTTATACTCATGCTTAGATGAATTCTCCTATCTCTCATACAAGACTATACATTTCATTTATTTTACATTTTAGTCCTTCAAAATAACAGTTTTACAATTTAGCCCAAATTACTCAATTTCATCAAAAATTCAAAGACAAAACATGTAAACCCAAAATCAAGCTTTCATAATTCACCAACTAACATCACAAAGCTCAAAGCTTCATCAATGGAACATTTCAAAATTATCATCAAAATCAGAAATTGAGGCATGGGTTTGATAGTATTCGAAGCAACGATTACAAAAACGTAGAAAATATAAAAAATCGAGCAAAACACATACCCGAATTAAGCTTCCATCGTGCCGAATACACAAAATCTAGCTTTTCTTTCTTCAATTTCAGCATGAACAAGATGAATATTGCCTCATTTTATGCTTTGTTTTATTTAACTAATTATTATTAAACAAATACCCATTTTACCCTTTATTTACACATATAAAAATCCTTTGAAATAGGGCCATATATGTCCATTAACTAAGTAAAGGGCATAATAACCACATAAGGACCTCTCAAATATAAATCCAAGTCAAATAAGCACTTTTAATATCTAGCACACAGCTTTTACATTTTACGTGATTAGATCCTTTTTGCAAATTCAGCATACAAACAGTTAAATTTTCAAATGAAACTTTCACACATGCTAATTCACAAATCATGAACACAGGGAATAATATTTAAATATTTTTCTAACTCGAATATGTGGTCTCAAAACTACTATTCTGACTAGGGTCTAAACCGGACTGTTACAGAGTATATGGTTGATTCGGCTATGGTAAGCATAGAGTAAGTATATGTGAATGTGTGGAAGTACTTGAACAATATGTTATATATATGATTGATGTAACAGGTTGTTTGGCTAAATTCGAACATGATATAAGTTTGTTTTGATATGGTTAATACATGACATGTAAGATTCATGTTTGATTATATGTTTATTTGTGAATAATGCCTTATTCTTGTGAATATAATTTGTAAAATGAGTTGGTGTGAAGATTATTACAATAATGTATTTGAAATTTTGGTTATAAAATGAAATTATATGAGATAGATATAATTAACTTGTAATTTGGCATTTGCTTGTGTAAATGTTTATTGAATATGATGATTTGACTTGTTATATATATATATCATCTTGGTATATATATAAAGGAGGTGTTGGAAATATAAACTTGATTTGAGTGAAATAAAAATGGTTGTTCGATGAGTTTTGGTTGAGGTTTATATTGACTTATATTTAAATGACATATGAAGGATAAATTAAGTGATCGAATAGAAATTGAGTAGTTTGGTCGTGTATGAGTATTTTAAGCTTGATACACTTCATTATCAATGTTCGAAAATGATTCAAAATTTTGATATAGATAATCATATATAAATTTTGAATTGTTATATGAAATATTTCTGACCTGTTAATGAAATTGTAAATGCTATATATGCTAATGAACAATACCACATGTAATGATTTTATTGATTATATTTATATTTGTATTGAAGTATGAAATAAAATGTTTGTCTTTTTATTTGGTATTTAAAAACCATTAAAAAGTTGAATAAGTGATTTTTGTATGTTTTAAATTTAATATAATCACGATTGACATGTGAATAGTCTTATGTTACATATATATGAACATGACTAGTACAAATGTATGGATGATTAGAATTGTGTTCTTTTGTTCGGTAATGCCTTGTGACCCTAATTCAGTAGCGGATACGGGTTAAGGGGGTTACATTTTATTGGTATTAGAGCTATGTTTTAATCAGTTCTAGGACTAACGTAGCGCGTGTGAGTCTATCTATACATGGCATTTTATATACTACGAAAAGTGTGATGACTTCTAACATTTGAAAATGTGTTTTCATATAGTAAATAGGTCCCGATAAAGCTATAGCTGATGATGTCGAGAGTGTAGCGCCTTCTCCCATGCAAGGGACAGCGCCAGTTGATTCTTGATCGATTTTTAGTAACCAGGAAGGAGAGGCGAGACAAGCTTTTTACCTAATGATGAATGACTGGTTTACTCAGTATATCTGGACTAACCCAGCTGCACAACAACCTCCACCCTCGACTAATCCATCTTCGATGCCTGCTGTACCTCAAGTTAGTGATCCGCTGAGATTATATAAGCCACCTGTCGATAAAATCAAAAAACACGGGGCTGAAGATTTTAAAGCTATTGATGATGATGATGTTGAGCGGGCTGAGTTTTGGATTGATAATACTATCCGTGTGTTTGATGAGCTATCCTGTACCCCGGATGTTTATTTGAAATGTGCTATATCTTTGCTTTGAGACACAGCATATCACTGGTGGAATACCTTAGTATTGCTGGTTCTAGAAGAGCAGGTGACCTAAGAGTTCTTCCAGACTGAGTTCCTTAAGAAATATATCATATAGAGATTTATCGACCAGAACCGCAAGAAATTTCTGGAGTTGAAATAGGGTCGTATGACTGTGACAGAGTATGAGTGAAATTTTGTAAGACTCAGTTTGTATGCCCGAAAGTGTGTTTCTACCGAAGCCATAATGTGTAAAGGATTTAAAGATGGGCTGAATGAAGACATTAAACTATTAGTTGGCATACTTGAGATAAAAGAGTTCGTAGTACTGGTTGATCGAGCCTGCAAAGCTGAAGAACTCAGGAAAAAGAAAAGAAAAGCTGACTTTGAAGCTAGAGATTCATGTAAAAGAACATCCTGTAAGTTATTCCAGTCGACACCAAATAAGTTTAGAGATGATTTTAGTCGTTCTAAAGCCACTTTGGGTTATTCTAGATGGGATCAGAGTAGACCACCTATGAGCTCGAGAGCTACCTCAGTAGCTAGTGTGAGTAATGTCAGATCAAATCAACCTAAGTGTAAACATTGCAGCAAATGACATCCCGATAGTTGCAGATTGCATGATCGGGCATGTTTTAAATATGAATCGACGGATCATTACATTCGTGATTGCCCATTGTTAACTAAAGAAAATCTAGTGCAGAATATGAGATCAGGTAATACTTCAACTCGAGGTAGACCACCTAGAAACGCGGGTAATGCGAGTGGCAGTTAGAGAGGGACTATAGATACAACAGTTAGATCTGAGGCTCGTACCCCTACAAGAGCTTATGCTATTCGTCACGAGAGGAGGCTTCATCCCTAGATGTCATTAATGGTACATTCACTCTTTATGATACTAATATAATTGCATTGATTGATTCTGGTTCTACTCATTCTTATGTGTGTCAGACATTAGTATTCAGTAAGACTTTACCTGTTGAGTCTGCTGAGTTTGTGATTAGAGTGTCAAACCCCTTGGGCCAGTGTGTTGTGGTTGACAAAGTGTGTAAGAATTGTCCCTTGATAGTTCGAGATTCGTGTTTTCTGACTGATTTGATATTGTTGCCATTTGATGAGTTCGACATAATTTTGGGTATGGACTAGTTGACTTTGCATGATACTGTTGTAAACGGCAAAAGAAAAATGATTTATGGTGCCAGAATAATGAGATTATTCAGATTTAATCTAATGATCCAAATGGGTTACCAGTAGTGATTTCTTCGGTGTTAGCTCAGAAATATGTGAGAAAAGGCTGCGAAGCTTACTTTGCATATGTGCTTGATAGTAAAGTGGCTGAAAGAAACATTGAATCGGTACATGTTGTGTGCAAGTATCTGAATGTGTTTCCTAAAGAATTACTGGGTTTTCCACCTATTCGGGAGGTAGAGTTTGGTATTGAGTTAATGCTTGGGACGACTTCGATATCCATAGCTCTGTATAGAATGGCACCTACAGAATTAGAAAAATTGAAAGCTCAGTTGCAAGAGTTGACAGATAGAGGTTTCGCACGATCAAGTTTCTCACCTTGGGGTGCGCCAGTACTGTTTGTGAAAAAGAAAGATGGAACTATGAGAATGTGCATTGATTATAGACAGCTCAATAAGGTGGATATAAAGAATAAGTATCCGTTGCCACGGATTGATGATCTGTTTGATTAACTGAAACTGGCTACAGTGTTTTCGAAGATAGATTTGAGATCAGGCTATTATCAGTTGTGAGTTAAAGACTCCGACGTGCCAAAAACTGTTTTCCGAACTAGGTACAGACACTGTGAGTTTTTGGTTATGCCTTTCAAACTTACTAATGCACCTGCTATTTTTATGGATTTGATGAATTAGATTTTCAGACAGTACTTGGATTGGTTTGTGGTTATGTTCATAGATGACATTTTGATTTACTCCTGTGATGAAACCAAACATGCCGAACATCTGAGACTTGTGTTACAGACTTTGTGAGATAAATAGTTGTATGCAAAGTTCAGTAAATGTGAGTTCTGGTTAAGCGAAGTCAGTTTCCTGGGCCATGTTGTATCAGCGTCGGGTATTCGGGTTGATCTGAGTAAAATTTTAGCTATACATGATTGGAAACCCCCGAGGAACGTTTTCGAAGTCTGAAGTTTTATTGGACTTGCTGGTTATTACTGATGGTTCATGAAAGGCTTCTCTATGATTACAGCCTTGATGACAAAGCTATTACAGAAAGATGTTAAGTTTGAGTGGTCAGAAAAGTACCAGAAAAGTTTTAATCAGTTGAAAACCCTTTTGACTGAAGCACTAGTACTAGTTTAGCTAGAATCTGGTAAAGAATTTATTATTTATAGTGATGCATCATAAATGGATTGGGATGTGTTTTGATGTAGGAAGGAAAAGTTATAGATTATGCGTCGAGACAGTTAAAGCCACATGAAAGGAACTATCCGACACACGACTTAGAATTGGCAGCTATTGTATTTGCATTGAAGATATGGCGCCACTATCTGTTCAGTGAAAAATGTCATGTTTATTCTGATAAAAAAGTCTGAAATACTTGATGACTTAGAAAGATCTAAATTTGAGACAACATCGATGGTTAGAGTTACTAAAAGACTACGAGCTTGTGATTGACTACCACCCTGGAAAGGCTAATGTTGTTGCTGATGCTCTAAGCCAAAAATCACTGTTTGCTTTGCGTGAAATGAATGCACATATGGCTATGTCTGAGGATGGTTCGATAATAGCTGAACTAAAAGCAAGACCGTTATTTGTTCGACAAATTTGTGATGCCCAGAAGGTTGATAATGAGTTGATAACAAAATGAGCTCAATGTGATTCAAATGCTGATTCAAAGTTTTGAGTTGATGCTAATAATTGTTTGAGATTCAGAAACAAAATATGTGTCCCGAGGAATTTAGAGTTGATTCAGATGATTTTGAATAAAGCTCACTGCAGTCGATTGTCTGTTCATCCAGGTAGTACGAAGATGTATAATGATCTGAAATAGCTTTATTGGTGGCATGGTATGAAAGGAGACATTTTTGACTTTTTTTCAAAATGCTTAATCTGTCAACAAGTAAAAGTCGAGCATCAGGTACCTTTTGGATTGCTTCAGCCAATTATGATACCGGAGTGGAAATGGGACAAAGTTACTCTACATTTTTTATCTGGTTTACCGTTAACATCGAGCAAGAAAGATGCAATTTGGTTTATTGTAGATAGATTGACTAAATCGGCTCATTTTGTTCTGATACGTACAAACTACTCGCTTGATAAGCTGGCTGAATTGTATGTTTCTTAGATTGTGAAATTACATGGTGTGCCTATATCTATTGTTTCGGATAGAGATCCGAGGTTTACATCGCAGTTTTGGAAGAAACTGCAAGAGGCTCTAGGTACAAAATTACATTTCAGTACTGCTTTCCATCCGCAAATAGATGGTCAGTCTAAGCGAATCATTCAGATACTTGAGGATATGTTGAGATATTGCATTCTCGAGTTCGAATGCACGTAGGAATGATAACTACCTCTAATTGAATTTGTGTATAATAATAGCTTCAAATCAAGTATCAAAATGGCACCTTATGAGGCTTTGTGCGGTCGTAAATGTCGTACACCATTGTATTGGACTGATCTTAGAGAAAATAAGATTCACGGGGTTGACTTGATCAGAGAAGCTGAATAGAAAGTAAAAGTGATCCGTGAAAGTCTAAAAGCAGCATCAGACCATCAGAAATCATATGCAGACTTGAAACGTAAAAATATAGAGTTTCAAATCGGAGATAAAGTCTTTTTGAAAGTCTCACCGTGGAAGAAGATACTCAGATTTGGTCACAAAGGAAAATTGAGTCCGAGGTTTATTGGGCCGTATGAGGTAATAGAACGCATCGGGCCGGTTGCTTACAGACTATTGTTGCGATCTAAGCGAGAAAAGATCCACAACGTATTCCATATTTCGATGCTTCGTAGATATCTATTTGATCCTTCACATGCGATTAGTCCGGCCGAGGTTGAGATTAAGCCCGATATGATGTACAAGGAAGAACCGATTCGTATTCTGGCTCGCGAGATTAAAGAGTTGCGAAATAAGAAAATTTCGTTAGTTAAAGTATTGTGGCATAAACATGGAGATGAGGAAGTAACGTGGGAGCCAAAGGATGCAGTGAGAGAACGTTATTCGAACCTATTCACCGGTAAAATTTTCAGGGACGAAAATCCCTAAGGGGGGACAGTTGTAATAGCCCGATTTAGACCCTAATCGGAACGGTGGTTTCGGGACCATGAATTTGAGTCAAAAAATATTTTAAAATTATGTTCTATGTTTATTTTGTGTGAATTTATATCTGTGAAATTTTTGTGATTCAATTTTATCATTTGAGTGTCCGATTAAATAAAAGGATTTAATCATGTAAATTAAAAATTTGGTAGTTTAATGTATAAAGGGGCAAATTGTTATTGGCTTCTTAAATGGAAGCCTTTATGTTGCAATTAGCCCATTAACTTATTAAATGGACGGCATTAGGCTTATATTATAAGGTTTTGATATATATTCATTAAGGTTAATTTAGTAAACTAATATTATAAACTAATATAATATAAAATATATCATAAAAACCTTAGTGTTCATACTTTTCTATACATTGCTGAAATAAAAAAAACAAGAAGAAAAGAAAAAGAACTTAGGGTTCAGCTACTTACAAGCTCAACCAAGGTATGTGTTTAGCTTGATTTTTGATAATTTTTACGTTTTTGAGATCGTTGCTTCGAGTACTACAAAACCCATGCTTAAATTTTTGATTTTGGTAAATATTTTGAGTTATGCCTTTTTTGAGAGCTTGTGATTTTTGTTGTTTGATGATGAAATATGAAAGATATGTTTTAGATTAACATGTTTTGTATTGGAGTTTTTGAAGATTTTGAGTAATTAGGACTAAATTGCAAAAATAATAATTTGGGGGACTAAAATGTGAAATAAATGAAATATATGGATTTGTATGAGTGTGGGTAAAATTTGGCCCAACATGGGTATATTGAAATTTTGTATATTTTGTATTTTGTGCAATAGGGACTAAATTGTAAAAAATGTAAATATCAGGGGTAAAATGGTAATTTGCCCATTTATGTGTTTTTGGAATAAAATGAATTAAAATATTTTTTAATGAGATTAATTTGAATATTTTTAGATCAAGAACCAAAGAAATCGGATTTAGATCGGGGGAAGACGAAAGTTGTTGACTCACTGTCTCGTTCCGTTTTACATAGTCCGAGGTAAGTTTATAAGAAAATAGTCGTTCTCAATTTTAAATAAATGCAAAGTATATATGCTGAATTGATATGTATGAATTATTATATGCTATAGCCGAATATGAATAAGCTTGATTACAATGTTTCCAAATTTGTTTTGTCCGAGTTACGACATTCGAAAGCCCCGTATGAACTTTAGGAATAGTTAGGATACATATGTCATGACATAGGATTCTGATTTATGTGTGCGAGTAAGACCATGGCATCGAGATGTGATTCCAATATATGTGTGTGAGTAAGACCCTGTCTGGGACAGTGGCATCGATATGTGATTACATGTAAGACCACGTCTGGGACGTTGGCATTGTACAATTTATGTGTGATCTTCCGAGTGTCCTATCCAATTTCGAATGGTTCATCGGGCAAAGACAAGTTGTGTTTGAATGTGTAAGATAAGCTAAATGGCTAGGTACAAATTGGCTTGTTGTTATTTAAAATAAGGTAAGTGATTAATTTGGTACTTATTTCAAATTATGCATAATGCTATTGAAGGTTACATGTGAATTAGGTAAGTGTACTCAGCCTTGTGAATAGTATTGAAATGAGTTTAAATTATATGAGTGTGTATTTGTGTGCATGTGAACTAGGTTGATATTAATTATTGGCTTTGGAAGTTAATTGATAATATGATAACATGGCTATATAAGCATTCGGACAAAGTACCAAATATGAATGAAAAAATATATAAATAATATAGATTTTATATGTTTAAACCTAAATGTTTTATAATAATGTGCTTTGGCTTAGTTTAATTAAATTGATTATATTTTTGGGTTACTTATTTGCTTATGACTTACTAAGCTATAAATAGCTTACTCTATGTATATGTGTGTTTCTGTTTTTTAGATTTTGGAGTAAGCTACGAGCTCAGGAGCTATCAACAAAGTTTCGTCACAATATCAGCTATTTTGGTACCTTTATAAGTTAAACTTGAATTGTGGCATGTATTGGCTGGAGTGTGTTTAGAAGTGTTGTATTTTGGTTTTGTATAATTCGAGCCATGCGAAAATGGCTTTAATCTTTTATGCCTGAATTCGGTTATATTTAGTATGGTTTGTGTTTATCTTGGTTATGAAATTATGTGCTACAAATGAATGATGTTCGTGTCTGGTGTTTTATGTTTTAGAAATGGTTAATAGTTTTGGACGAGTATATGGTTGATTCGGCTATGGCAAGCATAGAGTAAGTATATGTGAATGTGTGGAAGTTCTTGAACAATATGTTATATATATGACTTGACGTAACAGGTTGTTAGGCTAAATTCGAACATGATAAAAGTTTGTTTTGATATGGTTAATACATGACATGTAAAGTTCATATTTGGTTATATATCTATTTGTGAATAATGCCTTATTCTTGTGAATATAATTTGTAAAATGAGTTGGTGTGAAGATTATTACAATAATGTATTTGAAATTTCGGTTATAAAATGAAATTATATGAGATAGATATAATGAACTTGTAATTCGGCATTTGATTGTGTAAATGTTTATTAAATATGATGATTTGACTTGTTATATATATATCATCTTGGTATATATATATAAATGAGGTGTTGGATATATAAACTTGATTTGAGTGAAATAAAAATGATTGTTCGATGAGTTTTGGTTGAGGTTTATATTGACTTATATTTAAATGACATATGGAGGATGAACTAAGTGATCGAATAGAAATTGAGTAGTTTGGTCGTGTATGAGTATTTTAAGCTTGATATACTTCATTATCAATGTTCGAAAATGATTCAAAATTTTGATATAGGTAATCATATATAAAGTTTGTATTGTTATATGAAATATTCCTAACCTGTTAATGAAATTGTAAACGCCATATATGCTAATGAACAATACCACCTGTAATGATTTTATTAATTATATTTATATTTGTTTTGAAGTATGAAATAAAATGTTTGTCTTTTTATTTGGTATTTAAAAACCATTAAAGAGTTGAATAATTTTTTTGTGTATGTTTTAATTTTAATATAATCACGATTGACACGTGAATAGTCTTATGTTACATATATATGAACATGGCTGGTACAAATGTATGGATGATTAGAATTGTGTTCTTTTGTTCGGTAATTGCTTGTGACCCTAATCAGGCGACGGATACGGGTTAGGGGTGTACCATACCAACGTCATATCCCAGATATGGTCTTACATGTAATCTTGTACCGATACCAATAGCCCAGCTATGGTCTTACACAAGTCCCATATCAATGCCATCTCCCAGATATGGTCTTACACGTAATCTTAGTAACCCTAATGTCATGATGACATTTGTATTCTATCTATTCCTAAGGTTCAATCGGGACTTTCGTTGTATCGAATCTTTGTTAGTCATTTCCGTAGTATTGTACTCAATAGAACTCATATTTCATTTTCAATAATATAGCATTTACCACAATTATATCAATTAAGCATTTATACATATATAATTTAATGATTATTAAACATACGAACTTACCTCGACATAAAAATGACGAAAAAGGACCTAACCGCTAAATACTCATTTCCCCCGTTCTAATTTTGGACCTCATTTTTCTTTATCTATAATATTACATTTAACTTATTTAATCATTATACTACTCAAATCAGTCGAAAATTACATTATGGAAAAAATTACATTTTTACCCCTAAAGTTTGACATTTTTACATTTGAGTCGCTAGGCTCGTAAAATGAAATGTACTCAATTTCTTCAATACCCATGCCTAGCTGAATCTTATACATGCCTATAGCAGCCCACATTTTTCTTTTATTCACATTTTAATACCCATTTTACAACTTTTTAAAAATAAGTCCCTTTTTAGGCCTGTTCATCGAAAATCACTTAGCAAAAGTCGTTTATCATTCATCAAACATACATTTTCTACATTAAACATCGAAATACACAAATATCCATCACGGGTAAAATTTTAGACTTTGGTTATGTCTTAAATTAGTGGTAGAAATAGATAGATCATGTTGCAAGGATTTCAAGAACATAAAAATCATTAAAAACGGGGCTAGAACGGACTTACAATCGAGATTGAAAGCTTGAAAAACCCTAGCCATGGTTTGTTCTTGGTACATTTGGCCATGGGAGGAAGATGGACAAAAATTGGCTTTTAATTTGATTTTTTAATTCATTTAATTACCAAATTACTAAAATGCCCTTAATCAAAACCTTTAGAAACATGCCTAACAATGTCCATTTTTGTCCAAAAGCTTAACCAATGGTCCAATTACCATTTAAAGACCTCCAATTTAAAATTTCATAGCAATTAGACACCTCTAGTTTATAGAACTCAAGTTTTGCTCTTTTTACAATTTAGTCTTTTTGACCAAATTGAGTTCCTAAATGTCAAAATTTTCGACCATAAAAATATAATAAAAATAAATTTTTCTACGTCAGATTTGCGGTCCCGAAACCACTGTTCTGACTAGACCCAAAATTAGGTTGTTACAGTGCGAGATTCCCGAGTATCTGATAGTATTCCAAATGTTTCAACAGGTATATCAAGGATATGGATGAGTATGAGATTGATGCGAGCTTGTACAGGTATGTACGTGAACTATAAAATTATCAAATTGAAGAAATTGATGGAAATTGTGATTAATCTTTGGATTTAATATATGTGTTAAGCTTTGGATCAAAATTTGAATTGCAATTATATGATGCTTATGTTATTGAATTGTTGATTGGTAAGTTTTACTTACTTAGCATACGAGTTTACTAAGCTTTATAGCTTACTTTGTTTACTTTTCCGTGTTTTATAATGTTCTCGAAGCTTGCTCGGATTAGGAGTCGTCGGAGATCTCATCATACTATTAAGTTATCACTTTGGTACATTTGAGATTTTGTATTTGGTTATATGGCATGCATAGGAGTTATGGTTATTTTGGTATATGTTAGTAATGGATTTAGCCATGCGAGCTGGCTTGTAAATGATGAATAGTTGTTATGTGTATAGCCATGTGATTTGGCTTATTTTGGCATACTTGGCGATGTATATATTTCTGCAAATGGCCTTTTGTTGTGTGGTTGATAATTGTCATTTATATGCATGTTGTGAATTGGCATTATGGATGTCAAATGGTTGAAATTGGAAGTTAATATGCTTATGGTTTTATGGCAAGATAATGCATGTATGAAGTTAATCATTTAGGTAAATTGTGAATTTGATTGGCATGTTTTGAATAGGTAAGTTATGATGCTATGAGCATTATAGTTTTTGGTATGGAAATAGAATGAATTAGACTTGATTGAGATTGGTTGGAATGCCTATTTATTCCATGTTATGTGCCATTTGGTTTATGTAGGTGATTGAAAGTTTGGGTGGCAAAAATGGCTTGGTAAATAGCCTATTTTTGTCAACACGGGTAGAGACACGGGCATGTGTTTCAACTTTGTGTGACACACGGTCAGGTGACACAGCCATGTGTCCCCTGGTGTTTAATTAGAAATCAAGTCAGTATGCTCCACACGACCTAGCAAACGGGCATATGACTTGGCCGTCTGGCATAAGTTAGTATACCCTACAGGTTTGGCATGGCCTGGCACATGGGGGTGTGATGTAACACCCCTTACCCGTACCCGAGAACGGGACAAGGTACGAGGCGTTACCAGATACATACTCAGACACTTTCAGAAAATATAGGTTATAAAATTTCATTCTAATTTAAAACTAACCAAACATCACCATAGTGTCCCGATTATGGACCTACAAGGTCTAAAGCATACAATAAAAGCAACCCGGGACTAAACCAAGAACTATAGAAAATTTTAGAAAAATTACTAGGGTTATGCCTCACACGCCCGTATGGAGGCAAAGCACACGCCCGTGAGCTTAGGGACACACCCGTCTGTCCTACCTATGTTGAATTATTTGGATTTATTTTTCATTTCGACCCTACAGGGATTTTCAAACGGCCAAGCACACGCCCGTGTCCCTGGCCCATGTCCCTCACACGGCCTAAAAACGCCCGTGTCCAAAAACCCAGACATTCTGTTTATGACATCATCATTCATTTTGAGGCACACGGCCAAGGCACACACCCATGTGCTAGGCCGTGTCCTCCACACGATTGAGACACACAGCCGTGTCTCTACTCATCTGTTTACTACCATGCAAATTGACCTAAAATTTTAAGTGTAGGGGACACACGGCCGGGCAACAAGCCCATGGGGGCTGACCGTGTGTCACACACGGCCTAGACACATGCCCATATGTTTATCCGTGTGGACCTTTTTAGGGCTATTTTCCAAGCCTTTAGTCACCCTCTATCATCCATATACACTTAGAGACTTTAATGGTATTTAACATGGCCTAATTATACTCTTAAACAACCTTGACATAACTCATTGCATGTTAACCTCATCTCATCAGTTTAGTACATGCTAAATTATCCTTTTTGTGTTAGGGATTAACATAACACATTTTATTTTTTACATTTAGGCCATATTATAACCATATACCATTATATGCTATGTCCACTCTCAAATTATTAGGTTCCATTTCAATCATCCATCCATGATAAACTTCATCATCATATCTCATGAAACATTCATCATTGTTAGGTTTACTACATACATATATATGAGCCATATCTCATGGCCATATACAAAAGAATAAGTATACCATTTAGGCCGTTACATTGGCTAGCCAAATGACACATATAACAAAAATAACCAAAAATCCTATACATGCCATTAAACAAAATAGAAGTATCTATATACCAAAAAAGGACAAGTTGATTGTGTGTTGATTCTCCAACCATTTTCCAATCTTCACGAGTCCACGAGCTCTGTAAGACAAGGAAAAGAGAAGGGGGTAAGCATTTATATGCTTAGTAAGTCCAAATAACTAGAAAGTAAACTTACCGGTTAATTAGCATACAACCATATTAGGCACTAATTCCAACAAGCATGAAATAGTTTCCCTATCACATGCACTCATTCATCAAGTTAATCTCATAACAATACATCATGTCATTAGTCTTAGATGAGCTCATCAATTCAATACTTCCATTTCTATTTCTCCTGTTAATCCCGTTGAATTTCTCAGAAATCTCGACGGATAGCCCAATTACCGTCAAGTTATACAAGTGATCATCTCTAGTACGCACTCCTATGAACCTTATATCTTTCGACGGGATTACCAGTCCAGGCTAAATCCCTTAAAAAACAATTGCTCTCATAAGCTCGGATCTGAATTACCAGTCCAGGCTAAATTCAGTCCTCAATTAGATTACCCATCCGGGCTAGATCCTTAATGCACCCATATTCTTCGGGAGGCTCGATCACTCAAGAAACACCCATCTAGGCTAGATCCTTTCTATTTTGAGATCATCAGATTAGCCGTCTAGGCTAAATCCTTTTCTGCAACACATGCAGGATCTCATGTCATGTAAGCTATACTTTATCCGTCGGATTTCCTTTTCTATTTCAATCGGGACATTTATCATCTTTCATTTACATAAGCACATTACATAAATTATCGTCAGTGAATATCTAAATTTTCATATATTCAAGAACATGCATATTTAAGTATATTAAGAGTTTACATCAGGTTATACGAACTTACCTGGTAATTGCTTCGGTTTCGTATTTTGGCTATTCTGAAACCTTTCATTTTCCACAGTCGACCTCCAAAATTGGTTCCTCAGGGTCTATATCAATAAAATTTTACTATTAATACATCATATTTTTCATTTTAGGATTTAAAACTCACCCCTGGGCAAAATGACCAATTTGCCACTAACCTTTAACACTTTTACAATTTAGTACTAAGGCTCGTATAATGAAATGCATGAAATTTTTTTAAGTTACCCAAGCCTAGCCAAGTATTTTTCTTTCCTATAGCAGCCCACATTTTCTTTCATTTCACATTTTTCTACCCATTTTCACAACTTTTACAAAATAGTCCCTTAAGCCATTTCCATGAAAAAACTACTTAGTAAAAGTTGTTTACTATCCTTTAAACTCTCATATTCCTCCATAAATCATCAAAATACAAACATATCATGCATGGGTAAATTTTTTAACATGAACCCTAGCTTGAAATATGGGTAGAAATAGAGAGAGCATGTTACGAGGATTTCAAAAATACGAAGAATGTTAAAAACAGGGCTAGGGAGCACTTACTATTGAGCTTGAAAATGTTGAAAACCCTAGATATGGATACCCTTCAATTTTTGACAGCATGGAGAAGAATATGCCTGAATTTTGCTTCATTTTTCCCTTTTTATTAATTTTATTACCAAATGACCAAAATGCCCTTCCTTACTAATCTTTCAAAATTTTCCATACATGCCCTTTTTGTCCAAAAACTTAAAAATTGGGAAAATTACTCTTTAAGAACCTCTAATTAATAATCCATAGCAATTTCATACTAATTTTTTCTAGAACCTAAGTTTTGCAATTTATTCAATTTGGTCCTTAATTTCTAGTTGGACACCTTACACATAGAATTTCTTCATGAAACTTTAACACATGCTTATTTTCATATCCTAGACCTCATAATGATCATAAAATAAATAATTTAACATCAAATTTTTGGTCCCAAAACCACAATTCTGACTAGGCCCTAATTTAGGATGTTACATGTGAGGCTATTTTGAGGGGCACACGGGCTGGTCAAACGGGCATGTGTTTGGCCGTGTGACCTAAGTCAGGGAGGTACACGGGGTCAAACACAGGCTAGGACACATCCATGTAATACCATTTCGAATGTCCACATGACCTGTGACACAGGCATGTCTTTGGCCGTGTGAGACATATGACCTGGCCATATGGGCGTGTGTCCCCTGTATTTTGTAAAATTTTCTAAGTGTTCCAAGAATTTCTTGAAATATCGGTTTAGTCTCGAACCATTTCTAAAGCCTATTTTGGGCCTCGTAAGCTTGTATTGTAACGACCCAAAATTTACAGGTATCGAAAAGGTGCATTTTTGGATCACCATTTTCGTAAAACAGATTCATAAATATTTATTAAAAATATTTACAAAATTCGTTGTGTGGTTAATTAGGTTTTAGTTAGGAGAATTAGCTTGAATTATGGTTAATTACGTATAAGGATTACATATAGTAAAGTGTGAAAGTTTAATTATAGATTAAAAGGAAAGTGAAGGGACTAAACTAGAAAATAAACCATATGAAACACTTGTATAGTAGAAAGTAAATACAAGTGTATGGTAATTGTAAAATATATGTGTAAGAAATATATACATACATTTGTAATACATATATATATTTACTTATTACTTAAGTAATAATTATTATTATAATATAATATAATAATATAACAACATAAAATAAAAGAAACAAAACAAAAAGAATAAAAAAGAAATAGAATAGCAAACGAAACAGGGGAAAAAGTGAAAGAAAAGAAAGAAAAGGGAAATTTAGGGTTTCAAGTTCAAAAGTTAATTGGTAAGTCAATTTAGCCTCTTTTTTCTTGAGAATTTTATGTTTTTGGAATCCTAAAAATAAAATACTACTTGATTTAAGTTGAAATTTTGAAAATTAGTGAATTTCTGGATGTTGTTCATGTTGAATAAATTGAAGAATTAAGGGTTAAATTAATAGAATTTTAAGTTAGAATTGAGAAAAGGATTGAATTGTAAAATAGATAATGAGTTTTGAGAAATAGGGACTAAATTGAGAGAATTTCAAAACTAAGGTTTTATGGTGAAATTAGGGAGTTGAAATTGATTAAAGTGGAAATTGACTAAAATATGAATTTAGTTTTGTAAGAAAAGGAGTTAGTTTAAATTAAGGACTAAATTGGAATTTAAATAAAAGTTGAATATAATTTAAATATTTAATGTGAAATTGTGTGTATTGATAAATTTTAATTGTTTTGATTTCCGTAGCTAAAGTTGTGCCGGAGACCTCAGCTAAGAAAGGAAAAGAGAAAGACGATGAAGAGTGATTTGGAAATTACGGTTTGTATTTCTATAATTATTAACTATTGTATTTATTATTATATTTATTGTAAATGGGATTGAGGTGAGTATTAGTGTTGAATTGAATTGAATTATGAATATATGTGATTATTTGAATTGAAATGTGTATTGACTGGAAATTGAGAAATTGAAATCGAAACCCTATTAACTATATCGGGCTGAGTCGGATATAGTTGGCATGCCATAGCATTGGACATGTTCAGGGATACTTCGACTTTGAGTCGATAAGACATTGGGTGTCATATTGTTAATTCGGATAAATTCGATGAGGAACTGGGTACCAATTTACTTCGGCATGGCCGATGAGACACTGGGTGTCAATTTATTACTTCTAATTATCTGATGAGGCACTAGGTGCCATACTGGTGTGTTTTGGTTGGATCGTGTATCCCCTAAAGTCCAAGTTTTGTTAATAGGCGTAATTAAATGAAATGGAATTATGATTGATATTGGATGATATTATATGTGATTTGAAATGAGAAAGTGAATTGAAATATGGATATGAAATGTATGAATTATGAGTGCAAGTAATGGTTATTGATAAAATGAGATGATATGTGTATTCCATTGAGAAATGCTGTTGAATAGTAATTATGAGATTGAATTAGTAAGAGATAGGTATTGAAAATGTTATAAATGATTGTTTATGAAATTGATTATTAGTTGAATGATTTTCGTTATGTGATTCAAATATATAATATCATAAAGTCTTGTTTATTAAGTATTCAGATTATAGAAATACCACTGAGTTTTTACTCAACATACAATTTATTTCCATGCGTAGGTTAGGTTAAAGTTTGAACGTTGAATCAGCATCCAAGGCCGATCCCGAACTCATTATGGTGAAATACTTTTCTTTTTGGTATATGGCATGTACTTAGGTTATTTTTGTAAGCCATATTGGAAAATGATTGTAAATGATGTTATAATATGAAATTCCTTGAATACATATGAATTTATGTGTTATGTTTTAATATTAACAAATGGTATGTTTAGATTTGAATTAATGTGAAAATGGAATTGGTTTAAATAGTATACTATTAGATTGATTTGGATAATATATGTGAAGTATTTATAAATGAACATAGGTTAGCTTAATTAGGTTGATTATTTAGCATGATTTGGATGTATTTGATTGTGTCTTAGTTCGGTTGAAAAATTGGTTGTTGAATTGCTTGTGGTTTAAGTTTGCAGTGTAGGTAAAACTTAATGAAAAAGGCTCATTTTGAGTCCACATGGCCGAGTACACGGGCATGTGACCAGAACGTGTGGGACACATGGCTTACACTTGGGCGTGTGGTTAGGCCGTGTGTCCCCTGCATCTTTTAAATTTAAAATAGAATGCTCAGATATTACCACACGGGCAGAGACACGGACGTGTGTCTCAGCCATGTGAAGCACATGACCTAGCACACGGGCTTGTGGTTTGGCCATGTGAGGTAAGTCAGGGAGTTACAGGAGTTAGGACACGGCCTTAAGCACGGGCATGTCATAGGGTCACAAGGGCGTGTGAGCCCTGCACTTAAGGAAAATTATGAAATTTCGTGAAAAATTCTCTGAGTTTCCGATTGAGTCCCGATTTGTTTCTAACACATGAATTAGGCCTCGAGGGCTCAATAAAGGGACATTATGATTAATTTATGATGTGTATGTTATAATATTATATGATTGTTCATATTTATTTTGAAATGTTCGGTAATGCTTCGTAACCCTGTTCCGGCGACAAATTAGGGTTAAGGGGTGGTACTGGTATTAGGGACGATATGAATGATTGTGAATGATTTATATTTGAATGAAAAAATGTATGAGAAATGTATGTTTATTTGTGTAATAAGTCCGATAATGCTCTGTAACCCTATTTTAACGTTGAATACGGGTGAGGGTTGTTACATTTATTGGTATCATAGCTACGGTTTAGTCGATTTTAGGACTAACGTAGCGTATGTGAGAGTCTAGCTATACATGCCATATATAACCTATGATAGTGTGATATCTCCTCACAGTTTAAATTGTGTTTTTATATAGTAATGGATCCCATCGAGTAGTGGCTGATGATGTTGAGAGTAATACGTCAGCCTCTATTCACGGAGTAGCGCAATCTAAGTCGAGACCCATATCGGGTAGTCAGGGAGGAAAGGCCAAGGAAGCCTTTTTCTAAATGATGAATGAGCGGTTTACTGAGTTTGTCCGAACTAATCCAGCTGCTCAACAACCTCCACCCCTACCTATTCCCCAATTGGTCCCTGTAGCTCCTTAAGTTTTGGAAACTTTACGCTTGAGTAAGTAGCTTGTTGATAAAATTTGAAAGTATGGGGTTGAAGAGTTTAGAGCTACCGTTGATGATGATCCTTTTGGCTTAAGAATAAGATCAGAGTATTTGATGAACTATCTTGCACGCCAGCTGAATGTGTAAAATGAGTCATATCACTTCTGAGAGACACTACATATCAGTGGTGGAACACTTTGATACCTGTGGTGCAAAGAGCACGGGTCACATGGAAATTCTTTCAAACCGAGTTCAGAAAGTAATATATAAGCCAGAGGTTTATCGACCAAAAGTGCAAGGAATTTTTGGAACTGGAACAAGGTCGAATGTTTGTGACTGAGTACGATAGAGAGTTTGTAAGACTTAGTAAATATGCTCGAGAATGTGTTTCCACAAGGGCAATTATGTGTAAACGATTCAAAGACGGGTTGAATGAAGACATTAGACTTCTAGTCGGGATTCTAGAGTTGAAAAAATTTGTTGTGTTAGTCGGAAAATCATATGTCTGTACTTGTTGAGTCTACTGAATTTGTGATTAAAGTATCGAACCCCTTAGGCAAGTATGTCCTACTTGATAAAGTTTGCAAGAATTTTCCTTTGATGCCTCGGGGTTACTATTTTTCTGTAAATTTGATACTTTTACCGTTTGATGAATTCGATATGATTCTGGGTATGAATTGGTTGACTTTGCATGATACTATTGTGAATTGTAGATGAAAGAAAATTGAATTGAAATGTCATAATAATGAAATTCTTCAAATTGAATCTGATGAGTCGAGTGAGTTGCCTGTTGTGATAACTTCAATGTTTGCTCAGAAATATGTGAGAAAAGGTAGTGATTTTTATCTTGCATACGTACTCAATACAAAAGTGTCTGAATTGAAGATTGAATTAATACCAGTGGTTTGTGAGTATCTAGATGTGTTTCCATAAGAATTGCATGGGTTTCCACCAATTAAAGAAGTTGAGTCTGCTATTAAATTAGTATCAGGAACATCACCGACATTGATAGCACCGTACAGAATGACTCCAACAGAATTGAAAGAGTTGACATCTCAGTTGCAAGAGTTAACAGATAGAGGTTTTGCATGACCTAGTTTTTTACCCTGTGGTGCACCGGTGTTATTTACAAAGAAGAACGATGGATTGATGAGATTGTCTATCAACTATCATCAATTTAATAAGGTTACAGTTGTGAATAAGTATTCGTTGCTGATAATTGAATTTTTGTTCGATCAATTGAAAAGAGCAACAATATTTTCAAAGATTGATTTGAGATCTAGCTATTATCAGTTGCGGGTTAAAGATTTGGATGTGCCAAAGACTGCATTCAGGACCAGGTACGGGCATTATGAATTTCTTGTTATGCCATTCGGATTAACTAACGCTCTTGCAGTTTTTATGGATTTGATGAATCAAATCTTTAGACCATATTTAGACAGATTTGTTATTGTACTCATTGATGACATTCTGATCTATTCCCGAGATGAGTCTGAGCATGCTAAACTTTTGTGGATTGTGTTACAAACTTTGAGAGACAAACAATTGTTTTCTAAATTCAATAAATGCGAGTTATGGCTTTGAGAAGTTTGATTTTTGGGGCATATTGTTTTAGCGGAAGGTATAAGAGTTGATCCGATAAGATTTCAGTAGTTGTGGACTAGAAACCACCAAGAAATGTGTCTGAAGTTTGAAGCTTTCTAGAATTAGTTGGCTACTATTAGCGTTTGGTAAAATAATTTTCGATTATTGCTACATCGATGACTCGATTACTACAGATTGATGGTTCAAGAAATGTCAACAGAGTTTTGAACAGTTGAAAGCACTATCAACTGAAGTACCAGTTTTAGTTCAGCCTGAGTCGGGTAAAGATTTTATAATTTCAGTGACGTGTCATTAAATGGCTTGGGATGTGTTTTGATGCAAGAGGGCAAAGCAATAGCTTATGCTTCCATATAATTGAAACCGCATGAAAAGAATTATCCGACGTACGAATTAGAGTTGGTTGCTATTTTGAAAATTTGGGGACATCATTTATTTGGTGAGATTACTGATCACAAGAGTTTGAAGTATATAATGACTCAGAAATATTTGAATTTGCAACAACGAAGATGACTCGAATTGCTAAAAGATTATGAAGTAGTAATTAATTATCATCTAGGGAAAGTGAATGTAGTCACGGATGCTCTAAGTAGAAAATCTTTGTTTGCTTTGCAGGCGATGAACACGGAGTTAACCTTGTCTGATGATGGTTCAAATTCATCTGGCCATATGAGATTATTGAGAGAATAGGACCAGTGGCATATCGACTAGCTTTACCATCAGAGTTAGAAAAGATTCACAATGTGTTTCATGTGTCGATGTTTCACCGATATAGATAAGATCTGTCACACTTAATTTCTCCGACAGAGATTGAAATTCAACCTGATATGACGTATAATGAAGAACCAATCAGAATTCTGGCTCGAGAGATTAAAGAGTTGAGAAATAAAAGCATAGCTTTAGTTAAGGTTCTATGGAAATATCATGATATTGAAGAAGCTATGTGGAAACCCGAGGAAGGTATGAGAAAATAGTACCCTAACCTATTTTTTGGTAAGATTTTCGAGGACGAAAATAACTAAAGGGGGAGAGCTATAACAGCCCATTTTTAGTCAAATTAGAACAGTGGTTTCAGGACCACAAATTTGAGGTCAAAATAATTATTTTATTATTATTTTAATATCTGCAGCATGATATTGTGATTGTGTGAAAATATCGTTAAGAAATGTTATCGTTTGAATGCTTAATTTGATAAAAAAGGACTAAATTGCGTAAAGTGTAAAAGTTATGTTCTATTAGCTAAAGGTGTCTAATAGCTATAGAACTTTAAAGTAAAGGTCCATAAGTGGGAAGTAGCCCATTTATAAAGTTAGTGGACAAAGATGGACATCTTTTAATGGCTTTAAAGGTTATATATTAAAGGTTAATATAGTAATTAGTATAACAAACTTAAAACAAATAAAAGAAAAATAAACACTCATCTTCTTCAAGCTTTATTCCACTTAAATTAAAGAATAAAAGACACCATTTTAGGGCTTGAACCATTCGGCTCCTTCTCTAGCTTGCATGTAAGTGATTTTTGTCCCGTTTTTAATGATTTTTATGTTTTTGAGATCGTTGTAACTTAATCTAGCTAGCCCAGGGACTAATTTGAAATTTTTTTTAAAATTTTAGGGTTTTTTCATTGATGAATATAGGTGTATTTTGATGTTTGATGATAGAAAATGTATGCTTGTTGTTAGATAAACAACATTTGTAAAGTGATTTTTGGTAAAATTGCCAATTAGGGATTAATTTGTGAAATGTGTAAATTTTGTGGTTAAAATTGCATGAATTTTTATTTTTATGAGATAAAGACTAAATTGTAAAAATATTGAAATATTAGGGGCAAAAGTGTAAAGTTGCCATAATATGATTTTTGGGAATGATAATGAAATAAGCTAAATTTGATTACATATAGATCAAGAAAAGCGAAGTTCGGATCTAGATCGGGGGAAAAACAAAGTTTTGGACTAATCAATCTATTTCGTCGTTTTTGTAATTGAAGTAAGCTTGTATGTTAATAAACATTATTCTAATTGTGTTTTAAATGCTTTATATTTGAATTTTTGATGAATATGATTGTACAGAAATGTTTGACAAAGATTCAGCAATGAGAAATCTTAGTTGAACCTTAGGAATAAATTAGGATACGAATGACATGTCATTAGGGGTTATGTGATTTGGGTGCTGGTCCATACGTCCTACCAGTGGCTGAATTATCCAGCATGTGTTGCAGATTCTCATAAGCTTGTGTGAGCAGCACCGTGTAGCTACGTCATGACTATCAGCTTGTGTGAGCAGAACCGTTGATAGCTCGAGAGTGAGCATTATATGTGATATGAGATTGAGATAGCTTCGACTATGTATTGGCACTTAGGGTGCGAGATTCTCGAGTATCCAATAGTATTCCAAATGGTCCAATGGGTATATCAAGGATATGGAAGAGTATGAGATTGATACAAGTTGTACAGGTATGTACGTGAACTATACAATCATCAAATCGAAGAAATTGATGGAAATTGTGATTAATCTTTGGATTTAATATATGTGTTAAGTTTTGGATCAAAATTTGAATTACAATTATATGATGTTTATGTTATTGAATTGTTGGTTGGTAAGTTTTACTTGCTTAGCATTCAAGCTTAGTAAGTTTTATAGCTTACTCTGTTTACTTTCCGTGTTTTATAGTATTATCGAAGCTTGCTCGGATTGGGAGTCATCAGAGTTCTCATCACACTATAAAAGATCTCATCCAACAGTTTGATTTAGACCCTAATCGGAACGGTGGTTTCGGGACCACGAATCCGAGTCAGAAAAATATTTTAAAATTATTTTCTGTGTTTATTTTGTGTGAATTTTATCTGTGAAATTTTCGTAATTTAATTTTGTCGTTTAGGTATCCGATTTATTAAAAGGACATAATTGAGAAAATTAAAAACTGGTAGTTTAATGTATAAAGGGTCGAATTGTTATTGGCTTTATAAAAGGAAGCCCTTAAGTGGTAAATAACCCATTGACTTATTAAATGGACGATAGTGGACATATATTATATGGTTTTGTTATAACTTTAGTATGGATAAATAAGTTAATTAAATCATAACTTAATAAAATATATTATAACATAAAACATAAATAATAATAATAATAAAAGAGAAAGCCATGTCCATTTTATTTTTATCATTGCCGAAACTAAAACAAGAAACAAAAAGAAAATAAAACCTAGGTCCGGTTGCTTTTCAAGCTCAATCAAGGTAAGAGTTTAACTCGGTTTTTGATGATTTTTACGTTTTTTGAGATCGTTGCTTCGATTACTACAAAACCCATGCTTGAATTTTTTTTATTTTGATGAATATTTTTCGTTGTGCCATTGTTGAGAGCTTGTGATTTTTGTTGTTTGATGATGAAATTTGGAATATATGTTTTAGATTAACATGCTTTGTATTAGAGTTTTTGATGATTTTGAGTATTTAGGGTTAAATTGCAAAAATAACAATTTGAGGGACTAAAATGTGAAATAAATGAAATATATGGACTTGTATAAGCATGGGTAAAATTCGGCCCAACATGAGTATAGGGAAATTTTGCATATTTTGTGTTTATTGTAAAAATTGTAAATGTCAGGGGTAAAATGGTAATTTGCCCATTTATGTGTTTTTGGATTCAATTGAAACAAAATATATTTGAATGAGCTTAATTTGAATATGTTTAGATCAAGAACCAAAGGAATCAGATTTGGACCGGGGAAAAACGAAAGTTATCGACCAGCAATCCCGTCCCGTTTAACGACGTCCAAGGTAAGTTTATAAGCAAATAAATGTGTTTAATTGTAGTTAAATATTAAATATACATGCTGTTATGAAATGTTAGAACTTATATTTGATAATAGTCGAATATGAAAAGGCTTGGTTTCTACGTTTTTGAATTCGTTACGATCAAGTTGCAACGTCCGAAAGCCCCGTATGAACCTTAGGAATAGCTAGGATACATATGTCATGACATAGGATTTCGGTATATGTGAATGAGTAAGCCCATGGCATCGAATTGTGATTCTGATATGTGTTTACGAGTAAGACCCTGTTTGGGACAGTGGCATCATTTTGAGGCTACATGTAAGACCACGTCTGGGACGTTGGTGTTGTATGATTTATGTAATTATCCGAGTGTCCTATCCAATTCCTAATGGTTCATCTGGCAAAGGTAAATTGCAATCGAATGTGTAAATGAGTTAGAAGCCGGGTACGATTTAGCTTGTTAGCTATTGATATTAAGGTATGTGTGAGACTTGAAATTTGACAAGTTTTAGGTGTTGCAAAAGACAAATTTATGTGAAATGAACAAGTGTATTTGATTCGAACGAATGTTATGAATATTATAAAATAAATTTTGGATATAAATATATATATAATCATACATATATTCGTTCATACTAGTAGTAAAGGCACATGATAATAATAGTTGGATTCTTGTGGTTATGCGAATAAATATCTATATATGTGTTGGATGTATAGTGATAATCTAATCTAGAAAGTTGATTTTACATTTGGTTATTATGATGTCATAGCATTCGACTATGTTAGTCTTATGCAAGAAAATGCTATTATCCATTTTATTTGTAAGTTCAAAGCTAAAGTTGGCATTATTAATACAATACGACTTAAATTGAAATGAATTGATTATAATTGAAATGAATTGATTATATTTTGGAATTGTTTATTTGCTTTAAACTTACTAAGCTATGTTAGCTTATTTTGTGTATATGATTCTTTGTTTTATAGATTTTGGATTCAAGTTACAAGCTTGGGGATCGTCAGCAAAGTCTATCACACTATCAATAGCCTCGGTATTTAAATCGTTAAACCCGTATTATGGCATGTGCAGGCTGGTTTTTATTTCGAAAAGGTTGAAAGTTGGTTATGTATATAAGCCATGCAAAAATGGCTAAATTATTATATTAGTGATCGGTTATGATAGGTAAAACTTATATTAATCTTGGTTACTAAGTGGTGTGCCTTGAATGCATAATGTATGTGATGAGCACTAAATGTTTTGATAATGGCTTGCATATTCTAATTTTTAGGTAGCAAGGTTTGGCCTTGAATGAGTATAGATAAAACATATGTGTGGTATGTTCATTGTCATGTGATGGAAAATATAAGATGTGACATTGTTTTAATGTTAGGTTGTATTCTAATTTGATTAGCTTAATTAATAACGATAAATACTGCATGTGGTTCACGATTTAAGCTGTCAACCATTTGATATATTTTGGATACTTTAATATCAAGTGTGGCCTTGGCTTTTTGGGTAAATGCGTACCTTGGATGAGCATAAGATGATTATGTTGCATAAATACATGTATGCTAGGTTTTAAATTGAATCTATATACAGGACGTAATTATAATATATAATAGACTTGTCTTGATTATATGTACATTCAGTCATGTAGCCTATTATGAATGACATTGGATTAATATAAATTATAAAATATTAGGTAAAGAGAAAAGCATATGCAAGTCACAATTGTAATGCTCATTTATATAATAAGTTCGTACATGCATACATGCATTTGGCCTAACATGTTAATTAAGTTTTCATGAGCTTGGTACAGGAGATGTATTACTAATTATGTATGTCTAATACTTATATGCTAATGGTTATATGAACTTGTTAAATAAGTGTAAATAATGAATGCGTATAACATATATATGATAGCCAGTCAGACCAAGGGATGAAGTAAGTTAACTTAATATCAAATGCTTGCTATTAATAGTATTAATATGTAAAGTATATGTCGTTCATAAAAATTTCCATGTTAATGCCGTATTTATAGAATTGTTGATGCATTATAATTTAATATAGTTACCTGTGAACGTTATGCCTAATTTTTATCAATAATATAAAATGTTCAAATTAAAAGTTGCGTTAGCTTACGTTTTAAATCTTAATGAATTTTTCGAAACATATTCTTATGATTCTTTAAATGTTTATTCAATTTTTAAGAATTGTGTTTTATTCTGTAATGCCCTTATGACCCAATTCCAGCAATGGATACGAGTTAGGGGTGTTACATTTTATTGTTATTAGAGCTACAGTTTAGTCGGTTCTAGGACTAACGTAGCGCGTGTAAGTCTAGCTATACATGCCATAATTATATGCCGTGATAGTGTGATGACTTCTGACATTTGAAATGTGTTTTCATATAGTAAATGGATCCTGACAGAGCTGTAGCTGATGATGTCGAGAGTGTAGCGCCTGCTCCCGCTCAAGGGATAGCGCAGGCTGATTCTCGACCGACTTCGAGTAATCCAGAAAGTAAGGCTAGACAAGCCTTCTATCAAATGGTGAATGACTGGTTCATTCAATATATCCGAACTAACCCAACTGCACAACAACCTCCACCCCTGATTAATCTATCTTCCGTGCCTGCTGTACCTCAAGTAAGTGAGCCATTGCGATTGAGTAAACCACCTGTTGATAAAATCAGAAAACATGGAGCTGAAGAGTTTAAAGCCACTGATGATGATGACGCTGAGTGGGCTGAGTTCTGGCTTGATAATACCATCCATGTGTTTGATGAGTTGTCCTATACTCCAGATGAATGTTTAAAATGTGCTATATCTTTACTCCGAGACATAGCATATCACTGGTGGAATACCCTAGTATCAGTAGTTCCGAGAGAGCAGGTGACATGGGAATTCTTTCAGATTGAGTTTCTTAAGAAATATATCAGTTAGAGATTTATCGACCAGAAGCGTAAAGAATTTATGGAGCTAAAACAGGGTAGGATAACAGTAACGGAGTATGAGCAGAAATTCGTGAGACTCAGCCGGTATGCCCGAGAGTGTGTTTCTACTGAAGCCATAATGTGTAAAAGATTTGAAGATGGGCTGAATGAAGATATGAAACTGTTGGTTGGCATACTTGAGATAAAAGAATTTGTGGTACTTGTTGAGCGAGCCTGCAAAGCTGAAGAGCTCGGGAAAGAGAAAAGAAAAGCTGACTTTGAAGCTAGAGATGCACGCAAAAGAACATCCGGTAAGTCATTCCAATCTGCATCAAAGAAGTTTCGAAATGATTTTAGCCGTTCTAAAGCCACTTCAGGTTACTCCAGATAGGATCAGAATAGACCACCAGTGAGCTCGAGAGTTACCTCAGTAGCGAGTGTGGGTAATGTGTAACACCCCTTACCCGTACCCGAGGCTGGGATAAGGTACGAGGCGTTACCGGACAAACATACAAACATTGAACTAAAATACGGGCCATAAAATTTCATTCATATTTCAAAACTTTCATTCACTTACACATAGTCCCTTATTTGAGTCTACGAAGCCTAAAACATACTTTAGAAAGGGTTCGAGACTAAATCAAGAACTTACAAAAATCTTGGAAATTTCATGCTTTAAGGCTCCAAACGCCCGTGTCCCAAAGTCGTGTTCCATACACGGCTGAGACACATGGTTCTGTTTCTGCTTGTGTGAAATATACCTAGGCTATTTTCCAAGCTTTGGTCAACCGTAATCTCTTACACACTTATACAAATTCAAAAGCATATAACATGGTATTCATTTAATGATTAAATATTCTCAATTAAACCACAAACATAGCATTTGTATGTCATCATACATGTGTTTCTCATACTCATTTTACCTTGTTGATTATAGTACCACTTATACATTTATACCATGATTATCATCTTACCAAATATCTTCAGCTTAATCATCAAGCATTCATATTTAAAACTAGATCATATCTTTATAAAATACCACAATTCAGATGCACAAAATAACATGTTTTCCTGAAACATTTCAATTCAACTCCATACCCAACAAGCATTACATTGAGACTAGTCATATATATATACATGTCATGATACATATCATTCTCTTTTTGTTTTCTTATAAACACATATCATTTATTTCATTAAATCAATATTTCATATACCATAGTTTTCATGTATTCCACATATATTTATTTTCCTCCTCCTCCTCTCCATTCCACACCCTTAATGTATATAGCATTCTTGTAAGTACGATTTCACAATTTACTAATAAATGCTCACATCAAACTGTCCACACGAGTCATAGTCACTCACTTATTTATAATTCGAGCTACAAAGCTCCAAATTAAGATCCGTAAATTTCTCCTGAAACTAGACTCACATTCTTTCCACCACAAAATTTTCATAATTTTTGGTTTAGCCAATTAGTATAGTTTATTCATTAAAATTTCCCCTGTTTCAATTTCTGACAGTTCTGACCTCTCTTCACTAAAAATTAATTATCTCACAGTAAAGAACTCAGATAATGTTCTTGTTGATTTATCTTGAAAATAGACTCATTAGGGATTTTAAAAATATAAGTTTAATTCTATAATTATTTTTATCCAAATTGTTTTGATTTTCCAAAGTCAGAATAGGGGATTACGTAATCATTCTGAACCAGTCTCACAAAAACATAAATATCTCAAAATATAGAACTCCTTTTCATTCTCTGTTTCTTTTATATGAAAATAGATGCATTAGGCTTTAATTTGATATCTCATTCAGTCTCTGATTCAATTTCTAATATTTTTGGTGATTTTTCAAAATCAGATCACTGCTACTGTCCAAAACAATTTTATTGCTAATTCACTCTTTCACACTTTCTTTGTATTAACCTCATTTTAACATACATATCACAAATTATTTTCACCACATTTCATACATCACAAGTATAGGCCTATGATCACAAGGTCACCATGAAATCATCCTCATGTATAACTTACTTGTTTATAACCTTACCACATCCTGGTCACTTAATGAACACATCATTCACATAGCCAAGTTCTTACACTTATTCATCACAAAACTCACAAAGAAATACATAGAGAGTCTCCAGTTGAACACTTTAGATCAATCCTTGATACTTGGTAGTTTCAGCACATAGCTCCACCCATCATATAGTTCGGCTCTCTTGTACACATGGTGAACACTTAGTACCACTCATGTGACCTAGCCAATTTATCTCGTAGCTCTCTTGTCTACATGGTGTCCTTCACCTGGAACCACGCATGCGACCTAGCTACATATATCCCGTAGCTCTCTTGTCTACATGGTGTCATTCACCTGGAACCACGCATGCGACCTAGCTACATATATCCCGTAGCTCTCTTGTCTACATGGTGTACACATAGTATCACCCATGCGACCTAGCTACATCATAATGTCTTGTAGCTCTCTTGTACATATGATGTGCACTCAGCACCATACATGTGACCTAGGTACATACTATCTGTATCATCCAATCTTTCTGAAGGTTCAACCGGGATTTCTCTCTCTTTTCCAAAAATTTCACTAATCAAGTAATTATCCACAAGCATATTTCCAATATTATTATAAAATATCATAATACAAGTAATGTTGATGTATTACTTACATATAAACTTACATCTCATTTAATATCAAGGCAATAACATAAATTACACATTGCCTTATTAAAAATCATATGAACTTACAATTTCCCATAATATCCATAATCATAGAAATCACATTTATGTATGATAATTCAATGCACTTCATGTACCATAGACATATTTTTAAATCAATTCACAAACTTGGCACCATAATCATTTAATTTAACATAATTCAATTAATTCACTAAATTTAACTTTCAAATATAAATTACAGCATTATTGCTGTATTATTATCATACCAACTTACATACTTTCAACAAATCGGAAATTATAATAAGTATATCAATTTTACATTCAAACATGCATAAATTAATACTTATTATACATATGAACTTACCTCGATACTAAAACGACCATTTTACTAACTTTCCCAATTTTCAATTTTTCTCTCATTCTAGGTTCAAATATCATTTTTCGGGATCTAAAACATCATATTTTACTTATTTAATTTATGTACTATTCAAAAAAGTCCTTAACTCAAACTTTGGAAAAATTACAATTTTGCCCCTAAACTTTTGCATATTTACACTTTTGCCCCTAGGCTCAGGAATTAAACTTCATCCCTTATTCTTATGTTTTATGACATGCTGATCACTTTTCCCTTCTATGGCAACATCAAATTCTCACTCTAACATATACTTATGACTATTAGGTATTTTTACCGATTAAGCCCTTTTACTTGTTTTTACTCAAAACCGAGTAGCACAAGTTATCTAACATAATTTAAAACCTCATATTCTATCATAAAATATCAAAATAAACACATTTCACCTATGGGTATTGTAACACCCCGTACCCGAGACCGTTGCCGGAGTCGGACACGAGGGGTTCACAGACTAAATTCGCTTACTATCGCAGTCCATTTTAAATTTTTCTAGACAGCTGGCTAACTGTGTCGCTGTCACCTTAAAATCATATCTTGAGTTTCACAACTCAAAAATCAGTTTCGTGATTTTTCCCTGAAACTAGACTCCTATTTCCATCTACATATTGTTTTCTAGAATTTTTGGTCAGGCCAATTAGTACAGTTTATTAGTTAAAGTCTCCCCTGTTACACGGTACGACTACACTGACCTTCATGCATTACAATTCGGATATCTCCCTGTACAGGGCTTCAATACTGATGCCGTTTGTTTCTATAGAAACTAGACTCAGAGAGGAATCTATAAATATATGGCATGACTCTTAATTATCTCTGGTTAATTTATAATGAATTTCCAAAGTCGGAACAGGGAATCCAGAAACCGTTCTGGCCCTGTCTCACGAAAACCTAATTATCTCTTAACATACCACTCATATGACCGTTTCGTTTCTTCCATATGAAAGTGGATTCATCAAGGTTCATTTAAATAATTTATTCACTATTTAATTCTATTCCTACTATTTTTAGTGATTTTCCAAATCTACATCACTGCTGCTGTCAGCATCTGCCTTTAAGGTAGACTTTACCTATTTCATAGTTTCCATGATTCAACTAGCCCTTTTAGCATAAATAGCACAAATTATGATAGTGATTAACCATTCCCATGGCCAATCCTTGTTAAGCATATCCACACCTCTCAATAACCATATCCATACCAAATGATTATAACATTATGCTCAAACATATATAAGCCATTTTCGCATGGCTATCCAAAATTATACAAATCCAAAGGGTCCATGACCCACTACAAAAAGGGTAGTCCTATACATGCCATTTTCAGAGTTCAACCAAAAGTGTACCAAAAGGGCTTTGATAGTGTGGGCGACTTCGACTTCAATAATCCCGAGTCCGATAGCTGACGAACCAAAATCTATAAAACAGAGATTCAAAGAACGGAGTAAGCATTTAATGCTTAGTAAGTTTTAAGCAAGACAAAGTGTTCTCAATCACTATTATTGGTCATTCATTTCAACTGTTCGATGAAGTTAATCTAGAGCTTCATCTCGATCTATAATATCATTAAACGCAACACTTGGCTGCCACATATATACTTTCGAATAATAATGACCTAGATGGTCAAATATTTCCAAAGCACATTCTCACATTTGGAGTTATAATATTAATCACATTTACCTACCTCTTTGATACTGATAATTCACCTCGAAATCACTCCACCGATGAGTAAGTAATACGTACCTGAACATCTTGAATACATAATACTTATTTGATGGTAACTTAATGCAGATACTCAATATCAAAGTCTTACTTGAATCCTAGCATTTAGCCGTCGGGTCTTTAAAGCTCGGATATAGTACGAGCACGAAGCCTACGGACATTAATCAGGATAATACTCTCGCATAAAGCCTGCGGGGTTTTAACCCGGATATAGTACTGACACAATTGCCCTTCGGGACTTATCATATTTATACACTTTCACATCCATCACGTTGGCCACTCGGCCCTGTCACATATATACACTTTCACATTCATCACATCGGCTATTAGGCCTCATCACATATATACACTTTCACATTCATCACATCGGCTATTAGGCCTTATCACATATATACACTTTCACATTCATCACATCGGCCATTAGGCCTTATTACATATATATACACTTTCACATTCATCACATCGGCCATTAGGCCTTATCACATATATATACACTTTCACATTCATCACATCGGCCATTCGGCCTTATCACATATATACACTTTCACATTCATCACATTGGCCATTCGGCCTTATCACATATATACACTTTCACATTCATCACATCGGCTATTAGGCCTTATCACATATATACACTTTCACATTCATCACATCGGCCATTAGGCCTTATCACATATATATACATTCACATCACAATTATCCAAATATACTTCACATATCACATATACTATCATGTATACACTTTGTCTTGACCAAATCTACATTAATCATTTCCCAATGAATAATTCAATTTCACGCCATACTATCATTTCATATTCGAATACTCATAAACTTACAATTTCACAAATTTTAATATCAAAGATCCATCTAACACTCATGTATCGTTTTACAATATCACGATTTAGAATTCACGTATGGGTTTAATCAATAGCTTATGAGTAACTAAAACAAGTTTTATCCATGTTTACAACAAAATCACATATTCACTACGAGCTGTTTTCCTGAGCAGTAGTCACTAAATTATTTATAACTGGAGCTACAAAACTCCAAATCACCTGCCGTTAATTTTCCCTGAATTTAGACTCGTATATCTTCCATCCATAAAATTTTCAGAATTTTAGGTTTGGCCAATCAATACCAGATTTTTCTTAAAGTTTCCCCTGTTTCACTGTTTGACTAATCTGACCACTCTTCACTACGAATCAAATTTCTCATTTTACAGAATTCAAAATGTGTTGTATTTGATTTCATTTGAAACTAGACTCATTAAGAAGTCTAAGCATATAAATTTTATCTTATAACCATTTTTTTACAATTTATAATGATTTTCTAAAAACAGAACAGGGGATTTCGGAGTCATTCTGACACTGCCCCACACAAATTTAAATATCTCTTTATAGGAAATTTCTTTGCTTCCACGGTCTCTTTTATAAGAAACTAGACTAAATAAGCTTTGATTACATATTTTATTCAGCCTATAATTCCACACCAATAATTTATAGTGATTTTCTAAAATCACGTTACTGCTGCTGTCCAAAGCAAATTATTACAATTTGCTCTTAAACTTCCAAGTCCAAACACACTTATGAACTTACCATTTGAGTTTAAGACATATCATGACCACATCATATCTTATTAAATCAACTCATTATGTGCTATTATGACTGAATTTACTCAACGTTTAATCACTTAAAACTTACCTCGGATGGGGTCGAACGATTTCGGCGGCTATTCGATCACTTTTTTCCTTCCCTTTATCGGATTTAGTTCCCCTTTGCTCTTGAGCTTAATTTAACAAATAAATTGATTTAATCATTTGAACATCAAAAAGAGAAAATCAAGGCACTTAACCCATATATATACACATTAGACATTAAAGTCACATACATATGAAATCATGAATCAACTCAACATATTAACCCACACTCTCTTTTAGCCGATTGTCTAAGCCAAGATTAAGCCACCAATATGCTTACTTATGGCCGAACATACACATCAACTTATGTACTCATTCATGTGGCCGAACATACATGTCTATGTTGAGGCCGATTGCAACACTTAATACATTCTACAAGTATGGTCACTTGTATTGACTAAACACCATTTTGTTTCAAGTTCAAAACTTGGCCAATACACATATATACACTAGTAAAGCATCCTCTCCCTTTCCATCAATTCAACACATGCATTACTCATTAATATACAAAATTATATTCGGCCTTAGCACACAACTTGCTAGCCGATTCTTCTCCATCTAGCAACTAATGCACATATGTGCTCATTTGTTAGACTCTACTTCATCTAACAACAACCATATTTTCCCTTCTACTTCCTACCATGGCCGGATGCTCAAGATACCTCAATATCGAAACTTTTAGCTTGGATTGCTTAAAGAACTTGGTGATGAGTTCAAATTTACCTAACACCTCAAGCCTCATAACACATCTATATAGCTAACATGCTAATAGTCTCAAGGCTTCAACTAAAACTTTTGAAGCCTCTTAGTCGAATACTAACTCTCTAATAATCCCAAATCCATCCATGAGATAGTTAGAATTTAGACTAATCATCCAAGGGATGTATGAACTTTCAAAGCAACACTAAACATACCTTAATCTAGTGAGCCTTCATAGCCGATTTTTCTCCAAGCTCATTCCCTTCCTTTCTTTCTTCTATTCGGCCAAAGATGTTCAAGGATGAACACTTTTTTTTCTTTGTTTCCTTTCTTCCATTCACGGCAAAGGGGGGGGGCATGGATGAGACCATTTTTTTTTTGTCATCATTTACCTTCCCATTATTATTTTATCCTTTCTCCCATAAACCATTAGCACAACATGTTTTATGACATGTTTTGCCCATCACCCTTTGTCATGGCTGGCCACTAGTAATTAAATGGGGGAAATTGACATGCAAGTCCACCCTTTTGATTACATGCACTAATAGATCCTTATGGATTAACCTATCACATTTCAAAAGTGTCACACATAAGTCCTATTACTAAATTCACATGCAATCGACTAAATCGAAGCTCAAAACTTTCACACATTCATATTCACATATTTAGACAATAAATATCATATTCAAATAATTTGGTGACTCGGTTTAGCGATCCCGAAACCGCTTTCCGACTAGGGTCATTTTAGGGCTGTCACAACTCTCCCCCACTTAAGAAATTTTCGTCCCCGAAAATTTCTACCGATGCATAGTTTAGGATAACGTCCTCTTATTGAATTATATCCACAAAGACATTAGCTCATCGATAGCAATTGTAATTCATTATTGATTTCGCATCGATCTATAAAATCATTTTCTTATCTTAAAACAAATACATAAACATTTCTACAAGTATGTGCATATATCTCATTTTCTTGATTTCATAAGCAATAATCACTTAATTTAATTCACAATTGCATTTCAAACACATATTAAGTACATATTAACATGTATAATTCACATCATCAACCCACATATTTGTAACCCACATTTTCATTCATGTATAAGCTGTAACCTGACCGAAAGTACACATATACTCAAACATCCCAATAAATATCCTTTATAACTCCATCATATCTCACTATTCAACTTAACCTATTTCCAACAGGAAATCAACTTCCACATACCTGAACATTGAATTCATTTAGCACATTTAATCACTGTTAACGATACCCGTTGAATCATTCGAAATCATTACGGATACTCATTAAGCACATATAGCTCTTACAATGCCATATCCTAGATATGGTCTTACATATGCTCACATATCGAGCCGATGCCATGTCCCAGACATGGTCTTACACACTATCTCAAATCAATGCCTTCATCCCAGATGAGGTCTTACATGAATTCCACTTCACACACTTAGTGCCCACTGACCGATCTCGCACTCATAGTGCTCGATTAAAGGAATTCGCACACACACAGTGCCTCTAATCATTCACACACATAGTGCTCTTATTCATTCGTTATTACACATTGAAATGACTTAACCAAGTCTATAAACATCATGTATGAACACTTTTAAACATATCATCTCATTTAAATTTGAATTCGTATAGTAATGAATACTTAAACTTTGCTCAAATTACCGGCACGAAGCCTACTAGGCACGAAGGCCCGAATACACGTCACTAGCATGATTGCTCTTCGGGACCTAGCCCGGATATAACACCAGCACGAATGCTCTTCGGGGTTTAGCACGGATATATCACTAGCACGAATGCTCTTCGGAACTTAGTCCGGATACATCACTAGCACGAATGCTCTTCGAGACTTAGCCCGGATACATCACTAGCACGAATGCTCTTCGGGGTTTAGCACGGATATATCACTAGCACGAATGCTCTTCGGAACTTAGTCCGGATACATCACTAGCATGAATTGTGACACCCCTAATTTGACCCTAGTCGAAAGTGGTTTTGGAACCCCAAAACCGAGTCACAAAAATAATCAGATGTTATATTCTATGCTTATTGAATGTGGAATTTGTATGTGCAAATATTTCGTGCCTTGATTTTATCAAGGCGGTGTTAATTTATAAGAAAGGACCCATGTGATAAGACTTGAAAATGTGATAGGTGAAATTTAAAGTGGCCAAATAATGCATGAGTTATTGACATGAGGGACTTGCATGTCAAATGGACCACTTTTAATTAGTGGCCGGCCATAATGATAGTTGATAGATATTATATGCATTTTATTTTAGCATGATAATAGTTAATGGCTTTATATTATGGAAGAAAGAATAATTAAAAGAAGGAAAGAGTGATAGAAACAAGGTATGTCCATCTTTCTTTTCCCCATTGCTGTAACTAGTGAAAGAAAAAAAAAGGAGAAGAAGAAGCCAAGGCATTCGGCCATGGTTAGTTCATAAATCAAAGGTATATTAATGTGATTTTTATGTAATTGTTCATGAATTTAAACCATAGTGCATGTGTAAATTTGATGTTTTAATTTAGACTTATGACGGTGAATTTCATGTGATTGACTTAGTTGAGAACCTAAGAAAATATGATAGGGGAATATGTAAGGATCAAATGATAACAAAGTGAGGAAACTTGGGTTTGCATGTCAAATCACCCAAACCTCAAGTAGTGGCCGGCCAAGCAAGGATGGTTCTTCCATTAAGTTGAATTTTTAATGATGCTTTTATTAGTAAATGATTAAAATAGATCAAAAAAAAAAGAAAGGGGGAATAAAATAAGAAAGCAAGAGAAAGTCTTCATCTTCTTTCTTTTCTTGAAGTGCCGTGAGCTAGGGAAGGAGTGGAGACTTCATTGTTTTTGGGTTCTAGCCGAAACTAAAGAAAGAAAAAAGGGAAAGTGTTTTGGGAATGTTCGGTCTTTTGGAGGCCAATTTCTAAGGTAATTTCATTGTAATTTTGTTAAATTTTGATGAATACGAGCTTCACTTCTTTATCTAGCCGAAACCCATTTGCTAATTTTGGTCTAAGTGGCGTATTAAGTTCGGTTCATGTGTTTTTGAGCTAGGGATTTGTTTTTAAAGTTAAAAGTTGCTGGATAAGTGTTGGATGGACTTGATAATGTTAAAATTATTGAGTGTGTAAAGTTATAAGTTTAGTTTATGATTGGGAGCTTAAATTTAGCTCAAATTTAACTCAATTTCTTATATTAAGAATTTCGGCTATGGTGTGGATTGCATAAAATTTGAAGTATTTGATGTTTGAGAGTTCTAAATAGTTAATTATTAAGTGAGGCTTAGTAATTTTGTGTTAAAGATGAATTTCATTACTAAAAGTGGTATTCGGCTATGTGGCATTGTGTTAAATTTTGGATGTTGTTTTTTTTAATTTTAAATTGACTATTAGGTAAGCTTTAAGGTTGTTAAATGGTAAAAAGAGACTTGAGAGTGATGTTTAGGTAGCTTTCGGCCTTATAGTGAATTATGATTGTTAAAGGATGGACTTAAGTTGTGTATATGGGATTTAACCTTGCCGATTATGTGTTAACAAGGTGAAAATGGTTATGTTGCGTTAATAGAGTGCCGAATGTGAATTTGGTGTTAAGCTATATTTGAATACTTGGTTGAATGATTTTTGATATACCCGAAATAAGGTGCATGAATTATGGATTAGTAATGATTTGAATTTGTTTAAATCTAGCTCAAGAACAAAGGACACCAACTTCGGATAGGGGAAAAGAGAAAGTAGTTGAATAGCCGATTTGTACTAAGTCGATCAAATTCAAGGTAAGTTCTTAAGTATTTGAGTTTGATTCCTTTGTAAGTTTTAAGTATTAAAGCCTATAATGTGATTGAGTATGATATGTTAAGCACATATTAAAAGAATCATAACTCTATTGTAAATTTTTATGCATATAGCCTAATGGCTATTATGAAGTATAGGTAAGTTATTGATATGATATGTTGCCAAATGGATATGATATTATGAAGTGCTAAAAGGATATGTCAGAAGAGTAAAATTGTGATAAACCTGCTCAGGCCAGCAGCAGTAACATGAATTTAGAAAATCACCATAAATTTTTGGAGTTGAATGGGAGGCTGAATAAATTATGAAATTAAAGCTTAATGAGTCTAGTTTCTTATAAAAGAAACCGTGTAAGCAAAGGGATTTCTGACAATGAGATACTTAAAGTTGTGTGAGACAGCGCAGAATGACGCTGTAATCCTCTGTTCTGTTTTTAGAAAATCATTATAAATTGTACAAAAATGGTTATAAGATAAAAGTTATATTC
The DNA here is from genome assembly GCF_007990345.1 of Gossypium hirsutum. Classification (NCBI taxonomy): domain Eukaryota; kingdom Viridiplantae; phylum Streptophyta; class Magnoliopsida; order Malvales; family Malvaceae; genus Gossypium; species Gossypium hirsutum. Next base: position 38,276,969 of record NC_053434.1, on the reverse strand, counting down.
TTAGACTCCTTAATGAGTATAGTTTCAAATGAAATCAAATACAACACATTTTGAATTCTGTAAAATGAGAAATTTGATTCGTAGTGAAGAGTGGTCAGATTAGTCAAACAGTGAAATAGGGGAAACTTTAAGAAAAATCTGGTATTGATTGGCCAAACCTAAAATTCTGGAAATTTTATGGATGGAAGATATATGAGTCTATATTCAGGAAAAATTAACGGAAAGTGATTTGGAGTTTTGTAGCTCCAGTTATAAATAATTTAGTGACTATTGCTCAGGAAAAACAGCTTGTGCTGAATTTGAGATTGTGTTGTAAACCTTGATAAACTTGTTTTAGTTGCTCATAAGCTATTGATTAAACCCATACGTGAATTCTAAATTGTGATATTGGAAAATGATAGATGTAGATTCAGCCAAGACAGTTTGTATACGTGAAAGTATATGTGGTATGTGAAGTATATTTGGATAATTGTGATGTGAATACATGAAAATCTATATTTTGATTTAGGATTCTATGTGATGGATGTGAACATGCATATATGTGATAAGGCCTAATGGCCGATGTGATGAATGTGAAAGTGTATATATGTGATAAGGCCTAATGGCCGATTTGATGAATGTGAAAGTGTATATATGTGATAAGGCCTAATGGCCGATGTGATGAATGTGAAAGTGTATATATGTGACAGGGCCGAGTGGCCAACGTGATGGGTGTGAAAGTGTATAAATGTGATAAGTCCCGAAGGGCATTTGTGTCAGTACTATATCCGGGTTAAAACCCCGCAGGCTTTATGCGAGAATATTATCACTGACTAATGTCCGTAAGCTTCGTGCTCGTACTATATCCGAGCTCTAAAGACCCGATGACTACGTGTGGGGATTTTGTCCGGGTAAGACCCGATAATTTCGTGTGGAGATTATGTCCGGGTAAGACTTCGTAATAAGAATTGCTTGTAAATATACTCAATGCGAAAGGTTAAACAGGTATGTACTCCAAGTTTATATGTGAGATTGATTTGCGCTAAATCATAAGGTAGTTATGTGATGCATACGAGAGCAATCTATGAGACTATTCCTATGATTATGTGACATCGGATCAGTGTGAGAGGTTATGTGAAATCATACGATATATCTATGTCACATGAGCTCACTTTTATGTGAAAGTTTATCTGCCTATTGTATATGATGAGACGTGCATATTCGGTAAAAGGGATGGTATGCCCGAAGGAAGAGTGAAATAAAAATACGAACAACTATGTTATAATTTGATTGTTATCTGTTGACACTGCTTAAAACTTACTAAGCATTGTAATGCTTACTCCGTTTACTCTGTTTCCTCTTTTTTATAGATCTCATTGCGAAGCTACAGGCTCGAGGATCGTCAGCAACTAGTCACACTATCACTATCCACTGTTTGGTACTGTTATGTTTTGGATTATCTTATGGCATGTATAAAATAGACTAGTGGCGGAAGAATATTTTGGTTAATGTATATAGCCATGCGAAAATGGCTTATATATGTTTGAGCATAATGTTATAATCATTTGGTATGGAATGGTTAATCACTATCATAATTTGTGCTATTTATGCTAAAAGGGCTAGTTGAATCATGGAAACTATGAAATAGGTAAAGTCTACCTTAAAGGCAGATGCTGGCAGCAGCAGTGATGTAGATTTGGAAAATCACTAAAAATAGTAGGATTGGAATTAAATAATGAATAAATTATGTAAACGAATCTTGATGAATCTATTTTTATAGGAAAGTAACGAAATGATCATATGGACAGTATGTTAAGAGATATTCAGGTTCTCGTGAGACAGGGCCAGAACGGTTTCTGGATTCCCTGTTCCGACTTTGTAAATTCATTATAAATTAACCAGAGATAATTAGGAGTCATGCCATATATGTATAGATTCCTCTCTGAGTCTAGTTTCTATAGAAACAAACGGCTTCAGTATTGAAGCTCTGTTCAGGGAGATATCCAAGTCATAATGCGCAAAGGTCAGTGTAGTCAATCCCTGTAACATGGGAGACTTTGACTAATAAACTGTACTAATTGGCCTGACCAAAAATTCTAGAAAAAAATATGTAGATGGGAATATGAGTCTAGTTTCAGGGAAAAATTACAAAACTGATTTTCGAGTTGTGAAACTCAAGATATGATTTTTAAGGTGACAGTGTCGCAGTTAGCCAACTGCCTGGAAAATTTTAAAATGGACTGCGATAGTAAGCGAATTTGGTCTGTGAACCCCTCGTGTCCGACTCCGGCAACGGTCTCGGGTACGGGTGTTACATTAATTCTCTTCGAGACTTAGCCCGGATACATCACCAGCATGAATGCTCTTCGGGACTTAGCCCGGATACATCACTAGCACGAATGCTCTTCGGGACTTAGCCCGGATCATCGTCGAGACCTTTAGCTCGGATGAAATCTCCACACAAGGCCAGCGAATTTTAATCCGGACATAATCTCTGTACATAGCCATCGGGTCTTTACCCGGACATAATCTCTTCATATAGTCAGCGGGTCTTTAAACTCGGATTCACATCACTGAGTCTCATACATATTTATTCACATGTTATCATGTTTCACCTGGCACAAATCACATTTATAATTTAATCAATTCATTCACATGTAAACATATAACATGATTCTTGACTTTAAGTCGTAAATATCATTCAAATCTAATACATGTATGCTTATTTTACTAAACTTTTAGCTCAAAAAGCAATCACACAAAAGCATATATCCCCAATCTCTTCCTTTGTTCATTTCTCTAATAACCTTATTATGATACGGACAATGGGACATCATTCATCTATCATACATGTATATCATGGCATTTTAAGTTAAATACCAAATTCAATTACTCAAAACTTACTTATGTTATACCCTTCTCAATATTGACACGTCATAAGCATGTCTCAGTCCTCTCAATACCATCTGCTACAGCTCGATCGGGATCGGAATTCATTACAATAAATAAACACATTTTCAATTGTCAGAAATCACCACACTATCAAATAATCACATAATGGCATGTATAGCTAGACCCAAACGTATTACGTAGTCCTAGAATCGACTAAACCGTAGCTCTGATACCAATAAAATTGTAACACCCCGTACCCGAGACCGTTGCCGGAGTCGGACACGAGGCGTTCACAGACTAAATTCGCTTACTATCGCAATCCATTTTAAATTTTTCCAGACAGCTGGCTAACTGTGTCGCTGTCACCTTAAAAATCATATCTTGAGTTTCACAACTCGAAAATCAGTTTCGTGATTTTTCCCTGAAACTAGACTCCTATTTCCATCTACATATTTGTTTCTAGAATTTTTGGTCGGGCTAATTAGTACAGTTTATTAGTTAAAGTCTCCTCTGTTACAGGGTGCGACTACACTGACCTTCATGCATTACAATACGGATATCTCCCTGTACAGGGATTCAATACTGATGCCGTTTGTTTCTATAGAAACTAGACTCAGAGAGGAATCTATACATATATGGCATGACTCTTAATTATCTCTGGTTAATTTATAATGAATTTCTAAAGTCGGAACAGGGAATCCAGAAACTGTTCTGGCCCTGTCTCACAAAAACCTAATTATCTCTTAACATACCACTCATATGACCGTTTCGTTTCTTCCATATGAAAGTGGATTCATCAAGGTTCATTTAAATAATTTATTCACTATTTAATTCTATTCCTACTATTTTTAGTGATTTTCCAAATCTACATCACTGCTACTGTCAGCATCTGCCTTTAAGGTAGACTTTACCTATTTCATAGTTTCCATGATTCAACTAGCCCTTTTAGCATAAATAGCACAAATTATGATAGTGATTAACCATTCCCATGGCCAATCCTTGTTAAGCATATCCACACCTCTCAATAACCATATCCATACCAAATGATTATAACATTATGCTCAAACATATATAAGCCATTTTCGCATGGCTATCCAAAATTATACAAATCCAAAGGGTCCATGACCCACTACAAAAAGGGTAGTCCTATACATGCCATTTTTAGAGTTCAACCAAAAGTGTACCAAAAGGGCTTTGATAGTGTGGGCGACTTCGACTTCAATAATCCCGAGTCCGATAGCTGACGAACCAAAATCTATAAAACAGAGATTCAAAGAACGGAGTAAGCATTTAATGCTTAGTAAGTTTTAAGCAAGACAAAGTGTTCTCAATCACTATTATTGGTCATTCATTTCAACTGTTCGATGAAGTTAATCTAGAGCTTCATCTCGATCTATAATATCATTAAACGCAACACTTGGCTGCCACATATATACTTTCGAATAATAATGACCTAGATGGTCAAATATTTCCAAAGCACATTCTCACATTTGGAGTTATAATATTAATCACATTTACCTACCACTTTGATACTCATAATTCACCTCGAAATCACTCCACCGATGAGTAAGTAATACGTACCTGAACATCTTGAATACATAATACTTATTTGATGGTAACTTAATGCAGATACTCAATATCAAAGTCTTACTTGAATCCTAACATTTAGCCGTCGGGTCTTTAAAGCTCGGATATAGTACGAGCACGAAGCCTACGGACATTAATCAGGATAATACTCTCGCATAAAGCCTGCGGGGTTTTAACCCGGATATAGTACTGACACAATTGCCCTTCAGGACTTATCACATTTATACACTTTCACATCCATCACGTTGGCCACTCGGCCCTGTCACATATATACACTTTCACATTCATCACATCGGCTATTAGGCCTCATCACATATATACACTTTCACATTCATCACATCGGCTATTAGGCCTCATCACATATATACACTTTCACATTCATCACATTGACCATTAGGCCTTATCACATATATATACACTTTCACATTCATCACATCGGCCATTAGGCTATCACATATATATACACTTTCACATTCATCACATCGGCCATTAGGCCTTATCACATATATATACACTTTCGCCTTATCACATATATATACACTTTCACATTCATCACATCGGCCATTAGGCCTTATCACATATATATACACTTTCACATTCATCACATCGGCCATTCGGCCTTATCACATATATACACTTTCACATTCATCACATTGGCCATTCGGCCTTATCACATATATACACTTTCACATTCATCACATCGGCTATTAGGCCTTATCACATATATACACTTTCACATTCATCACATTAGCCATTAGGCCTTATCACATATATATACATTCACATCACAATTATCCAAATATACTTCACATATCACATATACTATCATGTATACACTTTGTGTTGGCCGAATCTACATTAATCATTTCCCAATGAATAATTCAATTTCACGCCATACTATCATTTCATATTCGAATACTCATAAACTTACAATTTCACAAATTTTAATATCAAAGATCCATCTAACACTCATGTATCGTTTTACAATATCACGATTTAGAATTCACGTATGGGTTTAATCAATAGCTTATGAGTAACTAAAACAAGTTTTATCCATGTTTACAACAAAATCACATATTCACTACGAGCTGTTTTCCTGAGCAGTAGTCACTAAATTATTTATAACTGGAGCTACAAAACTCCAAATCACTTGCCGTTAATTTTCCCTGAATATAGACTCGTATATCTTCCATCCATAAAATTTTCAGAATTTTAGGTTTGGCCAATCAATACCAGATTTTTCTTAAAGTTTCCCTTGTTTCACTGTTTGACTAATCTGACCACTCTTCACTACGAATCAAATTTCTCACTTTACAGAATTCAAAATGTGTTGTATTTGATTTCATTTGAAACTAGACTCATTAAGGAGTCTAAGCATATAAATTTTATCTTATAACCATTTTTGTACAATTTATAATGATTTTCTAAATACAGAACAGGGGATTTCGGAGTCATTCTGACACTGTCCCACACAACTTTAAATATCTCTTTATAGGAAATTTCTTTGCTTCCACGGTCTCTTTTATAAGAAACTAGACTAAATAAGCTTTGATTACATATTTTATTCAGCCTATAATTCCACACCAACAATTTATAGTGATTTTCTAAAATCACGTTACTGCTGCTGTCCAAAGCAAATTATTACAATTTGCTCTTAAATTTCCAAGTCCAAACACTTATGAACTTACCATTTGAGTTTAAGACATATCATGGCCACATCATATCTTATTAAATCAACTCATTATGTCCTATTATGACTGAATTTACTCAACGTTTAATCACTTAAAACTTACTTCGGATGTGGTCGAACGATTTCGGCGGCTATTCGATCACTTTTTTCCTTCCCTTTATCGGATTTAGTTCCCCTTTGCTCTTGAGCTTAATTTAACAAATAAATTGATTTAATCATTTGAACATCGAAAAGAGAAAATCAAGGCACTTAACCCATATATATATACATTAGACATTAAAGTCACATACATATGAAATCATGAATCAACTCAACATATTAACCCACACTCTCTTTTAGCCGATTGTCTAAGCCAAGATTAAGCCACCAATATGCTTACTTATGGCCGAACATACACATCAACTTATGTACTCATTCATGTGGCCGAACATACATGTCTATGTTGAGGCCGATTGCAACACTTAATACATTCTACAAGTATGGTCACTTGTATTGACTAAACACCATTTTGTTTCAAGTTCAAAACTTGGCCAATACACATATATACACTAGTAAAGCATCCTCTCCCTTTCCATCAATTCAACACATGCATTACTCATTAATATACAAAATTATATTCGGCCTTAGCACACAACTTGCTAGCCGATTCTTCTCCATCTAGCAACTAATGCACATATGTGCTCATTTGTTAGACTCTACTTCATCTAACAACAACCATATTTTCCCTTCTACTTCCTACCATGGCCGGATGCTCAAGATACCTCAATATCGAAACTTTTAGCTTGGATTGCTTAAAGAACTTGGTGATGAGTTCAAATTTACCTAACACCTCAAGCCTCATAACACATCTATATAGCTAACATGCTAATAGTCTCAAGGCTTCAACTAAAACTTTTGAAGCCTCTTAGTCGAATACTAACTCTCTAATAATCCCAAATCCATCCATGAGATAGTTAGAATTTAGACTAATCATCCAAGGGATGTATGAACTTTCAAAGCAACACTAAACATACCTTAATCCAGTAAGCCTTCATAGCCGATTTTTCTCCAAGCTCATTCCCTTCCTTTATTTCTTCTATTCGGCCAAAGATGTTCAAGGATGAACACTTTTTTTTTCTTTGTTTCCTTTCTTCCATTCACGGCAAAGGGGGGGGGGCATGGATGAGACCATTTTTTTTTGTCATCATTTACCTTCCCATTATTATTTTATCCTTTCTCCCATAAACCATTAGCACAACATGTTTTATGACATGTTTTGCCCATCACCCTTTGTCATGGCTGGCCACTAGTAATTAAATGGGGGAAATTGACATGCAAGTCCACCCTTTTGATTACATGCACTAATAGATCCTTATGGATTAACCTATCACATTTCAAAAGTGTCACACATAAGTCCTATTACTAAATTCACATGTAATCGACTAAATCGAAGCTCAAAACTTTCACACATTCATATTCACATATTTAGACAATAAATATCATATTCAAATAATTTGGTGACTCGGTTTAGCGATCCCGAAACCGCTTTCCGACTAGGGTCATTTTAGGGCTGTCACAGGTATTTTTCCAAATATGAACCCTAGCTTAAATTATTGCTAGAATAAGCTTAATCACATTATCGGGATTCCAAAAACGTAAAGAACTTGAAAAACGGGGTTAGAAAAAACTTACTATTGAGCTTGGAAAGCTTGAAAACCCTAGCCATGGCTTCCCCCATTCTAATTTCGGCCTCTATGAAAAAGATGAGTCAATTTTGACTTTATTTTCCCTTTTGATTTCTTTTAATTACCAAATGACCAAAATGCCCTTCCTTACTAAACTTTCAAAAATTCCATCCATGTCCAATTTTTGTGTTTCACTTAGAAATTGGTCAAATTTCTATTTAAGACCTCCTAATTAATATTTCAAAGAAATTTCATACTAGAAACTTCTAGAATGCAAGTTTTGCAACTTATTCAATTTAGTGCCTAACTTCAAATTGAGCATTTTATGCATAGAATTTCTTCACGAAAGTTTCACACAATCATGAAATCATATCATAGACCTCAAAATAATCATAAAATAATTATTTCTATCTTGGATTTTGCAGTCCCGAAACCTCTGTTCCAACTAGACCCAATTTTGGGTTATTACATAATGTCAAATCAAATTAAACTAAGTGCAAGCACTATGGTAAACGATATCCCGAAAGTTGCAGGTTGCATGATTGGGCCTATTTTAAATGTGGATCGATAGATCATTATATTTGAGGTTGGCCAATGTTAGCTGAGGAAAATCCAGTGCAGAATACGAGATCGGGTAACACTGCAGCCCAAGGTAGACCACCCAGAAATGTTAGTAATACGAGTGGCAGTCAGAGAGGGACTAAAGATACGACAATCAGATCTGACGCTCACGCACCTGCCAGAGCTTATGCTAAACGTGCACGAGAGGAGGCTTTATCCCCAGATATTATTACTGGTACATTTACTCTTTATGATACTAATGTAATTGCATGGATTGATCCTGGTTCTACTCATTCTTATGTATGTGAGACATTAGTATTTAGCAAGACTGTACCTATTGAGTCTACTGAGTTTGTGATTAGAGTGTCAAACCCCTTGGGTCGGTGTGTTATGGTTGATAAAGTGTGTAAGAATTGTCCCTTGATGGTTCGAGATCTATGCTTCCTGGCTGATTTGATGTTGTTGCCATTTGATGAGTCCGATATAATTCTGGGTATGGATTGGCTATCTTTACATGACGCTATTGTGAACTGCAAAAGGAAGACCATTGATCTTCGGAGCCAGAATGATAAAGTTATTCAGATTAAATCTAATGATTTGTATGGGTTACCAGCAGTGATTTCTTTGATGCTAGCTTAGAAATATGTGAGGAAAGGGTGTGAAGCTTATTTTTCCTATGTACTGGACAGTAAAGCGGCTGAAAGAAATATTGAATCAGTACCTGTTGTATGTGAGAATCCGGATGTGTTTCCAGAAGAATTACCGGGACTGCCACCTATTCGGGAAGTAGAGCTTTGTATTGAGTTAATGCCTGGGACGACTCTGATATCCATAGCTCCATACAGAATGGCTCCTACAGAATTAACAGAATTGAAAACACAGTTGCAAGAATTGACAGATAGAGGTTTCGTGTGGCCGAGCTTCTCTTTGTGGGGTGCACCTGTGTTGTTTGTAAAAAAGAAAGATGGAACTATGAGAATGTGTATTGATTACAGACAACTTAATAAGGTAACTATAAAAAATAAGTATCCGTTACCATGGATTGATGATCTGTTTGACCAATTGAAAGGGGCTGCAGTATTTTCGAAGATAGATTTGAGATCAGGCTACTATCAGTTGCGGGTTAAAGATTCAGATGTGCCAAAGACTGCTTTCAAAACAAGGTATGGACATTATGAGTTTTTGGTTATGCCTTTTGGACTCACTAATGCACCTACTGTTTTCATGAATTTGATGAATCTTCAAACCATATCTGGACCAGTTTGTGGTTGTTTTTATAGATGACATTTTATCTACTCTCGTGATGAAGCTGAACATGCTGAATATTTGACACTTGTGTTGCAGACTTTACGAGATAAGCAGTTGTATGCGAAATTCAGTAAATGTGAGTTCTAGTTAAGTGAAGTCAGTTTTCTGGGCCATGTAGTATCAACCTCAGGTATTTGTGTGGATCCGAGCAAAATTTCAGCTATACTGGATTAGAAACCTCCGAAGAATGTTTCTGAAATCCGAAGCTTTCTGGGACTTACTGGTTATTATATACAATTCGTGAAAGGTTTCTCTATGATTGTAGCTCCGATGACAAAGCTATTGCAAAAAGATGTTAAGTTTGAGTGGTCAGAGAAGTACCAGAAAAGCTTTGATCAGTTGAAAGCCCTTTTGACTAAAGCTCCAATGCTAGTCCAACCAGAATCGGGTAAAGAATTTGTTATTTATAGTGATGCATCATTAAATGGTTTGGGATGTGTTTTGATGCAGGAAGGCAGAGTGATAGCTTATGCCTAAAGACAGTTGAAGCCACATGAAAAGAACTATCCTACACACGACCAAGAATTGGCAGCCATTGTATTCGCCTTGAAAATTTGGCGCCACTATTTGTTTGGTGAGAAATTTCATGTTTATTCTGATCACAAGAGCCTGAAATACTTGATGACTCAGAAAGATTTGAATTTGAGACAACATCGATGGTTAGAATTACTAAAAGACTACGAGCTTGTGATTAACTATCACTTGAGAAAGGCTAACGTTGTTGCTGATTCTTTAAGCCGAAAATCACTATTTTCTTTGCATGCAATGAATACGCATTCAGCCATGTCCGATGATGGTTCGATAATGGCTAAATTGAAACCTAGACCATTGTTTGTTCAACAATTATGTGATGCCCAGAAGGTTCATAATGAATTAATTGCAAAAGGAGCTCAGTGTGAGATGGATGCTAATTTAGAATTCAGAGTTGATGCTGATGACTGTTTGAGATTCAAAGATCGAATATGCATTCCAAGAAATTCAGAGTTGACTCAGATGATTTTGAATGAAGCTCATAGTAGTCAGTTATCTATTCACCCAGGTAGTACAAAGATGTACAATGATCTAAAATAGCTTTACTGGTGGCATGGTATGAAATGAGACATTTCTGACTTTGTTGCAAGATGTTTAGTTTGTCAACAAGTAAAAGCTGAACATCAGGTGCATTCAGGATTACTTCAGCCTATCATGATACCCGAGTGGAAGTGGGATAGAGTCACGATGGGCTTTGTATCTGGTTTACCGTTGACACCGAGCAAGAAAGATGCAATCTGGGTTGTTGTTGATAGATTGACTAAATCGGCTCATTTTGCTCCGATACTTACAAACTACTCACTTGATAAGCTAGCTGAATTGTATGTCTCTCAGATTGTGAGATTACATGGTGTGCCTATATCTATTGTTTCAGATAGAGACCCGAGGTTTACATCACTGTTTTGGAAGAAGTTGCAAGATGCACTAAGTATGAAATTACATTTCAGTACTGCTTACCATCCATAAACAGATGGTCAGACTAAACGAATCATTCAAATACTAGAGGATATGTTAAGATGTAGCATTCTTGAGTTCGAAAGTACGTGGGAACGATACCTTCCTCTAATTGAATTTGCATATAATAACTGTTATCAATCGAGTATCAAAATGACACCTTATGAGGCTTTGTATGGTCGTAAATGCCGTACGCCATTGTACTAGACTGAGCTTAGTGAAAATAAGATACATGGGGTTGATTTGATCAGAGAAACTAAACAAAAAGTGAAAGTGATTCGTGAAAGTTTAAAAGCAGCATCAGATCGTCAGAAATTTTATGCGGACTTGAAATGTAAAGATATAGAGTTTTAGATTGGAGACAAAGTCTTCTTGAAAGTCTCATCGTGGAAGAAAATACTCAGATTCGGTCGTAAAGGAAAATTGAGCCCGAGGTTTATTGGGCCGTATTAGGTTATAGAGCGTATCGGACCAGTTGTTTACAGATTATCGTTTCCACTTGAGTAAGAAAAGATCCACAATGTGCTTCATGTTTCGATGCTTTGAAGATATCGATCTGATCCTTCACATGTGATTAGTCCATCTGAGATTGAAATTCAATCTGATATGACCTACGAAGAAGAACCGATTCGCATCTTGACTCATGAGGTTAAAGAGTTGCAGACTAAGAAGATTCTGTTAGTTAAAGTATTGTGGCATAAGCATGGAGTTGAGGAAGCAACATGGGAGCCAGAGGATACAATGAGAGAACGTTATCCGAACCTATTCTCCGGTAAGATTTTTGGGGACGAAAATCCCTAGGGGGGGAGAGTTTTAACAGTCCGATTTAGATCCTAATTGGAACGGTGGTTTCAGGACCACGAATCCGAGTCAGAAAGCTATTTTAAAATTATTTTCTGTGTTTATTTTGTGTGAATTTATATCTGTGAAATTTTTACTATAGACACTCAATTTTGCCCGAGCCCAGAAATAAGTCCAAAAATAAAAATAATAAACCCCAAAAAAAACGAAGTCCAAGTTCAGTCCAGAATTACAAATATAATTTGGCCCAATCGGAATGGCCCATTACTTGAATAGATTTAAGGTCCATCTACAAGTTTGACTCATATGGAAATGTAATCTTCAATGATATGCAATCTTAGATGTGATATGCAATCTTAGATATGATACAATCTTAGATATGATTGCAATCTTAGCTATGATACAATCTTAGATATGATTGCAATCTTAAATATGATACAATCTTAGATATGATTGCAATCTTAGATATGATACAATCTTAGATATGATTGCAATCTTAGATATGATATACAATCTTAGAAGATATGATTTTGTAATCTTGGAGATTTAATTTGTAGATATCCTTTAATCTTAACCGTTGATGTAATTGATCTGTACCGTTGGATTTGGGGAGGCTCAACTATAAATAGAGGCCTCTCCCTTCATTGTAAACACACTTGAGTTTTGGGGAAGCAATAAGAATTCTTAAGAGCATTCACTCAAATTTCTCTCCCTCTTGCGTTCTTATTTTCTACGGTTTGTTCTTATTTATTCTTTGTTCATTTTCGTTTTCAACCTTTTTTTTATTTTGATTTAATCCCTATTTCCTTGATTTTTAATTCTCTTTTATATTTTATTTGTTTAATAATTTTAGTATTATATCAAACTATTTTTTTATTAAATTCTATATTATTCATTGTTTTAAAAAATATATTTCATTTAATTGAAAAAGTTTTTCTTAAATAAGGCAATGTTTGGTGTTTAGAAATTCGGGAAATAGTGCCCTAACATACTGGGTTGCGATTTTTCGTTTGACTAAATAACCAAATATCCTTTTAATAAATTTTCAAAATCATGAGATAATTTTAGTTACGAGGATTTAAAACATCGTGTCCTAACATGCTGGATGTGATGTTTGTATACTTTCGGACCAAAGGAATCTCAAGTTTCAACTTTAAATTGTTCAAGTTTTAAAATCTTTTCAAATTTTCTGACATTAAGACAAAAAATTATTCAATTTGGTACCAATTTTGGGCGTTACGAGGGTGCTAATCCTTCCTCGTACGTAACCGACTCCCGAACCTATTTTTCTCATAATTTCGTAGACCAAAATTAATGTTTTAAAACAAAACATTTTATAAGGTGATCCAATCACACCTAAAAAGATTGGTGGTGACTCCCGTTTTCATTTTTCAAAAAGTCGATCCCCGTTTTTCAAACCTCCCTTTAAAAAAAATGGTTAAAACAGCTTGGCGACTCACTGGGGACCTATAAGAGAGTCAAGCCGAATTGATTATTTTCTGTCTTAACGTCAGAAATTTGGAAAATTTTTAAAATATGTCATTTTTACATGTGTTAGTTGCATATGTTTGTTATTGTTTATGCACACATTGCATTTGCATGACCATTGTGGTCACACCCTTAAGTGGGAGTGAGAAACTATGCTTTCGTGAGGTTTTCACCTCCGCATGGCCATAGGGAAATGTGTCCCCCTGAACCGAACCTTGTCCATATGAGCCTATAATTAGTGAGGATCAAGGAATCTGCTGGTTCAGGTACCTTTACTTTAGAACCGAACTACATATAGTGGACTTTAAGTGCTTGCCCCAAGTAGTATGATGATGACCTTTAGTGCCTACCTTTATAAGTTCTTATTTATTATATTTTTTATATATATGTGACACTGACTTGTTTTTTCTTATTTTTCTATCATTGCATGTCATTTATCATTCAAAGGTGTTGATCCAAGGTTCGATTTCTGAGTTAGAAAGTTTTTTAATGGGGAACAAATATCTTAATAAAGTGGAGGACAACTTTTTCGTTTGTGCTTGGTCAGAGAAAACCCAGATAAAAAAAGGAAATAGTGTCATCGAAGGATACACATCAGAATTATAGGACTACACTCTCATTAGTGTGATGCAAAATAACCTGCAAGAGTTAAAGGAAATATGGGATTAATGGAGTAACGAAGCCAAGCAATTGTTCTACAACAGTTATGGGGAATTGCAATATTTGCTTGACATGAAGATAGATGAACAATTCAAGGTGAGCGTGGGGAGTACTATGGGACACTTCTACCATTACAGATGAAGATAGTCACCTCGTGGATTGTAGGGGTATAAGACATACAAAATTGAATTGGATGGAAAGAATTTTGCTTATGATGGTAGAAAAGCTCACTTACTATAGGACCGCTACCAAACAACAAGCTGGAATTTACTGTGGTACTTTAGGATGTTGTACCTATCAGAAATAATGGAAATGCAAGACCTAATGGCTGGGACAGCCCAAATGAGCATAAAAGAAAGAGATTAAAGAAGATCGTATTGTTTAAAGACTTTTAAAGTGAAGATTAGCTATGCTGTGAAGATACCCATGCAAGCAATTCAAAATGTTCTGTGGGAGGCAAAATTTGAAGAATCTAAAGAAGCACTGAGGATGTTTGATATCATTTTAAGGCAGTATGCTGCGGAGCTGGAATGCCTGCTTGTTCGCCAATCTTTCTTTCAAGGTAATCAGAGCAACTTCACAGACATTGGAGAAGGTGTCTTTGGCTGTAGAGCTTACTTCATAGGTGAAGCCGTAATTCAAATTCAAAAGATAACTGATCATTTACAGGTACTGGTAGAAAGGGCAAGCACATTGAGCACCAATATGAGCTACAGTTCAGATAGAGGTCGAGAGTTAGCTTTGTAATTAGATAGGGTTAAGACTCTGGGCCTACGAGCGAAAGCGTATTTGTAATTCGTTTTATGAAAAGATTTTTGTTCCTTAAATAACGTTTTCTAAAATGAAACTGAATTGAGATTGATACCTTTTTGTATTCATGCATTTGCATTACATTACATCAAAGAAAAGAAGGTGTTGATTCGAAATTCGATTCCTAAATAGAATAGTTTGTCATAAGGAAACAAATTTCTTGATAAAGTAGATTATAACGCGGTCGTCTGAATATAGTCCAAGTAAACACGATGAGAGAAAGCTGGTAGTCCACGGAGGAATACATGATGTAATTGCCAGAGGTTCAAGCCAACAAAGGTTATCCAAGAGCATGACGAGAGAAAGCCGAAAGTCCACGAATGAATACATGACTTGATTTAATTGCTAACGAAGATTATCCAAGAGCCGACACTTTTTGATGAGTATCATAGAGATAAACGAGCAAGAGATCGAGGCTCAGATTAAGCAGCAAGGAGCTAGCAAAGGCATCTTTTGGAGAATTTACAGGATTCGACCATGAAGAAAAGATCAGCGTTTACTTGGACTATGAAGGGCAAGATCGCATATGTAATCTATTTTCATGTAAAGAAATCTGTTTTCTAGAAAAGTTATTCTAATGGAATTGAATTCAACATCAACATCTCCTTTTCTTTTGCATTCATGCATTCGCATTGCATCACATCACATGCATTTAAATCCATAAAAAGACCCTAATTAGTTAAAGTTATTAAAAAGAGAAAGAAAAAGAGAGAGAGAGAAGAGGGTCACGGCTGAGTGAAAAAGAAGTTGAATGGGAATTAATGACGTTCCCTTACATATCCCTGACTTTTGTATCAAGAGGGATAGCTTACCCGAAAAAGGGGGTGTTTGGAAATGAAAATCATCAATGAGGAAGGGACTGAACAAAGAAACCTTGAGCGCATTCACCCTTACGAATCGAGAAGTTCTTTAAACAATTGGACTGTAGAAGAACTTCCTGTAAGTTTTAGGAATTTTACGGAGTAATATTCAGAACACTCTTATTGCTCTAAAGCCTAGGAGTAATGAGATTTCTTTTGAGAAGTGGGCTCATGTTCAGATATTTTTATTTTTAATAAAACATACTTTTATTATTTATCCGAGTAAATATTCTTTCATTCTAATTCTTTTGACCTTTGACATTCTTTATAAATTTTCATTTCATGTAAATAGTCATTCTTGAATTCATTTATTCCTTGTATATTCTTTTGTGTGCCTATCATAGATCCCTAAATATCAATGACACAAGCAACGATACTATAGATTCAGAGTTCCTTTTGAGTGCGATATGTGTTTAGAGGAATCTCAGTACTTTAAAGGTGACAGAAATTGTGACTTGTTTCTGAATTTGTTGAAAATGGTTTTTACCCCATGAAGTGGTGGTAGGAAATATAGCCTTAGAGGAAGGAAAGATTGTGAAATTGGAATTAGCTGAGGAGACAAGACAAGACCTTGTTGAGACTATTATGGGAATTCAAAAATGTGGTCCAAAAACGCATGCAAGAGGATTTGCAATTGCCAGAATAAACATGAGGTTTTGGCGCACTGTTGGTCCACCATGAAAAGGGATCACATCAGTTGTACAATGAACGCCAAATTTAAGGGAGTCAAGACTTATGGGGCATGTATGTTATGGGCTCGAGCTCGTTAAAAGTTTCAAGCTAACAATGACTCATCTTTGTGGACGTCAACTGCTCCATTAGGAGGGAGATAGCTTCATATGCCAATATTACAAAGTCAAAAGTCATCCATTTCAAAAAGAAAAGAAAAGAAAAGAAAAAGATTATATATAACTGCACAATGCCAAAAGTTTGCAGTCTTTCAAAGATAATGCGCCATACCACAGTACAACAAAGGTTACCAAAAGAAAAGAAAAAGAAAAAGAAAATTACAGAAGATGATCGAGACTGGTAAAAATTGGCATAAGAAACTACCGCCTACTCTCTATGCTTACGCTGGGGTAAACAACTTTAATTCCAGTTGTTTCAAAGGTTCCAACCATCATCCTTGGAATGGGTGCATTGTTTGGCTTTCCCAAGCAGTCTGATGTGCCGTTAATAGCTGCGATGGTTATCTCCAGGCGGTGGCCATTGATTTCTAGCTATGGGTCATCAGGCCGTACATAGTCTCTGAGCTTAAAAGGATAGATTCTTTCTTCAAAACCAGTTTCTGACAAAGTGGATGACGGTCTCATGAAGGAAGCTCTCTTAGACTTCTATACAAGTTCAGGGAAGAGGAAACCTGATCAAATCATTATTTTCAGGGATGGGGTTAGCGAGTCTCAATTCAATCAAGTTTTGATCAAGTTGTTGAGGCTTGCAAGTTCCTTGACGAGAAGCGAAACCCTAAAGATTATGGTTATTGTTGTACAAAAAACCATCATACCAAGTTTGTTCAGAATTGATCTCCTGACAATGTGCTACATGGTACTGTCATTGACAACAAAGTATGCCATCCAAAGAACAATGATTTTTACCTTGGTACCCATGCTGGAATGATTGGAATCACGAGGCAGACTTACTATCATGTTCTTTTAGACCAGGCTGGGTTTTTGGCTGATGATCTGCAATAGTTTGTTCATTCTCTATCCTATATGTATCAAAGGAGCACCACAGCCATATTTGTTGTGGCTCCTATTTGCTACGTTCATTTGGCAGCTTCACAGTTGGAGGCAATTTATGAAGATTAGGGCTGCTTCAGAAACATCATCGAGACATGGTGGGATGTATGCTCCGGGAGTAATCTCTGTACCTCAGCTTTCTAGGGTGAAGGATAAAGTCAGCAACTTCATTATTGTCTGCTGAGAATCATTGAACCATCTTTTTGTAGGGTTTGACACACAATAGCCAGGACTGCTGCTGGGGTAATCCCTTTCATGGGTTTATGAATCAAGATTTTTCCTCCAAGCTTTGATGGAGTCAAGAATTAAATACCTCTAGTAAACTTAACTTGAAAGTATTCATCCTAAGAAAACGTACCAAGAATGGATGACACAGACTTATGACGAAGAAGGTTCGTCCAAAAGGATTTCATAAAGGAAACCTTGTGCTGAAAGAGATCCTTCCCATGCAAAAGGATGCCGAATTGGGAAGGGACATATGTTAGGAAGAGGGCTTTCTCTAGAGGTGCACTGATTTTGACAAGAAATGGATAGGAAGAATTTATCTGATCTAGTGAATTCGGACTCGGTCAAGGAGTACTTTGTTTGAAGGAAGCCAAGGTGAAAACCTGCAAAGGGCAATTTGGGACTTCTATTTCAAAAGTAAAAAAAGAAAAAGAAAAATGGAGAGGCCAAGGTGAAAACCAGCAAAGGGCACCTTGAGACCAAATGGGTTTTGAGTTGAAAACCCAAAAGGGCAGCTCAAATTTGGAAAGTCATGCAGTGACCTTGCTATACCAGATTTGACGAGAAGTGAAGTATATAGAAGCATCAAAGAATTACTTTGGATCTTTTAAACACATGTTGAACTCAAGAAAGTCTTCATGGAGCTGGTGTATAGACGCTCAAGCGGCGATATCTGGGGCATCTGATTTCTGTCATATTTTCTATCTTTGGATTCTTTTTCTTCACAAAGATATGTTCTCAGGTTAATCTTTTTGCATTCCTTCCAATAATTTGTCCAAATCTAATTATCCTCAGGATCAATTTATTTGTCTCCCATTATTCATAAAGCATGTTGCATTGAAATAATGATAGATGAACTAAAATATCTTCACAAACGAAGTTTTGCATATTACTCTGGAAATTTCTAAATAATACAAGAAACTGAAACAAGACAATTGTTTAAGGAATTCTCATATGTATGGGTTGGAGATACTCGGGAGATTTTCTTCTTCAGTCCAAAAGGTGGTTGGACGTTTTAAGCAATATTGATCTTAAGAAAGGATCATTTTATAAACATCTTCAGTGGGTCGTAACATTTGGGGAATGTTAGGGTAGACCAAATTGTAGGAGAAGATTCGAGGCATACGAGCAGAGTATGATTGATATGTCGAGAAGAATGAGGTGGGAAGCTCGATAGATGAATGAGTGATGACGTCTGAAATAGGAGTTATTTTCATAAACATTTTGCATCATAATATGTCTAATTAGGAGCATTTGACTCATTTCGATCATGGCATCTTAATTATTTGGCATAAGCATAAATTCCAGGAAATCAATTCTATAGGTGGATTCCCTAGTGGACAATGTAGCAAGATTGATTGAAAATTACAAAATTCAGCGCCTTAATCCCCTAAGCAGTAGGGTAACAGGTTAAATTTGCAGATCTTATTCTCCCTAAGCAGTAATGGAGCAGATCGAAGACCCACCTTAATCCCCTAAGCAGTAAGGTAGCAGGTTAAATTTGCAGATCTTATTCTCCCTCAGCAGTAGTGGAGAAGATCGAAGACTCGTCTTAATCCCCTAAGCAGTAGGGTAAAAGGTTCGCAGATCTTATCTCCCTAAGCAGTAGCAGAGCAGATCGATGATGACTCGCATTAATCCCCTAAGCAGTAGGGTAACAGGTTAAATTTGCAGATCTTATTTCCCTAAGCGGTAGCGGAGCAAATCGAAGATGATGCACCTTAACCCCTAAGCAGTAGGGTAATAGACCAAGACATAGCTGATTTGGCTTTCACGTGTTTACGTTGAAGCAAGTCTAAGATGATTTGACATCTCTGTATTATCAAAGAACAAATCAAAGTTTGGCGTCTCCATATTCGACGGAGGGCAGACACATAGCAGATCTGGCCTTCAGATGTTTATACTGAAGCAAGATCCAAGATGGTTTGGCATCCTTGTGCTTACAAGGAACAAATCGAAGACATAGCTGATTTGGTTTTCACGTGTTTACGTTGAAGCAAGTCTAAGATGATTTGGCATCTCTGTATTGTCAGAGAACAAATTGAAGTTTGGCGTCTCCCTATTCGATGGAGGGCAGACACATAGCAGATCTGGCCTTCAGATGTTTATACTGAACCAAGATCCAAGATGGTTTGGCATCCTTGTGCTTACAAGGAACAAATCGAAGACATAGCTGATTTGGCTTTCACGTGTTTACGTTGAAGCAAGTCTAAGATGATTTGGCATCTCTGTATTGTCAGAGAACAAATCGAAGTTTGGCGTCTCCATATTCGATGGAGGGTAGACACATAGCAGATCTGGCCTTCAGATGTTTATACTGAAGGAAGATCCAAGATGGTTTGGCATCCTTGTGCTTACAAGGAACAAATCGAAGACATAGCTGATTTGGCTTTCACGTGTTTACGTTGAAGCAAGTCTAAGATGTTTGACATCTCTGTATTATCAAAGAACAAATCAAAGTTTGGCGTCTCCATATTCGACGGAGGGCAGACACATAGCAGATCTGGCCTTCAGATGTTTATACTGAAGCAAGATCCAAGATGGTTTGGCATCCTTGTGCTTACAAGGAAGAAATCGAAGACATAGCTGAATTGGCTTTCACGTGTTTACGTTGAAGCAAGTCTAAGATGATTTGGCATCTCTGTATTGTCAGAGAACAAATCGAAGTTTGGCATCTCCATATTCGACGGAGGACAGACATATAGCAGATCTAACCTTCAGATGATTAGACTGAAATAGATCCAAGATGGTTTGGTATCATTGTGCTTACAAGGAGAAAATCGAAGACATAGCTGATTTGGCTTTCGCGTGTTTACGCTGAAGCAAATCTAAGATGATTTGGCATCTCTGTATTGTCAGGGAACAAATTGAAGAAGCAGATTTGGCGTCTCTGTGTTTGATGGAGAGCAGATCGAATATATCAACATGACAGTCATGAGTTTGCAAGAAGCAGATTGAAGCAGTCAAGAGGCCAGTTAAAGAAGATCAAGAACTCAAGACTCGGCAAAACCGGGCAAAATTGGTCTTTTTATAGCCTTTGCTCTATTCCTGTTACACAGCAATGAGCAAAGAGAGGCAGCTGTAGACACTCAATTTTGCCCGGGCCCAGAAATAAGTCCAAAAACAAAAATAATAAACCCCCCCAAAAAACGAAGTCCAAGTTCAGTCCTGAATTACAAATATAATTTGGCCCGATCGGAATGGCCCATTACTTGAAAAGATTTAATGTCCATCTACAAGTTTGACTCATATGGAAATATAATCTTCAATGATATGCAATCTTAGACGTGATATGCAATCTTAGATATGATACAATCTTAGATATGATTGCAATCTTAGATATGATATACAATCTTAGAAGATATGATTTTGTAATCTTGGAGATTTAATTTATAGATATCCTTTAATCTTAACCGTTGATGTAATTGATCTGTACCGTTGGATTTGGGGAGGCTCAACTATAAATAGAGACCTCTCCCTTCATTGTAAACACACTTGAGTTTTGGGGAAGCAATAAGAATTCTTAAGAGCATTCACTCAAATTTCTCTCCCTCTTGCGTTCTTATTTTCTACAGTTTGTTCTTATTTATTCTTTGTTCATTTTCATTTTCAACCTTTTTTTATTTTGATTTAATCCCTATTTCCTTGATTTTTAATTCTCTTTTATATTTTATTTGTTTAATAATTTTAGTATTATATCAAACTATTTTTTTATTAAATTCTATATTATTCATTGTTTTAAAAATATATTTCATTTAATTGAAAAAGTTTTTCTTAAATAAGGCAATGTTTGGTGTTTAGAAATTCGAGAAATAGTGCCCTAACATACTGGGTTGTGATTTTTCGTTTGACTAAATAACCAAATATCCTTTTAATAAATTTTCAAAATCATGAGATAATTTTAGTTACGAGGATTTAAAACATCGTGTCCTAACATGCTGGATGTGATGTTTGTATACTTTCGGAACAAAGGAATCTCAAGTTTCAACTTTAAATTGTTCAAGTTTTAAAATCTTTTCAAATTTTCTGACATTAAGACAAAAAATTATTCAATTTGGTACCAATTTTGGGCGTTACGAGGGTGCTAATCCTTCCTCGTATGTAACCGACTCCCGAACCTATTTTTCTCATAATTTCGTATACCAAAATTAACGTTTTAAAACAAAACATTTTATAAGGTGATCCAATCACACCTAAAAAGATTGGTGGCAACTCCCATTTTCATTTTTCAAAAAGTCAATCCCCGTTTTTCAAACCTCCCTTTAAAAAAAATGGTTTCGACATTCGTGATTTAATTTTGTCGTTTAGGTATCCGATTTAATAAAAGGACTTAATTGAGTAAATTAAATATTGGTAGTTTAATGTATAAAGGGTCGAATTGTTATTAGCTTTATAAAAGGAAGCCCTTAAGTGGTAAATAGCCCATTGACTTATTAAATGGACGGTAGTGGACATATATTATATGGTTTTGTTATAACTTTAGTATGGATAAATAAGTAAAATAAATCATAAGTTAATAAAATATATTATAACATAAAACATAAATAATAATAATAAAAGAGAAAGCCATGCCCATTTTATTTTTATCATTGCTGAAACTAAAACAAGAAAGAAAAAGAAAATAAAACCTAGGTTCGGCTGCTTTTCAAGCTCAATCAAGGTAAGAGTTTAACTAGGTTTTTGATGATTTTTACGTTTTTGAGATCGTTGCTTCGAGTTCTACAAAATCCATGCTTGAATTTTTTATATTGATGAATATTTTTAGTTGTGCCATTGTTGAGAGCTTGTGATTTTTGTTGTTTGATGATGAAATTTGGAATATATGTTTTAGATTAACATGTTTTGTATTAGAGTTTTTGATGATTTTGAGTATTTAAGACTAAATTGCAAAAAAAAATAATTGAGGGGCCAAGATGTGAAATAAATGAAATATATGGACTTGTATAAGCATGGGTAAAATTTGGCCCAACATGGGTATAAGGAAATTTTGCATATTTTGTGTTTTGTGCAATAGGGAACAAATTGTAAAAATTGTAAATATCAGGGGTAAAATACTAATTTGCCCATTTATGTGTTTTTGGATTAAATTGAATGAAAATATATTTGAATGAGCTTAATTTGAATATGTTTAGATCAAGAACAAAAGGAATCGGATTTGGACCGGAGAAAAACAAAAGTTGTCGACCAACAGCCCCATCCCGTTTTACGACGTCCGAGGTAAGTTTATAAGCAAATAGACGTGTTTAATTGTAGTTAAATATTAAATATACATGCTGTTATGAAATGTTAGAACTTATATTTGATAATAGCCGAATATGAAAAGGCTTGGTTTCTACGTTTTTGAATTCGTTACGATCAAGTTGCGATGTCCGAAAGCCCCGTACGAACCTTAGGAATAGCTAGGATACATATGTCATGACATAGGATTTCGGTATATGTGAACAAGTAAACCCATGGCATCAAATTGTGATTCTGATATGTATTTACGAGTAAGACCTTGTCCGGGATAGTGGCATCGTTTTGAGCCTACATGTAAGACCACGTCTGGGACGTTGGTGTTGTACGATCTATGTAATTATCCGAGTGTCCTATCCAATTCCGAATGGTTCATCGGGAAAAGGTAAATTGCGATTGAATGTGTAAATGAGTTAAAAGCCAGGTATGATTTAGCTTGTTAGCTATTGATATTAAGGTATGTGTGAGACTTGAAATTTGACAAGTTTTAGGTGATGCAAAAGACAAATTTATGTGAAATGAACAAGTGTATTTGATTCGAACGAATGTTATGAATATTATGAAATAAAGTTTGGACATAAATATATATAATCATACATATATTCATCCATACTAGTAGTAAAGGCACATGACAATAATAGTTGGATTCTTGTGGTTATGCGAATATATATCTATATATGTGTTGGATCGTATAGTGATAATCTAATCTAGAAAGTTGATTTTACATTTGGTTATTATGATGTCATAGCATTCGGCTATGTTAGTCTTATACAAGAAAATGCTATTATCCATTTTATTTGTAAGTTCAAAGCTAAAGTTGGCATTATTAATACAATACGACTTAAATTGAAATGAATTGATTATATTTTGGAATTGTTTATTTGCTTTAAACTTACTAAGCTATGTTAGCTTATTTTGTGTATATGATACTTTGTTTTATAGATTTTGGATTCAAGTTACAAGTTCGGGGATCATCAGCAAAGCCTATCATACTATCAATAGCCTCGGTATTTAAATAGTTAAACCCGTATTATGGCATGTATAGGCTGGTTTTTATTTCGAAAATGTTGAAAGTTGGTTATGTATATAAGCCATGCGAAAATGGCTAAATTATTATATTAGTGATCGGTTATGATAGGTAAAACTTATATTAATCTTGGTTACTAAGTGGTGTGCCTTGAATGCATAATGTATGTGATGAGCACTATATGTTTTGATAATGGCTTGCATATTATGCTAAAATAGGCTACACAAATTCTTAGTCAAATGTTTAATGATTCTATCTATTGATAATTTATGATGGAAGTTTGGGTGCTTATATGATTTTTAGGCAACAAGGTTCAGCCTTGAATGAGTATAGATAAAACGTATGTATGGTACATTCATTTTCATGTGATGGCAAATATAAGATGTGACATTGTTTTAATGTTAGGTGTTTATATTCTAATTTGATTAGCTTAATTAATAACGATAAATACTGCATGTGGTTCACGATTTAAGCTATCAAGCATTTGATATATTTTGGATACTTTAATATCAAGTGTGGCCTTGGCTTTTTGGGTAAATGCGTACCTTACATCAACATAAGATGGTTATGTTACATAAATACATGTATGCTAGGTTTTAAATTGAATCTATATACAGGACGTAATTATAATATATAATAGAATTTTCTTGATTATATGTACATTCGGTCATGTAGCCTATTATGAATGACATTGGATTAATATAAATTATAAAATATTAGGTAAAGAGAAAAGCATATGCAAGTCACAATTGTAATGCTCATTTATACAATAAGTTAGTACATGCATACATGCATTTGGCCTTACATGTTAATTAAATTTTCATGAGCTTGGTACGGGAGATGTATTACTAATTATGTATGTCTAATACTTATATGCTAATGGTTATATGAACTAGTTAAATAAGTGTAAAAAATGAATGCGTATAACATATATATGATAGCTAGTCAGACCAAGAGATGAAGTAAGTTGACTTTATGTCAAATGCTTGCTATTAATAGTATTGTATGTAAAATATATGTCGTTCATAAAAATTTCCATGTTAATGCTGTATTTATAGAATTGTTGATGCATTATAATTTAATATAGTTAGTTGTGAACGTTATGCCTAATTTTTATCAGTAATATGAAATGTTCAAATTAAAAGTTGCGTTAGCTTACGTTTTAAATCTTAGTGAATTTTCTGAAACATATTCTTGTGATTATTTAAATGTTTATTCAATTTTTCAGAATTGTGTTTTATTCTGTAATGCCCTTATGACCCAATTCTGGCGACGGATACGGGGTAGGGTGTTACATCTCATCACACTATCAAGCTATCACTTTGGTACTTTTGAGCTTTTGTTTTTGGTTATATGGCATGCATAGGAGTTATGGTTTTTTTGGTATATGTTAGTAATGGATTTAGCCGTGTGAGTTGGCTTGTAAATGATGAATAGTTGTTATGTGTATAGCCATTTGATTTGGCTTATTTTGGCATATTTGGTGATGTATATATTTGTGCAAATGGCCTTTTGTTGTGTGGTTGATAATTACCATTTATATGCTTGTTGTGAATTAGCATTATGGATGTCAAATGGTTGAAATTGGAAGTTAATATGCTTAGGTTTTATGGGAAGATAATGTATGTATGAAGTTAATCATTTAGGTAAAATTGTGAATGTGATTGGCATGTTTTGAATAGGCAAGTTATGATGTTATGAGCATTATAATTTTTGGTATGGAAATAGCATGAATTAGACTTGATTGAGATTGGTTGGAATGCCTATTTATGCCATGTTATGTGTCATTTGGTTTATGTAGGTGATTGAAAATTTGGGTGAAAAAAATGGCTTGACAAATAGCCTATTTTTGTCCACACAGGCGTGTTTCTCAGTCGTGTGTGACACATGGTCAGGTGACATGGCCGTGTCTCCCCTAGTGTTTAATTAGTAATCAAGTCAGTATGCTCCACACGACCTAGCAGACTAGCGTGTGACTTGGTCGTGTGGCATAAGTTAGTATACCCTACAAGTTTGGAATGGCCTAGCACACGACCTGGCACACAGGCGTGTGTGGCCATTTCGAAGGGTACACGGGCTGGTCACACAGGCATGTGGTTGGCTGTGTGACCCAAGTCAGGGAGTTACACGGGGTCGGACGCGGGCTATGACACAGGCATGTCACTGGCTGTGTGAGACACACGGCCTGGCTACATAGGCTTGTGTCCCCTGTATTTTGTAAAATTTTCTAAGCTTTCCAAGAATTTCTTGAGATATCGGTTTAGTCCCGACCCACTTCTAAAGCATGTTTTGCAACAACCCGTTTTTGGTCAAATCGGAGTAGTAGTTTCGAGACTACAGTTCCAAAGTCAAAATAAATATTTTATTATTAAATGTTTACAAAATGATAATATAATTGTGTGAAAATTTTGTTAAGAAATTTTATTGTTTAAGTGCTCAATTTGGTAAAAAGGACTAAATCGCGCAAAGTGTAAAAGTTTTGTTCCATAAGATAAAGGTATTTAATAGCTATGTATTATTAAAGTAGAGGTCCTTATGCTGTAATTAAACCATTAATAGTGGTAATGGACTTTTATGGACATCATTAGTATTATTTACTTAAGATTAATTTAGTAAATAACCAAATAAACTAAAATTAAAGTAAGAAAAATAAAACACTCATCTTGTCTTCTTTATTTTAAACTGAAATTAGCTAAAATGAAGCCATTAAAATAGCTTCAAGCTTTAACTAGTCATCATCCATGCATGTAAGTGTGATTTCATCCCGTTTTTAATGTTTTCTATGTTTTTGAGTTCGTTGCAGCTTAATCTAGCTAGCCCAGGGACTATTTTTCAAAATTCTTAAAGGTTCAGAATTTTGACATTGAGGAATCTATGAGTATTTTAATGTTTGATGATAGATTATGAATGTTTGATGATAATTATACAAGTTTTGTTATGTGATTTTTAGTGAAAATGCAAATTAGGGATTATATTGTGAAATGTCAAAACTTTGTGGTTAAAATGTGAAATAAATGAAAAATATAGGCTGATATGTGTACTAGGAAAATTCAACTAGCATGGGTTGGTATTAAATTGCATTAATTTGTGTTTTTATGAAATAAGGACTAAATTGTAAAAGTTGTGAAGTACTTGGGACAAAAGTATAAATGTGCTTTAATGAGTGCTTTGGATTAAATTGAATAGAAAGATTATTAAATAAGCTAAATTTGATTACACATAAATCAAGAAAATTTGAAATTCGGATCTAGATTGGGGGAAAAACAAAGTACTCGACTAATTGACCTATTTTATCGTTTTTGTGAACCAAGGTAAGTTTGTATGATTCATAAGCTTAACATTATATGTGTTTATATGCTTAAATATGATATTACAACACTGTAGAATTTATCGACAAAGCATTGACACTGTGAGAATCCCGGTTGAACCTTAGGAATAGATAGGATACTAGTGACATGTCAATAGGGGTTATTGTGATTATATGATTCGGGTGCTGGTCCTGTACATCCTATCGGTGGCTGAGTATACTAGAATGTGTTGCTATTACTTGACAGCTTGTGTGAGCAGCACCGTGTAGCTACGTCTTGACTGACAGTTTGTGTGAGCAGGCCCGTTGATAGCTCGAGAGTGAGCATATATATGATATGAGATAGATATAGTATTGGCTATGTATGTGGCACTTTGGTGTGAGATTTGCTAGTATCCGATATTATTCCGAATGGTTCAATGGGAAAAGATAATGGTGCATGGATGGAAGCAATTATATGGATTATTTTAGATACTTGTGAAAGTTTCCCAAGTAAGTAACAATTAATAAATTCATATGAAAGGTAAGTGAAAGTGATAAATTTATACATGATACATAGAATTATGGCAATGTACAACTTGTTGAATTTAATGTATTATTTATGTTCTTTAAATTGTGATTGAATTGGTAATTATAGTTATGAATCATATGAACTTACTAAGCTATAAAACTTACTCTGTTTTTTTTTTCGTGTTTTTTGTGATTTCAAAGCTAGCTCGGATTCAGGGGTCGTTGGAGACTTCATCACACTATCAAGCTATCGATTTGGTACTTTTGAATCTATGTTTTTAGAATATATGGCATGTATAGGAACTTTGGTCACTTTGATATATAAGTTGATGATGAATTTAGCCATTAGAATTGGCTTGTAAATGTTTAAAGTTTAGTCTTGTATATAGCCATGAAAATTGGCTTAATTTGGCTAGTTTGGTTTTGTATATATATATATATGTGTGCATATGACTTATATTTTGTGATTGAGGTTTGCTTTGTAATGCTTATTGTTAGTAGTTTTTGTGGTTGTGAAATGGTTGATATTAGAGAAAATATATGCTTGTATATTTAAGCATAATGATGCATGTTTGGAAATGTTTAATTAGTTGAATTGTATATGTGAATTAGGTATAATGTAATGACCCATTTTGTGACTTGTGTATATTGTGGATAATGGAATTGAGTTGGCATGATTTAGGGTTGATTTAGTTGGTTTGAATGCTTATATATACTATGTTTTGGTGTCAATTGGATTGATGTAGGTATATGCAAATTGGGTGGAAAAATAGCTTGCTAAATAGCCTATTTTTTGTCCACACAGGTAGAGACACGGGTGTGTCTCAGCCGTGTGTGACACACGGTCAAGTTTCACGGTCGTGCGTCCCCTGGTGTTGAATTAAAATCAAGTCAGTATGCTCCACACGGCCCAGTACACGAGTGTGTGACATGGCCGTGTGGCATAAGTCAGTATACCCTACAGGTTTGGCACGGCCTAGCACACGGCCTGGCACACAGGCGTGAGTGGCATTTTTAGGGCACACGGGCTAGCTACACGGGTGTGTGTGTGTTGGCTGTGTGATCCAAGTCAGAGAGTTACATAGGGTTGGACATGGGTTGGGACAAGTCCTGTGGCACAGGCGTGTCTTTGGCCGTGTGAGACATAAGGCCGTGTGTCCCCTGTTTTTGAGAAAATTTTCTTTGTGTTACAAAAGTTTAGTCTAAAGTTATCAGTTTAGTTTCGAACCACCCCAAATGCATGTTTTGGGCATTGTAGGCTCGTATTAGGGATGATATGAATATTATTGATTGATGATTATATGAAATTTGGAAATGTTTGTGAAATGTATGTGTAACTGTATAATATATTTAGTAATTCTTCGTAACCCTATTTCATCGTTGAATACGAGTGATGGGTGTTACATTTATTGGTACCAAAGCTACGGTTTAATCGATTCTAGGACTAACATAGCGTATGTAAGAGTCTAGATATACATGCCATATATAACCTGTGATAGTATGATTACTCCTGATAGCTTGAAATGTGTTTTGATATAGTAAATGGATCCCAATCGAGCTGTAGCTGATGATGTAGAAAGTAATGCGCTAGCCTCTGTACACGGGGTTGCGCAATCTGAGTCTAGACCCGTATCGGGTAGCCAAGGAGGAGAGGCTAAAAAATCCTTCTTCCAGATGATGAATAAGTGGTTTACAGAGTATGTTCGAACAAATCTGGCTGCTCAACAACCTGTACCCCCACCTCAAGCTACTAGTTGATAAGATTCAAAAACACAGAGCTGAAGAGTTCAAAGATAATATAGATGATGATCCTGAGAGGGCCGAGTTTTGGCTTGAAAACACTATCAGAGTCTTTGATGAACTTTCTTGCACACCGACAGAGTGTTTAAAATGTGTCATATCACTTATGAGGGACATAGCATATCAGTGGTGGAATACCCTAGTATCAGTGGTGTCGAGAGAAAGAGTGACCTGGGAATTCTTTCAAGTTGAGTTCAAAAAGAAATATATCAGTTAATGGTTCATTGATTAGAAATGCAACGAGTTTTTAGAGTTAAAATAGGGTCGTATGTTTGTGACAGAGTATGAGCGAGAGTTCGTGAGACTTGGTAAATATGCTCGAGAATGTGTTTCAACTGAGGCCATATGTGCAAGAGATTTCAAGATGGGTTAAACAAAGACATCAGACTGTTAGTCAAGATTCTAGAATTAAAGGAATTCGTTGTGGTAGTTGACAGAACTTGTAAAGCCGAAAAACTTGGCAAAGAAAAAAGAAAGGTTGATTTCGAGGCTAGAGATTCGAGAAAGAGATTGATAAGCAAACCATATCAATCCTCATCAAAGAAATCAAGAGATTTGTATAATCATTCGATTGCTTCGGTGGGATATTGCAATAGAGATTGTAGGAAGCAACACTCAAGTTCTAAAGCTCAAGCTACGTCAATAGCGAGCGTTAGTAATGCTAGGTTCAATAGACCTGAATGTCAATGATTCGAAAGATGACATCTTGGTGAATGTAGAATGAATGACCAAGCTTGTTTCAGATGTGGCTCGTAAGATCACTTTATTCGAGATTGTCTTGAGTTAAATGAGAAAGATACATCTCAGAATGCAAGATCAAGCAATACAACTGCTAGAGGGAGACCAAACTGAAACACTAGAAGTATGAGTGATAATCACAGTACTACGAGAGATTCTACAGTGAGATCAGAGGCTAGAGCACCTGCTAGAGCTTATGTGATTCGCTCTTGCGAAGATGCGTCATCGCCCGATGATATCACTGGTACATTTTCTCTTTATGACACTAATGTAGTTGCATTGTTTGATCCTGGATCGACTCATTCATATATTTGTGTGAATTTGGTGTCTAGTAAGAGTTTGCTTATTGAATCTACTGAGTTTGTGATTAAAATATTGAACCCCTTAGGCAAGTATGTCCTAGTAGATAAAGTTTGCAAGAGTCGTCCTTTAATGGTTCGGGTTTACTATTTTCCAGTAAATTTGATGCTTTTACCGTTTGAAGAGTTTGATGTAATTCTGCGTATGGATTGGTTGACACTACATGATGTCGTTATGAATTGTAGACGAAAGTGTAAAGCCCAAAATTTGCCCGGGCCCATACCAATAAAATAACTCAAATAACAAAACCCAATAAACCAAATAAATAAAGTCCAAAGTACAAAACCTAGATACAAATACCCAAAACCCAGTCCCAATCAGACCCACTACCTAAACACTAAAAACCCAACACCAGCCCAAAACAGTGAAGCCCGATAGGCCCAAGTCTCTAAAAAATTTTCTGGCGCCGTTGCCCCATGTGCGCGACCACGCAGCCCCCACTTCCTCCTCTGCCCAAAACCTGGCACTGCCCATACCGTTTGCACCCCATGCCTCTGTCACCTCCATCATGCCCATCCCATGCAAAGAGACAAAGCAGAAACAATAAGAAATTAGATGAAAGTGGGTTATAAAAACCCGAATCAAAATTGTATGATGGGGTTTTTTTTTTTTCTTTTCTATTTTCGTTTTAACATTCGTTCAAATGTTCAAAAGAAATCAATAACCAAGATAGAATGAAACATATGTACAAGCCGTGATTTTAACACTGAAATCAGAAGTTCAAAGTTGTCAAAAAATCAAAAACTACAAAGTATAAGGTAATCTTTTTCTTTATTTTTTTTTCTCGTTTTCTAAACCTATTTTCCATACATAAATATTAATATATATATAAAAAAATACAAGAAATAAAAAAATAAGAATTTTTTTTACCTTTTTCGGCCACCGCACGCGGTGGCCGGCGCCGGCGCCGGCGAGCCTCCGGTGGCCGTCCGGTGACCGGCCCCCCTGGCCGGATTTCCCTTCTCCCCTCCCTTCTCTCTCCCTTCTCTCTTCCCTCTCTCTTCCTTTTTTTCTTTCCCTCTCCCCAAATGATTCTTTTTGGTTATTTTAGGCCTTATATAGCCCTCCAAAACGACGTCGTTTTGGGGCTACACTTAAGCCTCAAAACGACGTCGTTTTGACCATGCTCGACCCATCCGACCCGACCCGCTAGAGGATCCGCGTGTTTTCGTTTGAATGGGATATTTATGCGCGCAGTCCTTCCGCTTTTTCAGGGTTTTGTAATTAAGTCATTTTTCTTGTTTCCAATTTGGCCCTATAATTTCTCGCGCTTTTCGATTTAGTCCCCGCTAATGTGCTGCGTTTTAATGGAATGGAATAATTGTTGTTTCGGTCCCTCTATGTTTTGTGCGCGTTCAAATAAGCCCATTTCTATTTATTTCCTTTCACATTTGCCCCACAACTTTGTTTTTAATTCAATTTTAGTCCTTTTTTTTCCGTTTATTCTTATATCTTTATTAAATATCCTTGTCATTTTTATATTATTAGTATTATTAGTATTACTATTATTATTATTATGTATTAGTATATATTTTTATTATGTACGCGTATACATATATATTTTTTCATATTTAATATTTTTATTTCATTTTTATTCTAATATTTTATTATAATTTATATATATATACATGTACATATTCTTTATTTATTTTAAGTATATATTTTTTATATTTCATATTTTCTACAGGCATATATATACTTATATATTTACATATTTTAATTCATATACTTATAAATGTATGTACATACTTACGTTATTTTATTTTTATAATATACATATTTATATTTTTTTGTCTTTATGTAATATATATACATACATGCGCATGTTATTTATATATATGTAATTATGTTTTCATATTTTATAATTCTTATACATACACATATGTATATACGTATAGACATACATATTTTCATTATATATATATACCTACATAGTTTTTTTTTTTGTATTTTAAATCTTTTAAAATTCATACATACATTTTTAAAACTTTTATAATTTTATTCATTTCTTTATTATTATTATTGTTTTACTTTATGTTTATTTATTTATTTATGTGTCCATTATTATTTTTTTTTTAAAATGTTTTAGTTTTTTTTATTTTGTTTATTTACTTGTTATTGTATATAATTGATTTTTTATATATTTATTTTGTTATCTTCGCTCGTATTATTTTTACTCGCATTATCGTAATTGTTATTCCGTCACATCAATTTTTACCCGAATTCGTAAAAAAGGAAAATTTTGGAAATAAAAGCAATACTCGATACTTGGGATCTTCGAGAGAATTGGGCCCTAACGTGCTGGGTTCTAATTTTCTGTTGAATCTAAATGCTCGAGAATGCTCTTTAATAAAAACATAAATAAAAACTCATTATCGGGATTTCAATATGTTGTGTCCTAACGCATCGGATATGACAACGTGGTTTTCTCGATATGAGGATTTTTCGAAAGTAAAGGCAATATTCCGTATTTAGAAAATTCGAGAAAATCGTGCCCTAACTTACTGAGATTCGATTTTTCTCGTTGATTCTAAGTAATCGAATATCCTTTTAAAATTAAAATAAATGAGGTTTAAATAAAAAAATAAAAGGAAAGCTTACTCTCAAAAAATACAAGGTGTCGTGTCCTAACCTACTGGATGTGACATCTTGTTAATTCGAGATAAGAAGGCATTTTTCATTTTGACTTATCCAAGTAATTTTTTTTTTAAAAATAACGCAATATAAAGAAGGATCTTATTTTTAAATTCTTTTCGAGTTTTTAATTTTCGACATAAAGACATTAAATAATCAACTAAGGTACCAATTTTGGACGTGTCGAGGGTGCTAATCCTTCCTCGTGCGTAACCGACTCCCGAACCCTTTTTTCTGAATTTCGTAGACCAAAATCGTTATTTTAATAAAAATTAAATCGTTTATTAAAAATAACCACTCTTCGAGGTGACCCGATCACACCTCATCAAAAAAGATTGGTGGCGACTC
Organism: Gossypium hirsutum; assembly: GCF_007990345.1. Lineage (NCBI taxonomy): Eukaryota > Viridiplantae > Streptophyta > Magnoliopsida > Malvales > Malvaceae > Gossypium > Gossypium hirsutum. The sequence goes on along the minus strand of NC_053434.1, from coordinate 38,243,261 downwards.
CCGTTTTCATTCTTTTTTCCAAAATCCAAGTCGACCCCGTTTTCATCAAAAAATGGTGTCAACAGAAATGATTCAGAGATTTAATAAGGGGGAAAAATGCATTTGAATACTCTACTATTACAATTAAGTCGGAACAGAAGATCGCTAATAAGTGTAAAACCATGACATGTCAAGCTGTGGGCCGATTTAAGCACCTCAAGCCTTAAAAATTCCTTCAAAATTTTTGGGAGAAAAATAAAAGGCTCAGTTGAATATTCTACAAATTGTGGGGGAAAAAAATAAAGCCTCAATAGAGTATTCTACTAATTCCTGCGATGGTTGCAAAGGGCCTGGTTTTAATTATCTAAGAGTTATGGAGTTTTTTTAAGTTTAACCCTTTTCTCCTAGGAAATGAGTGTGATGGGGCACCAGAGGCATACTCCCAAAACTTCCTGGTAACATACAAATGACACTCTTACAAGCGAAGCAGGCTTTTCAGAGCACCCCTCAAACTGCACTACATCTTCATGCTTTAATATAAAGGTTCCATTAGAGAATCTCATGTGCCTTCCCGTAATACCTGTTTATGAAAGGAGCCTGCAAGGTAGAATCGCCAATAAGAAAAAACGAATTTAAGTCACTAGTCATGCTGTTATTCTAAATAGAATCAGTAAGGCGAATGTATTATGCCTCTGGCAACTAAAAATATAAATCTGACATCTGGAATTCTAAATCTTTAGTGGACAAGTGACTGAAGATGAGCTGCTACCTAGTAAAGAAATTTCTTATTGAGAACTTCAATTCATGAAATGCATGACTGAATTGTTATGGTTAACAATGCAAATTTGGCTATCTTTATGAAACAATATTGGGGGAGGGGCAAGGGGTTGACAAGGTTTGAACCCATGCCACCTGGGTAATAGACAACAGCTTTAACCAATACTCCAACCAAGTCTTGGCAACAATGTGAAGTTGGTTAGAATTCAAATTCAAAAAAGTGACATGAAAATTAATGAATTTTACTAAGAAATGTTTTACGAGTATTTCTAGGGGTTATATACAACATGGATGCGCAAGGGATTAGGATCTTCTGGCCAGACAGAATTATACTACCAGAATTAAGAGGACAAATAAAAGGCTATAGCAACAATTGTAGCCCATGCCAAATTAATTGTACCCTGGACCAAAAATTGAACCATGTGCAAAAAAAGATTAATTTTAATTTCCCACCTAACTACTCTAGGGCGGGGGTAGGTCCTGGAGGAGAAGTTACAGACACCTTTCATTGTTTTGTATCTGAATGACTTAAAGAGGAAGTATGTAATTCAATTGATTTCCAAGAGAAAACTACAAAGCACTGGGAATAAAACTTAATCCAACAAAGAGTATAGGTGCTACAGAAAATTTTATGATTCGTGCCACCATCAAACCCATTCAGTTTAACATAAACTTAGCCAACATTACTGGTTAAATAAAACCAAGCCAATGTTATCATTCAGACACTTTAAGTAAATCATGTAATCGCTACTTATCATTGACAGTGTCCTCTAAGAAATCAAAAGGCTTTAATTTATTATGCAACAAGCTCTGATAACACCATGACTACTATAAAGAAAATCTACTCATAACTATTACAACTTTATGCATGAGAAATAACTAGGGCTAATAAAACAAGTTAAATATTGCTCTAAGGCATTATTTAGCAAAATAAATGATTAAAAATACTTCCTTTTTCTAACACAAAAATATAGATAAAGCAGTAACTCGTAAAACCTTACCTTTACATTTGACACATCAGGAGTATCCGGAGTGTGAACAGGATAGAACTTGTAAAATCTCATGTTCTGAAATGCTGCTTTAGTTTCCTCACTCATTTCTTCAAGGGCTTTTCTGCGAGCTTCTCTTGCCTATAAGAATTGAATTGGCCAAATTAATCAACCTATCCAAAATCATGCTCCCCAACCAAATCGAAGAAGCAATGTTGCCAAAAAAAAAATACCTGCCGATTAGCTTTTTTTGCTTCTCGAACTTTCTCTTTGACAAAATCCTACAAAACCCAAAGTATGTCAGGTTGAACTAGTAGTTGGAAATACATAAAATCCAAAGGACATTGGTAGATCTTCAATCAGCTTCACCTTAAAAGCATCCTTTTGATCTTTATCTAATTCATCTGCTTCTATCAGTTTATCAGTAAACTCCTGCAGAATGGTAGATACAGCTTAGTACCTAATTACTATGACAATAGCAAACAGCAGCCAAAAAGTAAAATGATTGACTAAAGTCTAATGCATAAATAACTTATTTTTGAAAACATTCCAAGCTACCAATTCAAATAATTCAAACATCACCACCAAAAAAGTCATGCTAGTTAGACTACAGCATAATGATGAAAGAGTTAAGAGTCTTACATCAAGTTCATCCAACTCCCAATCAAATTCACAAAAAACCTGCAAGAACAGAAAGGATGTGTCAATTTACATAATATCTTGCAGAATAGCTGCCTTGGTTATCCCAATAAAAATTATTACAGGCTGTGGAATCAAGGATTTCCTATACACCAAGGCACAATACATTATAGCAAAACAAACTCCAATGAAGATACTCTATTAAGGTGCAATGCATACCTCAAATAAGTTGCCTTTTGGTTCTCAATTCTTTTTCTTTAAATGATATATTTTCATTTGATGAAGGGCAGTACATGATTCAAAAAAAAGAAGTGGATTATGTCCATAGGTGAAGAAAACTTAGGAGACTAATGATGCTTAGTTATGCTTGACTTCTATATCATGCTAAGGAGAAGACTGATTTTTCAACATTTATAAATGAATCTCTATTTCAAGTTTATAAGAATAAAAGATGCAAGGGTACATTTGGAAAACCCACTCCTCACAAGGTTTGAACTTCAAACCTCCTACTTTTAACTGTTGGGAGCATCATAGACGAATGCATAAGTACATATGCACATGCTTATGGTGTGAATCAATTTTTTAGCAATCAAATCTTTGCTTAACTCATGTAAGCATGTGCCACAAGCCATAAAATGGTACCTCCAACTACACTGAATGCAACAGTCCATTCACCAAAGCATGATAAGCTCAACCCTTACAAAGAACTCTATCCAACCCATAAACAAATTAATATCCATAAAGTCAAGTATCAGTCATAATTAATGTTCTCAGAAAATACAAAGAACTTACCGGCTTTTGTTCTGCTGGAAAAATTATTTGAACCTCAGTGCTTTGTTCAAGCTCATCTTCCTTCAAAGGCTGGTAAAAATCTGTCAATAGGGACAGGCCAAACAACATTGCAATAAATAAGGGGTTCTTTTCCTTCTTTTTCAGTCTCCTATTTGACAAGTCATTATAACAAGCAGCAGACATATGAAGCAATTTAACATCCAGAGGTATCTAGAGACTCACAAGGCAGACAATACTCGTATTTCTTGAGACGATCTATTTTCATTTGTTTCAAAGCAACCCTGCAGAAAGAATACCAAATACAAAAGGTAAGCTGAAATGCAAGCATCCAAACACATACAGACCCACTCTCAGGAGAGATGAAATAATATAAAGAAAATTGAAGTCCATAAGCTTGCACTGAAAATAATTTCTTACACTCTGAAGATAGAAATTTAAGAATTGTTTAAATATCAAATGGTTGACTTAGCTCCAAAGTTGTCAAGGACACAAGGGTGCACTCTAGGCACCTAAAACCCAATGTTGCCTAAGGCACAAAAGAACTAAAGAAGCGCTCACCTAACTGAAGCAACGCATAATATATTCATGTGTCATTGTATTTGTGAGTGTATGTGTGTGTGTGTCTATATATAAATAAAGTTGATATATAATTATGATAAGAAACTCTAAAGTGTTATCCAGTTTATCTACTGTTGGAATTCCTTAAATTAAGCAGATTTTCTACATTAGTGCTAGGAATTTCCTTGTACTATTAGCCATAATCAAATTACTAATTTTTAGGGATAGGCTAATTTCTAGAGATTATTTCCTTTTTTATTTTTTCCTGCTATTCTTTAAAAGGCTGTATTCAGATTAGAAGTAATAAGAGAGAATCATTCTTCTTCCTAAAACTTGTTCATGGTATCAAGAGCATCAGGAATCCATTTGATCCTGCTCTTTCTTCTCTTCTCTTGTTCTTAGAAACCCTACTCCCATGGGTCACACCGAAAATTTCTCTGAGACTGAGATCTCACAAATAACTCAAAATCACAGTCAAGGAATCCCACAAGGTGACCTTAACTCTTCTCTTATAATCACAAATCATCGATTAGATGGAAAAAATTTCCTGCAATGGTCACAATCTGTCCTTATGGTTCTTCGTGGCCGAGGAAAAATTGGGTACATTAATGGACAAATTCCTCGACCAGCATCAACTGACTCTGGTTATGCAACTTGGGAGCTTAACAACTCAATGGTTATGGCTTGGCTTATAAATTCGATGGAAGGTCATATAAGCCGAACATATCTTTTTTTCAAAACCGCCAAAGAAATGTGGGATGCAATCAAGGAGAATTACTCGGATCTTGGAAATACTTCCCAAGTATTCGAGATCAAATTAAAGTTGAAAGATATTCGACAAGGAACACTTGAAGTCACTCAATATTACAACCTAAAGATCTTATGGCAGGAGTTAGACATGTATTATGAAGTTGATTGGGGCGAGGGCTTGGAACACACCAAGTTCATGGATCATCTTAACAAAGAACGTCTCTATGAGTTCCTAGCAGGACTAAATCGTGATCTTGATGAGGTCCGAGGACGAATACTAGGCAGAACCACACTGCCAACCATAGGAGAAGCATTTGCTGAAGTAAGGAGGGAAGAGAAACGGCGTCTTATTATGTTGGGAGACGCAAGAGAATTAAAACCATTGACCGTAGCTGGTCATCATCCTTCCGAGAACTCTGCTCTTATTTCAAGAGGCCCTCAATCTCAAGGGTTCAAAGATGGAATTGATTCTGGTTCAAAAAGGCCATGGTGTAGCCACTGTAATCGGGTTGGGCATACCAAGGAGAAATGCTTCAAACTCCATGGCTATCCTGAAGAAAAAAAACAGAAAGAAAACAAGGCAGCAATGATATCTACTACTGAAGAAGATGCTCAGAATGTTAGGCTAACCAAAACTCAACTTGAGGCTCTTCATAAACTACTTGGGACTCCTACAGCCAGTGGGTCACTAGCTATTCAAGGTACTGCTTTAAATACTACACACGAACCTATCACAACTTCCTGGATACTAGACTCGGGTGCATCCGACCACATGACAGGTAATCTAAGTTTGTTTCACACCTATTTACCTTGTTATGATCACTCTCGGATTCGCATAGCTGATGGATCTTACTCGCCGGTGGCTGGAATGGGGACAGAACAGGAATCGGGGAAGATGATTAGCACTGCTAAAGTTAATGATGGCTTATATGTTTGGAACAAAAACAGTTCAAAAGAAGGGATGGCCTTATCTACATCAAAAGACGATTCTATCATGCTATGGCATTGTAGACTAGGACACCCGAATTTCATGTACTTGAAGAAACTGTTTCCTCTACTATTTCTAAATAAGAAAATTAGTTCATTGAACTGTGAAGTTTGCCAACTGTCTAAACACACTTGTGTCCCTTATCCTTTGAAACCTTATGTTCAATCTCAACCTTTCTCTTTAATTCACAACGATCTATGGGGAGCCAGTCGAGTAAAAAACATCACAGGGGCTAGGTGGTTCATAACTTTCATTGATGACCACACTAGAGTTTGTTGGGTCTATCTCCTTAAAGAAAAATCCGAAGTCTCTAGAGTCTTCAAAAATTTTCATTCAATGATTCGAACTCAGTTCAATTCAAATATTCACACCCTTAGAACTGATAATGGGAGAGAGTACTTTAATTCTATCCTAAGTCCTTATCTTTCTGAGCAAGGAATCATACATCAAAGTTCTTGTCCTGACACCCCTCAACAAAACGGGGTTTCCGAGAGGAAAAACAGACACCTTGTAGCCGTGGCTCGTGCCCTTATGTTTACTATGGGTGTACCAAAGTATTTATGGGGAGAAGCTGTCCTCACTGCTTGTTATCTTATAAACCGACTCCCATCAAAGGTATTAAACTTTCAAACACCTTTACATACTTCTCAAAAAAATTTTCCCTTGTTTCGTGTTCCTAATCTCCCAACCAAAACATTTGGTTGCAAAGCATTTGTCCACAACCATCAACCTAACCGATCTAAACTTGATCCTAGAGCTCACACTTGTGTCTTTATTGGTTACTCACCTGCACAAAAAGGGTACAAGTGCTACTCTCCAACCTTACACCGGATGTTTGTGTCCCTTGATGTTACTTTCTTCGAAAACGAGCCATATTTTTCAGCCTCTCATCTTCAGGGGGAGATACTTAGTGAAGATGAGACCTTGAGCAATCTTCTCATTATACCTCAAGACTCTATCAGCCCTACCACCACTACAAAACCTGCTGAAAATCCTACAGCCACTATTATTCCTGTTTTGGAACCTGTCAGCCCTACCACAACTACAAAACCTGCTGAAAATCCTACAGCCACTGTTATTCCTGTTTTGGAACCTGTTTTTCCTATCTCCACTGTTCAGCAACAAGAAACAAGGGTGATTAATCATACTAATGAAGAAAAACAGCCCACTCATTCTGAAAAACAACAAGGAAAAACTCAGGGACTTCGTGTATACTCTCGGAGACATCAGCTGCCTAAGACCAAAACAGCAGTGCCTATGCCATCTTTACCCGAGGACTGTCCTAAGGAAGAAGTTTCACCTCCTTCATCTTCCATCCATCTTCCAATTGCAGTAAGAAAGGGCACTAGGAGCTGCACTCAACATCCCATTTCTCGGTTTGTATCCTATGGAAACTTGTCTAAATCCTACAATGCCTTTGTTTCTAATGTTGACTCTGTAGAAACTCCAAAGAACATAGACAAGACTCCTATGGAACCCAACCTTAAATTAGGAACTGATAAGGATGGAGAAGAAGTAGACAGGGGGAGATATCAACGGAAGAAACATTTGGAAGCTGCCTACAGGATATTGAGATACTTAAAAGGGACTCTTGGTAAGGGGTTGCATTTCAAGAAAAATGTTCGAAGAAATTATAGGCAAGCTGGGTTGGATTCACATCTACACTCCAGCTTGAGGGGGAGTGTTGGAATTCCTTAAATTAAGCAGATTTTCTACATTAGTGCTAGGAATTTCCTTGTACTATTAGCCATAATCAAATTACTAATTTTTAGGTATAGGCTAATTTCTAGAGATTATTTCCTTTTTTATTTTTTCCTGCTATTCTTTAAAAGGCTGTATTGAGATTAGAAGTAATAAGAGAGAATCATTCTTCTTCCTAAAACTTGTTCATCTACAAAACATGAGATATTTATTTTTCTTTATTGGCCAGTGTAAATGATTTCTTATAGTCCCGTGTCTATTGTTGAATGAAGAAAGTTCAATGTCCCACGTCTGTTGTTGAAATAGTTCCTTATGGTCCCATGTTTGAAATATAAGAGTATAATATCCCATTTATTACTAGTAAAGGTACAGCTAATGAAAGAACTTCAAAATAAAATAAATTAAAGAGAACTGCAATCACAAAGACTTTTTTCCTGCACCTAACCTCTAATGAAAAAATATGCACCTAGGTGCAAGAACTGTGCACCTAATCAACTGTGCCTCACCCGAAAGGGTTTAAGGAGCTTCTGTTTTCAGGCACACTTAGGCACATGCCTTCACCATACTGCTTAGCTCATACATAGACACAGAAACAGTAATCTCCAGACATGGACAATTCAATAGGAAACAACAAAAACAAAAGGGTCCAATTATTAGAAATGCACACTGACAATCAGGCACACCTAGGCACATGCCTTCACAATACTGCTTGGCTAAAACATAGAAATAGTGTCTCCAAACATGGACCATTAGGAAACCATGAAACCAAGAGGGTCCAATTATTAGAAATGCATATTGCTAAGCATTCAAGCCTCTGGATGACCAGATATTTCTATTATATTGTTATTCCCGAGTAAACAGAACTGAATACTCAGCACTTATTTAATGTACTCTGCAAGTATTGGTTTGGCACCACAACAAGCTGATCAGAATGCATGGAGCGAATTCTCACAAAAAGCAAACCTGATTCCAACACTTAAAACCCCGGCCACACAACAAAATATAGAAGCCTACCTTTAACATAGCAATTTTTTTATAAATATTCAAAGGAAGCATAAGTGAGTGTAACCCAGTTGGCAGTCTCAAACAAAAAGCAGTTGAGATAAAGACACTGTGATTGGAAGTAGTTGACCATTGCATACAAAAGAAACAAAAATAAAGAGGATTGTAAGTGTTAGTGTGCCAATCATACCTTCTTTGAGTGCAGCTTAAGATGAATATTTGAGATTTCAATCTATCAACTTGGCTGTCTCTGTCGAGCAATAAAAATATACAATCACCTCAAAAGTTGATTTTAAATCAATTCAAATGCAGAATAATAAAATGAAAATTAGATAAAATTTCATTTATCAATTTGGCATACTATTCAGACAAATTAAATTAAATAATTAAAGGTCTACTTTGTATATGACTAAAAAAAGATCAAAATTGGGTACCTTTTCTCAAGTGGAATATATGGAACCCAGTCCATTTTCATTTGTTTCATGGGAACAATCTCTTCAGCTTCTCTCTGCACTGAGTTAATACCAATCTTATCTGAAGGTGGGAAAGGAGACTCAACCTGAAAAGATACAATCAGATCATGGCAGAAAGAACTATTTTCAACAAACCAATAAAGAACTATTTTCAACAAACCAATCTCATTAAACATTAATATTTGTCATTGCAATTGTCGAGAATAATAAATCAGTGAAAAAGCAACAAAGAGAACTAAAGGGAAGTTATGTGGATTTTAACTATTAACATTCTAGACAGTTAATAATTTGGTCCACACTAGATAAGCAACAATATAGTAATTATAAACTCTTTCTGTCAAAAGAAAATTATAATTTACAGAGATGGCCTTCTGCATTGAAAAATATATATATATGGAAAGTGGCCCAGAACACGTATTTTTTTATGGCCATCAAAAGCTGTGTGACAAAATCACATCCACGGCTATAGAGGTGAAGTAAAGAAACCATTTATCCAAGGGGCAAAAGCTCCTAGTTATGAGATTCTAAGCTTGAGATTTGCACCTCAAAGAAACAGCTAGAGTGAACTGTCAGAGGAAAATGTCAAAATTGGAACAGCAAGGGAATATATAACTTCAAAGCCACATAAAGGTACCATTGAATAAGCCTTTAACATAAAAGATGGTTAAAGATGCTATTATCACTCTGCCCACTAATCACATGATGAAGAAAGAAAAATCCCTTGAATCAATTTAGCGTGACAAGCATTAAAATCACTTCTTAACAATGTTTGACAACTTACAGCCACAATCACAGGTATACAAATGACTTTGTTTTCTCCTTTGTAAGGGACCAATTGAGCTGCACAAATAGAAAACAATTAAAATTAAGTATGTAATTGTTGAACAAAAAGACAGGTCAGAGAAATTGAAACTACATGATGCAAGAAAGAAACTTATGAGAACTAAGGTCAAATTAAGAACCTAGGACAAGCATTCTTACTTTTCAGCACAGTAAAGTTAAATAACAATACAAGAGGTAAAGCATGCAACAGCATTTAAAAAAAAAAATATCACCACAAGTACCCGCAAAGTGTCCATAGAAATGTATAAAGTACGAGGACCGTGGCTACTTACGCTCTGTACAACCAAAGAGATAAACTTTCTTTCCATATAGTTTCCCCCCCTCTTCAAATGCATCCTGACCAGAAAAAGAACAGTAAAATATTCAGTTAGCTCTACACCAAGTTTCACATGATACAGGGAAAACAAAAGTAGCAAAGTAGCAGCTAAAATTAGAAAAGAGTTAAGGCAAAAAAGTTCTTGCAACTCACTTCTAAATTCGAAAAGTTCCAGTTGAATTGGTAAACAGAGTCCAGTTGATCCCACTTCCAAACAACAAAAGGAAAACGATATAAGCAACAGAACTTAAATTCATTTAAAAAACACTACCAAATATTCAACATTCAAATCGAAATTCAAAATTCCAACCTCTGTTCCAACAGGGAATGCAGCTTTCCATAAATCTTCCTGCGCAACACAAATCGACAATTTTCATCAAAACAAATTTAACAAAGCAAAACTTCACCCATTTAATTATCTAAATAAATAACATTTAAGTTCCAACCTCGAATCCATTAAACTCTACACTTCACATAAGAATGCGAAAGCTTATATAATAAAATTTTAAATTTAACCGCGGTGGTATCCAGAATTAAAAGCTCAAATTTAATTAGGAAAAAAAAGTCAATAGCGCCAAGAAATTAACCTTAAAACCTAATGTTTTAACCTCGTATCTATCCAGATATTCAATAAACCAAAACAGTGAAGTCATAAAAGAAAACCCCTAAAGGCAATCCAAAACAACAAATGTAAAACTTGGAGGGAAATGTAGAGAAAAATAATAATACCAAGTTACGCTTATCTTCGAAATACTCAGGCTCGGGCTGAGGCTTGGAGGTCTTAGCAAGCTTAGCTTTGGGAGCAGGTTTACGGTTGTTGTTGTTGAGATTCTCTTGCGAAGAAGACGAAGCCTTTACTTGCTTCTCCTCTTGCTCATGAGAAGCGGCTTTTCTCTTAGCTCCCTTCCTCATTTGGTTATTAAAGGGAAAAAGAAGAAAAGCACCAGCAACGGCAACGGCAACGGCAACGGCAACGGCAAAGCTGAGCCGAGAGAGGGAGAAAGAAAAAGGGGTGAGTGTGTAATTATGGGGGATGGCGGTGGATCCGGATTCAAAATCTATAGTATAGTATTTGGACAAAATTGAATATATGGGCGCTGCTGCCAGGGCGTTTTCTGAGCGTCAATCCAACGCCAATTTTTAGGTCTTTTTTTTCCCTTTTTGTCGTTTTGAGGGGGCAGGCGCGGGTATTGAAATTCACGGGCCTTTTTGAAACGTTTTCAAAAGTTTTGCCCAATGGGTAAAATTGAAAGAATATAAAGGAAACTACATCTAAGTCGAATATTAAAGGTAATTGAGCCTAATTTATTTATTGGTTTTTTATTTTTTTAATTTATATAATAAAATTATAAATTAAATCAAATATATAATTCGGTTCATTTCAAATAATAGTAATATTAGAAAACTCAAACCAGACACTACAATTTAAATAAATTTTCTATTTTTCAATTTTGTTCGGCCCTACTAGGGGAGACATCACTTAAAAATCCAATCCAACAAAACTTTCAAGTCAGATTAGCTGAATTAAAAAATAAACTAAATAGAGTGGTTTATTGTAAATGATTATTTGATTAAATCATTATAAGATAATATTAAATATATCATTAGTACATGCATCATTAATTAACCAAAACAAATCACCCTCGACGATATAGTTTCTTGATTTAAAGATTTAGAGTTTCCGTTTCTTCATCTTTAAAAATGATTTATAACTATTATTTCCCCGTCTTCTTTGTGTATTTATTGTACTACCATTTCCAGATTCAATGAATGTATGTATTAATTAGGTTATGAAATGCTATATGATGATGGGAAAGGTTCGGGATAATGTTTTCACGTATTTTCATTTTATTGTCATTTCCATTAATCCATTTCAACTCTTAATGATATAAGTACGAGAAAGTTTGAGATCAGAACATATTCAAGTCTAAAAAATTTGACTCTAATAGAATTCGTGTTCGATAAAGTTTAATCCGTAAAAATCTGAGTCTGAATGTTACGAGGCTAAAACTTTAGTCTGGCAAACCACATGGCCTTAGGCGATTCTTTTGCTTCAAATCCTCCCTAGTGTTTGAGTAAATATTCTCAAAAATATTTTATTACTTAAGAATCAACTGATTACAAATAAATGGGGTGACTTGATTTATAGTTGAAGCCTCTCAGATTTAGCGGTACAATTTAAATTAGATTAGCGGTCAAGATTAAAAACTTATCTACAAGATGAGAGTACATTATTATCCTTCAGGATTACAAAATATTCGTCTTGGTAAAATATAAATTACTAGAGTGTTTACATATTCTCTAGACTGAGTAGATGGGCTTTAGTCTCTCTAAGAAATAGGTCAATCCTGTCACATCGAATGACCTTAAATAAACAAAATGGATCATCAAATGGTGTCTTGGTCGTGGGCTCCTTCACGCGGTTCATGACATTCTCCACCATCTGTTCTCACGACTCCTTCATCGCGTCTGACCACCTCTAAACATGCAAACATTTAGAGTACAAAAATTGTGAAAATAAATAGATATAAAATTAAAGCGGCATCTGCAAGCGAACAGGTAAAATTGTAATATAGAAGTGTTACAACAGAACACCAGTAAGTATTCCAAGGATCATACCTAAGGGGTTGCAGATTGGAGAATTTTATCATTAAATTAATTACAGAAGATAATTAATAATCTAATCGAGTCACAAATTAGTAGTGTGAATCCAAATTAGAAGATTAATTAAATTAATTGCTCTAAATTGACCTAATAGAATTTCCTATTCCTAGTGCCGACAATGTGAGTTCTCGACCTATGATCGATTAACAGATAAAAGATTAACTTAACTTCATGGTCGTAATTAACTTCAAAACTCGGTTTTTTATTAGAGAATTAGCGTTATTATCTAGATAATATTACCTCTCGACTTCTACTGCCTAACTAATCAACCAGTACACGCTTACCTCTTGACATCACTCTCTTGACTAGGATAAATACACGATTTACTCGGCAACCTCATCTCTTGATCCATTTACCTATATTACTTTCTATGTTTGTCAAATCTAGGACTTAAAAACACATGTATTCATATAAAGAAGTGATTGCAGCCTTACACCAATCCTAATTGCTACAGATTACTCATCCCAAAAACCTCACTTACATCAAATATAAACTCTCCAACAAATTGTCTAACACAACAGTGCAAAACACACAAAGTAAAGTTAATAAAATAAACAACCAAAAGCACTCCACAAAACACACCCATGTCTGCGGTAGAACAACCTATTTGTAGGCTTAACATGGAGACTTCCCTTATCAACTTTGTGAAAATAAATTCATCCTTTTAGTTGCACAATAATTCTAGATAAAAACCTTCAATCTTTATCCTAAGATAAAAGCCTTATAAACCAAGTAAAATCAATAGATAAATCACCAAGGACTAAGGCTTAGAAGACAAGGATAAGTCTTAACAGATAAGGCATGTCAATCTCATAGTTTCTTCAATCATCCAAATCCAATTACCATGGTTTGAGATGAAAAATGTTCTAAGATTCAGTTGCTTATGGAGAAAAACATCCACGGAGGTCCAAGTAAAAAATACTAACATCCACCTCTATCCAAGCTGTCAAAGTCTTTGTTCAAACAATTGTTTAAACAGGTTGTTTCAGCATCAACACTAAATAGCAAAAAGCTCAAAGCTACCATTCTTTCCTTCACTTCCTTTCCAAATCCAATCAACAACGTTTCGGATGTGATAAAACATGTTTTGAGACTCATTGCTTATGAAGAAAACAATTTTGGAGAACCAAGTCAAAAAGCCCAAATGCAACTCGACTTGAGCTGTACAAGAGTCTATTGTTCAAAAGTTTGGATGGATAGTTTATTTAAATGAGTTGTTTAAACAAGATGTTTAAACATGAGAGTGAGCATGAGCAGTTTAGCAAGTTGTCTGAGCAAGAGTTGAAACATTAGCAGCGAGACAATGAAAGTCCCAACACACATATATATAATTATTAATTAGTCCAAAATCAAAATCAAATTTACTAATTGATTTGATTAAATTGGCTCGATAAATAATTTAAAGGAAAATAGTATATGTTGATAAACTTTGACAGATGAATTTCTTGAGTCTCCTCATCAGCCATACTGAGTCACAAAAGAAGAATGAGGGACTTCAATCAGGTCGAAGATGGCGGCGGCATATGTTATGCATGTGAAGCAGATGCACAGTTTGAGTTTGCACCATCTTCCCATACATCTTGCTATGTTTACATGGGACAGAGCAGCGAAAAGGAAAATGGGAAATTTATTTTTGTTTTTTTGTTTTTTTTTTAATTTCTTTCTTGTTAATATTTGATAAGTTGTTATTAATATAATTATTTATATTCTCGTGTAAGCGTTTGCAAGCTTAAAAGTAAAGGGGGTTGAGAAAATAAATCTTTGGTTCATTGAGAATTTTGTAGGCTGAGGCCATTATTCTGTAACATGTTATTTACTGATTGAATTGCTTCTTACCATTGTAAGAATTTAGAGTTTGTAAGTTTAAACGAGGGATCCATTATAGGAATTGAGAATTGACGGGATAATGAATAGTTTATGCATGGGTTTAAAAAATTCATTTCCCATTTTATCTCCTATTTACTTTTGTGTTAGAAAAATGCCATTTTTCCTTTCAACTTTTTTTTTTCTTTTCATCCATCCATCCATCCAAGTACATCCTAAGATAATAAAGTACTGATCAAAACAGAACTCAAAAGAAAATTTGCAATGTCTTTGAATTGATGATCAAACTGGAAACACTTTCAAATAATCAATGGCAATGGATTAGTAGTCACTTTACAAGAAAAATTTCCAGAGGAAAAGAAATGTGATAGCCCAAAATCACAAGGCTGAAAACCCCAAAAAAGAAAAAAAAATTAATATGAAAAAAAAAATCAACAAAGAGAATGAGGAAAATGAATATTCCACGATGAATGTACAAAAATTCAAACGGATATAGAACAGAGATCCTCAAATACTTGTCTAATGTTAGGCCTTTCATTTACAGGAAGAATACACTTGAGTGATATGGCTAGCAATTCATCCATCGCTTTCGTGTGTTCTTCCCCACCTGCAATGTCTCTATCAATACAGTCCATTCCCCGCCCTTCTTCATCACACAATTTAACCCAATCTGTCAGATCGACCGCACCTGATTGTCCCGATATTATGTCTCCCGCACTTCTTCTCGTTAACAATTCCATCAGGATCACTCCAAAAGCATACACATCTGCCTTCAGTGATGGGACTGGTTTAGATGCAAGAGCCAGCTCTGGAGCACGATATCCAAGGGCTCCCAGATTCAATATCTGCTCTGCAGTGCCAGTTGGTGTCATCAGCCGGTGAAGGCAATAATCAGTGATGCAAACATGGAAATTGGAGTCAGTAAGGAGTATATTCGTCGGTTTTAGGTTTCCATGTGCCAGGCCTCTATCATGGAGGTATAACAAACATCGAGCAACTTCTATGCCAATTTTCAGTCTTTGGCTAAATGATAACGGGGAGTACCTCCGAGGAGTAGTCTCTGCAGTGCCACAGACATGTATATATTGATCAAATGAAAACATAAAAGCAGAATCTCGATGCATTCATGAACACTTGCAACATAAGTTCATAACCTAAATTGCAAGACAATTGTAATGAAACCCTGCTCATCTTAAGAGTCAAATCAATTTATGGCAACAATGCCCGGTTGTAATAAAAGCTCTAGCCATGATAGAAACCTAACACTGTGAGCCACTTGCAAATTTAACACTAACCTTCACTTTTTGTTAGTGACTTGGTAAAAGAAAACCATAAAGCTTCATTCCAATAATGTAAGCCAGTGTGAATAATCAAATAAAATAACAAACATCTTCTCTTTGACTAAGTCACATTTCAAAGAGATGAGACTAGTCTAATGTTTCTATCTTTGTAACAATGTAATTTCATTTGATTATGAAAAATTTTAAGAACCTAAACCTATTGTTATTAAGACCAAACGTTTGAATATTTCTTCCACATTTAGCCTGTTACTCTTGAACTCTGATAGATGTTGCAATTTACCAATTAGGTGACCAAAGAGGAAGACTCCATCATTTACGACAATCAAAGATGAACTCCTGACAGGTCAATGACACTGCAAACATTCTTTTCAACTTCCAGCTCCATCTTTTTGCAAGGCAGAAAAACAGAAGGCATGGTAGTGGGGATGTGAAAAGAGCCAAGTTTAAAAGATGTTAACCTATAGGACTAACATATCAGAGGCATTTGATTTTTCTTCCTCTCAAAATCAGATTTAAAGCATCTATATTTTCTTCCTCTCAAATTAGTGCAATCATTTCTTGCCTACTGCCATGTTGTTTGACCTCCAAGATTTTGTACAAAAGATTTCCCTGTGCTGATTGATGACAATTTCATCAGGAGAGGATCTAAATAGGTTTTCATTTGAAACAACTATATCTATTCTCCTTGAAGTAGAGGCATTTGATTCTATTCTAAAATCAGTAGCCAACATTGATGCAAAGATATAAGCACAAAACCACAAGAAATCTTACATGTAACAAAATATCACCCAACTCATACTTGGGGCGGTAAAGTCCAGCATCAGTAACTGTGAATACTAGCAACCTAAAATGATTATAGAATGATTAAGATCACCAAGTTTTAGATTTAATTGATAAGTGACAGAAATTATTGCTACAAGTTAGGTTCATTTGACACTGATCTAACATAATTTGATCTCCATGTAGGAGGTCAAAATCCAGTTGAGCATCAGCGCATCACTTGCCTCTCCCATAGCTAGTTCAAAGAATCACAATAGACCTCAACAGTGACCTCATACATTCATCGATACACACATATTATCCTATTTAACCTCATAATCATTTGATGGCAAACTGCCCTATAGGTAGAGCAAACACATTTCAAGATTATATTTCTAGATCCTGCTACAGATATGAGAAAGCGATAATTACGAGACAACTCCCCAAATCCCCATAACATGCACGCTAATACAGTGTTCATATTGAATAAGGTGAGTAAATTTCCTCCTGTCACAACTGAGTTATGACAGCACTCAGCAAATATTCCAATAACATAAAGCTAGAAATATTTCAAAAAGAAAAAAAAACCACTCATCACAAATGTGCTGGCTAAAGTAATTTTAATATGCAATATCTTGACTTCAGTGTCACCATAACTTGCAGCAGCTAAAGAAAAACAAAGGACTAACAGCACGCCTATAAATATTAACATGCACAAACAATGACCAAATCTAGCACAAAAGGGAGAAAAAGAGATGACAAAGAAGACCACAAACATCATAATCCATTTCATAAGATAACTTCGAAACTAAAAAGGAAATAAATAGCCAACAGGCACTAGGACTTAGTTAAACAATCACAAACATTAAAAGGAAAAGAAAAATTAAAAGCTCTTACCATAGAGATGCAAAGCCAAGCTATCACAGTCAATATAATCTGCTAGGAGAAGCCTCTCTTGTTCCCTTGGCCCCCAATAGTATGCTCGGACAGGAACAAAGTTAGGATGCCTTACAGATCCTATCCTTTTTACTTCCTTAGCAAATTCTTTCTTATTTTTAACCAATCCTACACGCAACCACTTCACAGTAAACATATGTCCATTACGCAGAGTAGCTTTATATAGAGTTCCATGGCTGCCTCTGCCAAGAACTTCTGCTGGAGCTCGAGATAACTCCTCAATAGTGAATTTTAAAGAAGTATCCAGAAAGAACAATTCTCCAACCAAACGATCTGGTGAGTACACATCCAATATCGCAGGCTGTTCACATGATTCTATAAAATGTGGCGATGATGGTAATGGAGAGCCTGGGGAGGATTTCCTCCCAGATGTTGTTGGCTCATTATCTACAAGATTAGTATTCACATATGCTGAAGAGGTTGTGGCTCTCTCAGGTGCATCATGCTCAACAATTTCAGCAACAAATTCTTGCTGTCCAGACAATGACCTAGATTTTGAAGTAAGCAAGTGATCATTTGAAAAGCTCAACGAAGTTTGTGGTGTTTGAACATTAGAGTGGAACTTGAAAACAGAAGGTCGTGAAAACCCGCCCAACTTAGCATCACCTACAGTAGTCGTTTCACTAAATCCACTTCTTCCACGAAATTCTTTAACTTGCGCTCGGTGATAAGCCAATAATACAAAAACAATCATTACAGCAGCTACAACTGAGCCAACAATAATTGATACTCTAACATTGCTCTTTGAGTTATGATGTCCTGCATGATCAGGGGGCTGAACTTGAGCAGAGTTTGCTGACGGCATGCCATGAGGGAAAATTAGCAACCTGTTTCCTGGAGAAAATGAAGATCGAGGGAAGCCTCTCAAATTTTCAGGAATAGGACCTGAAAGATCATTATAGGACACATTAAATCCATTAAGATCGGTCGAAAGCCTGTCAGGGATTTTTCCTTTAAAGTTGTTTCCAGATAAATCAAGGTATTCCAGATTACTAAGTTTGCTTAATTCACTAGGCAACTGGCCTGATAAGTCATTGTCTGCAAGATTCAGCAGTTTGAGGGCAGCTATATTACCAATCTCTGAAGGCAAACCACCAGTCAAAGAATTGTAGGAGAGATCAAGAGACTCCATTTGCAGATAAGATGACATAACAAGTAATTCATTAACACGTGAACCTTGAATAGGAATTGCTCCACTTAAATGATTTCCTGAAAGATTCAGGCTTTTCAATGTTGTAGAAGTGAAGAAACTACCAGGAATAGGCCCAGTGAGTTGATTAAAACTGAGTTCAACAACAGATAATCTTGGAGAGGTAACCAATAGAGGAGGCAATGCACCGGTAAGGGAATTATTCCTAAGATTTAAGGTGTTTAAGTCTTCAAAGTGAGACGAGTTTGACAGGCTTCCTGACAACTTGTTTGAACTCAAGTCAAGAATAACCAAAGAGGCTTCCCAGTTCTCCATAACAGATATGTCACCAGAGATCGTGTTGCCACTTAAATCGACTATTTCACAGCTTCTTAGAGATGAAGGCAAATCACCAGACAACTGATTAGAAGAAAGGTTCAGAACTTTCAAAGTTGTAGAGTTAATTACACGCACTGAACCTGTACAGATTTTGAA
The DNA here is from genome assembly GCF_007990345.1 of Gossypium hirsutum. Classification (NCBI taxonomy): domain Eukaryota; kingdom Viridiplantae; phylum Streptophyta; class Magnoliopsida; order Malvales; family Malvaceae; genus Gossypium; species Gossypium hirsutum. Next base: position 38,224,325 of record NC_053434.1, on the reverse strand, counting down.
AGATATAAAATATCAGATAAATTCGGATTTCAGTACATTCAGATGGGCTCAGGAGAATTTCAGTGAGATGTAAAATATCAAATAACTTCAGATATGCATTCAGCAAATGGGCACAGGAGAATTAGTGCAACATTAATTTACTCAAAGGACAAACACTATAGGGATTCAAGGTTGACATAGCAAGAATATTTACCATCAATGTAACACTAACACAAAGACTAAACTACTGGTTTCTGCTACAGTTAAATGTTTCATTTATGACACTCAGTGATTCGCATTTGTCAGATATCCATGTACATAAAATCTTCTGCATTGACTAAATCACTACAACAAAACACAAGAAGATTAGAGCATATCAGAAGGTGAATAATTGATACACTCCTTGAATCCCCTTAAGCAAGCATTGTATTTCATTTGAAGTAGTCTTGAGCATGTTTATGACGCAAGAAGAGTGCATCACACTTTCATCGAAAGGCAAACAGTGCATATAAAGCAACAAACAAACAAAAACACTTTCCTTCGTTTACACTCTAGAGCTTACAGGAACAGCCATGATGCCTTTTTATTTTGAACTTTCGTATTTTAAAGATCCCACAATTGTTTTATTGCAAGATGGAATATTCAACTTTACATTCAAGTAACCAACATGACTCAAGAATCTTTTTTCCCCCCAAGTTTTTTAAGACCATGAATTACAAAGAGCTTACAATCTGACTAAAGGATCACTATTACACTCAAAACTCAATCCCCAAAACTCATGAAATAAAAGAGAGTAGCACTCCATGAAATCACTTCAAGTTCGTACAATTCTAATAAAACTCAAATATTAGACAAGACAACTAGTAAGTACATATTTCAAACCAAAAAGGCACAAAAAAGGGACGTGCATGTTTAACTAACATTACTTTCTCTGGACACAAAAAAGACATTGCTTTCATGGAAAATCATACTCCATAAAATTAAATATTAGCATTAATTTGTATCGTCAAATAGCATCTATCAACAATTAGTAGCCCATTGACTACATAGTCAAACTTCATTATAAAATATAAATAAACAGAAAAAAAGGAAACGTAGACAAAAAAAGCAGTACCAGTAAATCCATTGCGACTGAGATCCAACTCTTCCAGCGGAACAGAGCCCTCTAACAACTCCACTGGCACCGGGCCGAAGAGCTGATTTGTTCCCAACCTCAAAACGCGTAAACCCGGCAAAGACCCGAAACTTGGCAACGACCCAGCAATCAAATTATCACCCAAATCCAAAACTTGCAATTTCTTAAACAACCCAATCGCTTCCTCTTTGAAAAACCCACCATTCAACTGGTTATGACTCAAGTTCACAAAGCGCGCTGTATTGGCCAAACTAGACACATTTTCAACTGCCACAGACAGGCCCCCATAAAACGCGTTATAACTTAAATCAACGTGTTCAACATTCCTTAACTCAGTGAATAACTGGCCTATATCGCCTCGAAGCGCATTGTTGTGTAAATCTAACACTCTTAATTGCTGTAAATTTCGGAACCCAGCCGGTAACCCACCGTCGAACTTGTTACCCGACAAATTCAAGTAATTTAACTCGTAAAGGTCCATGATCCGGCCAGGGATCGTGCCGATGAACTGATTATTGGACAGATCCAAATGTTGCAGAGAGGTTATCGACCCCAATGCGGGTGCGACCCGACCCGTGAAAGCGTTACCTGACAAGGAGAGGTTTTGGAGGTTCTTGAGGGGAGTGAGAGTGTGGAACTTGAGGTCTCCGACAAGGCCGAGACGATCTAAGTTGAGGGAAACGATAGAATCAGAATTCGGGTCGCGGGTGACGCCGGTCCATGAAGTAGGGTCGGGTCGGGAATCCGGATCCCATACGGAGAGTACCTTATCAAAGGGATCGGTTTTGATGCCTTTTTTGAACTCGAGTAAAGATCGGAGCTCCGACGGGTCGAAGCCAGATGCAGAGGCTACTCCCGAAAACAACAGTAACAAAAGAAGATAAGAAGAGAAAGCGAAAGAAATAGGGAGATTCATTTAATTCATTGATTAGAAAACCCAGCAACTGAAGCTTTTGCGTGACAGACAAAGAGCAAGTTAGGGTTTTCAAAGGAGAGGGGAAAAAAACCTCAACGCGATTTGTTTTTTTTACTAAATTCAACAATGGGGGGGGGGGGGTAGGGGATAGAGTTAGAGAAAGATGGCTGGTGGGAAAATGGTAAGTACAGTCTGTAAAGGCCTTACAACTTACAACCTTAGCTAAGAAAGAGAAAGAGGGAGAGAAATTGTCGATTTTCTTTCCATTTTTATTTTCTTTCGGATTTTGGTTTTGCTTGCAGGAGATATATGATAATATGCTAATAATCTTAGTTGCCCCCGCTATTCTTTAATCTTTTCTTTATTAGCTACTACTAACTGATGTTGCTTTCCCCCAAATCTCGCTCACTTGTTAGAACTTACGTGTTTTTTTGCTAAATTACACTCATGGTACTCAATTATTACTAAATTTATACTTTGATTACTAATTTATGAAAACTTACAATTTAATCATTTAATTAATCGAAATTTATCATTTAACTTATCTCTTTATTAACTTGCTGCTTAATCACTATTCCTCATTATACTACTAATTTTTTTACCCATGTGTATTACTTAAAATATATTAAAATATTTTTTTTAAAATTTAAACGTTTCACTTAGAATTTTATAAAAAGTATTTAACAAAATAAATGTTTCATTAATTAGTTTGAATATATGATATTAAAATGATTTAAAAATTAAATATATTTTTTTATGTTCTTATATATAAAAAAATTAACATGAAATTGATAAAGAGTTTATAATTTAAATAAACAAATGTGATGTTATCTTTATTTCAATGATTTATAAATTTGATTGATTAATTCAATTTAATTAAAGTAAATATAAAAAATTAAAAATAAAGGTATATTAAGTGTGTATTAATTAAATTTTATGTTCTTGGCTCGGCTTAAATTTAATTAAATAATTTTTTTATTTTTTATTTAAATTTAATTATAAAATATATAAAATTATATATTTTATTATTTTAATATTGTAAATTATTAAAAAATGAAATAAAGGTAAATCAAATTCTCTTTTTATGAAAGATTACACCATTATTTTATTATTTGCTAAAAATAGGTAAAATAATATTTTTTTTCTTATTTAAAAAAACAAATGTAGATTAAAATAATAGTTACTTTATTGTACTTATTGATTAATATAAATTATTATTAAAATATTTGTAAAAATAAAACCCACATTAAATATAATTAAAAAAATATTTTAAAACTCTCTATATTATTTCCTTCACTAAATAAAACAACCTCTCAAATGTCTTTTAAATTTTGCATTTGCATGTAGTTATTATCATTTTTATTATTAATATATAATTTTGGAATTCTAATTATATTATTTCAAAATTTTAAAATTAATATTGATTTGATTTTAAAATTACCAATATTGCTTAAAAGATTCTTACTTGAATCCTATTAATTTAATAGTTTATATTGTTTAAAATGGAAAAAGGGTAACTGCTCAATTCTCATGTCTTCTCTCTGTGAAAACGCTGGTAATGAGGATTCATCTGTAGAAGATTTAATTTCTAAAAAAGTTCGATTCAGAGATAAAGATGAGATTATGGACAGTGATATGCTGATCGATCTATCCACTGAACAATAGATCTCTTGGAGAGACAAGCTTGTAGGGTATCCTTCCAAAACTGTTAGTAATGGCTCAGAGGAAAAGGAAGACTTTGACTTCCTGGAAAGAGACATATAGAAGTCTCCTATAAATGGGGTTCCCTCTATTAATTATTCGAATAGGATCCATCAAATTCTCATCAAAGGTATGGATAATTGACAAACCATAAAAGTAACATGTTTTAATCCCATGCTTGACATGTTTTTGGATGATTTATTATGTGAATTAGTGAATTTGATGCTCCTAATCCTTTAAATTTATGTTTTCATACTTAGTTGAGCATAAGGAAGTGAAAGGAGCGAAAAATGGGCCAAAATCGGACAAAAAAGCTATTTTCAAGAACCACACGGCCTGGGCACTTCCACATGGGCTGGGCACACGCCCATGTGAGCCACACGAGTTGGCCACATGCCCCTGTGCTAGCCCATATTGATTTCGAATCCTGCTTCTCTTTTATGCGAAAAAAACCTAATTTTTAGGGTTTCTGAGCATTCCAAAGTTTATAAATACATATTAAAAGAGGACTAAAGGGAGGACGCAGAGTAGAACGAAGAAATTACTTGAAGAACACCACCAGAATCAACTTAGAAGTAATCTCCTTTAAGATTGAAAATCTCCATTCAAATTTCCTTAGTAGTTTTATTGGATTTCTTATGTCTTGTTGTTATTCTAATTTTGAAATGTTTCCGTCCCAGATTATAAACTAAATTCCCTAGATATCTAGGGAAGATGAAACCTATGATGGATCTTATTATTTTATTTTCTGAATTATATGATAAATACTTGATTCTTGTTCTCAATTATGCATGTTTATTTCTTACTTTAATATTTTTAGGATATTAATTCAAGTGTGATGTGCTTATTTTAGTGGAGCAAAAGTCCTTGTTTAATAGTAAATTTGGCATAATTGAGTGAAGTTGCATGCAATCCTAGAAATAGAATGAAAAAAATCTACAAGATTAGAGTCAAATCTAATAGGGGAATCCACAGATCGAGTTAATGCGACAATAGGGGTTTTAATTAGAAAGAGATTTCAGTTAATCAACCTAGAGTCAGTTGTTAGAAAGAGATTTCAATTAATCAACCTAGAGTTAGTTGTTCTTACTCTCGAAAGAGATATTAACATAATTTAGGTATTTCTACGATCAAGGCACAAGTGAATAAATTGTTTAATTCAAATTCAGAATAATAGGTGAAGTCTAGGTGGATTTTTTCTTGGGTATTGTTGTAACTCCCCAAACTCGACCTAGAAGTTAGGCCCGAATCTGGCATGTCATTTTGAAGTGTTTTTCGAAAACCATGTTCTCATTGAAAACCCTTCTTACTATTTAAAACCTCTGGCCATTTTAAAACTTATGAAACGTTAATTCCCTTAAAACCTTTCTTGTTGTGGAAGCTTAATTTTAAACAGTTGAGGAAACGTGATATTTTGAAAACCAATTGTTGTTTTGGAAAACCGCGTCCTACTTTTAATAGATATTAAGCGTACTAAATAAATTTCCCAAATAAAAAGTTAAGAAAGTAAAGAAGCCTTAATACAACCCAAATTAAAAACCAATGTGCTTAACTAAATAAACGAAATAGAAAACATGTGCAGTTGTGTGGTCGTCTCCGAGTCCCTCTGCGACACCGATCCACCTAACGCTGGGATTACCTGCACAATTAATAAACGGGGTGAGTTTATGAAAACTCAGTGTGTAATCCCCTCCTAAACTAAAACAGTTAGTAAATAGAAAGAGTTTAGAATTAGTCTAAGCCGGAGCCCATTACAGTAACAGAACAATGTGTGTGGGCCAAAGCCTAGTACAATTTCACTTGGGTCTCAGCCATTGTCAGAATCAAACCATATGCATAATGCAAAAATGTATGCTAACCCATCCCATCCGACCCTGCACTTGCCTCTGTCCAACCCTGCACTACCTGCGAGGAATAAATCACTCGCGCCATCCCTACACTTACAATGTTAGCACCGGTTGCAGCACTAAGTCAACAGAACAACTCAAGGCCGTAAATAGGACAGCACATAGCCTTAAACAAGACAGCACATAGCCGTAAATATTGCAGCAACGCTGCCAGATAACAGGACGGCTGGAAGCCGTAAGTAGAATGGCACAATGGCACAAAGCCATTGATAACTACATCATGTTAGGCACATAGCCATCAACTAGAGTAATATAACCGGTACACAACCCTAGATAAATGTGATCGACACAGAGTCGTCAATAATCATATATTGGCACATAGCCTTAGGCAAATACGTTTGGCACACAACTATAATTAGGTTGGCACAGAGCCATATATAGGTTGGCACAAAGCCATAATCAGAATAATTGGCTTTAAGCCATCGATAGGTGTATCATGTTAGGCACATAGCCATCAGTGACGGTAATATAATCAACACACAACCTCGGGTAAATATGATCGACACGGAGTCGTCAATAATCATATATTGGGCTTAAAAGCCACCGGCGAATCCACGATCGTCAAGCAACCATACGATCCTTAATCGGCGGATCCACGGTCGTTAAGCAACCATGCGATCCTCAATTCGATGGATCCACGGTCATCAAGCAACCATGCGATCCTCAATTTCTTCCTCCGTTTCATAATTCCCACCCATGTGCAACATCATATTATATGAATGTAGCAAATATACACATGGCATACAAAATCATACAAATCACAGTCACAACAGTCCAATCATAGTCATACAATCTCAGTCAAAACAAAGTCAAATCAATCAAATTGTATTATCAGTGAGTCATATACCTTGGAGGGGCAGAACGGTCTTTTTACCTATTAGGGGTATTTTAGTCATTTCACCTTACAAGGGTGTTTTGGTAAATCTACAAACCAAGGGTATTTCGGTAATTTTACAAACCAATGGTATTTCTGTAAATTTTGAAAGTCAAAGGTATTTTTGTAATTTTGTAAAATTAAGGGTATTTCTGTAATTTTCCAAATCAAGAGTATTTTAGTAATTTTCCAAATTAGGGGTATTTTGGTAATTTTACAAATCGAGGGTATTTCAGTAATTTTACAAGTTAAGGGTATTTTAGTAATTTTATAAGTCGAGGGTATTTCGATAATTTCACAAACCAAGGGTATTTTGGTAATTTTACAAACTAGGGGTATTTAGGTAATTTTACAAACTAGGGGTATTCAGTAATTTTGTAAACTAAGAGTATTTCAGTAATTCTACCCTACAGGGGCATTTTAGTAATTCTACCCTACAGGGGTATTTCAGTAATACTAGCCTACAGATATGAGATTCAAAGAGTCCAATCCACAATTTATCCACTTAGGCCCATGAGCCCATTGGGCCCACATGGCCCATCCCGGCCCAAAGTAACCTAAGCCCACGAGAGCACTCATGATGGCATCAACCATCACGTCAAAGCTCCCACACGTTCGCTCGCACGCTAGTGTGTCTGCCATCGCCGTGTGACAGACATTTCGGCATTTGCCATTCTACAGTTAGAGTAGTGCGAAATACACACCTGTTTATGAGAACACGCCGAAGTCCACGATCACCAACTTTGGCACATCCTGCATTAAGTCTTAATCCCTTTTTCCCCCTCCAACTCATCTGGTTCTCTCTATTTAAAGCATGCTTCTTGCCAATACTCATGTTAGCTTCCCAATGTAGGATTACTTTCAACCATTAAGAAAATTCCTTATTTATTATGACCACTTTAACCACAGAGTTCCAGTCCAACTCCACCTCCTACACAGCTCCAATAGCAAAATAAATACCCCATTGCGCATCCCAAGACTTGAACCTTAGACCTCATAGTTACACAACACGCCACCTTGCCACTCTACCACAAGCTTTTTGTGTGTCATATTTCATCCTCAATTAATTATAAGGCATATGTGCTAACGTCCAAATTCCTTTAAAAGAAAAACCAAAATAAATTGCAAGAGCCAAGACTTGAACCTAGACTCCCTTGCAACCTTAATGACGCCACAACCACTAGACCACATGCTTCCTTGTGTCATTTATTTACCATAATAATTTAAAGGTCTTCATCCAAGCACCCAGGGTTTTATTCACTTAAAACCAAATTTTTTGCTAAAGCCTAGGTTTGAACCCAAGACTTTTCGAACTCCTCTCAGGACCCTTAACCACTTAAGCAGACTTTTAATTGTGTCATTTCCTTGCATAATTAAATGCTTATATACAACCTCCTTACGGACCCATACTCAAGGCCCAATACTTTTAGGCCCAAATTCGGGGCGTTACAACTCTACCCCCTTAAAGAAATTTCGTCCTCGAAATTTCCAACTATCTGAAGAAGCGCTTAGCTCAATCTACACCACTTCGCTTCCGCTGCGCACTCTAGTTCCAAACTACACTAATACACTTTTAACTTAATCTCAAAAGCTCTCACACCCAACCAAACATCTAACCACAGAAGCAAACAGATATTTACCACACATGCATACAATTTTTATATTCAAACATCACATCCAAACAAAACAAACCTAGCTTAAAAGGAATTGTGCAATCCCGAACCCGATGCTCCTTAGACCTGCATCTGAGACACACTCTTAACTTCCTCTAGCATTCACCTGGATGGCACCTTTTGTAACGCTCGTAAGCCAGAAAGTTTAGACACGTCTTAACGCGTTTCACAAAGTGAGGCTCCTACTTCAGAGGGCTGTGATCCCTCTTTCTGTTGCACTCCAAGCGTCTAGCCTGAAGTGTTTCACCATACGCCTTAACTCTTGCCTTGAACACTTCTTCCAGCACTTCCCTTACCAACTGGGTCAGTGCCTCCGTACCAAGCTCCGAGTTATTGCTACCCGAAGTTGACGGACTTACCTTGACTACAGTTTCTTGAACCATCTCATGTTCCAGGGAGACGGGCAACTCCTCGCGACCTTGCTTGCCTTCGGAATCCATCACAGTGCTGTTGCTAACTTTAAAAAAATCTAATTTCTAGAACATACACTGAATAAATACAAAATCTAACTTTAAGTACAATCTAACAGAAAACTTACGGATTCGGCGCCGGAGACTCGTTAACCACACTTTCAGGGAAATATTCAGAAAAACATTTCAAATACTTCAAATCTTTTCAATCCTTTTTTGAAACAACTCTTTCAGAAATCTAATTTTAAAACCATTCCACAGCCGAGTTTTGCAACTTGGCTCTGATACCACTAAATGTAACACCCCAAACCTGGCCTAGAAGTTAGGCTCGAATCTAGTGTGTCACTTTGAAGTGTTTTTCGAAAATCATGTTCTCATTGAAAATCCTTCTTACTATTTAAAACCTTTGGCCATTTTAAAACCTGTGAAACGTTAATTCCCTTAAAACCTTTCTTGCTGCGGAAGCTTAATTTTAAACAGTTGCGTAAACGTGATATTTTGAAAACCAATTGTTGTTTTGGAAAACTGCGTCCTACTTATAACAGATATTAAGCACACTAAATAAATTTCCCAAATAAAAAGTTAAGAAAGTAAAGAGGCCTTAATACAACCCAAATCAAAAACCAAAGTGCTTAACTAAATAAACAAAATAGAAAAATATGTGTAGTTGTGTGGTCGTCTCCGAGTCCCTCTACGACATCGATCCACCTAACGCTAGGGATTACCTGCACAGTTAATAAACGGGGTGAGTTTATGAAAACTCAGTGTGTAATCCCCTCTTAAACTAAAACAGTTAGTAAACAGAAAGAGTTCAGAATCAGTCTGGGCCGGAGCCCCTTACAGTAACAGAACAATGTGTGTGGGCCAAAGCCTAGTACAATTTCACTTGGGTCTCAGCCCTTGTCAGAATCAAACCATATGCATAATACAAAAATATATGCTAACCCATCCCATCCAACCCTATGCTAACCCATCCCATCCAACCCTGCACTTGCCTCTGTCTAACCCTGCACTACCTACGAAGAATAAATCACTCGCGCCATCCCTACACTTACAATGTTAGCACTGGTTGCGGCACTAAGTCAACATAACAGCTCAAGGTCGTAAACAGGATAGCATATAGCAGTAAACAAGATAGCACATAGCCGTAAACATTGAAGCAACGCTGCTAGATAACAAGATGGCTGAAAGCCATAAGCAGAATGGCACAATGGCACAAAGCCATCAATAACTGCATCATGTTAGGCACATAGCCATCAACTAGAGTAACATAATTGGCACACAACCCTAGGTAAATGTGATCGACACAGAGTCGTCAATAATCATATATTGGCACATAACCTTAGGCAAATACGTTTGGCACACAACTATAATCAGGTTGGCACAGAGTCATATGTAGGTTGGCGCAAAGCCATAATCAGAATAATTAGCTTTAAGCCATCGGTAGCTGTATCATGTTAGGTACATAGCCATCAGCGATGGTAATATAACCGGCACACAGCCTCGGGTAAATATGATCGACACATAGTCGTCAATAATCATATATTGGGCTTAAAAGCCACCGGTGGATCCACGATCGTCAAGCAACCATGCGATCCTTAATTGGTGGATCTACGGTCGTCAAGCAACCATGCGATCCTTAATTGGTGGATCTATGATCGTCAAGCAACCATGCGATTCTCAATCGGTGGATCCACGGTCATCAAGCAACCATACGATCTTCAATTTCTTCCTCTATTTCATAATTCCCACCCATGTGCAACATTATATTATATGAATGCAGCAAATATACACACGGCATACAAAATCATACAAATCACAGTCACAACAGTCCAATCATAGTCATACATTCTCAGTCAAAACATAGTCAAGTCAATCAAATTGTATTATCAGTGAGTCATATACCCTGGAGGGGCAGAACGGTCTTTTTACCTATTAGGGGTATTTTAGTCATTTCACCATACAAGGGTGTTTTGGTAAATCTACAAACCAAGGGTATTTCGGTAATTTTACAAACCAATGGTATTTTTATAAATTTTGAAAGTCAAGGGTATTTTTGTAATTTTGTAAATTAGGGGTATTTCTGTAATTTTCCAAATAAAGTGTATTTCGGTAATTTTCCAAATTAGGGGTAATTTGGTAATTTTACAAATCGAGGGTATTTTGGTAATTTTACAGGTCAAGGGTATTTCGGTAATTTTACAAACTAGGGGTATTTTGGTAATTTTACAAATCAGGTGTATTTAGTAATTTTGTAAAGCAAGGGTATTTCAGTAATTCTACCCTGTAGGGGCTTTTTAGTAATTCTACCCTACAGGGGTATTACAGTAATACTAGCCTACAAATATGAGATTCATATAGTCTAATTCAATGTTTACTACACAATTAAACAATTTATCCACTTGGGCCCACATGGCCCATCTCGGCCCGTCGTGGCCCAAAACAACCTAAGCCCACGAGAGATCTCATGATGGCCTCAACCATCACGTCAAAGCTCCTACACATTCGCTCGCACGCTAGTGTGTCTGCCATCGCCGTGTGACCGGCATTTCGGCATTTGCCATTCTACAGTTAGAGTAGTGCGAAATACACACCTGTTTATGAGAACACGCCGAAGTCCACGATCACCAACTTTGACACATCCTGCATTGAGTCTTAATCCCTTTTTCCCCTTCCAACTCATCTGGTTCTCTCTATTTAAAGCATGTTTCTTGCCAATACTCATGTTAGCTTCCCAATGTGGGATTACTTTCAACCATTAGGAAAATTTCTTATTTATTATGACCACTTTAACCACAGAGTTCCAGTCCAACTCCACCTCTTACACAGCTCCAATAGCAAAATAAATACCCCATTGCGCATTCCAAGACTTGAATCTTAGACCTCACAGTCACACAACACACCACCTTGCCACTCTACCACAGGCTCTTTGTGTGTCATATTTTATCCTCAATTAATTATAAGGCATATGTGCTAACGTCCAGATTCCTTTAAAAAAAAGCCAGAATAAATTGCAAGAGCCAAGACTTGAACCCAGGCTCCCTTGCAACCTTAATGACTCCACAACCACTAGACCACATGCTTCCTTATGTCATTTATTTACCACAATAATTTAAAATGCCTTCATCCAAGCACCCAGGGTTTTATTCACTTAAACCAAAATTTTTGCTAAAGCTTAGGTTTCAACCCTAGACTTTTTGAACTCCTCTCAGGACCCTTAACCACTTGAGCAAACTTTTAATTGTGTCATTTCCTTGCACAATACAATTAAATGCTTATATACAACCTTTTTACGGACCCATACTCAAGGCCCAATACTTCTAGGCCTAAATTCGGGGAGTTACAATTGTCTTTCTATTTGGTTATATTCGAGTATTTTCTCACTCTATTCTCTATTGCGTTCTTAGTAATTAGTTTAGTTAATTTTAGATAAAAAAATATTCCCTTTAATTTATAGGCTAAATAATAGAAAAAGGTAATTATTAGCACTTTTAGTCCTCGTGGATACGATATTCCCGACTCACCATAGCTGTACTACTATGAGATAGGTGCGCTTGCCTTTGTCGTAATTTTAGTTAGTTTGGGAACTCATCAAGTTTTTGGCGCCGTTGCCGGGGACTAAAATATTAGGAACACTCGATTTTTGTTAATTTAGCCATTTTTAATTTATTGCATTTTTTTGTTTTTAGTTTAATTTTTTTTTGTTTTCTAATTTTTCTTTTGTTTGCTTCTAGCACCTTTAGTTTATGACTAGAAGAAACCCGTTAGGACCTTTAGTATTCGATAGGGAGATTGAAAGTATAGCTCGTAGAAACTGTAGAGAAGCAAGACAGAGTCGACAAAGTGAAATGGAAGAGCAAGAGGACGTTATTGTTATTACTGAGGAGATAACTGAAAATCAGAATAATCAACTACCTCCTGTGTTTGCTACGAATCCGGAAAATCCAAATCCTGCTCCTCGTACTATGCACGATTATGCCAAGCCTACTCTAACTGGGGATGAATCAAGTATCGTGAGACCTGCTATTGTTGCGAATAACTTTGAACTAAAGCCGAACACCATTCAGATGATCCAACAATTTGTTAGTTTGATGGTTTGCAAGATAAAGATCCAAATACTCATTTGGCCAACTTTTTTGAATTCTGCGACACTTTGAAGATAAATGGCTTTTCTAGTGATGCCATTCGCCTTCGGTTGTTTCCCTTCTCATTGAGAAATAAGGCTAAACAGTGGTTGAACTCCCTACCACGAGGTTCTATCACTAGATGGGATCAAATGACCGAAAAGTTCTTATTGAAACATTTTTCACAGGTTAAGACAACTAAGTTGAGGAATGATATCTCTTCCTTTGTGAAAATGGATTTAGAGACCCTATATGATGTATGAGAGAGGTATAAGGATTTATTGAGAAGGTGCCCTCACCATGGGTTACCTCTATGGCTAGAGGTTCAAACCTTCTACAACGGTTTGAATCCCTCAACTTGGAAATTGATCGATGTAGCCGCTGGTGGGACTTTGAATAACAAAACACCTGAAAAGGCTTACGAATTTATAGAAGAAATATCACTGAATAATTATCAATGGCAAGTCATGAGGACGAAGCCGATGAAAGTAGCCCGCGTTTTTAACGTAGATGCGGACATCATGTTATCGAACCAGGTAGAACTTTTAAGTAAGAAAATTGATGGTTTATATGGTTCTATGTAGGTACATCCGGTGATGCAGTGCGATACGAATGGAGGAAGGATGAACAATCTAGAATGTTGATCCTACAGCCCTAGCATGGAGAACAAACAATTCAACTATATGGGTTGTGACAGCCCAAAATTGACCCTAGTCGGGAAGTGGTTTCGGGACCGCTAAACCGAGTCATAAAAATAATTAGCTGTCATATTTGATGCTTATTATATGTATATATGCATGTGTGAAAATTTCATATTTGAATTTTGTTTAATTGTAGGTGAATTTTAGTAAATAGGACTTATGTGAGAAAATTTTGAAATGTGATAGGTCAAAGCATAAGGATCTATTAGTGCATGTAAGAAAAAGGGGGGACTTGCATGTCAATTTCCCCCCTAATTAGTAGTGGCTGGCCATGAGCATGAGAGTGGACAAAATGTTATGGGGTGAAACATCTGGGAAACATGTTGTGTTAGTGTGTTATGGGAGAAAGAATATAATAAAGGGTTAGTAATAAAGAAATGAAAAGGGAGGAGTGATGAGAACAAAGTTGTCTCATCCATGTTCTCCCCCCCCATTGCCGTGACTTGAGAAGGAAAGAAAAGAAGAAATCGGTTCTTCTTGACCGAAAAAAAAATGATAGAAGGAAGAAATATGTTCTGAGGATTTTGGCAAGATAGCAAGCTAAAAATTTGAGGTAAGTGCATTCGGTCATAGAGAAAATTGAATCAAAAGTGGGTTGATCCTTGTCCTTCATTGCCGTAGCCTAAAGGGAGGGAGAAGAAGGTTTGGTTGCCTTGATTTTTGGCTTAGAAGATGGCTAGAATGAGCTCAAGAGCTTAGAGGATCAAAGTCGGATAGGGGAAAAGAGAAAGTAAACGAATAGCCGTGGATATCTAATCGTCGACCACTTCAGAGGTAAGTTTTAAGTGTTTAAACGTTGAGTAAATTCAATTATAATAGGACATGATGAGTTGATTTAATAAGATAAGATGTGGCCATGATATGTTCTAAGCTCAAATGGTAAGTTCTTAAGTGTTTGAGCTTGGGAATTTAAGGGTAATTTGAAATAGTCTCCTTCGGACAGCAGCAGTAACGTGACTTTAGAAGATCACCATAAATTCATGGACTTGAATTAGAGGCTGAATGAGACATGAAATTAAAGCTTAATGAGTCTAGTTTCTTATAAAATAAACCGTGTAAGCAAAGGAATTTCCGATAATGAGATATTTAAAGTTGTGTGAGACGGTGTCAGAATGACTCCGAAATCCCCTGTTCTGTTTTTAGAAAATCATTATAAATTGTACAAAAATGGTTATAAGATAAAATTTATATGCTTAGACTCCTTAATGAGTCTAGTTTCAAAGGAAATCAAATACAACACATTTTGAATTCTGTAAAATGAGAAATTTGATTCGTAGTGAAGAGTGGTCAGATTAGTCAAACAGTGAAACAGGGGAAACTTTAAGAAAAATCTGGTATTGATTGGCCAAACATAAAATTCTGGAAATTTTATGGATGGAAGATATACGAGTCTATACTCAGGAAAAATTAACGAAAAGTGATTTGGAGTTTTGTAGCTCCAGTTATAAATAATTTAGTGACTATTGCTCAGGAAAAACAGCTTGTGCTGAATTTGAGATTATGTTGTGAACCTTGATAAACTTGTTTTAGTTGCTCATAAGCTATTGATTAAACCCATACTTGAATTCTAAATCGTGATATTGTAATTTTATGAGTATTCGAATATGAAATGATAGTAAGGCCTAATGGCCAATGTGATGAATGTGAAAGTGTATATATGTGATAAGGCCTAATGGCCGATGTGATGAATGTGAAAGTGTATATATGTGATAAGGCCTAATGGCCGATGTGATGAATGTGAAAGTGTATATATATGTGATAAGGCCTAATGGCCGATGTGATGAATGTGAAAGTGTATATATGTGATAAGGCCTAATGGCCGATGTGATGAATGTGAAAGTGTATATATGTGATAAGGCCTAATGGCCGATGTGATGAATGTGAAAGTGTATATATATGTGATAGGGCCTAATGGCCAATGTGATGAATGTGAAAGTGTATATATGTGATAAGGCCTAATGGCCGATGTGATGAATGTGGAAGTGTATATATATGTGACAGGGCCGAGTGGCCAACGTGATGGATGTGAAAGTGTATAAATGTGATAAGTCCCGAAGGGCATTTGTGTCAGTACTATATCCGGGTTAAAACCCCGCAGGCTTTATGCGAGAATATTATCACTGATTAATGTCCTTAAGCTTCGTGCTTGTACTATATCCGAGCTCTAAAGACCCGATGACTACGTGTGGGGATTTTGTCCGGGTAAGACCCGATAACTTCGTGTGGAGATTATGTCCGGGTAAGACTTCGTAATAAGAATTGCTTATAAATATATTCAATGCGAAAGGTTAAACAGGTATGTACTCCAAGTTTATATGTGAGCTTGATTTGCACTAAATCATAAGGTAGTTATGTGATGCATACGAGAGCAATCTATGAGACTATTCCTATGATTATGTGACATCGGATCAGTGTGAGAGGTGATGTGAAATCATACGATATATCTATGTCACATGAGCTCACTTTTATGTGAAAGTTTATCTGCCTATTGTATATGATGAGATGTGCAGATTCGGTAAAGGGATGGTATGCCCGAAGGAAGAGTGAAATAAAAATACGAACAACTATGTTATAATTTGATTGTTATCTATTGACACTGCTTAAAACTTACTAAGCATTGTAATGCTCACTCCGTTTACTCTGTTTCCTCTGTTTTATAGATCTCATTGCGAAGCTACAGGCTCGGGGATCGTCAGCAACTAGTCACACTATCACTATCCACTGTTTGGTACTGCTATGTTTCGGATTGTCTTATGGCATGTATAAAATAGACTAGTGGCGGAAGAATATTTTGGTTAATGTATATAGCCATGCGAAAATGGCTTATATATGTTCGAGCATAATGTTATAATCATTTGGTATGGAATGGTTAATGGCTATCATGATTTGTGCTATTTATGCAAAAAGGGCTAGTTGAATCATGGAAACTATGAAATAGGTAAAGTCTACCTTAAAGGCAGATGCTGGCAGCAACAGTGATGTAGATTTGGAAAATCACTAAAAATAGTAGGATTAGAATTAAATAGTGAATAAATTATGTAAACGAACCTTGATGAATCTATTTTCATAGAAAAGTAACGAAATGATCATATGGATAGTATGTTAAGAGATATTCAGGTTCTCGTGAGACAGGGTCAGAACGGTTTCTGGATTCCCTGTTCGGACTTTGGAAATTCATTATAAATTAACCAGAGATAATTAGGAGTCATGCCATATATGTCTGGATTCCTCTCTGAGTCTAGTTTCTATACAAACAAACGGAATCAGTATTGAAGCTCTGTGCAGGGAGATATCCAAGTCGTAATGCGCAAAGGTCAGTGTAGTCGATACCTGTAACATGGGAGACTTTGACTAATAAACTGTATTAATTGGTCCAACCAAAAATTCTAGAAAAAAATATGTAGATGGGAATATGAGTCTAGTTTCAGGGAAAAATCACGAAACTGATTTTCAAGTTGTGAAACTAAAGATGTGATTTTTAAGGTGACAGTGACGCAGTTAGCCAACTGCCTGGAAAAATTTTAAAATGGACTGCAATAGTAAGCGAATCTAGTCTGTGAACCCCTCGTGTCCGACTCCGGAAACGGTCTCGGGTACGGGGTGTTACAATTTTATTGGTATCAGAGCTACGGTTTAGTCGGTTCTAGGACTAACGTAGCACGCGTGAGTCTATTTATACATGCTATAAAGTGATAAAATGATAGTGTGATGATTTTTGGCTATTAAAATGTGTTTGCTGTATTGTAATGAATCTTGATCCCGATCGAGCTGTAGCAAGCTTCTGACTATGAGAATTTGCGATATAACTTCACTTAGATATGCCTAAATTATTAAGTTGATCAGGTACGTATCATGTACTCGTATTTGAATTTCGATTCGGATTGAATTATAAGGGTATAAGTGATGCAATTTTGACGGAGTGTTATGACTATAAATGTGATTTTTGTATGTGGCCATGGAACTGGAAGTTGAATGGTCGATAAACATGTCGTGTTTGTATTCAAGTAATGTAAATGATATACCAATGTGTATTGCTATATGTGTATATGTATGTAGAGACGAAATTGTCGAATGTAAAAAGGCAGTGAAGCGTATAGAGTGGTTGGTTTTCAGCACTAAGTGTGCGGGCAATAAGTGTTCACGGTTGTGAGATTGGCACTAAGTG
The DNA here is from genome assembly GCF_007990345.1 of Gossypium hirsutum. Lineage (NCBI taxonomy): Eukaryota > Viridiplantae > Streptophyta > Magnoliopsida > Malvales > Malvaceae > Gossypium > Gossypium hirsutum. Next base: position 38,206,740 of record NC_053434.1, on the reverse strand, counting down.
TGCGGGCAATTAGTGTTCACGGTTGTGAGATTGGCACTAAGTGTGCGGGCTTGAAATGCATGGCACTAAGTGTGCGAGTTTAAAGTACATGGCACTAAGTGTGCGTGGTTGATTATTAAGCACTATGTGTGCGAACTCACTATATATATATTTCTATCAATTATTTACATTAAGGGTGCGACCTTACCGAGTCGATTTCGGACAGCGGAAAGGGGTAAGTTCTTGAGTAATAGAGCTTAAATTATGATTTGATTAGATCATGTTTTAAGCAAATCAAAATCATGCTCTTTGTGTGTGGCTATTGGGCCGAAATTGCAAGAATGATAAGTGTCTTGTGTTTGAGTTTTGCTAACGAAAATGAAATACGAATGTGCCATGATTTATTGTTAAATGTGCATGGTTATTTGAATGATGTCCGGGCTAAGTCCCGAAGGCTTTGTGCTAAGTGACCATATCCGGACTAAGATCCGAAGCCATTTGTGCGAGTTACTAATTTCGGGCTAAGCCCGAAGGCATTGGTGCGAGTTACTAAAACCGGGCTAAGTCCCGAAGAGCATTCATGCTAGTGATGTTTTCGGGCTAAGTTCCGAAGAGCATTCGTGCTAGTGAGGTATCCGAACTAAGTTCTGAAGAGCATTCGTGCTGGTGTTATATCCGGGCTAGGTCCTGAAGAGCAATCATGCTGGTGACGTGTATTCGGGCCTTCGTGCCTAGTAGGCTTCGTGCCGGTAATTTGAGCAAAGTTTAAGTATTCATTACTATACGAATTCAAATTTAAATGAGATGATATGTTTAAAAGTGTACATACATGATGTTTATAGACTTGGTTAAGTCATATCAACGTGTATTAACGAATGAATAAGAGCACTATGTATGTGAATAATTAGAGGCACTGTGTGTGTGTGCGAATTCCTTTAACCGAGCACTATGAGTGCGAGATCGGTCAGTGGGCACTAAGTGTGTGAAGTGGAATTCATGTAAGACCTTGTTTGGGACGAAGGCATTGATTTGAGATAGTGTGTAAGACCATGTCGGGGACATGGCATCGACTCGATATGTGAGAATATGTAAGACCATATCTAGGATATGGCATTGTAAGAGCTATATGTGCTATTGTTGAATGGACACTATTTTGTTAATCTTGTTCAAGAAATTATTTTGATTAAGTTTCGACATTCGAAAGTTTGAAAGAATTTTTTTTGAATGTTGATAATTTTGGATATACGAGTTATGCGCTAGAATAAATCTCATGCCAGAGTATTATATTAGGCTTTATGCCTATTCGACTGTATACGGGTAACGTTAACTATGATTGAATGTGCTAAATGAACTAAATGTTCAGGTACGTGAAAGTTGACTTTTCTTTTGGAAATGAAATAAGTTGAATAGTGAGATACGATGGAGTTATTAAGGATATTTATTGGGATGTTTGAGTATATGTGTACTTTTGGTCAGATTACAGCTTATACATGAATGAAAATGTGGGTTACAAATATGTGGGTTGATGATGTGAATTATACATGTTAATATGTGCTTAATATGTGTTTGAAATACATTTGTGAATTAAATTAAGCGATTATTGCTTATGAAATCAAGAAAATGAGATATATGTGCATACTTGTAGAAATGTTTATGTATTTGTCTTAGGATAAGAAAATGATTTTATGGATCGATGCGAAATCAGTAATGAATTACAATTGCTATCGATGAACTAATGTTTATATGGATATAATTCAATAAGAGGACGTTATCCTAAACTATGCATCGGTAGAAATTTTCGGGGACGAAAATTTCTTAAGTGGGGGAGAGTTGTGACAGCCCAAAATTGACCCTAGTCGGGAAGTGGTTTCGGGACCGCTAAACCGAGTCATAAAAATAATTAGCTGTCATATTTGATGCTTATTATATGTATATATGCATGTGTGAAAATTTCATATTTGAATTTTGTTTAATTGTAGGTGAATTTTAGTAAATAGGACTTATGTGAGAAAATTTTGAAATGTGATAGGTCAAAGCATAAGGATCTATTAGTGCATGTAAGAAAAAGGGGGGACTTGCATGTCAATTTCCCCCTAATTAGTAGTGGCCGGCCATGAGCATGAGAGTGGACAAAATGTTATGGGGTGAAACATCTGGGAAACATGTTGTGTTAGTGTGTTATGGGAGAAAGAATATAATAAAGGGTTAGTAATAAAGAAATGAAAAGGGAGGGGTGATGAGAACAAAGTTGTCTCATCCATGTTCTCCCCCCCATTGCCGTGACTTGAGAAGGAAAGAAAAGAAGAAATCGGTTCTTCTTGACCGAAAAAAAAATGATAGAAGGAAGAAATATGTTTTGAGGATTTTGGCAAGATAGCAAGCTAAAAATTTGAGGTAAGTGCATTCGGTCATAGAGAAAATTGAATCAAAAGTGGGTTGATCCTTGTCCTTCATTGCCGTAGCCTAAAGGGAGGGAGAAGAAGGTTTGGTTGCCTTGATTTTGGCTTAGAAGATGGCTAGAATGAGCTCAAGAGCTTAGAGGATCAAAGTCGGATAGGGGAAAAGAGAAAGTAAACGAATAGCCGTGGATATCTAATCGTCGACCACTTCCGAGGTAAGTTTTAAGTGTTTAAACGTTGAGTAAATTCAATTATAATAGGACATGATGAGTTGATTTAATAAGATAAGATGTGGCTATGATATGTTCTAAGCTCAAATGGTAAGTTCTTAAGTGTTTGAGCTTGGGAATTTAAGGGTAATTTGAAATAGTCTGCTTCGGACAGCAGCAGTAACGTGACTTTAGAAAATCACCATAAATTCATGGACTTGAATTAGAGGCTGAATGTGACATGAAATTAAATCTTAATGAGTCTAGTTTCTTATAAAAGAAACCGTGTAAGCAAAGGAATTTCCGATAATGAGATATTTAAAGTTGTGTGAGACGGTGTCAGAATGACTCCGAAATCCCCTGTTCTGTTTTTAGAAAATCATTATAAATTGTACAAAAATGGTTATAAGATAAAATTTATATGCTTAGACTCCTTAATGAGTCTAGTTTCAAAGGAAATCAAATACAACACATTTTGAATTCTGTAAAATGAGAAATTTGATTCGTAGTGAAGAGTGGTCAGATTAGTCAAACAGTGAAACAGGGGAAACTTTAAGAAAAATCTGGTATTGATTGGCCAAACATAAAATTCTGGAAATTTTATGGATGGAAGATATACGAGTCTATATTCAGGAAAAATTAACGAAAAGTGATTTGGAGTTTTGTAGCTCCAGTTATAAATAATTTAGTGACTATTGCTCAGGAAAAACAGCTTGTGCTGAATTTGAGATTATGTTGTGAACCTTGATAAACTTGTTTTAGTTGCTCATAAGCTATTGATTAAACCCATACTTGAATTCTAAATCGTGATATTGTAAGTTTATGAGTATTCGAATATGAAATGATAGTAAGGCCTAATGGCCGATGTGATGAATGTGAAAGTGTATATGTGTGATAAGGCCTAATGGCCGATGTGATGAATGTGAAAGTGTATATATGTGATAAGGCCTAATGGCCGATGTGATGAATGTGAAAGTGTATATATATGTGATAAGGCCTAATGGCCGATGTGATGAATGTGAAAGTGTATATATGTGATAAGGCCTAATGGCCGATGTGATGAATGTGAAAGTGTATATATGTGTGATAGGGCCTAATGGCCGATGTGATGAATGTGAAAGTGTATATATATGTGATAGGGCCTAATGGCCGATGTGATGAATGTGAAAGTGTATATATGTGATAAGGCCTAATGGCCGATGTGATGAATGTGGAAGTGTATATATATGTGACAGGGCCGAGTGGCCAACGTGATGGATGTGAAAGTGTATAAATGTGATAAGTCCCGAAGGGCATTTGTGTCAGTACTATATCCGAGTTAAAACCCCGCAGGCTTTATGCAAGAATATTATCACTGATTAATGTCCTTAAGCTTCGTGCTTGTACTATATCCGAGCTCTAAAGACCCGATGACTACGTGTGGGGATTTTGTCCGGGTAAGACCCGATAACTTCGTGTGGAGATTATGTCCGGGTAAGACTTCGTAATAAGAATTGCTTATAAATATATTCAATGCGAAAGGTTAAACAGGTATGTACTCCAAGTTTATATGTGAGCTTGATTTGCACTAAATCATAAGGTAGTTATGTGATGCATACGAGAGCAATCTATGAGACTATTCCTATGATTATGTGACATCGGATCAGTGTGAGAGGTGATGTGAAATCATACGATATATCTATGTCACATGAGCTCACTTTTATGTGAAAGTTTATCTGCCTATTGTATATGATGAGATGTGCAGATTCGGTAAAGGGATGGTATGCCCGAAGGAAGAGTGAAATAAAAATACGAACAACTATGTTATAATTTGATTGTTATCTGTTGACACTGCTTAAAACTTACTAAGCATTGTAATGCTTACTCCGTTTACTCTGTTTCCTCTATTTTATAGATCTCATTGCGAAGCTACAGGCTCGGGGATCGTCAGCAACTAGTCACACTATCACTATCCACTGTTTGGTACTGCTATGTTTCGGATTGTCTTATGGCATGTATAAAATAGACTAGTGGCGGAAGAATATTTTGGTTAATGTATATAGCCATGCGAAAATGGCTTATATATGTTCGAGCATAATGTTATAATCATTTGGTATGGAATGGTTAATGGCTATCATGATTTGTGCTATTTATGCAAAAAGGGCTAGTTGAATCATGGAAACTATGAAATAGGTAAAGTCTACCTTAAAGGCAGATGCTGGCAGCAACAGTGATGTAGATTTGGAAAATCACTAAAAATAGTAGGATTAGAATTAAATAGTGAATAAATTATGTAAACGAACCTTGATGAATCTATTTTCATAGGAAAGTAACGAAATGATCATATGGACAGTATGTTAAGAGATATTCAGGTTCTCGTGAGACAGGGCCAGAACGGTTTCTGGATTCCCTGTTCCGACTTTGGAAATTCATTATAAATTAACCAGAGATAATTAGGAGTCATGGCATATATGTCTGGATTCCTCTCTGAGTCTATTTTCTATAGAAACAAACGGCATCAGTATTTAAGCTCTGTGCAGGGAGATATCCAAGTCGTAATGCGCAAAGGTCAGTGTAGTCGATCCCTGTAACATGGGAGACTTTGACTAATAAACTGTATTAATTGGTCCAACCAAAAATTCTAGAAAAAAATATGTAGATGGGCATATGAGTCTAGTTTCAGGAAAAAATCACAAAACTGATTTTCGAGTTGTGAAACTAAAGATGTGATTTTTAAGGTGACAGTGACGCAGTTAGCCAACTGCCTGGAAAAATTTTAAAATGGACTGCAATAGTAAGCGAATTTAGTCTGTGAACCCCTCGTGTCCGACTCCGGCAACGGTCTCGGGTACGGGGTGTTACATGGGTAATAATTTTAAACCCCAGAATAATCCATACAGTAACAGTTATAATGGAGGTTGGAGGAACCATCCTAATTTTTCTTGGGGTGGTCAAGGAAATCAGAGCCCACAACCCCCTCCAGGCTTTCAACAACAACCTTACCAGCAAGAGAAAAAGCCGAACCTTAAGGACATGTTGATAAAATTTATTTCGGTGTCAGAAACCCGCTTCCAAAACACCAAAACTATACTTAAAAATCAACAAGTATCGATTTAAAGGCTCGAGAATCAAATAGGTTAGCTTGCTAAGCTAATTTTAGAAAGACCACAAGGTAGCTTGCCTAGCAACACCGAAACTAACCCAAGAGAGCAGCTTCATGCAATTATGGTTCGAGATGAAGAAGGGTTAGTTGAACATGAACCAGAACTAATGTAAGAAAGCGTGGTAAGTCAATGTAAGGTTGAGGTGAGCCACAGTGAACAAAAATCAATAGGTAAGGAGTATAAACCTCGTGTGTCATATCCAAATACGACAAAGAAAGACTATACAAATGAACAATTTGGTAAATTTCTTAAACATTTGAAAAAGTTACATATCAACTTATCGTTTATTGAAGCTCTTTTGCAAATGCCCAATTCAGTAAAATTTTTAAAGGGGCTTTTGGTAAACAAATAAAAGTTAGATGATTCGTTGCATGTAGAGTTAAATGCAGTGTGCTCAGCCATTTTGCAGAATAAACTACCCAACAAATTGAAAGATCCAGGGAGTTTTATTATTCCTTGTTTAATTGGTAGTTTAAATGTTAATAATGCTTTAGCTGATTTAGGGGCAAATATTAATGTCATGCCCTATAAAATGTTTAAACAATTAGGTATTGGGAAACCTAAACAAACTAGGATGAGTATTCAATTGGTAGATAGAACCATTAGATTTCTTAGGGGTATTGTTGAAGACGTTCTTGTCAAAATTGACAAATTTATATTTCCAATTGATTTTGTTCTTTTAAACATGGATGAGGATAGTGACCTACATTTAATTTTAGGAAGACTCTTTTTAGCAACTGCCAGAACTGTTATCGATGTTGGTACAGGTGAACTAATACTTCGTGTAGGAGATGACACGATTACTCTCCAAGCTCGTGATTTTGCTAAGATATCTAGTGATTGAGATGATTATATGAGTTTTGTTAATGTGAGTAACCTTATGGCTCAACCTTCTTTCTAGGAAATCCCTTGGAAAAATTTGATGGAGTCACGTTTTAGCTTATGCCACAAAAATAGAACAACTCGTAAAGAACGAATGCTACAAATTGATGAACAAGACGAATGACGGACACATGTCAAGGAGAAACTGAGAATACACGATGCAGAACTGAAGTAACTCCATGACAAGCTTAAGGATGGAACGAACCACTTTAAGGTTGGGGATCAAGTGTTATTAGATAAAACAGACCCTCGAATTGCCACTGTAGAGTTTAATAGGAATGGAGCAACACTTTTTACGGTACTTAATATCTTCCCATACGGTACAGTTGAGGTAAATCATTCTGAATTCGACACTTTTAGGGTAAATATTACTTGACTCAAACCTTATATTGATAATAGAATTGACAGCGAGAAAGAGGAGTTTCGACTCCGCGAACCACCGTGATCGTACGAATGTGAGGTAAGTCAAGCTTAAACTTTAAATAAGCGCTTCTCGGGAGGTAACCCAAGTGTTAACATGATTAATTTCTTAATTTTATCTCATGATATTTTTAAAATTAATTTTATATAAAAAAATATGTTTTTCAACCCACACAGCCTAGACACATGGATGTGTCCTTGGCCGTATGGATCCTATGACTTAGTTTTAAAATTTTTTAGAAAATCGAAAGTAAGTTACACGTCCAGGCGACACAATTGTGTAACCCACACGGCCTGGACATACGGGCGTGTCCTTAGCTGTGTGGAGCCTAAGACTTATTTCTAAAAACCGATAGAGACACGGCCTAAAGTAGTCCATACAGGCGTGTGACACGGTAGTGTGGACCACATGGCCTGGACACACGAGCGTGTGCTAGGCCATGTGAAACCTGGAGCTAATTTTCTTATTTTTAAAACAAGTCAAAAAGTTACACGAGTAAGGCACACAACCGAGCCACATGGACGTGTAGAAGGTCACATGGGCGTGGGAGAAGTGAAGAGGCTTGTACACGGCCATGCGACACAGCCGTGTGTGCTAGACGGCCTGGACACATGGGCGTGTCCGAGGTCGTGTGAATACTGGGGTATTATTATTAATCGACAAGGGCTAAACAGAAGCCGTGTGCCCAACACGGGCCTCATATGACCGTGTCCCCTTTTAACCCCCAAACCCTAACTTTTTATTTTTACTTTACCTTCTTCATCCCTTACCTTCCTAAAGCTGCCGCCACTCTTTCTTCTCTCTATTCCAGCCACCTTTCACCACCAATTACCGTATAGCACCCCCTCACCTCGTCTTTCCCTTCCTCTACATGCCCCACGAGTTGACCTCGACCCCTCTTTTCCCATTCCTTTTACCCCCGTCGAACCACACCACCCTAGTGGCCAACCACCAAGCTACAACCCACCCTCACGAACTAGCCCTTCCCCCATTTCTCCTTTTGACTCGCGCAACCCAACACCCTTACCAGCCTCGTCAGTCCTCTCACCCACCTTCCTTTTTCCTTTCCCTCAACTTGCAACCTCTATGCTGCAGCTACCTATTGTGCATGTCGACCTAACCAACTAACCCTGCACCGTCCCCCTTCGAGTTTCGGCCACCGCCTCTATCACCGTCGGTCAACTAGTTTTGCCCCTCTCTTTTATTTAGTTATTAATATTATTACTATTATTATTATTATTATTATGATTATTTATTTCTTTATTATTATTTTCTTTTTATTGGTTTTACTAATTTTATTTATTGCTTGGTTCATGTTGTGTTTATTTAGTTTCTTTATTAATTGATTTTGGATTGATTCTTGATTTAGTTGTTGGATATTCTTACTAGTTTTTTTTCTTTTATTTTATTTTTCATTCTGCAGTTTATACATCCATTTTAGTTACTTTCATTGTTGATTTTATTCTGGCTAGTTTTACTTATTCATTTTTATTGATAATTATCGGTTTTATTTTTACTATGATTTTATTTGGTATTGGCATTTTGCTTATTAGTTTCATCATGTTATAAGTCCATTCTCTATTTAGTCGAAATGTTGAGCTGAACTTGGATATTTATTTCTTGTTAGCTTGCCTATTATGTTGATTCGTCAATTTTATTTCTTTGATCATTTTATTGTAGGCATTTTATGATGAACACTTGTGGCAAATCCAAAACCGCCGTCCCTGCTTCGAAAAAGTAGAAGAGTCATGGTGTGACTTCCTCAAGCCCACCACCCTTATCTCTGATTTTCAGCGGGCTCCCAGAATGATTTATATTAGCTCTTTCAAGCACAACCACTCGACCTAGGCTGCTATATCAATTGGGCTGCATTGGAGCAGGTTCGACTAATTGATGATGTTTGCACCTTCATTACCAGAACTCCATGGGACAGATTCTTCACCATCGTCGAGCACACCTACATGGAGCTTAGTTTGGAGTTCTGCAAGATGTTTCTTGTACAACAGGTCATGACAAGCCAGGCACCATCACTTTTCAACTTGGTGGTTTAGTGCACCACATAAGCGTCCCCAAGTTCGGTGCTGCTATGGGACTTTACACAGAAGAATTTATGAGCGCCGAGAACTTCTTTCGACTTTATCGACACATCTATTACTCTTCACCTCATTGTTGGACTGAGCTTACAGTGAGTCAGACAACATACGACGCGAGTCGCTCGAAAGCGACCTCTCTTTCTCCAGCCTTACGGTACCTTCATGCATTTTTAGCTCACACTCTGACTGGTAGGAGGGAGAGCACCAGAGTCGTTAGTACTCATGAAGCATACTTTCTATGGAGCATGACCACCAGGCATGTATTTGATTTGGCGTACTTCATCGCTCTAGCCTTCCGCCATCAGACTGATCACCACAGAAAGGGCTCCATCTATTTAGGCCCTTATGTGACTCACTTCACTGACACTTCAGTCTTCTAGACAGACTGGAGCAGTCCTCTACACTCACACTAGTTAGCCAGATATCCCCTCAGGGAATTTCGAGCATGATATACATGAGGATGATCGAGCGGGGTCGTGGAGTGGATCTCCCTCAGCATCCATTGTTTCATTCTGAAGCTCAGAATGAACCCGAGGACTTCACTTATGATGATGTTCCTCTCCATCATGAGGACGCATCCACCTTTGAGTCACCTCCCTATTCCTTCTACTCCTACTTCAGAGGACATCTCAGAGCTATTCACTCGATTCGAGCAATACTGCACTCAGAGGTTTGACAGTCATAACGCAACATTGTAGTGGATTTGTCAAAGTTTCCATATCTCCTCTCTAGCGCTGGCTACTCATGACACCGATGTGTCTGATGATGAGGACCATTGAGTCCATTTATTTTTATTTTTAAGTTTTATTTCTATGTTTATTGTTATTTTCTTAGATTTCTTTTGCTTTTATATTTTGAACGATATTTTTATTTATTATGGTTTTTCTAATTGGGTTAGTAACCCTTTAATCTTCTTCACCATTTGTGTTTATTTTCTTATTAGTTGCTCAGAATCATGCACTACATTTTGTTTACAATTCCGCTTTTCACTATTCTGGAGATGTCATCCAATATTTAGGGCAGTTTCAATTCTTTCCCTCTCTTATGATATTCTGTTTCTATTGTGATTATATCTATTTGTACATTGAGGACAATGTACATCTTAAGTCTGGGGAGGTGATTTATATAATTATTAGAAAATCCCTGAATTATGTCTTGTGTTCAAATAATTTTCTCATATTAATGTTAGAATGAATTCTTATCGATTTGTGATTATCATTGATATGTTTTAGATTAAATTCATAGATATTTGTGTATTGATTTTTAAACTTTAAGACATGCGAGAACCCAGCATGATAAGTCTATTTTCAGAACTAAATTTTTTTAGGTTGTTTCCCTGAATTGAGGTATTACCTTGAAGTTTGAGATTTGCAAGATTGATAACAAAAACCATAATTTTTTGTGAGATTTTGAGCCTTTAGAGCATACACTTTTCTTGCTCATTTTATTACTAGTTATGAATGTGTCAATATTGATTTGTTATTTTAGAACTTTCTTTGATTATGCATGTTGAGACCACACCTTTGATTTGATATACTGAGATGATAAAAGCACTTAGGTTTTAACCCACTTATCCTGTAAATAGCCTACCTTCATAATTAACCCTTAGTGAACCCCTTTGAGCCTAACACACCGTTTCTTGATTTACCCATTAATGATAACCTATAACTCAATTTTTTTGTTCATTGAGAATTTTTCCCGTTTTATTGGCTCCATTTTTTATCGAGATTTGATTTGGCTAATTGCCTGATTATGCCTTTTGATTAAGTTGGTGAATTATTTCTTCTTATTTACATATTAAAAAAGTCATTAAAAAAAGAAAAAAATATACATATATAGTTACTTAGTTATTTGTTAATTGAGCTTGAACAGTTAAATTCATAATTTGAGAAGAAGCACGTGTTATTATTGAAATATTTCGATTGATGTAGTTATTTGTAATTCAACAGTTGTTATTTTTCTAGTTTGGTAATTTATCAATTCAATCTCGATTCTAACCCTCTTTTTCAGCCTTTCTCCACACCTTTAACTTAAGCCTCATTACAACCTCTTAAAGACCTTTTTATTTGTGTATCATCTCATTTTATAGTGGTGGAGATTTGATTTTCATGCAAGCCTATGGTAATGACTTTTCATGTTTGACTGTTGAGTGCTTAATTTTTGAACCTTAAACACTTTGAGTGATTTGAGTGAATCTTTAGTGAGGATGTCAATTCTTGTCGATTTTGACTTAAAGGTAATTACTTAGATAAGGGGAAATACCTATGTTTTCATGATTTAAAAAAAATGCTCGACTTGGATTATTTGAATTTTTAATGCTCTTTTAGTTGAATTATCAATGTATGATTATTTGTGAATTATGGAAAAACATTATTGATGAGAATTATGAATTGAGAAAGTTTAATTTTAATTGTGAGTTGAGGATTTTGCTTGAGGACAAGCAAACGCTTAAGTGTGGGGATATTTGATAAACCATAAAAGTAACATGTTTTAATCCCATGCTTGGCATGTTTTTGGATGATTTAGTATGTGAATTAGTGAATTTGATATTCCTAATCCTAATCGATAGGTGTGCTTGCCTTTGTCGTAATTTTAGTTAGTTTGGGGACTCATCAATAATACAGTAATTGTAAAACTTCTAGGTCGTAATATTGGTTTTTCGGTTTTACAGAATAAAGTGTATAGCTTGTGGAAACCCTTGACACCTTTTGGGTCTAGTCAGAACAGTGGTTTCGGGACCACAAATCCGACATATTAAACTTTATTTTTATCATATTTTTATGGTCTACAATTTTATGGAATTGTTTTGTGAAAATTTCGTTCGAATATCTTGACGTTTGGGCACTCAATTTAGTCAAAAGGACTAAATTTTAAAAAGTGCAAAAGTTGAGTTCTACATGCTAGAGGTGTCCAATTGTTATGAAATTTTAAATTGGAGGTCCTTATATGGTAATTAAACCATTGGTTAAGTTGGTGGACAAAAATGGACATGGTTAGGCATGTTTCCAAAGTTTTTCACTAAAGGCATTTTGGTCATTTAGTTATTAAAATGAATTAAAAACAAAATTAAAAGTCAAGTTAACCCTTGGCTAAAACTTGCATGGAGAAACCATGGATAGGGTTTTTCAAGCTTCCAAGTTTGATTGTAAGTCCGTTCTAGCCCTGCTTTTAATGATTTTTACGTTTTTGAAATCCTCATAACAAGATCTATCTATTTTTACCACTAATTTGAGATATGGTTAAAGTCTAGAGTTTTGACCCATGATGAATATATGTGTATTTTGATGTTTAATGGTAGAAAATTCATATTTATGGTTAGAGAAATGACTTTTACTAAGTGATTTTCGTTAAAAATGCCTAAAAGGACTAATTTGTATAAGTTATAAAATATGTCATAAAAGTGCATTTTAATGGAAATTGTGGGCTGTTATAGTTATGAAAATGATTCGGCTAGGCTTAAAGTACAAATAAAATGAATGAAAATCATTTTACGAGCCTAGGGGTAAAATTATAAATATGACAAAGTTTAGGGGTAAAACTGTAATTTTTTCAAATATGATTTTTGGGCTGAGTTGATTAGTATAATGATTAAATAAGTTAAATGTGATGTTTTAGATCAAGAAAAACAAGGTTAGGATCTAGATCGGGGGAAAACAAGTAATTGACGAATAAGTCATTTTTAACGATTTTACTTTCGAGGTAGGTTTGTATGTAAATAATGCATCGTTTTTACTTACGTTATCACATTTTATTATGTTTTATGAAATGTGGCTGAATATTGAATGAAATTGACAAGTATCAAAAGGTAACAAATTTCCCGGTTGAACATTAGGAACAAAATAGGATGCAAGTGACATGTCACTAGTGACTCAAGTATGGTACTATGTGAAGGCCACTTTGGAAAGAGATAGCTTGGTAACAAGTGTGGCACTATGTGAAGGCCACTTTGTGAAGAAAGATAGCTTTGGTCACAAGTGTGTACTATGTAAAGGCCACTTTGTGAAGAAGGTAGCTTTGACTACAAAGGTGGTACTATGTGCAGGCCACCAGGTATCCATTATTATTCCAATGTGTTCGACGGGAAATGACTAGGTGTAATTTAATATGAATATGTATGAATAAGTGCAAGTACATGTGTGTAAACTTATGAGCAATGTGCTTGATATGTGACTGAACATTGGTAAGATTGATATGGAGTAAGTGTTACAATGAAAGTTACTACAAAGAAAATATGAAAGAGTGAAATTTAGTAATGAAACAATTTTGGATAGCATCAGTTGTGTGACTTTGAAAAATCATAAAAAATGGTGGAAATCAAATTAGAGGTTTAATAGGATATGAAATTAAAGCTTATTGAGCCTATTTTCATATAAAGGAAACAGTGTAAGCAAAAGAATTTCATATTATGAGATATTTGAATTTATGTGAGATAGAGTCAGAATGATTTTGGAATCCCCTGTTCTAATTTTGGAAAATCATTAAAATTTGTACAAAGATAATTATGGGTTATAATTTATATTTTTAAAATCCTTAATAAGTTTATTTTTAAAAGAAACAAACAAGAGCATCATCCGAATCCGGTATGATGAGATAATTAATTTTTAGTGAAGAGGGGTCAAAATTGTCGGATAGTGAAACAGGGGTGATTTTAAAGAATAAACTGTACTTATTGGCTAAACCAAAAATTTTGAAAATTTTATGGTAAGAATATATGCGAGTCTAGTTTCTGAAAAATTTAGCAGATCTTAATTTGGAGTTCCATAGCTCCAAATATAAATAATTTACTGACTGTGACTCAAATAGACAACTTATTTTAAACTTGAGTAAAATAGTGAAATTATGTGCAATTATGATTGTGTTACCTTGAGAATATATTGTGAGAATTGGTGAAAACATGTTAATAAATTGCTTATTATTTTCATACGGGCTTACTAAGCTATATAGCTTACCCCCTCCCTTTTCCTCATTTTATAGGGTCACTAAGCTAGCTTGGGTTGGAGATCGTCAGAGATTCTATCACACTATCAAGCTATCATTTGGGTATAAGTAAATGCAAGTATTTTAATTCTATGGCATGTATAGGGACTTAGTCATTTGGTGTATGAGTCATTATGATTTGGCTAAATGTATTAGCTTGTGATGGCTAAAGGTTGGATGTAATTCGTAGCCATACAAATTGGCTTATATTGGCTAAATGGTTGTAAGCCCATATAAGTATGTATGTGCATATGTCAATGTTTTGCGATGTGGTTTGTATTTGCTTGATATATGATGGTTATGAGTTTATTAATATGTTAATATCCTTTGAGTGCAAACTTAGCATTGAATGATTTGGCAAGGCCTAATGTTATAATGCATGATAGTTGATAGTATGAAAATGATACGACATTGCTTGATTATAGTTGTTTTTGAAGGCATTTATATGCCATGATTTGTGCCATGTGATGTTGTGTGAATGTGTGTAAGTAAGGGTGACAAAATGGCTTGGAAAATAGCCTTGTTTTTGTCTACAAGGGTAGACACACGAGTTTGTGTCTAGGCCATGTGTGACACACGGTCAGCCCCATGGGCGTGTGATCCGGCTGTGTGTCTCTTGCACCTTAATTTAGGCAAGACAAAATGTCCAGAATTGAGCACGCGGGCAAAGACACGAGTGTGTGTCTCAGCTGTGTGTGCTATACGGCCTAGCACACTAGCGTTTGACTTGGCCTTGTGACCTAAATTTGATGATGACGTCATAAACAGAATGCACCCTAAGATGGACACGGCTTGAAGCACGGGCGTGTGATATGCCACACGTGCGTGGCTCTTCACTACACGGACCTGTGGACTTGTTTCATGATGAAAAATTTTTAAGTCTCCCGAGAGTTTCTAAAGTTCTCGGTTTTGTCTCGAACTGTTCCTAATGTATGTCTTGGGCCTCGTAGGCTCATTTAAGGGACGATGTGAATGTTTATGAAAATATTTAAAATTGAGTGGAAATTCGTGTCTCGGGTTTGTATGAATGTTTGTGTTTAAGTCCGATAATGCCTCGTACCCTATTCCAGCGTCGAATAAGGGTAAATGGTGTTATAATTTATATAAATGCAAAATTTTGATTGAAGTAGAGAGATTGGTTGGGAAGGTGGCCAAATTGGATATGATTATAGACAGTAGGGCAAGAGGTCACTTTGCCCAAATGGTTGTTTACGTTAATTTGGATAGGCCTTTGGTGTCCCAAATCTTAATTAATGGTAAAGCACAAAGAGTGGAATATGAATTTTTACCATCGATTTTCCTCCATTATGGAAGATATGGTCATGTGAAATAGAGTTATACCTTTAAAGTTCTTGAACCCAACTCGGGAAAAGAGCGAACACCATTTGAGGTGACATCGAAAAACCACAGTATACTTGTGGATAACCAATAGGAGAGGAGCGACTACGGGCCTTAGATGCTTGTGGAAAGGAAGCCAAGGCAGAAGACTAGGAATTTTGTGTAGAAAAATGTTGGAATTCAAGGGAAGGATATAGAAAGTTCTTGTTTTAGATCCTTGCTTGATGGGATTTTGAATTTAGAATCAATTTCTGGGGAATTGAAAGATATGGTTGTTACACGGCGTAATAAAGGGAAATAAATCCCTAATCAAAATTAGCAAGGAAGGGAAATTTTATTACAGTCCAATCGTAGGATGGCTACTGGGTCAAGGGATAAAAAAAAACTTGATGTGTTAGGATTTAGTAATAGTGTAGGCCCAATAACTATTCCTAAAGGTAACGTTGGGCCATTTTTTAGACCCAGCTCATCAAGAAAAAATAATGCAGTGGATTCGTTTTTGGACGAGGGTTTTTCCAAAAACCCAAGGGATAGAAATATCTGTGTGGGTTTTGGTGGACCTTTGGAAGAAAGGGTCCAATCTATTCTGGGCCAATTAAGGAAAGGCTTGAGAAAGCAGATTGAATCCACTGTTGGTAGTAGTGTTGGTAGTCAGGCAGCGGTGACTGAAACTAATAGCTTGTGCATTGGAGCACCCATCAGAAATGGGGCATTTTATCTGAACTCTTTATAGGTCCGAACCCAGCCTTTGAAGGACAATTGGCTGACGTGGCGTTCGTAGAGGTTGGTAACTTGGTTTTGGAGCAGACTGAAGGCTTTGATAGAGAAAGGGGAATTAAGAACAGAGGCGAATGAATAGTTAAAAATTAAACAAAGTTACCCATGGTCACAACTACCATTTCAAATAAAATGGTGGTTCAAGGGTGCTATTAAGAGAGTTAATGACTCATTTGTCTGAGAGTATTTCAATACACCTCAGTGAAGAAAGTGCTTCAGTAGGCCCCTTTAATTTTGAGGATCACTAGGACAAATTTGAGTCTCTTAGGTAGTAAGACTAGGGGTGTTTTCTTTTATTTTATTTCATTACGTCTAAACTTTATTATATTTAATTTTAAAATTTTTTATGGATTCAAATCTAAATTTTTTTACGTGGAATTGTCAAGGTTGCGCTAGCAGGAAATTTATCTGAGTTTTTTGGGAATACAATGCGGAGTATTGTCTGGATATCTTGTGCTTGTTAGAATCGAGAATTAGCAGTAAAAAGGTAAATTATTTTGAAAAATTGGGTTTTAATTTTTCTCACTACATTGAAGCTATTGGATTTTCAGATGGTATTTGGGTGGGATGGAAAGACTTCATTTAGATTAAATCCTTCAAAATCACCCTCAATTCATTCTCCTTAATCTTAATGAACCTTTTTCTATTAATTCATTTTTTATTTCTTTTCTCTATGATAGTCCTAATAGAAAGAAAAGAAAGTTAATTTGGGACGCACTAAAATCTGTTTTACCACTTTTATCTTCTCCTTGGCCTATATTGGGGGATTTCAATGCTATTCTGTCACCTGAGGATAAAAAAAAGCGCTTGTTCCATTGGTAAGAGATGTAATCTTTTTGGTAATTTTGTTGATTCGTTTGAATTATAGGATCTGGGATATAGTGGACCTTCCTTTACTTAGAAAAGATGTGGTACATTTGTAAAACTTGATCGGGCTTTAGCTAATGATGTTTTGGTGTTAGCTTTTCCGCAGTATCTTGCCTCTCATCTCCCACATATTAAATTTGATCATAGACTTATTATGCTCTGTACAAGACTAGATTTTAGTTTGGCTAAAGGGAGACCCTTTAGGTTTCTAGCGGGATGGACGAAGCATACCAAATTTCTCACGTTCGTAAAAGATAAATGAAACTTTATAGGGAATATTGTTGATTCTCTTAGTACTTTCACCTCTTATATTAGGGATTGGAATAGAAATGTTTATGGCTTCTTGGGTTCTCATAAAAGAAATTTCATGAGGTCGCTTCACAATATTCAAAAGGCTTTGGATCAATTTAATTCCAGTCATCTTCTCAACAAGAGTAAGATATTCATGACGGGTTAGAAAATGTGCTTAATCATGAAGAGCTGTTATGGAGACAAAAGGCATGATGTGGCTAGCTTTAATTTAGGGATTGAAATACAAAATTCTTCATAGTCGTATGATTAAAAGGAGAAAGTTCAACCGTATCATGGCCTTATGTCTTGTAATGGTGAGTGGTGTTCTGATTAGGAAATTCTACAAACAAAGGCAATAAGTTTCTTTCAAAAATTATATGGTAAAGTTTCTCAGAACATGGGAGACTATCCAACCAATTTCTTTCCACGTCTCAATCCTTCAGATATTACTTTTTTGGAGGAAGGGGTCACAAATGAAGAGATTAAGAGGATTTTATTCAACATGGCTCTGTTGAAAGCTCCTGAAAGCGATGGTTATCATTTACACTTTTTTCAAAGTCAGTGGGATACGTTGGTAATGATGTTTGCGAATGGGTGAAGGGTTTTTTTTCTGAGAAACCAATTGAACTAGAGTTAAATAATACTCTCATTATTCTAATCCCCAAAAAAGGTTGCCTTGAGGATTTCAGTCAGTTCCAACCCATCAGTTTGTGTTCTGTCTTGGATAAACTGGTGATGAAAGTGATTGCAAATCGATTTAAATTGGTCTTTCCTAATTTTATTTCCTAGGAGCAAGCCAACTTCATAGTTGGTAGAAATATCACTGACAATATTATTCTGGCACAAGAAGCCATTCATTCTATGCGCTGTAAATGTAAGGGGGAAAATTGGATACTATTAAGCTGGATTTGGAAAAGGCTTATGACATAGTCAATTGGGGTTTTATTGACACGTATTTGACTATTGCTCATAGTCAGATGGGGTTTTATTGACATGTTTTTGATTGTTGCTAGGATTCCTAATTTTCTTCGAAAAGTGATAATGTCGGCTATATCTTCTTCTTCTTCTTCTATGCAGGTACTTTGGAATGGAGTTCATACCCAGAAGTTTAAACCGGTTTGAGGGATTTGTTAGGGATGTCCATTATCACCATACCTTTTTGTCTTATGCATGGAATGACTTGGTCATATTATCTATTTGGAAATTGGTATTGGCAGGTGGAGACCAATTCATCTCTCAAGAACAGCCCCCGCAATTTCTCATTTGTTCTTTGTAGATGACTTAGTTGTCTTTGTGAAGTTGAGCTTAATCAAGCCCGTTTATTGGAGAGCATTCTGAATCACTTTTGTGACTTTTCGAGTCACAAAATCAGTACTAGAAAAAGTAATATCTACTTTTCAAAGGGATTGAAGATGACACTCGCAATCGAATTACACAAAATTTCAGCTTTCAGGAAGTTCAAAACCTTGGTACCTATTTAGGTGTCCTTTTTCTTTAGCACAGGATTACTAATAGTACTATGAGTTTTATTGTTGATTAGGTAAAGCAAAAATTACATAATTGGGACACGAGGAAGTTATCCATAGCGGGAAATTCACTTTGGCTCAGTCTATTTTTATTTCCATTCTGAATTACTTTATGGAGTCCATATTGATACCAAAAGGGGTTTGCATAGAAATCAAGAGATTGGTTAGACAATTTATCTGGGAGAGCATTGAGGATCACCCAATAGTGTCATTAGTAGCATGTGACTTAATTTATTAG
This sequence comes from Gossypium hirsutum, assembly GCF_007990345.1. Lineage (NCBI taxonomy): Eukaryota > Viridiplantae > Streptophyta > Magnoliopsida > Malvales > Malvaceae > Gossypium > Gossypium hirsutum. Next base: position 38,187,600 of record NC_053434.1, on the reverse strand, counting down.
CCACGGTCTTGAGGTGGGCTTGGTTTACATCATTTGAATGATCAAAATATATTTCCTAATGAAGATCGGTTTCAATCTAGTCTCCAAGAATAATACATTTTGGGTCTATGTCCTTTGGTCAAAATATGGCTAGAAAGAGCAATTCCCAGAATCTATTGCCAGGAGCAAATGCTCGCATTTATGGAGATTGCTTTCTAAGATATGACTATTACTTTGTGAGAATTTAGCTTGGTCCATTGGTGATGGAAAAAGCATCCGATGTTGGAAAGATCCTTGGATCCTAGGTATTAGTCATTTACTTTCACAAATTCCTTCTTTTGCTAACTTTGATCTGGATTGTTCTGTTAGGGATCTAGTTAACTAGGACAGAAGCTAGAATCTAGACCTGTTTCACTTATGGTTACCTGAAGATGTGATTGGAACGACGAAAATGTGCAAGTGTACACAATTGCAACAAGTAATAAAATGACAAGTACATGTCGAGTTATCGTACCCACAGGGACTGTGAAAATAATTATTTATGAATGCTATTTAAAACACTTTGGTGAAAAAAATATTTTGTTTGAAGAGGGTGATTAAAAACTAAGATTTTAAACTAAGTAAACTAAAGAAATAAATCTCAAATGCACGATTTCAAAATACGATTTAATCAAGATGACATAATTGTGTTGGATTAATTACATTTCTTTAACTTAGAATTATTAAACTTATGTTTATGTTATTACGAATAAATTCATGGGAACTCGATAATTTGCTAACTTAGGAACATTTTCAGCTACACAAATCCATTCATCTCTTAACATATCCCTATGTTAATTCAAACGATTAAACATATTTTAATAAGTAAACATGTTTTGCACATACATACTCATTAAATTGAACTAATCTCTTGCGTATCCCTATGTCAATTCAAACGATTAATTAAATCTAATAAGCACATAAAAGACTATGTGAGGTAACAAGGTATCCTTACCTTGAAACAGTTTAATTACAATAATCTTGCAAATTATAAAAGGCAAATGTATCGCCAGATACAATGCTAATTTAACCTTCAGCTACCTTAGAAGAATAAACATGCACTAATTAAGTATTGTGTCCATTAATTGCAATTTCAATCCGTTTAAATGACTAATTCATTAGTTACCTCACAATCGTAATGCAAGAATAACTTAGGCATGATTTTTCTTAATCAAACATTTTACCGAGGCCTATAACAGCATAAACACAATTTTAATAATTTAAGCATATGAAATGCAATCAAACCAACACGGATTAAATTTAAGCTAATCTGATTAAATTAACCATTCCAACAACATAAATATTCATAGATATGTTCATCATAACAACAACAAAAATTAAAGAGATAGGGAACAAGAATCAAATCCGGTGTTTCTCCGTGGCTTGACTAGTTTGCTCCGTCTTCATTCTCTATTGTGCTTGCCGATCAAGGATGCTATGAACACTTCAATGTTGCTCCAAAATGGCTGATGAATGCCCCTTTTCCAAGAGGAGAAATTGGAAAGAGAGCAAGGGACTTGGAATGGGAAAATGAGAGGAGAAAGTGAGAGAATGGAGAGGAGATGTGAATGAATGAGGGATGCTTTAAATGATCAGCCAAGGGGGGTTTTTTATAGCTGAATGTGGCAGCTAAAATTTGCTAAAAATAGCATCCAAAGAGCCACCCCTTGGCCGGCCACCTATGTGGCAAAGTTGATGGCTTCAACTTTGTTAAATATGGCTTGGGGCAAATCTACAAAACCACCAATTGTGGAGGGGTTGAATTGCAATTTGAACAAGTCTTCAAGGGTCTCTATGAAAGCTTAAATAATCAGCTAATGAGCTAAATTGGGTCAGCACTTGGACGGTTTTGGGCAATCCTTTTCTTGGCCGGTTCGGTTCACTCAGTTCGGTTCAATCGAACCATTTTTCATAATTAATTAATAATAATTTATTAACCCAAATTAACTTGGATATAAATTAAAATTAATTAAATTATGAATTAATAAACATAATTTTGGACCATCTTAGGCTAAAAATTAATTTTCCTCGGTACTTCAAATTGCTTCTTGGTTTTGTGCTTTTAGCAATGTCTGCCGAACCATTTTTCGCCATTGTGCAATTCTATCGAAAATAACTAAAATTAATCAAAAATAATTATGAAATTAACTAAAATTCAATATGTTCATATTTGAAGTGCACTTTAATTATTTTATAAAAATTAATTATTTTTCGACAAGAATTTAACTAAATTTGTATGAATTTAAGTTAAAAAAGGTATGAAAAAGTGTGTAAAATTTTATGTTTCTAGTGATCAACAGGATTGTCAATATCCCTTCTCCACATCCTGATTCAGGCCTAGATAGGGTGATGTGGACTCGCTCAGCATTATGCACCTTTTTAGTATTGAGTGCTTATTGGTCCTTAAGGGAAGAAGATTGGAATTCAAGAAAGAATTATTGGAAGATTACCTGGAAATATCAGGGACCATAGAGAGTGATATTCTTTCTTTGGTTAGCTTTTAAGCAGAGACTCCTCACCAATTCGGAGGATAGACAGGGGATTGGACATAGTAACTCATGCACTGTGTACGGACATGATTTCGAAGACATTATTCACGTCTTTCGAGATTTTTCGATAGCGAATGATGTGCAGATGCATGTGCTTCCAAATGATCTCCAACAAAGGTTCTTTTGTGACACTTTTCAGGATTGACTTTTTTCTAACCTTTGCTATCAATCGAGATTGCAAGATAGTGGGGTCACTTGGTTGTGCCTGTTTAGATTAATCGCTTGGCGCATCTAGAAAAACATGAATCTCTTTATCTTTCAAAATATTTCTTGGTCGGCTATTGAAGTGGTCAGAGTCTTTATCAGTTGGGCTCGTCAATTCAAACTACATATTGGTAGAGGTAAGAATAATATCCCCAATAGGGGATATGGCATATATACTAATGATACGTGGGTTCTTTTATCCACTGATGGTGCTATGGCCAGAGATACGGGTAACGCGGTTGTAGGAGGTGTATTACGAGATTAGCTTGGCAATTGGATTTTAGGTTTTTTCACTACTTCGGCAATTGTTCTCCATTCGAGGCGGAAGAACAGGATATCCTATATAGACTTCTTCTTTTATTAGACAAAGGGTACGAACGGGCCATAGTTCTGATTGATAACCTTGAGGTAATTCAAGCCTTGTCTGATTTGGGATTGCAGAATCCATGTATTACTGTGCTTAGGAGGACCCATCGTATGATGAGAGCTGATGGACAATGGAAGATCATACATCTGTTGAGAGAACATAATCTGGCTACGAATCAGCTGGCTAAACTTAGTCTGATGTGGAAATCAAGTGAGGTCTTTAAAGAGACCTCTAAGGAAATTCTAGAGTTACTACAAAAAGATAAAGAGAGTGGTGCTTTTATGCAATTGGTTTGATGTAATTTACCTTTCTTTTTTTTTTCACATACACAAAAAAGAAAAACAGTTAATATCTTAAATTATGTGTAGAATTTTTCCTATAATTTGATATCTGAATTAAATTTTCGAATTCCATTAAGTTATGATAAATAAATTTTAGTGTTTATATTAACTCATCATAAATAAATATTACATTAAATGTAAAATTTTTTGATGTTGCTTTAGATGGAAGGATTTAATTAGGTAATTGTTTAAACTATCCCTCTGCATTTTCTTTCCAATAAATAATGTTTCTTGTTCCTTATTTTTCTCCAAGCCAATATTTCCGTAAGCAAATTTGGTGGGTAAAATTAAAATTAATTTCACTAATTAAATTAATTGGACACCATAATTTTAGCTTTAATTTATCATATTTTAATGATATTTTGTTTAATACGTGCATTGGTAGTTTATTTATTTTTATTCTATAAGCAATTTTGAAAAATTTATATGTGTTATTATTTTTAATATTTTACTATATTCTTATAGTATATTTGTCAACTTATTAACCTTATTTATAGAGTTTAAAAATTTTATTGACAGTGTAAATATAAATGTAAAGAATTACTATTATCAGATTTAATAATTTTTTAATATAAATGATATAAGGAATTTAAAAAATACGTAAAAGGGGAAAAATATAATGAAGAAATAAAAAAAATTAATTATTCTAACACATAAAAATCATAGATTGAATGTTTGCTTATTTCAATTACAGTTAGGCATTAAAATACCGATTTAATAATAACCTTTTAAAGAAAAAAAATATTTAAGTGTAGCTCAACATTTAGAATTAGGAAGGATGAAGATGAAAAATAATACTATTTTTAAGATAAAAAAGAATATTATTTATCCAATATATATGGGTTGCAGAGTAAGTTTGATTTTTATTTTTTATGTGATTGCAGAAAAATTTAGAATTAAAAATGATGATATAAGGAAAGAAATTAGTATTACTTTGCCATTCAATTTGAAATTCATCAATCAAATTATTTTGAAACGGTAAATGAACATAAATAATTTAAAAATAAAGGTTTTATTGTAGGTATTAGTTTCGTTTTGGTAGGTAAATAACATTTAAACTGATAATATAAAGTATGAAATATAATGCAGTTTTTCATTTTTTAGGATGAAATATAATGTAGTTTTTCATTTTTTAGGACTAATTTATTAAGTATAATATATAAATATATATATAGCATTTAATTTTATGTGGAAAGAAATATTCAATTTTTTAAAATTTGTTTAATAACTTATAATTTGTATTTAACTACTACGATAATTTTATATAATTAAGTTGAAGGCAAATCATATCTAAGAAATGATGATAGATGAACAAATTTGGCACTTTCAGTTTCTTGGATAAAATGTGAATATATGTGTATTGAAAAAGAAGTACACATGTGGGTGTGGATGATGAATATGCCATAATAACAATAGCAAAAGCGAAATGAGAAAAAAAAATGTAAATAGATTATCCTCCAAATTCTACATTTACAAGACAAGAAAAGAGAAAGAAAGGCACTGCAATTAATAATAAATTTAGGGTGACGTATGAATTTAGGCTTGCTTTTTTTTTTCTTGAATTACCCTTATATATTATGCTTTATATAAAATTATTAATTGCTGTATATAAAAGAATTACCCGCTATCCGGACTAAGGGATTAATTTGTTACATATACAATATATTAATAAAAAGGGTATGACTAAGTGAGATATTTATATTTTAGGAAACAATGAAAAGAGTTAAGATAATTACTACAATTTCTGAAATTAATTTTTAAAAATAGTTATTACAATTGAAAACATTATGATTTGAAAAAATATTTATGTTTATGAGTGAAAGTTTTCAAAACCATTTTTTTAAATCAACTTTTTTATTTTGAAAACGAAAATGAGAGTCGTCACCAATCCTTTTTATATGAGGTGTGATTGGATCACCTCGAAACTTGATCTTTTTAATAAAAGGTTTAATTTATTAAAACAATGTTTTTCGGTCTATAAAAATCCAGAAAATGGGTTTGGGAGTTGGTTACACACGAGGAAGAATTAAAACCCTCGTGACGCCCAAAATTGGTACCTAGTTGATTACCTAATGTCTTGGTGTCGAAAATTGAAAACTTGAAAATAGTTTAAAATACGACCCCTCTTTGTATTAATTAACTTTACTTAAAAACTGTTTGAATAATTGAAACGAATGTTAAAGACGCTTTTGTCTCGTGAAAGCAAGATGTCACATCCCGTAAGTTAGGACACGACACCTTGAACCTTTGAGAATAAGCTTGCCTTTATTTTTTTATTTGAATTCTCATGTATTTTAATTTTAAAAGGATATTCGGTCATTTCGGTGCAACGGGAAAATCGAGACCCCGTAAGTTAGGATATGACCTCTCGAATCTCTAAATACAAAACATTGCATATATTTTAAAATTTTTGAATAATAATAAATGTAATATTTAAAACGATATGTATTAGTTTATTCAGGTATGGTGTAAAAACGGGCAAATATATTCGAATGTAACATTTAGCACAAGTATTAGCACCATATAACGGATAAAAAAAGATGACATAACAAGTGGATAAATCAAATAAACGAAAATATTATGCTAGTAAATAATGATAATGGACTATAATGATGATAGAATAAATAAATAAATAATTTTTTTAATAAAAATAGCAATAATTATACTAGTAACTATCATAATACTAATATAAATAATAATAATAGTAATAAGAACAATATATGTACAAGTAAAAAACATAAATAATCTAATTTTTAAAAGTATAAAAAGGGGTAATAAATAAATAGATGAATAGATAAAAAAAAATAATAGATGATAAAATAGTAATAATAATGAATGCATAAATAAAATAAATAATCAATGAAAGAAAATAAAAAGTTAAGAAAAATGAAAGAATAATAAATAAATGAATACAAGGATTAAAAAAAAAAGTAAATAAATAAACAAATGAACAATATATAAATAAATAAGTAAATGAACAAGCAAATGAATAAAATAAAAGAAATAATGAATAAATAAACAAACAAACAAATGAATGAATAAATAAAAGAATTAAAATAAAAAGGGCTTAGTTGTAACTTAAATGAAATTAAAGGGACAAATTGAATAAAATAACAAAAGGGGCTAAAATGTAATGCGTGAAAACAAGTGAGGGCCAAATGAGAAAATAACCCAATCCTCTGGACACGCGTCCCTTCTCCAGGAGACAAGTGAGCCAGGGAGTAAATTGAAACGCGCGAAAAATTTAGTAGCCAAATCTATAAAATAAAAAAAGGACTAAATTGAAGTGCGCCGCAAAAGCAGAAGGACTGATTGCACGAATATACCAAAAGTTGAAAATGCGCGGATCCTTTGGAGTGGGTCGAGTCGGTGCACGGGTTAAGGGCGAAACGACACCGTTTTAGGGCTATTGCAGCCAGCCCTAAACAACGCCGTTTAATGAGCCTATAAAATTCAATTTTTTTTTAAAAAAAATTCATTCTCTTCCAACCTTTTCAAAAAAAAAAAAAAAAACTAAAAAAACCCTCTCAAACTCTCTCCCCCTCTCCAAGCTCCTCTTTAAGTCTGACCAAGGGTCCAGTCATCGGCCACTCAGGCGGCCACAGGGCGCCGGCGCCGGCGACTCCGTCCACAGCGGTCGAAGAAAAAACATTTTTTTAACTCCCCGATCCCAAAAATGCCCTCTTTCATCGGAGATGGCGGCCTCTTCCCCCACGACGGCGCAAACGCGAGAAAAAAAGGGTAAGATTTCAGCCCCTTTTTTATTTTTGTTTATTTCTTTTAAAAAACAAGTAATAAATAAATAAATAAATAAATAAATAAGATATCAAATAAAAAAACCACCTTTGTTAGATTTTTTGATTTGCTTTTTCTCTTTTCTTGTATTTGAATCACTGTTTTTTTTATTTCTCTCCTCTGTAAAAAATTACATTGATATGTTCGTGGCTTTTATAGCCGAATAGATACAATATGTTATGCTATTTTCACTACTATTTTCGCTGCTTCTCTACTATCTGTATTGCTTCTATTTTGCTTGCTTTCGTTTCTATTTTTTGTTCTTGCAGGCAAGGTCATCTGAGGAGAAAGGTTGACCCTTTCCATTTTGGTGCAAGGGAGGCAGTCCTCAAGCGATGAGTGCGGTGATGCGGCACGTGGAGGGGGTGCGGCACACAAAAGAGGCTAAGGTTTCTTCTGTTTACTGAAGATGTTTAGGTTTTTGGGCCATTTGGGCCATTAGGGTTTTTCATTTATTTGGGCCATTGGGTCATATTGTAAATGGGCTTATAATTTTTTGTCTGAATTTTTAGACTGTTATTTATTTTTTATTTTATTTCTTGGTTTATTTTTGATGGGCCCGAGAAAATTTGGGCGTTTACAAAAATCATGTAAAAAAAAAGTTAAATAAGGAATATAATATAAAAGTTTGTGATTTTTGAGTAAAATTATAAATGAAATTTTGATTTGATTCAATTCTTGTAAATTATTAACACAATTATTGATATAACATCATTTTATGTTTATACATTGCATACATAAATAATTATATTTATCCAATATAAAAAAAATTGATGTATTTTTTTTTGCATGTGTATGATTAAATCAAAACTAAAGTTTCAAGTATACATTTGAACCACAATTAGTGTTTCACGTGTATAATTGCACCAAATTAAAGCTCATGTATACAATTGCACATTAAATCAAAGTTCAAGTATAATTTTGAGATTTATACCATATATATATTAGTCATCTAATTGCTGATAAGTTTTCATTTTGGTTACCTAATTACGAAAGGTTACAAAATAGTTAGTAACATTATTAGTTTATAACATTTTGGTCACTCATCCATTAAGTTAGTGATGAATTAAGGATGCGACACATTAACTCATATGCTTAATAGCTAATTTGATCCCAACTATAACTAAAATATCAATTTAATTCTTGATTATTTTAGATTATTTTAACAGTACTTCAAAAACAATTCCAAAAAAATCAAAATATAAAAAATCATAATTTATTTTTTGAAATTATATTTTTTAAAAAAATCACATTTATATGACTAAAAAATTAAAAAATTACCTAAAATGCCCAAAAATTCTAATAATTGATATTATCATTTACTCCACAAGTTATCCTGTTTGAGAGTTATTTGTAAATTATTTTTTGGTCAAGAAGAAAAGGAAACAAATTACAACTAAATTATACTAGTCTTAGCTAAGACATACCTTGGTAATCTTTGCTGAAGACTTGGGCAATTTCTGTAGGAGGTGAGTCAAAGGTGTAGAACTTAGGTGGATAGTCAAAAGCCAATGTTGTAATCTTATTTGCTAGTTTATTTCCTTCTGGGATACTTTGATATCCCAATTGCTCTTTATTAACCTGTGTATGACTCTCACTGTTGAGTTGAAATGAGGCTCTTCCTGGTTACTTTCTAACATCTTAATTGCAGCTAGACTATAAACTTTCAAAAGTACATGCCTAATTTCCATATCCCATGCTTTGCATAAACCATCAAACACATTCGACAATTCTACATCAATCACTGAACAACATTCGACATTCCTTGCAAAATCGACTACGCTATCACCATTAGAGTCTCCAATGACACATTCACAAGAGGCTAACCCAGTGCTAGTGCCAATAGCTCCATCAGTGTTTACTTTGCAACATCCTACTGGTGGGATATCCCAACTGATTAGATTAATTTCTCTACTTCTTGTCTTTGCATTGTTACTTCTATCCAAGACACTTTCACCTTTTCTAAAAACGTCATTAAAAATTATAGCATTCCTCCACAACCAAGGGTTCTAGGAAACGAGCCTGAACAAAGTGTCCTAGTCTTCTCCATTTTTCGCAAAATAGTGTGGGTTAGGTTGAATGAAACCCATTCTTGTAAGTTCATACTTAAGAATTCATGCAATTTGTCACTTTTCTCTGATCTTTTCCAAATTGATATGGTAGTGAAACAGTTTTGCAAAACATGCTCAATGCTTTCAACCTGAATTTTACAAAACCTATTGATTAAATCAGTGGTAAGGTGACCCCTTGCACGCTTTTTATTGATAATCAACTTGTTATGGGACACATGTTAGATTTGTAAAATAAATCTAAAATAAAACTGAATAAACCAGGATCTATCATGTCAAATCATCAAGAATAAATCAAGAATAAAACTAAAAGTAGAAGCGTACCTAAATCCATGAATTCCTTGAAGTTTTTTTCCCGATCTTGGAGGTTTGATCTACCAAATTAGTCAAGAAACTCAGAGAATATTTGCTCTCTTTTTCCTAAGAATGGGATATTAGAAAAGATATCTTGTGGATAATTTGGGGACCATAACCTTAATATTTATAACCTTGACATATTAGTTCTAATTCCTAATTAGCCCATCATTAATTAGAATTTGATTAGAACTCAATTACTAGAGTATCTACACATATTTGACCCATACTTTATTTAATAATTAAAGCCCAATAAATTTCTAACCAAATTAGATCACTTTTAATTTGGGCTAACCTATCATGATAGTAAATAATAACATGTAATTACCTTTATTATATATGTGATGTCCATATTTTCCAATAATCTCCCAATTAGGCCACACACACACACACATATATATATACTAATTCCTTCATAATTACATGTCATTATACAACCTTATGAGCTCAAAATTTTACTATCATATCCAAAAGATATTCCGAATAATCTCATCCATTAATTATGCTAACATAGAACCAAGGTGACTTTCGTTACATATATCGTAACTAAATCCATTTCTGATCACGTATATTAACACAAATAAATGACATAGATCAAGTATGGATGTGTAGCATGGAAATTACATGCAATATGATCTAAACATGTCTGTTTCCAACTGGTCCTCCTTAGTGAGATCAAACCTTACCAAAATTAGAGTGTGAATAAACCAAATAAACTTTATTTTTGCAAAAAATAAACTTAATATTTTTAAACTGGAATAACTGAAAATGTGTCTATAACATAAAAGCATTTAAAAATACAAAATCCCATTAAAACCAAATATCTTTTAAATGACATTAGACCCATATGAGCCTTAGGTGTAGTTCCTTAGTAAGCGGATCCGCAATCATGGAATTTGTCCTAATATGCTTTATAGGCACCTAACCACTCTGAACTTTTACTTTAACAACCAGGAACTTAAAGTCTATGTGTTTTGATTTTGAAGTGCTCCTGTTGCTATTGGAATAAAAGATTGCAATTTGTTTTCACAATTTGCACCTTAGTGACAAAATCTTGTATCCATATTCCATCAAAATCGGAGTCTATATACTTGATAATATTTAACTGATTAGACCTTCGATATGTGAGCATGTAATCTTTTATTCTCTAAAAATTACTTATAACCCTCTTAGATGCTATCCAATGGTCCAAACCAGGGTTGCTTAAAATATCTGCCTAACATCCTAATAGTGTACACAATATTCCAATGTATACAAACTTGAACGGACATTAGACTCTTCACTGCTATAATGTAAAAAGTCTTATGCATTTGTAATCTTAAAATCATTCTTAGGGCATTAATTGAGACTATACTTGTTATTGACAAGTAGTATGGGATTAACATATAAAACCAAATATAAAACCTTACTCCCACTTGTAACAGCCCGTTTTTAGTCAATTAAAACAGTGGTTTCGGGACCACAAATCTTAGGTTAAAATATTTATTTTATTATTATTTCAATGCTTACAGTATGATATTATGTTGGTGTGAAAATTTTTTTAAGAAATTTTATCGTTTGATTTGTCAATTTTAGAAAAAGGACTAAATCGCGTAAAGTGCAAAACTTGTGTTCTATTAGCTAAAGGTATTAAATGGCTAAGAAATTAAATAGTGGAGGTACTTATGTGATAAATATAACATTTTTAATGTTAGTGGGCTTTTATGGACATCTTTTAAGTGAATTTCAATATTTTAATTAAAGGCTAAATTGGTAATTTATGTTTTAAGTTAAATTAAAAATAAGTAAAATAAACATATCATCTTCTTCAACGGTTTCTTCAACTAAATTTGAAGAACAAAATACTCCATTTTAGGGCTCACACATTTGACACTTTCCTTGGCTAGCATGTAAGTGATTTTGACTCGGTTTTTAATGATTTCTATGTTTTTGTGATCGTTGCAACTAGTACTAGCTAGCCCAAGGACTATTTTACAAACTTGTTAAAGATTTTAAATGATTCCTTTGATGAATACATGTGTATTTCGAAGTTTCTTGATAGATTATGAATGCTTGTTGATAGATATACAAGTTTTGTTAAGTGATTTTTAGTGAAAATGCAAAATAGAGATTAAATTGAGAAATATGTAAAGTTAGTGGTTAAAATGTGTAATAAATGAGAAATATGGGATACTAGGGGTATTATGGTAATTCGGCTATCATGGGTATTGAAGAATTTCATGAATTTGTGATTTTGTGTAATAAGGACTAAATTGTAAAAATGTGAAAGTTTAGGGGAAAATGTGAAAAATAGACCTAAAGTATATTTTGAATTGAATTGAATAAATAGATGATTAAATAAGTTAATTTTGAATATATTTAGATCAAGAAAAGCGAAATTCGAATCTAGATCGAGGGAAAACTAAAGTTATCGACTAATCGACTTATTTCGTCGTTTCCACATTCAAGGTAAGTTTGTATGAGATAAATTTCAATACAAATGTATTTTATATGATTCGATATTACATAAATTGTGAATACAAGATTGTGTTTATGAACGATATTGATTTGACGACGATTCAACATACGAAATCCCGGTTGAACCTTAGGAATAGTTTAGAATGCTAGTGACATGTCATTAGGAAATATGTTGAGTTGGCTTCGGGCCATGATATAGCACTTCGGGTGCGAGTTATACCGATTTGGCTTCGGGCTATGCATATCGGCTAATTTGGCTTCGGGCCATGATATCAATACTCGGAGATAAGTTACCTTGATTTGACTACGGGCCATGGTATAAGTACTTATCGTGTGAGACCCTTGAGTATCCAACTTCTATTCCGAATGGTTCAACGGGTAAACATAAGACGAGAATGTGTATGAGATTTGTACGAGCTGGCACAGGTATGTGCATAAATTATTTTAGCATTGAATCAAAGAAATAATGATGAAAGTATATAGTTTTGTGAATGAGTATTTGAAATGTTTGTTAGCTAATGTAAGCTACATGTTGATGTATTAAAATTATTGAATTATATTTATGTGATTGCATTAAGTTTATTTCATACGAGCTTACTAAGCTTTATAGCTTACTTTGTTTATTTTTCCCATGTTTTATAGTGTTAACAAACTAGCTCAGATTCGGGGAACGTCGGAGATCGTTTCATACTACCACCTATCACTTGGTACCTTTGAACTTTGGTATTTTAAATATATGACATGTATAGGTATTTTGAGTCATTTTGATTATGGGTTATAGTGATTTTGCTTATTTGTAATGACTTGTAATGGCATATGTTTTGGTTTGTAAATATGGTTATGAGTGTTGGCTTAATTTAGTGGATTTGGTTATGTGCATATATATGCATATATGGTTGATATTTTGAGTTCATGGAGGGATATGCGAATGGTTTATATTATGAAGCTTGTGGATATTGATATAGTATATGCTAAATAGTTGATATTATATATGAATTATGTTTGTGAATTGGTGCAAAATGATGTATGTTTGGTAAAGGTTTAGTTAGTTGATTTATATATGTGTTTTGGTATGTTTTGATTGAGGAAGACTTGAGGTTATAAGTATGCTGGTTGTTAGTATTGGAAATGGTATGAATTAGCCTTGTTTGTGGCTAAATTAGATGTTTATTTATGCTATGAATTGGTGCCATTTTGGTTGTGTAGGTATATGCATATTTGGGTGGTAAATTTGCTTGGTAAATAGCCTATTTTGTCCACATAGGCAAAGACACGGGCGTGTGTCTCAGTTGTGTGTGACACATGGTTATGTTACAAGGCTGTGTGTCCCCTGATGTTGAAATTGAAATCAAGTTAGTATGCTCCACACGGCCTCATACACGGGCGTGTGACTTGGCCATGTGGCATAAGTCAGTATATACCCTATAGGTTTGGCACGACCTAACACACGGCCTGGCACACGGGCGTGTGTGCCCATTTTTAGGGCACACGAGCTAGCCACACGGGCATGTGTGTTGGTAATGTGACCCAAGTTAGAGAGTTACATGGGGTCAGACACGGGCTGGGACACGGCCATGTGCTCCCATTTGGAATGTCTACATAGCCTGTGACACTGACATGTCTGGTGGCCATGTGAGACACAAGGCCTGGCCACACGGGAGTGTGTCCCCTATTTTGAGAAAATTTTTTAAAGTTTTGTGAAAGTTTCTTAAGTTATCGATTTAGTCCTGAACCACTCCCAATGCATGTTTAGAGCCTCGTAGGCTCATATTAGGGACAAATTGATTGAGATTGAATGATGATTATATGATTTGATTAAATATATGTGAAAAGCATGTTTAAATATGTTATCAGTCGGGTAATGCTCCGCAACCCTATTCCAACATTGAATATGGGTGAGGGGTGTTACACCACTAAACTTATGGTATATACAATTATAGACAAAATTCATCTCTAAACCGAATGAGATAATCATTTGGTAAAATTGTAATACTATTGACGAGAAGTATGCTTAAACCCATAGATGAAGTTCTTTAATTTGCAAATCATTAACTTTGCATCATTAGACACAAAGTTTACTAGTTGCACCATATAAATGTATGATCATTATTACCATTGAGAAACTATTAACTTAATATTCATCTGACGCAACTTAAGGTCAAAATATTCCATAAAGCCATTATAACCCTTTTTCTAGTGGACCTTTTTAATGGAATTCATTCTTGAGGTTGTTGAGTTCTTTCTTCTGGAACAATGACCTCATCTTGAATAAGGAGTTGTTCAACACTATCTTATTGAGTTTCTAGATTCACTTCTTAATCAATAATAGGTATGAGAACCTAAACATCATAAAAAGTGATAGTATGAAATGAATTAGAATTCAATTCTTCATTAAAAGCAATGTCTCTAACCTTATTTCTCCTTTCAAACTCAACATCCTAAAAGAATTTTGCAATTCTTATCTTAAAAATATTCCTAATTGTGGGATCATAAAACTCATAGCCCTTATATCACTCAGAATTTCCTTAACCCTTAACTTTATAGACATCAAAGAAGTCAGAAGTAATGTCATTTCAACCTTATCATTTTTAGCAAAATGTTTCTCAATTTCGTCAAGGAAACCTTGGCCTGAGTAATCTTTTCAGATTTTGTGCCCCTAAAGGCTTCTAAAATGCTGTGCTTCATGATCATTAAACTCTTGCAATTTGAACAATCCCACCTCTTAAAATCCCTTTTAACATGGGGGTGCTTTCTGCAGTGAGAGGTACGAGTTGTTCTTCCCTTAGTGCAAGGTCTATGTTCATACAGCCAAGCACTATAAGTAAATGCCTTTTCCATTCATTAAAATTAGTCCCATTAAGCATGGGTATATAATTTATATTAGCAGATATTGTGGTAGTAGAAGATGAATTAGTTGAATATAGAACAAAAAGTAAATAAAAATAAGCTCACATCAATATTCATAAGTAAATAATAAATTCAGGATAATGGCTAATCCCATCTCAAGATACCAAACACAACATTAATATCAAGTCTTTGGACAGTAATATTAGTAGTAAGCGATACTCTTGTTGTAGCAATCAAGCATTGACAATAAATTATGTTAAACAATTAACTAATCTTTGGACTAACTTATTGCTCACATAAAACACCTCATAATTGTCACACATTTATCACCACGGATGTCGTTGAAATTTTACCAAATATTAACTTACCTTTGGGTCAATTAATAAACGCATGAATCACAAAAACATATAATCATCTTGATATTTCAAATAAACTAATCTACACAAAAGAGGTCACTTTGGCGACATTTTGTTTCAACTAATCTATTTAAAATATTAGACATCCTTAATTAAAACCTAAAGTCAAAATCTAAATTTATTTGTTTCTAAATATTTCTCTTAATTTCATCTTCAATCAAATTAAAAGATAATAGTATATATATGTATATATTTATCCCAAAACAACATACAATGATGTTGGCAAATATAACAATAGTTGAATAAATCATAAACCATAAACCATAACCAACTTCATATAAGACTTCAAATTTAAAACAAAATAATATGAATAAAGGTAAACCTTATCTCCAGATATCGGACACTCCATTAATATTTCATCTTTGGACAAAATATTAACTTGTAAGTGATATATTAGTGTAATAATCAAATATTGACAATAAGAATGTGTCGAACCATAAATCTTCCTTTGGGCCAATTTATTATTCACATGTAAAACCGAATAATTATCACATGTTTATTACCATAGTTGCACATTTAATATTATTAACTTTTATTTGGGCCAATCAATATTAACATAACTTAAGTTATATGCACACAACCTTTTGTATTTTAAAACAAAATAATTTATATATAAAAAAAATCACTTTGATGACATTTTGCTTTAATTAAGTTATTTTAAAATATATATAAATATACCAATATTCAAATTTAAAATTTCCCTAATAGTCAAATGTCAAAACTATTTTTTTATTTCTTTATAGACTCTGAAATAACCCAAAATAAGGTTGTCTTAATAATGCAATAAAAAACTGAAAACCTTAATTTTTGACTATTTCTTTTTTGTTTCAAAACCATATATATCAAAACCAAATAGAAATAATGTAGTGGTTCAAAGCCAAATAATTAATAAGTACATGTATTCATAATTTTGACATGGATAAAAATACCAAAGCAATTCACGCATATACATGTATTCACAATCAAATAGAAAAACTTACCCTGAATTTACCATGTAAATCCAAAGTTGTATTTATGATTAAACAAAATATTCACATGAATACTTGAAAAATATTTTCAAGCCAATAAATCTCAAAAAAAGAAAATCATAATAGTTGGCATATCCCATAATTCATACAATAAACCATATCATCATAATTTAATCAAATATTTGGAATCATAACATGTCAAAATCTAAGATTATAGAACTAAAATTAAAATTAAAATATTTAAATATATATATAATTGACATGAATTTGCATCAAAACCTAATTTCATCATAATTAAGTCATAAAAATATAACCGTGATTGACTTGCTTGCATATCTCAAGCAAATCCAAATCCAAAATATATGCTTAAATTGAATAGTATGAAAAGAATTAGCATAGAAATTCAATAATAAATATCAATGGATTAATGTTATTCCGACAACCCAGCCATAAACAAATAAAACCTTAAACATGCTATTAACAAAACTTTTATAATAAAATTAAATATTCTATTTATCCTAAAGCTGCAATAACTAAACAAAAGAGAGTCAAAGACTGAGGGTGAAAGAGCAAACGAAATATATATTGAAAAAGCAAATTACAATTATCACAAAATTTATAAAAATATCACTGACTTTTTCAATAATAGATAAACGTGCATTCAAATTTAACATTCAAAACTAAAATTTAATAAAATTAGACGAAGACCAAAATTCATAGCCATTGTGGATTGCAATTATTGCTTAAATCAAATATTGAACCATGTTTCAAAAGTCTGTAAAACTGAAATGAATAATGCATAATAAAATATAATCCTCAAAAGAAAATGCAAATTTGTAAAACCAAACTGAATAAAGTTTTCAATAAATGGTTTGATAATGAAATACAATATATTAGGAATCAAAACTCAAAAATTTATCAAGAATCTCAAAAGGTTCAACTTAATATATATTTAAAATATCAAATTCACAAAATTAAAAAAGAAAAACGAATCAATCCAAAAATAATAAAGAATCCATTAATTTTCAATGCTTCAACATGACAAAGCTCTAATACCCCTTGTTAGATTTGTAAAATAAATTTAAAATAAAACTGAATAAACCAGGATCTATCATGTTAAATTATCAAGAATAAAACTAAAAGCGGAAGCGTACTTGAATCCATGAATTCCTTAAAGTCTTTTCCCGATCTTGGAGGTTTGATCTTCCAAATTAGCACACAAAAAATTTAGAGAATATTTGCTCTCTCTTTCCTAAGGATGAGATATTAGAAAATATATCTTGTGTATAATTTTGGGACCATAACCCTAATATTTATAACCCTGACATATTAGTTATAATTCCTAATTAGCCCATCATTAATTAGAATTTGATTAGAACTCAATTACTAGAGTATCTACACATATTTAACCCATACTTTATTTAATAATTAAACCCAATAAAATTCTAATCAAATTAGATCACTTTTAATTTGGGCTAACCTATCATGATAGTAAATAATAACATGTAATTACATTTATTATATATGTGATGCTCATATTTTCCAACAACACAAGCCAAAGAAAAACCTTCACTCGTTGAGTTCCATACATGCCTCCAAGAATCGTTAATAGTACCTATTATGTTATTAAACCTGTAGAAAAAATAAATTTAGAAAAAGTTTTTGTTTCCATAGTGAGATTTTAAAAATTTTCTAAAACTAAGGAAATAATTTTTATCAAATTTAGTACTCGTGTTATTCGTATAGCAAGATTTGTCAATTCATAGCTTTCAACCAATATAATCTTCTCCACTATTTCGAACCCTCGGTTGCTTAGGGAGTGGGCTCTAATTCCTAAACTGATCACATAATGAAAACTTTAACTTTCTAGTGAGAAAATTTAATTCTCTCTATAGGTAAAAGAACAAAATTAAAAATTCTCACAAAAATAAAAATTATTTTGGGAAAATAATTCTCACTATTCAATAGAGTAACTACTCTAAGTAATATGTGTTTTTTACTTAATCCATGGTCCTTATATTTATATTTATATGAAATATCACAAGAGTTCTACTAGAATAAGAAGAGTCAAAATGATAATATTTTAATAGAAAACACATAATCCCTTAGAGATTATACCAAGTGGGTAGCGCACACTAGGCTCCAGACTCAATGTGCCACCTACCCCTTATATTGTGGGCTTATTGGGCCTGCCTCATGTATTACATATAATTATATATGCTATTTAGTATTAAAACAAGCTCATATAATTTATCTAACCCAATAACTAATTTTCTATTCTCAAAATATTATTTATTTAATTAAAATAAATTTAATTAATCTTTCAATTAAATCATTTTTTTCAAACCAATTTTAATTCTGTTAAAGTCATGATGACTTTACCATACTAGAATCTATGAGTAAATAAATTTAATTGTCTCGTTCTGTTAAATTGCTATGATTATTTAATTTAATTTTTCACTTTGAACTCAAATATTTAATTAAATTTAATTATTTAATAGTCCCCAACTTCGATTTTGTTGTCCAACCATAGCCTAGTGGTCAAGTTTCTGATTGGAGGTGGTTTTAGGGGTGTTTTGAGGTTTCCATTACTGTTTCGTACTGTTCACCATTTGGTTGTTGTTTGGGGTGCTATTTTGGGTGTTGTTTAGTGTTGTTTCAACACTAATTTTTAATTGGGGGTTGTTTTATTGGAAAAAAAATCTAATTTGAAAACGGTTTTTGTACACAACTACGAAGCATGTCTTCAAGAATTTGGATCACCCTCTTTAATTGACCATCAGACTGTGAATGATAAGCTGAACTGAAATGAAGCCTCGAACCCAAAGCCTCATGCAATGTCTTCCAGAATCTCGAAGTAAACTGCGGATTTTGGTTTGATATGATCGAAACAGGAACTCCATGAAGATGAACAATCTCTCGGATGTAGAGCTCAACTAACTCATATAGACTAAAAGTCGTACAAACCGGTAGAAAATGTGTAGACTTCGTAAATCTGTCCATAATCACCCAGATTGAATCTTTACGTGTCGAAGTCAAAGGCAAACTCGAAACAATGTCCATCGTAATCCATTCCTATTTCCATTCCAGAATCAGATTAGGTTGAAGCAAACCTGATGGACGCTGATGTTCGGCGTTCACCCTCTAACAAACCAAACATCTCGCAACAAAGTCGACAACATCCTTCTTCAACCTAGGCTACCAATACAGAACCTGAAGATCCTAATATATCTTATTCCCACTGGGATACATAATAAAAGGACTGCTATGAGCCTCGGTAAGAATCGAGTGCCTCAGATCCTCGTCTCTCGGAACACACAAGTGACCTTGGAAATACATAACACCATCGAAGTTATGATCATAATCCCCCTGAACACATGACTCAACCTGAAATATCTGATGAGCCAAACTCTTACCAAAAGGCTGACGCTCATGAATATGCTGCGAAAGAACCTACCTCACCTAAAGTTCAACCAACAAACCCCTATCCTCAGAGACAAACAACCTCGTAAACATATCCTTCAAATCAATCAGAGACTTGAGACTCATAGCATCTGCAACTAAGTTCGACTTCCCCGGATGGTACTCGATCACACAATTATAATCTTTCAACAACTCGATCTAGTGCCTCTGTCTCAAGTTCAACTCCTTCTAGGTTAGGAGATACTTAAGACTCTTGTGATCGTGTATATCACACACTTCTCACCATACAGGTAGTGACGCCAAATTTTGAGCGTGAAGACTATGGCAGCTAACTCCAGATCGTGAGTCGGATAGTTGCACTCATGTGGCCTTAAGTGCCTCGACGCATAAGCAACTACCCTACCCTCCTGCCTTAATACACAACCCAATCCCGTATAAGAAGCATCACTGTAGGCCACATACTCTTTAACGAATACTGGCTATGTCAACATAGGCTCTTCGATCAAAACTGACTTTAGCTTCTCAAAGCACTTCTGCATCTCATCAGTCCACTCAAATCTAGTGTTCTTCTAAAGCAACTTCGTTAAAGGAGCAGTAATGCTCGAAAACCCCTCGAAAAAGCTACGGTAATAACCAGCTAACCTCAAGAAACTTCAGACCTCAGAAATAGTCCTCGGTGGCTTCAAATCTAAAATATCCTCAACCTTATTTGGGTCAACTCGAATACCCTCAACTGAAATGATATGACCTAGAAAAATCGCAGCACTAAGCCAAAAATCACACTTGCTCAGCTTCACATACAACTACTTCTCCTGCAAACTTGCAGAACCACTCTCAATTGCTCATCGTGCTCATCCTCTGATCGAGAATACACCAATATATCACCTACGAAAACCACTACAAACTGATCGAGGTAGGAATGGAATACTCGGTTTATCATGTCCATAAATGCGGCAGGTGCATTCATCAACCTAAATGGCATGACAAGAAACTTGTAATGACCATACCGAGTCCTTAAAATAGTCTTCAACACAACTGAATCCTTAACCTTCAACTGATAATTCCCAGACCTCAAATCAATCTTCGAGAAGACTGAAGCTCCTCGAAATTAGTCAAATATATCATCAATCCTAGGTAACAAATACTTTTTCTTGATAAACTTATTTAGCTGGCGATAATTGATGCACAACCTCAAAGTCCTATCATTCTTCTTCACGAACAACATAGGTGCTCCCCACAGATATGCACTCTAACGAAGGAACCCACGATCCAACAACTCTTGCAAATTAAATTAAAAGGATTAGCAAATTGTCAAACTCCATTGGGAAATTCAAAAATTTTAGTAGCCTAATTACGATTAATTGGATCTCAATTCTGGTTCGGTTAGGATGGATCTGATTAGTTCCATAGTGGGAGATAAAATGATTGAGTATGGAGGGTTGAGATGGGTGGTGAAGTCTATGCCTAAAAGAGTATATATAGGTGTGTGTGGAGATAGAATTTTTTCAATCCTTTTTAAAAGATGTGCACTTTATGCCTGATATTCCCTAATACTTTGGGTGTAAGTAAGAAATAAAATCTCTGAGAATCTGTCAAAATATGGTTACCAACGTCATCCTTGCTTGGAACCCACATTTAGGCTTTATGGCACAACACAAGTTGATGTAGCTCAACACAGGACTGCTGTGGCTCAACACAAAGTTGTGTGTTGCAACATAGACCTTTCGTGTCACGCCACACACATTGTGTGTCACGCCATGCAAGGCATTTTATGGTTTTGGACATTTTTCTCATGCTTTGATGGCTTAAGAAGCTTGTGTGTCACTCACCCCAAGTTTCTTCATCAATTGCGCCTAAAATTTAGCCTCATGTACACTTAAATACCCAAAATTAAACCTACCTAAGGCCTATGTTGGCCTAATAGGTCATCAACACTTAAAAATGTGCTTAAAACACTTATTTTTTTATTAAGTTTTAATCCTAAGTCATAAATACTGAAAATGCAATTGTAAATACTAAATTGATTAGAAAACAAACTCCTTAAGTGCGAAATTGACCTGAACTAACTACTACATTTGACGACAGGTCACGGTGCTTTAGGTATACATACCCATATCTAGAATAGTCATCATTACATAATACTCATAACCACCTCTTACACTAACGCTCATTGGGCCACATACGTTAGTATCCACAAGTTTTAAGGGTTTTTTTTCCTCGTTCCTTTTGTATTAAAAGATCACTTAGTGATCTTGCCTTTCAAGCAATATTCACATTATGGAGGATCAACTTCTTTAAGTGAACTTAAGATGCCACCATTCACAAGTCTAGTGAGTCTTTCTTGGTTAATATGATTAAGTCTCAAATGCCAAATGTACGCCTCATTAAAGTGAGATGTTTTAAGTCTTTTATTCGATATTTCAATTTCAAGCAATGTGTACATATTTGGTTTAATAAAATAGAAATTATTTGACATCTATCCATTACAGATAAGATTACGATTTCTAAATATTGCAATTTTATTATTAAAAGTCATGGTCAAGCCTTCTTTATATAAAAATGCAACAGAAATTAAGTTTTTTTTTAAAACTTGGCACATAGAAAACGTCTTTCAAAATGATATTCCTAAAGTTATCAAAGTAAAGATGTACATCTCTCATTGCTTCAACCACTGTAGTTGTCTCGTTTCTGGTCCACAACAATAGATTCTTATATCTAAGATATTTCGTCTCCTTGAACCCCTATTGAGAAACACAAACATGATCAGTGGCTCCCGAATTAATGACCTAGTAGTCTATCAAATCCTCCACTAAACAAGCTGCTATAATAAAGATTTCCATACCTTTACCTTTGGTGGATAGGTATTCTTTCCACTATTTATAGTTTTCCTTGAAGTGACCTTTCTTATTGCAAAAGAAGCATTTAAACTTGGATAAGTCTTTAGGCTTCTTGGTTCTCTTCCTTTCCAACTGTGGTGGTTTAGAGACCTTAGTGTTGCCTTTCTTAACTCGCTTTCCCTTTCCTTTTGAGGAAGAAGTGACAACTATGTTTGCTTCTGCTCTTCGGACTAGCTGATCGCTATTCAACATCAACTTATAGGATTGTAACTCCTTTATGAGTTGTGTAAGCGTTAGGTTTTTGTTGCCAATGTTATATACGACCCAAAAAACAACAAAATCCTTGCACATGCTCTTGAACACCATCTCAATTTGAGAGTTCTGGTCCAAATTGGCTTCATTGCCTACGACCCCAACAAAATATCCCATAAGAGTAATCATATGGTTTTTGACTAAAGTGTCAAGTTTTTGCTGAACATTTTGTTAAACTAAGCCTTATTAGATAATATGTTTTGATATAAAAAATTAAAGTGTTTTTGAAAAAAATAAAGTTGAGCAATTTTATAAAATCAAGTTAAAATGGTTTCAATTGAGTCAAACATTGAAACCATTTTCAAAAAAGTTAGAATTGCTTCAGGACAAAATATCGATACTTTTTTGTCTAAGTATCGATATTTTACAAGATATCGATACACTCTGATAATCGTTACCAAATTAACATTCTGCCATTTTCAAACCCTAATAGGTATCGATCCAGTATTGATACGTTTCTTAAGGTATCGATATATTTCCTAAGGTATCGATATTTTTACTCCAATGGTCACTGAAATTAGCATTAATTACAAAAAATATTGATACCTTTTTAGTAGATATCGATATTTGTTGCTACAGGTGAAGTTAATGGCCTAGTATTTCATCCCCAACAACTACATTCACTTTTACAACAACCACAATATTTGGAAATAAATTAGAGGGTATAAATACCATCTTCTAAAGGTTTAGCAACAACAAGAAACATGTGCAAAGCTTAAAGATTAATCAAACAACCTAGAGCTTAATTCTTTCATACCCTTTACCTTAAGTGTTCTTCTTTGTATTTGTGCTTAATTGGCAGACATCCTAATCTTGTAAAGATTGTTTCTTTCTTTGCTTATTTGTTTCTTTCTTTGTTTACTTGTTTCTTTTTGAGAGAGGGTTAATTTTTAAGGTTTGGGTAGAAACCTTAAGGAAGTTATTGTAACACCCCTTACCCATCTCCATCATTGAATTAGGGTTACAATATGCTACAACAATTAACAAAACAAACATAGGCTATTTCAATCCAAAGTTTACTTTAAAATAATGATCAATAGATTTTCATTCAATTAACATGTCATTCATACAAGAACAAGACTTAAATTGAGCCTACGAAGCTTTAATTAA
The DNA here is from genome assembly GCF_007990345.1 of Gossypium hirsutum. Lineage (NCBI taxonomy): Eukaryota > Viridiplantae > Streptophyta > Magnoliopsida > Malvales > Malvaceae > Gossypium > Gossypium hirsutum. Next base: position 38,163,533 of record NC_053434.1, on the reverse strand, counting down.
TTTAGGAACAAGTAGGGACTAATTTGAAACATAACATAAAAGTAGGGTAAAATATGAAACTTTTCAGAACAAATGGCTACCAATCATTTAATTATATTAACAAGATTCATAAATAATTCAAAAAAGAATAATCATACATTTACGGACCTTAAATCAGGCATTCGAGGTCTTAAAAATAGTTTAGAAACAATTAGGGGCCAAGTTGAGACAAAACAAAAAATTTTGGATAAAAATGAAAAATTTCAAAACAGGGGTCACACGACTGTGTGTTTAAACCGCGTGAAGACCCCAGATCACATGGCTTAAGACATGGCTGTGTGGCTATCTCACACACCTGTGTTCAACCTCACACGCTTGTGTGTATAGACTGTGTAACTCTCTGATTTGGATCACACGGCCGTGTGTTAGTCCATATGTATCACACAGCTGTCTGACAGCTCATGGGTGCCAAAAAATGACCTATTTCAAGCTTATCTCTCAACCAATTTCACAATTAATTGTACCATTTCATAACATGCATAAACAAGCTTCCAAAGAACACCATAAGCACCCCTTTTTATGCCATTTCATATTAGGTCATTTAAGCACCAACTTGAATGAACCATCCATACCACCTATAGTTGTTCAAAAAAATTATATCAAAGCATAACACTTACAACCAAAAATAAATTATGAACCTTTGCAAACATAGCCAAATTATCCTATTACATGCTATATAAGCTAAGTTAAATTCAAGGTTACCAAAAGAGTCCCCGGATAGTGTGATTTCTTCATACTGACTTGATCTCCCGATCCGCAAAATGTTATCTACAAGAAACACAACAAAATATGAGTAAGCTTTTATAAACCTTAGTAAGTTCACTGATTAAACGATAAAGCTTACTAAATTACGCATAATAATTCGATTAATAAAACTTGTAAACAATGTTTCTGACAATAAAGTCCGAAACAGAGTTCCTAGCTATAAGGTTCTTAACAGAGTTCCTATGAACGAGGAAATTATCAGAATTTCTGTCAATCACAACTCACAACATGTGAGAAATGCTCAGTACAATAATACAAATTAGTTTCCACATTTCAATAATTTTTCAGAGATTAATAAAACATAGCTTGATGAACAATAAGTGGATACAAGTACACGGTTAACCATCTAGCATAACAGATGCTCAAATAATAATTTTAGGAAAACATGCATGTCCGCAACGGAGTCAATTCAAGATATCAAGGAAAAGTCATGCCATTCAAAGTCATTAAATAAGTATATTACAATAATTTACGATATGATGAATGACTTACAGATACGAGCACAGTAGTCCTACTGAAAACACGCCAAATGCTCATAAGAGCTAATTCAATTAATAACACAACAATTGCTCCGAGGATCTAGTCCAACTGATATGCATTAATATCTTTGTATTAAGAAAATGTTTGAAAATGTTTTGAAACATTGTGATGTGCATTAAGATTATGCATGCATTTTAAATTAAACCTTGAAAACATTTGTAAGCTGTTGCAACGATAATTCCTACACTCATTGAATCAAGCCACCTTGGGGTGATCATGGTCAACTAGTAAGAACATAAATTTCCATCCAATTAGTACATGAATCTAATTCCTTAGACATTCATACATACTAATAATCGTGTAACATTTGACCATCATTCTGACTTAATTATAGTTCATTGGGGAATTACTTAACTAGATGATCTTAAGAGTATAACCATCAACTCAACACCTATCGCATCATGAACCACAATGAGTCATCTTGGGACAATCTTATTGAGTAGCATGCTGTGACTAATTTTCCTCTTTGAAGACATAATTTCTTGATGTATCGCATGATAATACCTACCACAGAGGTCGATCCAACTATCATACAATCATAAGAAAATTCTACTTACTTTTAGGAGATCTCCTCAGTGAGATCCACATGGGGTAGGTCCGTTTCATGCCATCATAAGAAACCATTGATGGAGGTTGTAGGTCTTGTTTAGGGACCTCCTCCTACTAATATTTTAAAAACATACAAGGTTTTTAATTTTTGGTTTCAATCATGAATGATCAATATATGCCCGACAAGTACATGTGGCATTCTCCCTTAACCTATATAGCATGCTTATCTCATGAATATACATTTGTAGTCATAAAAATATCATCATGCGTATCTCATAAATATAAAAGCATAAAATTTAAATGACTCAAACTAGTAAAAGTTTCTATGATTCCATCCTAGAAAAAATAATAAAAAAATAAATTACAAAATTCACCCCAAAGCATAATTTGGGTCTTCAATATTGCCACCATGGTCTTTTGCTACGTATCGATTCACGTTTCCATCATCACTATCTTTATGTTATCATTTCCATGTCACCTATAACACCCCTTACCCATGTCCGACACCGGAACAGGGTACGAGGCATTACTGGACTTAAACATACACATTCATGCAAAAATCAGGCCATAAAATCTCTTTTAATTCAAAACCTTTCAAACAAATGCATGTCGTCCCTTATTTGGGTCTACGAAGCCAAAAACATTCATCAGAATAGATTCAAGACTAAACCGAGAACTTTGAGAAGTTTCAGGAAAACTTAGAAAATTTTCCCATGAAACAGGGTCACACGCCCGTGTGGACATAGGGACACGCCTGTGTGCCTTTGGCACGCCAATGTCCTCAGGCCGTGTAACTCTCTATTTATGACATCAGCATGCACATCGAACCACACGGTCAGGCCACACGCCCGTGTCTCCAGGCCGTGTCCCTCACACGATTGAGACATACGGCCATGTCTCAGCCCGTGTGGCCAATACTTAGGCTATTTTCCAAGCCTTCATGTTACCCATAATCGCTTACAACCTTATGCACATCAAATCACAAATCATGACATCATTTTAGTGATTAAACACTTTTATTTAAGACATATCCTTAACATTAACATGTCCTCTTACAAGTAATGCATCTACTCATGCAATACCAAGTCTAGATTCCTTATTTCACATTCATAAGACTTGTCATTTTGATGAACACTTTTACCATTATACTATGGTTACCAACTTATCCATCAAGCACTCAAGTTCAATCATTATCACGTTGTGTTTATAACGTGTGATTACTACATGGCTATGACCACCTCAATTGGTCATAGAGCATACACCCAACACACATGTCATATTACTAACCAGGCATGGCAAACAAACATAATCACCTTATAAACATTAGACATGACATGAATAGCTAGGCTTACAAGCCAAAATCAATATGAGCCACATCTCATGGCCATATACATATAACTCAATATAAGCCAACACATTTGGCCAAAGCAAAATAGTACATGTCAATCAACTAGATCCCTATACATGCCACTCACTTGAAATTTCTAATATATGCTTCATTATTCCAAACGTAGTGACTTGATAGTGTGATGCTGCCTCTGACGATCTCCAACCCTGAGCTAACCTGAAAACACTAAAGGAAAGGAAAGGAAGTGAGTAAGCTTTATAGCTTAGTAAGACCGTATGAAGATAATAAGCAATTTATCAACTTGCTTCTCATGGAAATACAACCCTATTTGCATTTTTACTCATGTTCTAGTCAAGTTATTTTCTCGAGTCATAGTCACTAAATTATTTATATCTGAAGGTACGGAACTCCAAATTAAGTTCCACTAATTTTACCTGAAACTAGACTCACATATCTTGTTACCATAAAATTTTTATAATTTTTGGTTTAGCCAATTAGTACAGTTTATTCCTTAAAGTTACTCTTTTTCATTGTCTAAAAGTTCTGACCCCTCTTCACTAAAATCTATTATCTCATAATACGGGACTCAGATGATGTTCCCGTCTATTTCTATTGAAAATATACTCATTAATAATTCTAAGCATATATATTATAACTCATAAATATATTTTTTAAAGTTTCAATGATTTTATCAAATCAGAATAGGGGATTTCGAAGTCATTCTGACTCTGTCTCACAACAATTAAAATATTTCATAATATGAAACTCTTTTGCTTACACCATTTCTTCCATGTGAAACTAGACTTATTAGGATTTAATTTCATATTTTATTCAGCCTCTAGCTCAATTTCCACAATTTTTGGTGGATTTTTAAAGTGGACTATGGCTGCTGTCTAAAACTGTTTTAGTGTAATTAACGATACTACGTTTATCACACTATATTATTTCATTTTCACCACATTGGTAGGGTTACATATTCATAAATCATAAGTATAGACCTATAATCACAAGGTCATAACAAAAATCATTCTCATAAGCATGAATTACCTATTTACATCTTCACTAAATGTGCATCATAAACTGAAATCATTTCTCGTGAGCTTGGCATACATACTTGTGTTACTCAACATGCTCATATTCATTCCTTACTAATCATATAACATGAATTGAATTCACATCTCATCAATTTCATGTAAGTACCTGTACCACTCACAATATGGTCACAACCTTTCTCATTTAGCTTAAACCATAACTCTCAATGTTGAACCATTCCAAAAGCTATCGGATATTCACTAAGCCTCAAACATAGGGTATAATGCCGACGCCATGTTCTAGACGTGGTCTTACATTGGCTCATCCATCAAGTCGATGCCATGTCATAGACATGGTCTTACAATGACTATCAAAATCAAGGCGACGCCATGTCCCAGACATGGTCTTACACTAGCTCACATATCCGTGTCGATGCCATGTCCTAGACATGGTCTTACACTAGCTCTCATAATGTAGCTGATGCATGTCCCAAACATGTCTTACACTAGCACACAAATAACCCGAATGTCATGGCATGAATATCTGAATTGTTTCTTAAAGTTCAAACGGGAATTCTACTATCTCAATATTCATCATGCATAATCATTTCCACAACCAAGCAATTCATGCTATATCCATTTAAACACATATAATAACAATGTAGTTGTATTATTTTCATACAACTTACTCGTTTCAATGGAATATCCTATTCCATCAAATCTCCAAGCATTCAATCAACACATAAATGTTATTTACATTTGACATCAGTTTCTCATATACAATATTATCAACATAAAATTTATCACAATCATGGAAAGATATATTTTCAAGTATAATAAAAATGGCATAAATATCATGCTCATTTAACCACACGAACTTACCTCAAATGCAGTTTCAGCTAATTATTCTCTTTTTGTCTTTAACTATGCACTTTCTCGATTTAAGCCCAAATATCGATTTTCTTGATCTAACATGATGAAATTCACTCATTTAATCACTAAATAAATTTGGATGATCAAAATTCATATTTTTTGCAAAATGACCATTTTGCCCCTAGTCTTTCAGAAAATGACCATTTTATCCTTAGGCCCGAAAATCATTTTTTATTGAATTTCGTTATTAGCCAAGCCTAACCGACCAATTATTAATCTTATGACAACCAAAATTTTCACTATTTCACACAATTACTACCTATTTTATAAATTTTACAAAATGGCCCTTTTAGGTGTTTTCCATGAAAATCATTTCACAAAAGTTGTTTGTTATACAACCAAGACTCATTTTCTTCCATAAAAATTCAACAAACAACATAAATGCTTTCATGGAAAAACCCTATACTTTCAACCATTTTGCAAAATAGTCCCCCCTTTAGTTAGCTTATGCTACAAGGGTCCGAAAAACACAAAAATCAACAAAAATGATCATCAAAATCACTTGCAAGGGATGGAAGTTGCTGAAATTTTGAGCTTTCAAAACTTCTATTTTTCTGGTATTTTCGGTGGGGGAAGGAAGAAAGATGAAAAGATGACATCTTTTTCTTTTTCTTTTATTTTAATGCCAAATAAGCTACCTAATACCCACAAACTTTGATTTTTCAAGTTCTCTCTCTATGGCCGGCCAAGCACCCTATTTAGGGTCTATTTTCACTTTAAACACCTTAAATTTTGGTTCTCTAGCTATTTAACATATTTAGCTAGCAAAACAAAACTTTTGCCCTTTATGCGATTTAATCCTTTTTCGCAATTAAGCATGAAATCGCTAAAATTATTTCACCAAAATTTTCATGCACTTATATATTCATCCTATAAAACATAAAATAACATTAAAAGTAACTTCTCTGACCCCAAAATAGTGGTTTCAAAACCACTATTTTGACTAGGCCCAAAATCGGGCTGTTGCATCACCGCCACCATCAGGCCACCACCGACCACTGTTGGGCCACCGTTGACCACTGCCGCTGGACCACCACCGGCTCCACTAGGCTAGGTTTTTGTTTTCTTGTTTTCTAGGTTTTTTTCGGGAAAAAGTTTTACAAAAATTCCTATAACCATTTTCAAACCTTACCATCTTACGTAGTCAGTTCGCACCTTATCTCGGTGAGCACATAAGTAGATTACGGAGTCAGTACGCACAATGATACAACTTAAACATTGCCATAACACACTCATCAATTTGAATTGCGCATAATTACCTTTTTTAGAGAGCTCGAGTTCGCACGTACATGAATACTTTACAAAATCCGTTGACGTAATTGGTTGGCTCGCACATAACCATTTACATAGAGCTTAGATAACATGACTTGCATATTCCATAGCTCACATATTGTTACAGCTTGCTTGTCATCACAACTCACATATACATTACAATACACCTGACACGTGCTTTACTATATAGATACAATTTCTATACAACTATATTGTAACATCAGCCAATACATATGTTACAGTGCTAGTGCACATATAGAACTTTACATAATTAGTATGCACATACTTTGCATAAACAATTTACAGATAAAACTTTACATAATTAGTACGCACATACGTTGCATAAATAATTACACATAGAACTTCACATAACCAGTACAGACATACTTTGTATTCACATATAGAACGTCACATAACTAGTACGCACATACTTTGCATAGACAATTCAAACATAGAACTTTACATAATCAGTACGCACATACTTTGTATAGACAGTTCACACAGAGAACTTTATGTAATCAGTGTAACAGCCCAATTTCAGTGAAATTAGAATAGTAGTTTCGAGACCACAAATCCGAGTCCGAAAAATGAAATTATTTAAATTTCATAAAATGATAGGTATTATGATAGGAATATTGCATGAAAATTTTTATCAAAATTTTTTTATCAATTATGTGTTTAATTGCAAAAAGGACTAAATTGAATAAAATGTCAAAGTTGAATTCTAGTAGTTATAAGGATTAAATAGCTATAGAATTAAAAGTGAGAAGTCCTTATATGGAAATTAGACCATTGATGAAAAACATGTAGATATTTTTAATGAGTCATCCATGGAAAAATTGAAAAAGGTTAAGAACTAAATTGGAAATTGAATTAAATAAAGTATGATAAATGATTAAACAAAATTAAATCCATTTTATATCATCTTCCTCTTCATAAAATACATGGAAACCTTAAGAGAGAGAGAGGAAATTTCTCAAGCTTGATTTGGTAAGTTCTATGCCCCGTTTTTAGTAATTTTTATATTTTTGAGATCGAGAAAGCTTAATTTCTTTATTTGGGTGATTAAATTGAAAGAAAACAAAAATTTAGAAAATTACCCATGGAAGAATATGCTGTAAATTGAATTTTTTTGATATAAAATGAAAGATTATTGATAGATAAACCACTTTTACAAAGTGTTTCTTAGTGAAAATATGTGTAGGGACTAAATTGCAAAGTAGTGAAATTCTTGGAAAAATTCTAAAATTTATGAAATACATGTGTTGTAAAAGTTATGTTAGAATTTTGAATAAGCTTGGAATAAGGAGTAAATTGCATGAATTTCAATTTCCGAGCCTAGGGACGAAATTGGAATTAATTAAAAGTTTAGGGGCAAAATGGTACTTTTGCCTAAAATGTGAAATGGGCTTGATTGAATGTAAAAATCATAGAATTGATTATTAAATTTATTTACATAGATCCGGAAGGTCGAATAAAGAAAAAGATCGAGGGAAAGAAAAAGTTTCGGATTAGTAGATTCGATCAATTGTCAAGGTAAGTTCGTATAACTAAATTAAGCATGTAAATGTGTTGAATTGATTGTTGAATTATGTGTATCATGCTTTGTAATTGGTATGTACATGTAATAAACCAATGTTGATTTGTGATTTACATGTAAATGATGAAATGGTACATGAATCCGTTTGAATATTGATTTCCGATTGGACAGGTGATTACCGTGTATATGAGATCCTGCATATGTTGCAGTAAAGGTTCTTCCGAAAGAATAATCTTTTGATCTCATTATGAAAAGGAATGTAAACTGAAAGGGTAATACATGAAAAGGATTTGTGTACTCAAATGGTACAACTTGAAAAGGTTATGTACACTTTGTGTGTAAACTTGGAAAGGTTAGGTATACTTTGTGTATACCATATGAAAGGGAAAGGTATACTTTGTGTGTACCATTTGGAAAGGAATGTACACCTCAAGTGTACAACTAGAAAAGGAAAGGCCCATCAGAAATTCAATAATTCAGCGGTAACGACATACATAGTGATATAAAGAGAAATGGCATGATGAGCTCATCTATGCATTTTAGTATTTTTGGAAACAAATCAATTGGTTGAATGATTGTGCAGAGGCCTTATTTGCTAATTGACTAAGTTAATAGACATATTACTTAATGTATGAATTACTTGATGAACATGAATGGTAAGTGTATTTTGGTTATATGAACTTACTAAGCATTAATGCTTACTAGGTTTATTTTTCCTGTTTTACAGTGCTCAAAACTCGTGAAGGTTGGATTTGGGGTCGGAGTTATCATCAAACTATCAATCCTTTGATTTTGGTATATATGTTAAACTTATTTTAATATAATGGCATGTATAGACTAATATGGACAAGTAATACTTAAAAATGTTGGTTTGTAATCTAGCCATTGGAATGGCTAGTAATGTATGTTTTAATGATGATGTGGTATGGTGTTGTATCATGAGTTGTTTTTGGTTAATCAAGTTAAGTAAAACCATCCATGAACTTAAATTTTCAAATTTTATGTAAGAGTAAGTTTAGAAACATGATTGAAAAAAATTACATATCAATTTGAATATCGAAAATTGATTAAAATGGATGGTATATACTTGTAAGTTTTCATGCAGGAAAATGGTTAAGTTTGGGTGAGGAATAGGGCTAGGAAATGACCTTATTTTGTCCGTACGAGTAAGACACACAAGCGTGTGTCTAGGCCGTGTGTGACACCCGGATAGCCCACGGGCATGTGAAATGACTGTGTGTCCCCTGTATCTTTAAATATGAAGTCAGGATAGTACACGGGTAAAAGACACGGCCATGTGTCTTGATCGTGTGAAGAACACGACTTTCAAGCATGGTCGCGTGTCAAAAATCGTGTGAAAATAACTTAAAAATGGTGAAAATTTAGTTTACCACACAACCTAACCACATGGCCATGTGCCCCTTTGATGCTAAAGAATTTGCAAGTCAGAACTGCCCACGGGCTGGCCACACGGCCATGGGAGCCACAGGGGCTGGCCACACGGGCGTGTGCCCCTAACTTCAAGAAATTTTTTTCAAAGTTTTCCATAGTTATCGGTTTATTTCCAAATCACTTCTAAAGCATATATTGGGCCCTGTAGGCCCATATTAGGGACTTTTTGATGAAATTTGAAAAGTTTGATTTGGAATACAAATTTATGACTCGGTTTTGTACAAATGCTAATGTATAAGTTTGATAAAACAACCCTATTCCAGGGATGGATACGGGTTAGGGGTGTTACAATCAGTACGCACATAATAGTTTATTGACCCTTCCTTGTGCTGGCTTTTGATCCTTTCATTGCTCCGAAGAGCCCATATTTTATTTATACCAATCTACCTCTACAGATCCTCATTGTTAATTTAAACACATTCGTGTTCCTTTGTAAGGTCGAGGTCTTTCGCCAATCTATGCATTTACATGCCTTACCGGAGGCAAAGCACACATCATTTCATATCATTATTATCCATTCGATTCTCCCATCACAACCACACTTCAACAGTCACATTTATTTCCTTTATTTCCTTTATCTCGGGTACTAAGCTTGTGCACCAAGGAAGGAGTAACCATTTCGATCTTTCATAAACACATTCAATATAATTGTTACCATTTTCTAACACAAGAATGCTTATATGAGAATCAACTCATGTAGGTTGGTAACATTTCTATCAATCAATACTAATAAATTGATAGAAAACAAGTTTCACATAAACTTAAACAACATATAAGGAGTAACAAAAAAAACATAACCAAACTTCACCTAGTCATGTGACATCTTTAAGTTATATCATCAATATTTAAGCACAATAGTTAAAAGAACTCACTAGAAATCTGTTAAGGATGATTTTATCTACGCAACGAGCTCATTCCCTTTTCTACTAGGACCTGCACCACTTCTTTAGCTATATACATTCAATATTCACAGTTACAATGAAATTAACCACAACATCAACTAATTTCTTTAACGTAGATAAGAATCTAAAAACTATGTAACATGCATCATTTACAATAGAAAGGGAGATTCCTATCCATTCCAAAACTTTCAGATAAGCTCTCTCTATTATAATTTCCAATTGCAACTTAAATAACAGGCTACAACCAAAAGAGTTTTCAAGAAATTTACCAATACCACTCGAAAAAATAGCCTCTAAGCAAGCCAAAACCACAATTTCTCTAACATGCAATTGGAGTTTCCCCAATCAAAATTAGTCAATGGAAACAAAAGGAAAAACTTAGAAAGACAATGAAGTCTTCTTTCACTGTGTAATTTATACTGGACGAAAATTTAAATTAAATATTCTTCAACCAATCATTGTTCATGCACACACAAATCTACTAACCATTTCTATAATTGAGGGCCTGGACTAGCCATGCACAGTGACACATTTCCTTTCCCCAGGCGTAATACATACCTTAAAATGTGTTATACACACTGCGAGGTACTGATGTAACATACGAGGTTGTAAGCTAATGAGCTCGAGGAGTGGCAAACTCCCGAACTGGCGAGTTTGCAAAGTAGCAGAGGTAGTTTGCCACATGCGAGGTGGAAAACACGGTACAAAAAAGAACAACTACTGGCTTGCGAGGAGTGGTTAAAATATTAGCAAAAACATGCATAATAAACATGTTCACTAGTTCCATTTCAATCCCAATTGGTCAAAGAAATCTAGTTTATCGATTTAAATATCCAGGGTGTGTCATTTATGGGCTCGGTTTATAAAAATGAGGTCCCAAAATAACATTTTTCGGCACCATGGAAAGTCGAGTCGTTACAATTGAGTGTTAATTTCATAGACTTGTCCCCATTTGCCTAAAAATTATTTATGTCTTTAGAATTTTTGCATATGAGCCAAGATTAGAATCCCTATCTAAATATCCATAATAAACAATATTGGCAACAAAAGCAATAAAAATTCATTGATCTTCTTTTAGATAAGATCCACTAGATGAATCCTCATCACTCCTAGTTACACGGAGTGAATTCTTTTTATTTTTCAGAGTGTTAGCACACTCAGATTGGATATGACTATATCCTTGGTACTCAAAACACAGTGCCCCCTTCTTTTTCTCTTTCTCAAGTTCTTCCTTAATGACTATTCTCTTTGACTTATTTATGGGAATATTAGCATTGACTTTAAACCTTTTGAATCTTCCAGTCTATTTCTTTAAAGCTTTACTAAAATTCTAAGTAAGGCTACATTCTCCTAAAGATCTTCAATGGTGGCTTGTTGGGAGTTGGCATTTCCTTATTTACCTTTAAAACAATATTTTTATCTCCTTTTGGCTCTACTACATTTAGTCTCATCAAAATTTGTTTCAAAGGTTTGTAAGGAACTAATGAGTTTATCAATAGTTAACCTTTAAAATCTTTAGCCTTTTTAATAGCTTTGACCTTAATTGAAAATCTTTCTAGAAGAGATTTTAACACCTTTCTAGTCAGCTTGGTATTTGAATATTCCTCTCATAGAGCAAAAACCTAGTTTGGCATATCACACAACTTTGCATAGAATTCTGAAATAGTCTCCTATTCTTGCATTCTTTGGCTCTCAAACCTCAAAGTCGACATGCACATTTTTGACTGCTTGATAGTGGATATTCCTTCAAAATCAATCTCCAAGATACCCTAAGTAATCTTCGAAATAATGCATTTGGCAATACTTTTAAACTTTTGCGAGTCAACTCTACAAAAGATCACATACAAAGCTTTTGAGTTAGCATTTGCCAACTTTTTTTCCTCAGTTGTCCATTGCGCTTTAAACTCAATAACTCTTCCATTTTCAGTATCCATTTTGGATGGATCCTATCCAATTAACACAATATGCCATGCTTTCTCATTAATAGGCTTAATGTAAGCTTTCATAAGTACTTTCCTATAAGCATAATTGCTAACCTCTAGTAGAGAGAGTCTTGAAGTAAATGTACCTTCCATAGCTTAAATATGACGATGTTGGGGATTTTTCTTTAGCTACTTTAAGTGGCAAACTCTGATACCAATTGAAACTTTAATACCACTAGTGAGATATAAGCTATGTGCTTGGAAGGAGTAAGAAGGGACTGAGCACCCTTTCAAGCATTATAGTACAAACAATGAACAAACAAAAGGCATAATAGTTGTTTGCGTAGTGTGGTTTTCATGTGCCTGCGAAGCCTAGCTTAATGAGAAATATTCATTATCTTTAGTGTCGAAACCTTATTTTTTGAAAAGGCGTCGACTTTTATTTAAAAACAAAAATGGGAGTAGCCACCGATTTTTTTGAGGTGTGATCGGATCACAGAGTAATTTTGTCGTTTTAATGAAATATTTTGATTTATTAAAACAACGATTTTGTTCTATGAAATTTGAGAAAATGGGATCGAAAGTCTGTTACATACGAGGAAGGATTAGCACCCTCGTCACGCTCAAAATTGGTACCTAATTGATTAATTAACTTCTCAATGTCAAATGCTGAAAATTTTGAAAAGATTTTAAAACATGATCCTTTTTTTTATCAATGTTCATTTTAAAAATGCTTGAACAAACCTAAACGAAATGCTACAGACTCTCTCATCTCGAGGTAATAAAATATCATATCCCGTAAGTTAGGACATGACACTTTGAACCCTTGAGAATAAGCTTGCTTTTAAATTTTATTGAAATTTCACGTATTTTGAAATTTAAAAGGATATTTGGCTATTTAGGTTAAACAAGAAAATTGAAACCCTGTAAGTTACGGTATGATTTCTTGAATTCCCAAAATGCGAAATATTGCCTTATTTTGAAAATTTTTGTTTTTGAATAATAATGAGTACTACATTTACGATGTGTGTTTATTTTGTTTGGAGTAAAACCAAAATGTTCTATATTGGATAAATACATTGGAGCTTAATTCACGATGCAATGACATGAAATAAAAATATAGTAATGAGCATGAAATAATAATTCATGAATACAATATTGTACAAGTGAATGACAATGATATGAAAAATACGAATGAACGAATTATAATACACACAATGGCAATAATCACATAACATATGTCACTTAAACACCAACATTAATAATCAAAAGAATGAAATAAATAACATAAAACAATTTAAAATAAAATAAAGCAACTTAAAATAAATAATATATATAACAATTTAAAATAACATATAGAAAGTCTAAAATAAATAATATGTAAAAAGAAATTTAAAAGAAATAATATACATAAAAAATAATTTAATATAAATAATATATATATAAAAATAAAATGAATAATGTATAAAAGAGTTTAAGATAAACAATATATAAAAACTTGAAAATAAATAATCTATATAAAAAAAGAGTTTAAAAATAAACAGTATATATAAATTTATAATAATAAAACAATTCAAAAATAATATATAAAAAGAGTTTAAAATAAATAAATAAAGCAATGTAAAGTAATTAATATATAAAATAATTCAAAATAATATGTATTAAAACAGTTTAAAATGAATACTATATAAAAAAATTTAAAATGAATAATATATAAATTAGTTTATAAAAGCTGAAATTGAATAAAAGAGGACTTAATTAGAATAAGAATGCAATTAAAGGGGATAAACTATAAATAATAAAATAATTATAACAAAACCTAAGATTAAATGAAATACGCGAAGAAGTGGGGATTAAATGGGAAAATATCCCAAGCCCCAATTAAACGCGTCGTTTCCTCGACAAATCAAAGGACCAGATCACGCAAGAAATAAAATGAGACGGGAAATTTAAAAATAAAAAAAGACAATGAGGCAAAATTGAATAAGAGTGACAATGCGGAGGGATTAAAACAGTAATTTTCCCATTTGGGCCTTGAAAACGGGCCGATCTTCAGCTAAACGGGTCGGGTCGCACGAGTCACCTTAAACGGCACTATTTTGGCGTTGGTGACCTTGGTGCAAAACGGTACTGTTTCATGCCTCCATTTAAGCTCAAAATTTTTTAATCATTCATTTCAGCCCTCTTTTAAAAAAAAAAAACTAAAAAGAAACCTTTGAAACCCTCTCATCCTCTCCTCTTGTCTCCGGCCAAAAGGGTTCTCGACAGTCCACCGCGTCACTGTCGTGGCCAATGGCTGGCATTGCACGAAGCCCCATTCCAAATGGACTCGGAAGGCCATGCTCTCCAAACCTGAAAAATGCAAAAGAAAAGGGCCTCTCCCCATACCTTTTAGATCCGATCCCGACGATGGAGAAGAGATCTTCGACGACGTGACCATGAGCGATTCTGGTGAGATTTCCCCTTCTCTTTCCTTTTATTTATTTTCGTATATATGAAAAAATAAAGAAAAATAAACTCAAGATTATAATAAAAGAAAAAATAAAGTGAAAATCACCTTTTATTTCAACAAATTTCTATTCTTTCTGTTCGAAAGTTCTTTTGTATTTTCTTTTTTTTTGCGTAAAAAAATACAAAGATGAAGTTTTGGGCTTTATAGCCGAATACAAGACCGTTTGTTTCTATTCTTTGTCTGTTTCTTAGTTGTTTGCTATTAGTTTTTTTGTCTTCTTCTTCGTTGTTTTCTTGAGTATTGTCTTTGTCTTGTAGGTGACGTGAGCAACCAATCGGTGGTAGCTCGTGTGTCAGACGCATGCAAGGCCGGCGATGGCATGCAAGGGAGGCCTGTTGATGTACGGCGTGCATGGGGCGGAGCAGTAGTAGAGAGACCTAGGTGCGTCGCACCTAGGGTTGTTTCTTTCTTCTGCTTACTTTTGTTTTGGGCTGTATTGGGCTATTAGGGTTTAGATTATTGGGTTTGTAATTGGGTTTTAATTTGAGCTATCTAATTTGTAAATGGACTGGGTCATGGACTGTTAAAAAAACTTTGGACTTTTTTCTATTTGTTTGGGTTTTATCCATTCAACTAGGCCAGGCCAAAATTGGCCTATTATAGCTGCCCTCATTGCTCGTTGACGTGTAACGTGAATGGTGAAAAGACTTCAAAAAGGGCCAATTTTGTCTGGTCTTATCGAATCTTGACTTTTGGTGCTTCTTTCCTTCAAGTAGCCTGATTCCATCTCGTTGCATCCTAAAGAGTATAGGAATTAGTGCTTCGATGCACTCCACTAAAACTTTAGAGATATTAGACCTGTAACTTCAATCTTCTTCACTATAACTTCAGGAAGATAAGATTTGTCGTTTGTAGATTTAATCAGCTCTACTGCAACTTTAGAGAGATAAGATTTGCTATCTTGAATATGTTCCTCTGTAACTTTAGGGAGATAAGACTAATGGCTTCAATATGCTCCATTGCAACTTCAGGGAGACGCGATTTGTAACATCAACCTGCTCCACTGCAACTTTAGGAAGATAAGGTTTATGGTTTTAATCTACTCTACTGTAACTTTAAGGAGATAAGATTAGTGGCTTCAATCTGCTCCACTGCAATTTCAGGGAGATAAGATTGGCCACTTGAACCTGCTCCACTGCAACTTTAAGGAGATAAGGTTTGTGGTTGTAACTACTCCACTGCAACTTCAGGGAGATAAGGTTTAACATGGTGGATTTGAGCTGACCTACTGCAACTTAAGAGGTATAGGATTTGTGACTTGTAGCCGTAACCTATTCCTCTGCGACTTCAGGGAAATAAGAGTTGCTATCTTCAATCTGCTCCACTGTAACTTCAAGGAGATAAGATTTGTGGCTTTAATCTACTCTGTTGCAACTTCAAGGAGATAAGATTCGCCATAGTGTTTTCAATTCATCCCACTGTATCTTCAGAGGTATAGGATTTGTTACTTTAATCTACTCTACTGCAACTTCAGGGAGATAAGACTTGTAACTTTAACTTGCCCCCACTGCAACTTTAGGGGGATAAGGTTTGCTATCTTTGATCTACTCCACTGCAACTCCAGAGAGATCAAATCTGTAACTTCAATCTACTCCACTGCAACTCTAGGGAGATAAGACTCGTGGCTTCAACTTGCCCCACTACAACTTTAGGGGATAAGGTTTGCTATCTTCGATCACTCTACTACAACTCCAGGGAGATAAGATTTGTAACTCCAATCTATTCCACTACAACTTTTGCGAGATAAGATTAGTGGCTTCAATCTACTTCACTACAACTTCAAGGAGATAAGATTCGCCATGGTGATTTCAATCCATCCCACTACATCCTCAAGGGTATAAGATTTTTTGTTTCTCTGGCTTGTTACGTCATTCTTTGGGGAACATGACCTTTAGAATCTATTTCATGGGCCTATTTATTCCAAATGATTAGGATGTCATAATCAGAGTGAATCAAATGCTCCTAACTAGATGTGTATGAATGATGTTTGCATTAATGCAAAAATGTCATTTTTAGCCTGATCTTTTTTTAATGCTTGTGTCGACATTGCTCGTTGTTCATAGAGGTTTTTTTTACCGATGCACTACTCTGTCTTCTTCTTCAGCTGGTATCTCTAACAGAAGACCCGAAGAATAATCACAATTTGGGCTATTCTTTTCCCAATGTTTCCAACCCTTAGGCTTGGTTAGTTCTAACTAGTGGTCCTGCTTTAGGTCCTTGTACCATTTAGAAGCTTTCAGAGAAATATGCAAAACCCCTTTTACTTGAATATTATTAGTCCATTAATCGTTATTTCAATGAAAAATGCTTGAAAATGACTATCACAATGGACAAGAGGAATTTTATTGAGAGCGAAGCTCGAAATGAATAAATTGATCAAGATAGAAAATTTTGTTAAAATACAAAATGAATAAGATAAACACAGACACCCCAGATATTGCAGCATGGGCTTCGTTGCACAAAACTTCTTGAGGACCCTTTGAACTTGATATGTGCTTAGAAAACCTATAGTACTTTGTTAATGCCCCAAGATGTAGCATCCTTTCTTCTTGTTAATTTAGAGAAAACAAGATTACCACATGCCCCATCTTTGATCAAAATTTGAATTGCCCATTCTTGGGTTTTCAACTCAAAACCCCTTTGGTTTCAAAGCGCCCTTTTGCGGGTTTTCGCCTTGGCCTCTCCATTTTTTTAGGTGAAGTACCTCTTAACTAAATCTGAATTCATAGGATTAGGAAGGTTTTTTCCATCCATCTCAGTTAAAATCAGCGCTCCTCTAGAGAAAGCCTCCTTTACCACATAAGGTTTCTCCCAGTTTGGCATCCATTTTCCTCTGAGGTCTCTTTGTACAGGGAGGATCTTTTTCAAAACAAGGTCTCCTTCATGGAATTCTCTAGGGTGAAACTTCTTATTATAAGCCCGCATCATTCTCTTTTGGTACATTTGACCATGACGGATAGCTTTCAGCCTCTTTTCTACAATTAAGTTCAGCTGATCATATCGAAATTGGATCCATTTTTCTTCACCTAACTTTAGTTCTGACAGAAATCGTAGAGAGGGAATCTCAACCTCAATAGGTAGAACCGCCTCTATTCCATAAACCAAAGAGAAAGGCGTTGTCCCGGTGGAGGTTCTGATAGGTGTTCGATAAGTGTAAAGGGAAAATGGTAACTTCTCGTGCCAATCTTTATAAGTCTCAGTCATTTTTCCCACGATCTTCTTGATATTCTTATTGGCTATCTCCACTGCACCATTCATTTTTAGGCGATATGGTGACGAGTTATGGTGTTTGATCTTGAATTAGCTACATACCTCCCTTTATCGTGCAATTGTTCAAATTTAATGCATTGTCAGATATGATCCTTTCCGACATTCTATATCGACATATGATCTCCTTCTTTAAGAACTTGCTGACTACAAACTTCGTGACATTGGCATAAAAAGTGACCTCTACCCACTTGGTGAAGTAATCGATGACCACAAAGATGAATCGATGCTCATTAGAAGCTTTTGGCGAGATCGGCCGAATGACATCTATGCCCCACATAGAGAAAGACCACGGATAAGTCATGACATGAAGCGGTGAAGGAGGCACATGAATTTTGTCTCCATAAATTTGACACTTATGGCATTTCTTGGCATAACTGATGCAATCACATTTCTTGGCATAACTGATGCAATCCTTCTCCATAGTGAACCAATAATATCCGAATCTCATGATTCTGGCCATTGTGAAGCCATTAGCGTGTGTTCTGCAGACACCCTCATGGACCTCTTCCAAGATTTGCTTAGCCTCAACATCATCCACACATCTTAGTAACACCTAATCCTTCCTTTTTTTATATATAGGATCTCTCCATCTAAGACATAGTCATTATCCAGTCTTCTCAATGTCCTTTTATCATTCTCAGTTGTTTGGTCCAGGTATTCACAATTCCTCACATATCACAATATATCGTGATGCCAAGGGTAATCATCTTCTTCTTCTTCTTCTTCGATGTTGTAGCAATGAGCTAGAGCCTCATAATACTCATTTGGATTGGCTTCATATCCTCTTGCTTGTTTATTCTGATCATAAAAGCTAAGGTAGCTAAGGCGTCAGTCATCTGGTTCTCATCTCGTGGGAGGTAACAGAAAGTGATGTCGTCAAACTCCTCGATTAACTCCAAAACTATATTTCGGTAATTGATCAATTTGGGGTCTCTTGTTTCCCATTCACCTTTGAGCTGATAGATCACTAGTGCAGAATCCCCATATACTTCTAGCACTTTGATTTTGCATTCAATGGCTGCACGGATACCCATGATGCATCTTCATATTTTTCCATGTTGTTTGTGCAATCAAAATCCAATTTACTAGTAAAGGGATAATGATCTCCGTTTGGGGATACCAAAACTGCCCCGATTCCGTTGCCCATAGAGTTTGAGGCTCTGTCAAAGTTTAGTTTTCAAGGATCACCTTCTTGAGAGTATTCTTCAGTGATTGCAACATACATTAGATCTTCATTCGAAAAATCAAAGCTCAAAGGCTCGTAATCTTCTAGAGCTCTACTGGCTAGAAAATCTGCTATTGCACTCCCTTTTACAGCTTTCTGGTTCACGTGGACTATGTCAAATTTAGAAAGAAAAATTTTCCATCGAGCCATTCTTCCATTCAAAGCAGTTGACTCCATCATGTACTTCAGAGGGTCTAGTTTTGAGCTGAGCCAAGTTGTGTGGTACAACATGTACTATCTCAGTCTCCGGGTCGTCCAAATCAAGGCGGAACACAACTTTTTAATTAGAAATTATCTTATCTCACATTCAGTGAACTTCTTGCTGAGATAGTATATCATTGTTTCTTTTCTTCCTGACTCATCATGCTGGCCTAACACGCATCCCATAGAATTTTAGAATACTACCAAGTACAGTATCAATGGCTTATTTAGGCAATGTGGCATTAGTAATGGGGTATTGGACAAGTATTGCTTGACCTTATCAAAAGTTTTCTGGCACTCCTCATCCCATGCACTTGGATTGTGTTTCTTAAGGAGACGAAATATGGGGTCACATATCTCAGTTAGTTGTGAAATGAACCGGGCGATGTAATTTAGTCTTCCTAGGAAACCTCTAACTTCTTTTTGAGTGCACGGTGGAGGCAATTCTTGTATAGCCTTGACTTTGTCTGGGTCAATCTCTATCCTCTTTTCACTGACTACAAATCCTAGCAGCTTCCCTGACCTATCCCCAAAGGTGCATTTTGCTGGGTTGAGCTTTAACTGGTACTTTCTTAACCTTAAGAATAGTTTCCTCAGAACTAGCACATGCTCCTTTTCTGTTCGGGACTTTGCGATCATATCATCGACATAAACTTCGATTTCTTTGTGCATCATATCATGGAACAGGGTTACCATGGCTCTCTGATATGTCGCTCCTGCATTTTTTAGCCCAAATGACATCACTTTATAGCAAAATGTTCCCCACATGGTTACGAATATGGACTTTTCCATGTCTTCAAGATGCATCTTTATTTGGTTGTATCTTGAGAAGCCGTCCATGAAAGAGAAAAGTGAGTAACCTGTCATGTTATCCACTAAGGTATCAATGTGAGGCAACGGGAAATTGTCTTTTGGGCTGGTTTTGTTCAAATCCCCGTAGTCTATGCATATTCGTTCTTTCCCATCTTTTATAGGAACGGGGACTATATTGGCTACCCATTCTCAGTACTTAACCACTTGTAAGAAACCAGCATCGAATTGCTTTTTGACCTCCTCTTTTATTTTCAACAAAACGTCGGGCCTTATCCTTCAGAGTTTTTATTGAACTGGATTACACTCTTCCTTTATGAGGAGTCGATGTACCACTGTATCAGTATTTAACCAGGCATGTCTTGATATGACCATGCGAAGACATCCTTGAATTCTTTAAGTAACTCAATGAGGTCTCGCTTTGTCTTTGCGATGATACAAGCTCCAATCTTCACCTCTTTTCCCCCTCCTAAGCTCACAATTTCCACAGACTCTTTGTGAGGTAGGATTTGTTTTTCATCTTGCACTACCATCCATAACAAATCAGGAGATAGGTTACAGTCTTGATCATCTTCAAAATCCTGAGAATCCTTCATACCTGCATCTTGCTCAAAAGAGGACTCTGAGTCAATAGCAGCGTCGCTTATATCATTGATATTTAGGGACCTGTTATAGAGATGAAAGAAGACCCAAAGAAAAAAAAGAATATAAGAATAAATATCCATATAATTGGTTATGAACGAAATGGAAAGAATAAAAGAAAATGAAATGAAAAGAATAAAAGAATACTTGCTCAGAATGAGACACCAAGATGCATTTTATTGAAATAAAGAAATTTTGACATATGTCTATTTAACAAAAGGATTCTTATTTCCCTTAGGCTTAGAGCAATAAGCTTGTTTTGAACATTATTCTAAATTAATTTTAAAAGTTACAGAGATCTCCTTCAAGGTCCAATTGTTCAAAAGGCTCCCAGGTACGTATGGGCAAATGCCTGATAGATTTTCTTCTCCTAGTTCTTCCTCGAATATGGCGTTAATGCTCAAATTTTCCAACATTTCTTCAGTAGACTCCTTTTTTGTCATCTTCTGCTCAGGGTAGATTGTTCCTCCCGATACAAACGCTCTAGATATACGAGGAAAGGTCATTGGCTCCTATTTGACCTCTCCCCCGCTCAAACGCTCTCTTCTCCTTTCTTATTTCTTCTCTTGCTCCTTTTTCTTTTGCCTTGCATCTGGCTTGAATCCTAAGCCAAAGCGAGCTCGTTTATCTTTCAACATTGGTGCATCAACCCTTCCTTAGAGAGATCTTCTAAGTCCTCTTCCCAACAAGGCTCCCTTTTCGATCGTCAATCGCAGGTCCATCTTTGTAATTTTGGATATTTTGGGCATTAGGATCCTGTTCCCTTCGATAATGAATATTGCGTTGACAAATTCCAGTGATCAAAAGGAACATTCTATCGTCTCGTCGTCTGCCCCTATGTATGGTGCGTCATTGGTAATGGATGCAATAATATCTTCCTCTGCGTTTACCGTTACCAGTCTACCCTCAGTTACCAACTTTAACTTTTGGTGTAGTGATGACGGCGTTGCTCCCGCTGAGTGAATCCAAGGTCTCCCCAATAAGCAATTGTAAGAAGGCTTAATGTCCATCACTAAAAAGTCTACCTTGTATATGTTTGACCCAATTAAAAGAGGTATCTCGATCCTTCCCATCACCTTCCTTTTAGTGCTGTCGAATGCTTTCACTATGTTTTGGCACGTCTTCATGTGAGAGCTATCCACAGGCAACCTATTCAGCGTGGATAAGGGCAAGACATTCAATGCTGATCCATTATCAATTAAGACACCCGGTAATGTATATTCTTTGCAAAGGGTGGTGATGTGCAGAGCCTTCGTAGATCCCATACCCCCCAGAGGTATCTCATTATCATTGAAGAAAATGAAATTGTCAGCACTTATATTGTTGACTAGACGGTCTAATTTGTTTATAGATATTGTTAGCGACATAAGTTTCATTCAATACTTTCATCAACGTGCTACGATGAGTCTCCGAACTTAAGAGTAAACCTAGCACTAAGATGCGAGTCGGTTGCTTATGTAACTGCTCTACATCGCTGTACTCACTATGTTTTAAGAACTTTAGGAATTCCCTAGCTTCATTCTTAGTTACTGGTTCATTAACTAGTGATTCGAGCCTGACCGTCTTCTCCTTCTTTTGCTCGACTATTGGGGTCCTTCCTTTAATAGTTTCGATTCTTGTATTCCCAGGATCATAGCGCCTCCCACTACGTGTATAAAAACCTATATCTTGGCTCTCCCCTGAAATGCTAACCAGGTTCTCCTCTCCCGGGTTTGTCACGTTGCATTCATAGTTCCAAGTGCCATTTGTATTCCTGCTTCATTGTTTCTTGGTCGCGAAATGATCAACACAAGGTGATTAACTTTTTGGACCCTTTTTTGTTGATCCCTCCTCTAAGGCGTAAACCTCTCCTTCTTCTGATCCTTTGATCTCTTCATAAAATTTGATCTCTTTATTGTCCATCAGATTTTGCACTGTGGTCCTGAACTCAGTGTATTCTTGGATGTCATGACCCTCATCAGTATGGAACTCACAGTATTTTCTTGCTCCTTTGGGCCTTTCCTTTGAATCTTGTGTGATTAAACTTTCATTTACCATTTGTTCCCAAACTCACCTCAGTGGGGTTTTTACTTCAGGTATGTCAGTTCTGATTCTTTCACCCCCACTCTCGATTATAGTGTTTACCCCTTTATTAGAATAATTGTGTAACTGATTCCCTGCTACGTTAGGTACTGAGGGGTCATCGAACTTTACGATACCTATTTTGATGAATCTTTCGATCAACTTTTTAAATGCAGTGTAGTTCTCGATCGAGTGCCTCGTTATCCCCGTATGGTACTTACATTGGGTGTTTGTGTCATATCACTTAGGGAATGCAGGTTACATAGGCTTCAAATAGAAAGGGGACACCACATGTGCATCGAATAGACTCTGATACAACTCCTTATATGACATTAGGATGGGCGTGAACTGGAGTCTTTCTGTACTTGGCCTTGTATTGGATTCTTGCCTCGGGGGACCCTGATGGCTAGTAGTTAATGTCCTCGACTGGCTTACAGTAATTGGCTTTGAATAGCCCTTATTATACATGCTCACATTATTTATCTCGTTATCCTTCTTCCTCGGGGCTAATCTCTTAGTGTCTTTCCCCGTGTATATCTTCCCATATCTTATCGCGTTTTCTATCATTTCTCCAGACATCACTATGTCTAAAAATCTCTTTGTAGCTCTTCCCAGCATATGGTTGATGAATGGAGCCTTCAGAGTATTGATAAAAAGCATGGTCATTTTCTTCTCTAAAAGAGGTGGCTGGACTTGCTTCGCTATCTCTCTCCACCTCTAGGCATACTGCCTAAAGCTTTCACTTGGCTTCTTCTCCATATTTTGCAATGTGATTCTTTTGGGTGCTATGTCTGTCATGTGACTATATTGCTTCATGAAAGCCTATGCCAAGTCCTTCCATGAATTAATTTAGGCACGACTTAGTTAGTTGTACCATTTGGTCGTAGATCCGATCAGACTATCTTGGAAACAGTGAATTAATAACTGATCATTATTAACATATCCTGTCATTCTTAGATAGAACATTGTGATGTGAGCTTCGGGGCAGCTAGTCCTGTTGTACTTTTCAAACTCTGGAGTTTTAAATTTTGGTGGGAGCTCTAGATCTGGGACCAAGCTCAAGTCCTTAGCGTTAACCCTGCAATGGTAGTCAGCGGTCTCCATTGCTTTGAATTTCTCTTCGAGCCATCTGCACCGGTCTTCAAGTTGTTTTAGCAGATCTACTCTTGCCTTTTCCATTTCTGTCACATCATCGAGGTCTAGGACAACGGGATTATTTGGATTCTCTCCTAGATTAGAGTCCAAGCCTATTGAAAATTTCATCGATATCGAGGTACCAACCTGATATTGGGATCTAATGGTAACAGGTACCCTTTGTGGGTACACATCTGGTTGTGCTTGAGTGTTTGTCGGGGCAAAGCCTGGAGGATATGCAGGGTCTTCATTATCATTCCCCGAGTTAACCGCAGTGCTCTTCCTTTATTCACGTTCTCTAGCCAGCAACTGTGCTATCTGGCTTATCATACTTTTCTGGGATTCTTTCATTTGTTCCCTCATATCTTGTTGTATTTTGGCTAGTTGCTCTTGTATCTGTGCTTGCAATTGATCTTGCATATTTCTTTACATTTGTTCTAATCTTTCCATTATTTGATCCATTGCTTTCATCTTGCGGCGAGTACCGTAGTGATATTTGGTTGGTGGATTTTTGTTGGTTTCCAGGGTAACTACCATAATTTTAATTAATTAGGTTCTTTTTATGAAACTTAATGCATATGATGAAATGTAATGCATATGAATAAAATGAATGCAAAAAGAGGCGTTGATTCTGATTCAATTTCATTAGAACAACTTTGCTAGAAAACAAATTTCTTTACATAAAATGGATTACATATACAACATTACCCTAATACCCAAAGCTTTAACTTTCCTAAGAAGCCAAGCTAACTCTCAGCCCCGATCTGATTCTGCCTCATATTTTACATTTAGTACATTAGCCTGAATCGTTAGGTTTTACAAATGGTTAGCCACCTCTTGTACTTGAGCCACGGCTTTGCCCATGATATAATCTCTATCTTTGATATGATCTTGAGAGCGGTGGAGTTGCTCTTTCCAACATTCATTGTTTGCTTCAAGAATTTCAACTCGAAGTTCACCATTTTGCAGTGCAGTCTCAAGTTCTTCTATCTTTCCTTTTAACTCCTCAATCTTGTTTACGCTGGCCCTTAATTCGATTACGGAGTTGCGACTACAATGCTGATGTAGTGACTTTTCTAACTCTGCCACTTTAGCTCTTAACCTCTCCTTTTCACTTTAGCTCTCTAACAAACTCCTTTTTATAGCATCCTCCTGTGTTCGAGCATCTTGAAACTTCTCCCACTGATCGGCTCTAGTCATTTCTTCTTTAATTTCTTGCCGCTATTGCTCGGACGTTTTACCCAAACCGATAGTTCTTATTGACATACATAGCTTCTTGTAATCCGTTTTCAAACTATCCAAATCTTCTTCGACCTTGTTCTTTCCTTTCCTTAATTTCTTGGCCTCTAGGTTATAGATGTCGTTGTCTAGTCCTAGCCGCATCTTTTCCTCCTCTAACTGCTCTATCTTCTTTCCTAATTCCCGACTCCTTTTTTCAAAATCTTACTTGATGATCTCTAATTCAGACGGGATTACTTGTAAGTGCTCCTCTATCGGCCGAGCATTTTCTTGACTTGGAATTGGGATGTTGTTGTTGATTCTTTTACCCCACCACCAGTCATACTCGGGGGTCGTCATCAGACCTGCGGCGGATCCTTTCATTCTACGGGTTTGGTAGCATTCGATATTTCATGAACCTTCTTCTTATAATTATCACCCTTATAAGTGAACTCGCATTGAGCCAACCATTGTGTTGCCGGTATGAACTGCCTTGATTGATACTGCCTTAACACAAGAAGTGGAGCATATCCAACGGCTCCCCATATCCTAAATAGGGGAACCCAATCAAAGTCTCCACAGCAATACAAGATTTCATCAGGGATCATCCATGGAGCCTTCCATTTGGTCTTTAACTTGTAGATTCTGAAGAATTGCCATCCATTTCTCTTCTAAAATGTCATCTCGCCTCGGTGTAGCCATTAATTCCTTCAACGGGGAGTAGTTCTCGAAAAAAACTCGATATGAAACCTTTTCTACCTTCCAGAAGTGGCTATGGAACCATGCAAACAATAGCTTTGCACACTCTATAAATCTTTCCTCGCCTGCTCACCGGCACACGTTTAAAGACTTGAAAATTTTAGCTAAAATTGCAGGAATGGGTGTAACCCCTTTGTCAAGTCGATAAATAGGTCTGAGACTGTTTTATCTATGTACCCTAATGCCTTGGGGAAGATGACCAACCCGTAGATGCTTAAAGCAAAAATGTCAACCCTCTTCTTCATATCCGGATGTGATAGAATCAAATCTCTCAAGTTCTTCCAGGGGATGCACTTACTATCTCCTTTTTGCTTGATTCGGGTTGTAACTCACTGTTTGCTCATCCTTATGATGCTCATCAATTTCTTCAAAAAGGTCAGGACACTAGCGGCTCGCGAATATGCTTTGTCTGCTTAAATCTTCGGGCAACGAAGTAAGGCCATGTACTCCTCCACGGTGGGTACCAAATCGACTCTTCCAAAAGTGAAGCAACTGTAGACAGGATTCCAAAATTAGGCGAGGGCTTGGAACAAATGCTTGTCCACCTTTATATCGAGTAGATAGGGCAAATTGCTGCAGTTACAGTAAAATGGCTGCTTGATCTCATCTCCTCTTTGGTCCCATATTCCTTTAATTTTTGCAGGTTATTCTGAGTCACACTGATGCGAGTGAAATCCTACAACTGTGATACATATCCCTCGATTAGACTATCACCTTTCTCTTGCTGCGTCCTCTCGGACCATGTTCAGACGTCCGGATGTGAATCAACACCTTTTTATGATGAAATGCCATGCAATAACAGCAAAACGCAACAAGTCAGTATTATGTACAAAAAATATAACTCAAACCAAACAAGAAATAATCAAGCACCTATTCGGGTAACCACTAGGGTTTGGCGTAGTTCTACCTAGTGTAGGCTCCTAGGGCTCATTACATGTGGTTTGGTTCTAAAGCAAACATACCTGAACCGCCAGATTCTTCGATCCTCACCCATTATAGGTTCATAGGACCGAGTTCAGTTTAGGGGAATACATTTCCCTACGGCTATACGGAGATGAAAATCTCACGAAGACGTAGGTACGGATGTATCCCGAAAGTAATCCACTATCCTATACGGAGGTGAAAACCTCACGAAGGAATAGTTTCTGACTCCCACTTAAAAGGGTAAAACCGACCAATTTATGAGATGTAATATGCAAAGATACATCAAAAGATTTAAACCACTAAAGCAAGGATATTATGATGAAATCCACGAAAGTGACGGATAAAATGCAATGGAGCAACAATAAATTTAAAACAGATTTTTAATTTTTCGACCAAAAGACAAAAATTAATCAATTTATGACTTGACTCTCTTATTTTGCATCCCCAGTGGAGTCGCCAAGCTGTCAAAACCTTATTTTTTGAAAAGGCGTCGATTTTTATTTAAAAACGAAAATGGGAGTCGCCACCGATTTTTTTGAGGTGTGATTGGATCACAGAGTAATTTGGTCGTTTTAATGAAATATTTTGATTTATTAAAACAACGATTTTGGTCTATGAAATTTGAGAAAACTGGTTCGGGAGTCGGTTACGTACGAGGAAGGATTAGCACCCTCATCACGCCCAAAATTGGTACCTAATTGATTAATTAACGTCTTAATGTCGAATGTTGAAAATTTTGAAAAAGATTTTAAAAAATGATCCTTTTTTTTTTATCAATGTTCATTTTAAAAATGCTTGAACAAATCTAAATGAAATGCTAAAGACACTTTTGTCTCGAGGTAATAAAATATCACGTCCCGTAAGTTAGGACATGACACTTTGAACCCTTGAGAATAAGGTTGCCTTTAAATTTTATTGAAATTTCATGTATTTTGAAATTTAAAAGGATATTTGGCTATTTAGGTTAAACAGGAAAATCGAAACCCCGTAAGTTAGGGTACGGTTTCTTGAATTCCCAAAACGTATGTAACACCCCGAACCCGAAACCGACACCGGAGTCGAACACGAGGTGTTAACTGGCTTTAACCCCTTACAAAATTTATTTTCCAGACACTGCCCAATCTGTGTACTAGTCGTTTTAAAAATCATATCTTGAGTTTCGTAACTCGGAAATCAGTTTCGCAATTTTTCCCCGAAACTAGACTCATGTGCCCATCTATGTATTTTTTTCTAGAATTTTTGGTCAGGCCAATTAGTACAGTTTATTAGTCAAAGTCTCCCAAGTTGCAGGGGTCGACTACACTGACCTTTGCCCATTACGACTTGGATATCTCCCTGCACGGGGCTCCAATACTGATGCCGTTTGTTTCTATGAAAACTAGACTCAGAGAGGAATCTGTACATATATGGTACGACCCCTAATTATCTCTGGTTAATTTTTAATGAAATTCCAAAGTCGGAGCAGGGAATCCAGAAACCGTTCTGGCCCTGTCCCACAAAAATCTGATTATCTCTTAATATACTGCCCATATGATCTTTTCGTTACTTCCTCATGAAAGCAGACTCATCGAGCTTCGATTACATAATTTATTCATCAATTAATTCCACTCCTACTATTTTTAGTGATTTTTCAATCTCATGACACTGCTGCTGCCAGCATCTGTTACGAAAGTAACTAGGTCCATTTCATGCCTACCCTTGATCCAACTCAATCGAACATTCGTGTCATTTTCGCATGGCTTAAAGTTTACATGCCAAAATTCAAACACAACGTAATAGCTTATACATGCCAAAATGTTCTTCTAAGCCAACTAAGAAGAAAATACCAAAACTTGCTATCCGGTGTGATGACTTCGATGACGGCCCGACCCCGCAAAAATAGATGAGTCCAAGCAACCTATAATGGGTGACAAGGAAACACCGGGTGAGTTTATAACTCAGTAAGTCATAAGCAATGCACTACTATACATCAATAACATTATCACAAGAGGAAACAAAATGGAATGAGACAATTTACTCCATCCATACCGAACCATACCATAGTTCCTCCAACCTATCGATTCAATTTCATACCAATTTATGCATTCACAATCCACATACTCATCAATAGGATATTCGAGGCATTTTCATAAATCATTTTATTTTCGTTACAAACATACAACTAAACGGCCTTTCACCCATTCTATGATAATTTTTATGTACGTGACTTCAAGTATATTTGTCACATAGGTTCAACTTACCGAGCTCAACACCAAGTATAAGCATAGCACATATTAGCCATGTACTCAAGACACTTACCCGATCCGCTGTCCGCGATCGACTCAATAGTGTCGCACACATAGTGTCCATAATGATTCACGAATGTATTTTGAGCCCGCACACTCAGTGCTATATAATCAACTCGCACACTTAGTGCTACGTAATCAAATCGCACACTTAGTGCTACATAGTCAACCTCGCACACTTAGTGCCGCATGGTCAATTCGCACACTTAGTGCATCATATTCATTTCGCACACTTAGTGCAACATAGTCGAATCGCACACTTAGTGCTGTACAATTTAATCCCGCGCACTTAGCGCCAATCTCATGGTCATAAATGGTTATCCCGCACGTTTAGTGCCGAGATCAACAACTCAATACATCTTACCTCTTTTCTTTCATTCAACAATTTCATCATCACATACGTACACGCATATATATATATATGTATATTTATTCATTCCATTCAGCATCAATCCATAACGTTATGACCATTGAAATAATACCAACTACATGCTTAATGACTTACCTCGTGTTGGGTAAGACGGTTCCAACTCGGCTACTCGATAACCTTTTCTTTGCCTTTGCTCGATTCACCTCCTTTAACTCCTTGAGCTAAATCAATAATTTAACTAGTTTAACCACCTTGCTAAATATTTACAATCCAATTTCACATGTATATGTATGTTAGTATATTCGGCCAATAGCCTCATGCAACTACCAAAGCCGAATCAACTAAATATACTTATGAATATATATATTTATCATCATCGAAATCACCTAAGCTTAGACATCAATTTTTAATTCCAAGCAAGTTGCCGAATGCAACCTTACTAAATTTTCATGGATTCAATATACCGTTACCATGGAATCAACAACCAAAAATTCATAGACAATTTAGGAAAATCACATTACAAATCTCAAATTCAAGCAAAGACCATGGCCGAAATGCATGTATACATGTACAATGTCAACTATAACATCATTTAAACACCTAATTTCATCTCATGAACACTTAATCGAGTTTTCCTAATCTAGCATATTTTCACATCTATTTGTAACATCATGTAAGTCCACATATAACTACATTTCTTAAGTCCCACATCTTAATGCCCATTACAGCCACTCCCCTAGTCTAAATCTAGCAATCGGCAACACCACCTTTCCACTATGTTAGCCGAATACTCATTCTCTTCCTAGTCCTAAGTTCGGCACCTCCAACAAAATAGCTTAACAATTTTCAACTTTCATGCTAACATAACAAGCAACTTAACACAACCATATAACTAGCATGCTAATAGCATCAAGGTATCAACTAGCTTTTATTTTTAAACTCCTTAGCCGAATCCTAACTCTCCAACAACCCCAAATCCAACCATGGAATAGATAGAATCTAGACTCATCACCCCAAAGGTAGGGTAAGCTTCCAAAAATATCATTGAACATACCTTGGTCTAAAGGACCACCTTGGCCGAATCTTGCTTCCTCTTCTTCCTCTAGTTAGAACAATTGCAAAAGAAAGAAAATATGAACACTCCTTCTTCCCTCCTTATTAAGCATTCAAACTCCCTCATTTTTCATGCCACAACATCAAACACTCTCCCTAGGCACAAGCAATGGCCGAATTCCTTCCAAGTTCTTTTCTCCCCTTCTTTTTCTTGGTTTTTCGGCTAGGAGATGGCAAGTATGACACCCATTTTTTTTTGTTCCCTTTTCTATTATTATCCCCATCATTTGTTCACCAAAGAAACATATTAAATTAGAATGAGTGGAGCATTATCACTCCTTGGCCGGCCACCATGAATTTTATGGGCAAATTGACATGCAAAGCCATGCTTCCTCAACCTATTATTAATTAATCCTTATAATTCATCTATCATCTTTCCTAACTTCGTCAACTAGGTCCTTTTTGAATGAATTCACAATCCTAATGCTAATATTAAGCATTTAATTTCTCATATATTCACTGTCACACAACAATTTATGCAATTAAAACACGAAAATAAATTTTTGGCTCGGTAATGTGGTCTCGAAACCACATTCCGACCAGGGTCTAATTTGGGTTGTCACAACGTAAAATATTGCCTTATTTTGAAAATTTTTGTTTTTGAATAATAACAAGTACTACATTTACGATGTATGTTTATTTTGTTTGGAGTAAAACCAAAACGGTCTATATTGGATAAATACATTGGAGCTTAATTCACGATGCAATGACATGAAATAAAAATATAATAATGAGTATGGAACAATAATACATGAATACAATATTATACAAGTGAATGACAATGATATGAAAATACGAATGAACAAATTATAATACACACAATGGCAATAATCACATAACATATGTCACTTAAATACCAACATTAATAATCAAAAGAATGAAATAAATAATGAGACAATTTTAAATAAATAATATATAAAAAATAAGTTTAAAATAGGTATTATAAAAACAATTTAAAATAATTAATATACAAAACAATTTAAAATAAAATAAAGCAACTTAAAATAAATAATATATATAACAATTTAAAATAACATATAGAAAGTCTAAAATAAATAATATGTAAAAAGAAATTTAAAATAAATAATATACATAAAATAAAAAATAGTTAAATATAAATAATATATATAAAAAAATAAAATGAATAATGTATAAAAGAGTTTAAGATAAACACTATATAAAAATTTGAAAATAAATAATCTATATAAAAAAGACAGTATATGTAAATTTATAATAATAAAACAATTCAAAAATAATATATAAAAAGAGTTTAAAATAAATAAATAAATCAATGTAAAGTAATTAATATATAAAATAATTCAAAATAATATGTATTAAAACAGTTTAAAATGAATACTATATAAAAAAAATTTAAAATGAATAATATATAAAATAGTTTATAAAAGCTGAAATTAAATAAAAAAGGACTTAATTAGAATTAGGATGCAATTAAAAGGGATAAACTATAAATAATAAAATAATTATAACAGAACCTAAGATTAAATGAAATACGCGAAGAAGAGTGGGGATTAAATGGGCAAATATCCCAAGCCCCAATTAAACGCGTCGTTTCCTCGACAAATCAAAGGACCAGATCGCGCAAGAAATAAAATGAGACGGGAAATTTAAAAAAAAAAGACAATAAGGCGAAATTGAATAAGAGTGACAATGCGGAGGGATTAAAACAGTAATTTTCCCATTTGGGCCTTGAAAACGGGCCGATCTTTAGCTAAACGGGTCGAGTCGCACGAGTCACCTTAAACGGTACTATTTTGGCGTTGGTGACCTTGGTGCAAAACGGTACTGTTTCATGCCTCCATTTAAGCTCAAAATTTTTTAATCATTCATTTCAGCCCTCTTTTTTAAAAAAAAAACTAAAAAGAAACCTTTGAAACCCTCTCATCCTCTCCTCTTGTCTCCGGCCGAAAGGGTTCTCGGAGGTCCACCGCGCCGCTATCGTGGCCAATGGCTGGAGTTGTGCGAAAAGCTCTGTTCCAAATGGACCCGAAAGACCATGCTCTCCAAACCCAAAAAATGCGAAAGAAAAAGGGCTTCTCCCCCTCCCTTTTAGATCCGATCCTGACAACGGAGAAGAGATCTCCGACGACGTGACTGCGGGCGATTCCGGTGAGATTTCCTCTTCTCTTTCCTTTTATTTATTTTTCGTATATATGAAAAAATAAAGATAAATAAACTCAAGAATATAATAAAAGAAAAAAATAATATGAAAATTACCTTTTATTTCAACAAATTTCTATTCTTTCTGTTCGAAAGTTCTTTTGTATTTTTTTTGCGTAAAAAAATACAAAGATGAAGTTTTGGGCTTTATAGCCAAATACAAGACCGTTTGTTTCTTTTCTTTGTCCATTTCTTAGTTGTTTGCTATTATTTTTTTTTGTCTTCTTCGTTGTTTTCTTGCGTGTTGGCTTCTTGCCTGTTGTCTTTGTCTTGCAAGTGACGTGAGCGGCCAATCAGTGGTAGCTCGTGTGTCAGACGCATGCGAGGCTGGTGATGGCATGCGAGGAAGGCCCTGCTAATGTGCGGCGCGCATGGGGAGGAGTTGCAATAGAGAGACGTAGGTGCGGCGCACCTAAGGTTTTATCTTTCTTCTGCTTACTTTTATTTTGGGCTGTATTGGGCTATTAGGTTTAGGTTATTGGGTTTGTAATTGGGTTTTAACTTGGGCTATCTAATTTGTAAGTGGACTGGGTCATGGACTATTAAAAAAACTTTGGACTTTTGTCTATTTATTTGAGTTTTATCTATTTAACTGAGCCAGGCCAAAATTAGCCTATTACATTTAGTACTCACAATAAGTTATCCTAAATTATCACACACTACGAAAAAAAGTCAATTTTTATATTTCGCATCTAATTGACTTGCGGAAATATGATAATTTCCTTCATGAATTATTATAAACCAACTCGTTGGATTCACGGGTTACCTGATCTTCCGTTTCTAGGCCCAAGCCAATACCTCCAGGAATTTGAGGAATTTTCTATTGCATGATACCTGGTTATACATCGACAAGCAAGAAGAAGAAAGAAATTATCTGTGATAATTTTCTTACCTTTTTACATTGAACAATGAAATGCTCACTATTAAATCACCCTTATGAATTAAGTACCTTTTTACATTGAACAATGAAATGCTCACTATTAAATCACCCTTATGAATTAAGTAAGTAAAACCAAAACAAAAAATGTTTTACTATCAATATGCAACCACAAAATAAAGCTCCTCACAAGGACATCAATCTCTCAGTACGATAATCTACACAAGTCTCTCAATTATATAAAATATTTTGAGATTTGCTACCTTAAAAAGATTTATATCAATCCCTATAAAACCACCACATTGTAAGTTGAATAAAATATAATAATAAGCAAAATAAACATCGACTCTTTATAGCGAAGAATACAATGTTCCAATTCAATCCAATATCAACGATTCAAGAGATTAAATAGAGGTGATCTGATCTGATTCGATCCTCCAAATATGTTTCCCCAAGTTGTATGATCTTTGTTAATGAACTAGATATTATCCACATAACCAGTTAAACTCATAAACACTGTTAAGTAAATTACCAACAATATAAACATGAAAATTGTGTCAAACGGCTCAGTGGTCAAAGAGTTGGTACTCTCTCAAACACTCAATTATCAATTCCATATTTTTCAATAGACGTGATATACACATATATTCATATCATATGCACATCTCATTTTAACTTAAAAAAAACCCTTGCTCTACTCTTTCAGCCTTCTCCTACTATACATATATTTTTAATGAAAAGACACCAAAAGAAGCCAACCCATTGTCTCGTTGGTCTAGCTTGCTGCTGAAGAATCAGGAGACATGTCCAAATAATCTATGACTCATGAATCTCTTATAAATCAAAGTCAATTGATTCTAATTAATTATGAGTTTGGTACAAATAAGTTTAATTTCTTTGAGATCTCAATAAATAGCTCTTCTTCCTGCACTGCAGTGTGACAAATCATCAGAATATGAAGTTTTCAAGTCTGGTTTTGGTGTTTCTGTCGTTGATTTGGTGCTTTTATATGATCTGTGTTGTGCATGGGAAAGGGGAAACTACTAATGAGCTGCTGTTGGGTGCTGTTGGGGACTCCGTCCATTCGGTGAGTTACTATCAAACTTCAGAGCACTCAGAAAATCCTCCTCTCTTTTTCTCAGATTGATTAATTTTGAATTTGTGTTTTTATGTATATTTTATGTCATTCAAAAGTTTAAAATCAAGGTCGTATAAGTACTACTTTTATAATACGGTTAAAGTGATACTGATACAGGGAGAGGGGAATGGAGGAGCTGAGTGCAGCAAGGAGAAGAATAAGGGTAGTGTAGATTGCAAATTACAAGCAAAGGGTGGGGCTGCTGAAGAGACTGTTCTTGATGAAGATTACATTCCTTGTAACTAGTTATATTGCACTTTTAACTTTATTTTTAATGCAAGATCAATCATGTTTTTTCCCCTAATTTGAAGTCCATCATGAGCAAAGTTAAAAGAACACAATTAGTTTATAGAGTAGCATGATTTTACATGCATTTATAATTATTTTACCTGATTTATATTTATTTAATATTTATCGGAACATTTTTAATTAATCTCATGTTATATTTTATTATTAATTTAATATAAAAATTGTCAGTCATTGAATATATAGACGGTATTATTCTTAATTACCATAATCAAACCGATTTAAATTTTATAATTTACTTAAAAATTTCATTCTTTAAAAAAAAAACAATACTAAGTTTTTTCGTTAAATTACTGATAAAAAAATCAACACATTAATATTTTTATACATAAAAAAATTAACATTTCAATAATTTATACACAATAAATTAACAAAAATTAGCAGATATATTTAACAAAAAATAAACTTATTTCTGAATTTTCATAAATATAAAAACCAACTTATTACAATTTATAGTAGAAGGTAATTAGCCCAGTTTTCATAAAGCATAGAATGAAATCAATAATTAAATCGAAATATGATGCATGTGATTGTATTGTTAAATTCAATACCGATTTATTTATTGATTTAAAAAAAAACCCAAAAACAGCTTACAAAATTTGAGGATAACAACATATATCCCCAAAATTACAATACAACATTTTCCAAATCACCTTATAGAAAAATAAAACAACATTAAATAAGCTGCAACACACTTAAACTCCCAAGCAATACCAAAATATAATCAACGAACTCTGTGTTAGAGATTCAAACTTATATTTAGATTTGGATTCCAAGAATTTAGGTTTGGAATTTATGAATTTTAAATTATTTATTTGAGAATTAAAATATTTCAAACACGCAAATTGTGATTAATTTAAATTTAGATTTCCACTATCTTTAAGGATTAATTTTATTTTTAGAAATAAATTGTTTATAAGTTAAAAAGTGAAAATACTATAATAATAATATATCTGTTATGAATATCTTATTAAGTAGATGTCCATCATGATCAAGATAAAGTTTTAATATACTTTAAATTCTAATAGTTATTATAATTAGATCTCTACTTCTTTTATACTTCTTATGTCTATAAATAGAGACTCTGATAAAGCATTGTAATTGCTCCTTTTGATCAATAAAGTTCATTATCTGTTGCTCTCATATTTTCTTTGTTCTTTATTCTCCCCATCTCTCTATTTTATAACACGTTATCAACACAATCTTGCTCAAACTGATAGTTCCTTTTATCGACGATCAAATTTATCCTTTATGATTTTTAATTTCTTTGACGGCAAGATGCAAAGTTTTTACAGAAAGTTTCTTTTATTTAATGTTTCATATCTGATTATTATTTTTCATTCTTCTTTCATTATATGTTATCATTGTTTTGATTAACTTATTTTACTTCTTGTTCTTAAGGATGGTGAAAGATTTGACATCGTTATCCATATGAAATCAAGAATATTTTGGAACTATTTTATACCTTCTAGTGATGATGATGATGTTAAAGATCTTCAGGTATATTTTACTATGTTTTATTTATTGTTTATTATAATTGGAGACTAATCATGACAACATACATACATAGATTTTGATTTGAAATCTCACGCATGTTTACGATGGTAATTATGAAATAAAGAATCTATTGGGATGTTTATAAGTCTGTCCTTCTAGATTTGTTGCGTTCCCTGAAGTGAATGCAAACATAAAGAAAATAAAAGATAAACTCATGGACCACTAAAAGTGGGAACATAGTAATGAATAAGAGAACAATGAGAGTTCTCAAGATAGTTTTTTAAAGGGTAAAGATAACTTATGTTATCAACGTGATATGGAAAATTATTGGCCACATATGTGGCGTATGCCCAAATATTTTATTTCTATTAATATTCTTTGAGGAATGATATGAGAATGTAGTAATAAATTCTAACATCATAAATAGAAAATATTTATCTTATTTGTTACTGAAATAAACAAATATATTACAATATTTGATAGTACAAAATTAGTTGAAAGCTCCAGAAAAGCTAATATATCAATATCTAAAAAGCACAAAATTTATGATGGTTGATGAATTACTTTTAAAAGATATTTATGATAGATATTATATTGAGATTGTGAATGAAGATAAGTATCTATTTTGAAAGGGTGAGAAAAGGGGCAGATTGAGTTATTGATTACTCTTGTTATTAAATTAAATTAATTGTGATTATCTTTGTGATATTCTTTTGCCATCATCCTCTTTAAGGGGTTGGAAGTAAAATATTTGACTGTGAAATATTTATTTATGAGCAATAAAATATGATAATTCTATCTAAAGTTCATTATGTGAAGTTGCAAATTTTGTTTAGATATTTGAAGATTTTTGCATATTCCCTGAAGCGAATATTGCATAAAATTGTTTAGAAATTATATTTATTTTTTTGACTTAGTGACATTATAATATTCACATTGATTTAGACATTTCCAGTAGTAAATGTCACAATAATACTTATATGTGGATATAAATTAAAAGGAATGATAATAAAATTATCAATTTGTTACAATTTAGTACAATTAAAACACATGTTAAAGTAAACCAGAAGTTTACAAATACAAATGTGTTTACTACTTGGCGTGACTAGTTAGACCATCCTGGATCATAAATGATGCGAAAATTAATTGAGAATTCATATGGACATTCAATTAAAGAACCAGAAGATTCTTTACTTTAAAGAATTCTCATTTGTTGTTTGTTCTCAATGAAAATTGATTATTAGAAACTCACTAGCTAAAGTTGAGATTTAATGTTTTGCATTTCTAAAATGAATATGGGCCCATTCATCCACCATGTGGATGGTTTTGATATTATATAATTTTTGTAGATGAATCTACAAAATAATCACATGCATTATCAACTCACAACCTGTCGTTTGCGAGATTGCTTGTTTAAATAATTAATTTCAGATTATGCAATTAAAACAATTCATCTTGCTAATGTTGGTGAGTTTACATCCCAAGTTTTTAATGATTATTGCATGTCAATTGAGATAAAAGTTGAACATCCTATAGCTCATGTTCACGGACAAAATGATTTAGCTGAATTGTTTATCAAATACCTCCAACTAATAGCTAAATCATTACTTATGAGAACTAAACTTTCTATTTCAGCATGAGATTCATGCTTGTATTGATTTACATGTTGTACGCATCAAGCCAATAAATTATAAATAATCCCCATAACAATTGATTTTTGGTTAAGAGCCAAATATTTCCCATTTTACAATTTTTGGATGTGCGGTATATGTTTCAACTGCTCCACCACAACGCACAGGTCATAAGAGATTGAGAATGTATATTTTTATGAGTCTCCTTATAATATTTTTGAGCAATTAATTCGAGACTTAATTGTGACATGAGTTGTCAATTTTCTCAACACTAGGGGGAGAGAAACAATAACTTGTAATGAGTTAGGGGGAGAGTAATTGAACCAGAATTTCAATAAGGATAACTCATTACAAGTTAAATATTAGATGTATTTACAAACTTAATGAGACTAACCAAGTGTTATATACCATCTAATATTTTAATTTGATTCAATGTCCCAATAGGACAATCAATTGGAATAAATAATAGATTGATCGGTTTCAAATATGAAAATTATTCTAGATGGTCATTTAGTGGAGGCGGGTGCTCCAAAAGAGACCTAAGACATAACTAATAAGTAAAACTTTAGAAGAGATTTGGATACTTGAAACTGAATTTTAAAATAATTAAAATAAGAGATCTCGATAAGTTATGTCAATTCGAGAAAATGTGGAACCAAATAATAAAAGTGGTCGATAATGATTTTGCATGCAGTATTATTATAATGAAATAAAACGAAGATCCTGAATAAATCTATTGAGAAATATAGATATAGAATAAATCGATCAAAACAGAAAGATGCAACTCAAGTACAATTAAATTTGTGGAGTTTTTGGCCCAGTAGTCCAAATATCTAAAGGTATAAAGCCAGTAAAGGTGCAATTAAAGTAGTTTTGCAAAAGCGGAATAAAAATATGAATTTTTTCGCTAAGTCCTGGTATTGATTATGAAAAGATATAATATTCTTTTATGGTGGATGCAATAACCTTTAGATATATTATTAAATTGATAATTCATAAATGATTTAACTTGCGTCTAATGGATATTCTTACAACCTTTTATGAATCACTATATAGTAAAGTTTATATTAAAATCCTTGAAGGATTTAAAATGCTAGAAGCATATTTAAATTCTCGGGAAAATTTTCATTTATATGAATTGAAATAATTGAACATATGTGTTAAATTTGATTAGTGAATTGTAGTTGAAGGAGGATTATAAAATGATCCAAAATACCTATTTGTGTTTTTATAAAAGAATTATGATTAAAGTTTGCTATGATTATTGTTGAAATTTCTAAAGAGATCAAAATATGTTTTCCCAAAATTTTCCCTCACTCATGATTTTCAAAAGAATGGTGGTATCAATGCTTAGCAATACATTCAAATAGTCATTTGAAAAACTAGTATTCAAGATTGAATATATAGAATATGGGAAAATATGTGATGTTTTTATGAGGGAGAGTAAATACGCGTTGGACTCTTTTTCCCTTAATCGAGATTTTGTCCCATTGAGTTTTCCTGGTAAGGTTTTTAATGAGGCAGCATATTATGCATATTATAGATTGTGTACTCTTTTTCCTTCATTGGGTTTTTATCCCACAGGTTTTTCCTAATAAAATTTTAACGAGGCATATTATTTATCAATGGACATCAAGGGGAAGTATTATGAATATCTTATTAAGTGGATATCCATCATGATCAAGATAAAGTTTTAATGTACTTTAAATTCTAATAGTTATTAGAATTAGATCTTTAATTCTTTTATACTTCTTATGCCTATAAATAGAGACTCTGATACAACAATGTAATTACTCCTTTTGATCAATAAATTTCATTCTCTGTTGCTCTCATATTTTATTTGTTATTTATTCTCCCTATCTCTCTTTATTTTATAATAATATCAAATTTATTTCAAGTTCAACCTCTAAAACTTGTCACTAAATTAAGATTTGAATTTAAATCACTTCAAAACTAAAAAAAATAAAAATCAATTACCTAGTTATAATTAAGAACTTTTAATTAGTAATAATTTAATAAATAAGTAGTTGGAAGAAATGGAAATAAACTTTTTCTTCAAGTATTTAGACCAAGTCGAAGATAAGGACATGTGCTAAGGAGCTTATGAGTGCTAGGTTGCAAAAATGATTCAGTGCCTAGATATTTCATCAAAAAGATCTGGAGCTTCTGTACCTGCTTTTGGTAGCACAGGCAGCAACGATGATAAAGATGGTAGTGACAGCAATAGTGGTAGAAGTACTGGAAGGGTAGAGTTGATGAGTAACTTGGGTTTAGATCATGGTAATTGGTACTATACTAATTGATATATACTGTTTTGATTCTCAACTAGTATTAAATAATTTTGGTTATGTTTTGACCAAGATTTTAGTGTCTTTCCATAATTCAAATTTATTTCGACTCGTTTCGACTAATGTCAGCTTGTACTGGCCCATATAAGTTGGTGTAAATTTTTGACATTTTAAACTTAACTTATAATTACTTTTGTTATACACATTTAAAAAAATTACATTTAAACTTAAAATATAATTATAAATTAAGTTATTAAACCTAATTAACCATTTTAAGAGTTATAATTTACATATAAATATATTTATATAAATGCAAATTATTAAGAAACTAAAAATTAAGGATGGATATATATTTGAATGTATATATAATATATAATTTATTAAAAAATTAAAAATTTATTAATATACATGTTAAAATAAAAATATTGATAAATTTGAAATACATTGATATCGATATGTACTATACTAAGACAAAAATGCTCTGCTCATTGGTACAATAGTAATTACTTTTGTTGACGGGTTTATAGAGAAAAAGAAAAGTTTAATTATTTTAAAATTTTTCTTTTTTCTTTTTATGTTACTAGATATTGTAAATTTTAAGTTTTAAAATGAAATTTTAAATCTAAATTTTATCTCGAAATCTCATAAATTGAGATCCATATTTTTTTATTGAATATCAAACAAATAAATTTAAAAATTTTTAATTTTATCTTGAAATCTTAGTTTTCAAATTGACCAACAATGAATTCTCAAAATATGTCTCTCTTTAGGGATAACAATGGAGCGGGGTGAGGGCATATATTTCTAAATCTATCATCGCTTCACAGTTAGCGTACTCTGCTCTACCACCACTCAGCTCCACTATAAATGTATAATCTTGAAAATTATTACCACCTTCATGGATGTTAAATGTATTCATCTTCACTCCACCTTGCTCCAATTCAATTTAACTTTCACTACTTATTTTTAATATTTTCAATATTTATATAGTCAAGTAAATATTTAAATATAACTCTTAAAAAAATTTAAACATAAAATATTTTTGACTTTTTCTATATTATATTATCACAGTTTTACTTTTCTAATAATTTATATATATAAAGATAAAATGATAATTTTATATAGGAGAGCAAGTCAAGACTTGGCAATATATTACTATAATCGCTCCATACCTACCATTCAAAAGAAAAAATCCGCTCCACCTCACATCCACTTTTGTTAAAAAAAAAATTCACTCCTATATTCAAAATCTATCATATGATTAGAATTTTTCCATCCGTACCTCTCCTAACTCTTACAATCAAGTTCAACAAGTTCCGCTCAATACTAACCATAGAACACAACCCTTCACCATCATTAATTGCCAACCCATTCGGTAAGGCTAAGC
The DNA here is from genome assembly GCF_007990345.1 of Gossypium hirsutum. Classification (NCBI taxonomy): domain Eukaryota; kingdom Viridiplantae; phylum Streptophyta; class Magnoliopsida; order Malvales; family Malvaceae; genus Gossypium; species Gossypium hirsutum. The sequence goes on along the minus strand of NC_053434.1, from coordinate 38,121,414 downwards.
AACATTATAACTGGAATTATGAAAACATGAAAATTACTTGAAATGGTACAAATTTATCCTCACCTATGTTTAGCTACTTTCATTTATGAATTACCGAGAAACACTAGCTAAAATCTGATAAGGAAATAAATTTTAAATTTTGTTTTAGGAGTTATAGAGATGACAAAACCTGAATCACCACTGATCTGTTTCGAATGAAGTGAATTTTTTCTTTGAAAAGTAGATGTAAGGTGGGGAATGGTGGATTTTTTCTTTTGGAGGGTGGATATGAAACAATTATGGTAATTTCTTACCCCGCCCTGTCCCATTCAAGTATATGAAATTCCATTTTATCCTTATATATGAACTATTAAAAAGGTAAAAAATGTAGTAACGTAATAGAAAAAATTCTATATATTTTAAATTTAAATATTTTTAGAAAAATTATATTTAAATATTTACTTTAACTTTAAAACATTTAAAATATTAAAGATAAGTGAAAAAAATTAAATTGAAATGGAATGAGGTGGGGTGGGGCTATAATGAAGGCATCCAACATTAATGGAAGTGGTAGTGGTTTTCAAGATTACACATCCATAGTGGAGCGAGGCGGGTGATGGAGAAGAGCATGGCAATTGTGGAGCGGTAATGGATTTAGTAATATTTCCCCCCACCCTACTCCATTGTCATCTCTAATTGTCCATACAATAATATTTATTATTAAGGTGGCACTTGATTTGATTGTTCAAAAAGAAACATTGCTCCCTTTCAACCCTATTTGATTCACTAAGAAAAATCTTTAAAAATTACATTAACCAAAATTCAAATTAATGTCATCACAATGATACAGACATTTTCCATTTTATTCATAAGGCAATTTTTCACTTGTATATTTTGGAGTGAAATATATTTGGAAATGTCCGAGGACATAGGCATAATTTGTCGAGCCTCGTTAATGTTTTGATGTTGTTTATTGTTTTTATTTATCTTTCAATATTTTGTAGGGTATAATTATAGTGATATATTGTGCTATTAAATTACGTTGTAGGGTGATTCTATCTAAGATGTTAGGTTTTAAGTCAGACCATTTGTGACCCTCCAATCTTTCATAGGAATTAAACCTAGTGTGTTTTTCTAGTAAGATAATTTACTTTTTTTTTATCTTATTCGCATAACAAGTGATATCAAGTTCGAAGGTTATTCAAAATATGCTTTGTGGTTGCAGTTTAAACTAATCTTCTATATCATAAAAAATTTCCTTGGGCATATTGAAAGATTATGGCTAAAATGGTAGACAATCCAAAAGGATCCACATCAACAGCTCCAACATCATCTATGTGGGCAAGATCGAAAGTGTATATGAGATTGGAAATGGAGATCTTTGATGACATAAACATTTCGGCATGCGGCAAAGTGATGTTTTAGATGTTCTCTTTTAGCAAGGTCTAGTTATTGTCATTGATGAAAAGAAACCAAATGATGGGGAGGAGAAGAATTGGAAGAGTATCAATCATTTGACATGTGGTACAATTTGATCATGCCTTTATGGAGAATAGACGTATGCTTTCTCAAAGGAGTCTCAAAGGAGACTTCTGCAAATAAGTTGTGGTTGGCACTAGAAGAAATTTTTTTTAAAGAAAAACAATCAAAATAAGGTACACATGAAGAAAAGGTTGTTTCACTTTACTTGTGTTCCAAGTACCATTATGAATGATCACATCACTAGTTTTAATCAATTAGTTATTGATTTGGTGAATATGGATGAGGCTTTCAAAGATGAAAATTTGGCTTTAATGTTGTTGGGGTATCTTTTTAAGGACTTTTAGTTCCTCGAAACTACTCTATTTCACGGGAAGGCTGATGTATCTCTCAGTGAAGTGTGTGCACCTTTATACAGTTCTCAACTAAAAAAGAAGAAAAAGTAAAGAAATTCAACCGGAGATGCAGAAGCTTTATTAGTTGATCTGTCGTAATTTGATATGTCAAATTAGGCTCTCCATTACACTCTAGGAGCTTATTTTTAAGAAATTTAGGTTTTTTTTCTTTACTTTTGTCGGTTTTTAGCTTTTGTCGTTAATAAATGTTTGTTTTTTGTTAGTTTTATACCATTTTGAGACTCAAATTGGCCAAATGACGCCATGGGGACTTAACGATATGATTGAGTGGTGTAGGAAGTTGATAATGACTCAAACTTGAAGAAATCATCATTCAGAGGGGGTATCGCGACATTATGGCATGAAAGTCGTGATACCCCTAATAGTGTTAAAGTGAAGAAAATTGAGGCCAACTCCAATGGTATCACGATATTGAAACCCTAAGACTTCCAAGTTCAATATTATTTTGGGTATCAGGATACCAAGGCCTTGTTATTGCGATACTGTTGTCTAATGAGGAGAAAAATAACTGTAGGGGTAGTTGTAACATCTCGATTTAGGGTCTAGTCAGAATAGTGGTTTCAAGACCACAAATTCGGCGTAAGAATTTTTTTATTATATTTTTATGTTCTACGATTTACAAAATGATTTCATGAAAATTCTGATGTTTGGGCACTCAATTTAGTCAAAAGGACTAAATCGTAAAAAATGTAAAAGTTGAGTTATACATGCTATAGGTGTCCAATTGTTATGAAATTTTAAATTGAAGGTCCTTATATGGTAATTAGACCATTGGTTAAGTTGGTGGACAAAAATGGACATGGTTAGACATGTTTCCAAAATTTTTTCATTAAGGGCATTTTGGTCATTTAGTTATTAAAATGAATTAAAAACAAAGTTAAAAGCCAATTTTTGTCCATCTTCAACCTCTTGGCCAAACCTGGCATGAAGAAACCATGGCTAGGGTTTTTCAAGCTTCCAAGCTCGATTGTAACTCCGTTCTAGCCCCGTTTTTAATGATTTTTACGTTTTTGCAATCCCCGTAACAAGATCTATCTATTTCTACCATGTATTTGAGCTAGGGTTGATGTTTAAAAATTTAACCATGTGCTACATGTGTATATTTTTATGTTTAAGGGAGGAATATGGATGTTTTTTGTGTGTTAAATGACTTTTATTAAGTAGTTTTCGATGAAAACGCTAAAAAGAACTAATTTGTAAAAGTTATAAATTTTTTCATAAAAGTGTGATTTAGTGGAAATTTTGGGCTGCTATCATTATGAAAATGATTCAGCAAGGCTTAAAGTGCAAATAAACTGAATAAAAATCATTTTACGAGCCTAGGGGCAAAAGTGTAAATATGATAAAGTTTAGGGGAAAAAATATAATTTTTACATAGTATGATTTTTGGATCACATTGACTAATGTGAATAATAAATAGACTAAATGTGATATTATAAACCAAAGAAAATGAGGTTCAAACCTAGAACGGGGAAAAACGAGAAATTGACGGTTAGGTCCCTTTTGCCATTTTGGTGTCGAGTTAAGTTCATGCATAAATAATGCAACCTTATGTTATGTATTTAATATTTTGATATTGCATGAATTGTATACATTTGTTTTTATGAAATTGATTAATGACGATTTTGACGAAGTTTCGAGAAATGGGAAATCCTGATTTAACCTCAGGAGTAGAATTCAAATGTCATGATATTAGGGCTACCGAGATTCCAAATAAGACCATATCTGGGATATGACATCAGTATGTGATTTCGTATAAGACCATGTCAGAGACATGGCGTCGATATGATATTTCATGTAAGACCATATCCGAAATATGGCATTGATACGGTACTATGGGTATGAGAACCCCGAGCATCCTTAGTCTTCCAATGTGGTTCAACAGGTAAATCAAAGATGAGTATGAGAATGAAATTATTACGAGTAAATAGGCATGTACATAAGCCTATAATTGTAAATTCATGATTATTATGGAAATAATTGTTTCTTACCCAATGTGATTAATAGTGCACATACTTGTGATGTTGGATATATGATAAATATAAATGATGATTACGTGTTAGGCCGTTGGGCCGAATTGAGATGTGATCTAATATGCTTATTTGCTTGAATTATATTTTCAACAGGTATGTTAAGATTGAGAAAGTATGTGACCATATTTCGAGTGGTACCGGTATGTACACATAACTCATGTGAAGTGAGTTTGGTATACGATAAATTCTTGGTGAGAATATACATGAACAAGTTACACTTGTGAAAGATTGATAACCTTGTGGCAAATGATCTATATTTATGATGAATGGATGCATGATAAGATTTGATAATGATCATGTGATAGGCTTACGAGCCTAATTGATTTGTAATATTTTACGGTTCATTTATTTAAATTGTATTTCATTGGATATGAGGAAAAGAAAGACATGTATAATTGCCGAATAAAGACATTATGAGAATATTGTAAGATACGAGCTTAGACAAGTGAAAGGTCGTTGAACTATATGTTGAAATTATGATTACTCACAAATAATGTGCATGTGATTAAGAGGATGGAAATAACTTGTTAGTTAATGTGATATGTTATAATAGGAAGACTATAGTGGCTAGGCTAATGCTAAGGCATGTAAATGGTGTTTATAAGTTAAAGGAGTAAGCACTATGAATGAATAAATAGAAATCTTAAAATCTAATTCCAATTGGAATTATAGTACTCTTATGGATGGATAAAGTAAATGAATGTTAATAGTTGTTTATTATTTGCATATGAACTTACTAAGCTATATTATATAGCTTACCCCCTTCTTTCCCATGTCTTATAGGTTAATTTAGCTAGCTCGGGTTGGAGAACACTGTAGATGCCATCACACTATCAAGCTATCATCGTGGGTAAAAATGTATACAAACCTCTTAAGTTTATGGCATGTATAGGGACTTAGTTAATTGTGAATGTGCCAGTACGATCTAGCCAAAGGTATTGGCTTGTAATGGTTAAGGGTTTGATCTAATGTTAAGCCACGTAAATTGGCTTATATTGATATTTGATTCATTTTGTATAAGGCAATGAGATGTGGTCTCATATTGATTATTGGGTTGTAAGCCTATTTATTTAAGTATAAATGTGCCCATGCAATGGTGATGTGGTTGGTGGTTGTGTGAATGTGATGAGATGTGTTGTGGTTATGAATGCTTGATGATTTAATTGGGATTTTTTTAGTATGATGATAAACATGGCTTAAATGAGAATTGGTAAGTTGGGCTTGACAAAGTATGAAGTCTTATGCATGTATAAGTAAAGATGAAATGATCATGTTCATGTCTTGTTTGTGTATGTTTAAGTGCTCACTTATCCCATGTTAATTGCCTTTGAGGTTATGTATGTGTATGTGCAAATAAGGGTGGCAACTAGCTTGGAAAATAACCTCAAAGTTGTCGACACGGGTAGGCACACGGGCGTGTGTCTAGACCGTGTGTCACACACGGTCTGCCCCATGGGAGTGTGATCTGGTCGTGTGTCCCCTGCACCCTAATTAATGCAAAATAGAATACCCAGTAGTAAACACACAGGCAGAGACACGGCCGTGTTTCTCAGCCGTGTGGAGGACATGGCCTAAGCACACGGGCGTGTAACTTGGCCATGTGACCTAAATTTAGCTGATGATGTCATACATAGAGAGTTATAAGGGTTGAGGACAAGGGCGTGTCCCAAGCCACACGAGCGTGTGAGACCACACGAACTACCCACAAGGGCGTGTAACCCTCCAAAATAGGAAAATTTTCTAAGTATTGTATAAGTTCCGAGAGTTCTTGATTTAGTCCCGAACCACACCTAGTATGTTTTGGGCCTCGAGGGCCATATAAGGGTTGATATGCATGTGAATGAAAAGTTGTAAATTTGGACTAAAATTCATGTCTCGGTTTTGTATGATTGTGTGAGTTTATGTCCGGTAACCCCTCTTACCTTGTTTCGGTGTCGAATACGAGTAAAGGGTGTTACAGTAGTTTTTGTCCAACTCTAACACTAATCAAAATATAATGTCCAAGGGCATTTTTGTCTAATTTTTTGGGTTGTAATAAGATGTAAAAGCCACTTTTGGCTGAGAACAAGATAAGGTTGTTCATTCTTACTTTTTCTTTTATCTTTTTAGCTTTCTACTAGTCTGCTTCATATTTTTAGTGTTTAGTTTCAAAATTTTCTGGCTTTTAGTTGAGTTAGTTGGCAGCTAGTTAGTTTTTACTGTCCTAATTGTTGCTCAGTATTCAAACATTATTTGTATTTTCATTTTAATCCATAACATTTAATGTAACTCAACTTTGTCTCTTTTTCTTAGTTAAACATTTGATCTTTGATAGTATTTGTGACTTCCATTATTGTTATCTTCATCTTCTCCAAGCAGCCATCAAGAAATCACTAAGCTTTCTTAAACTCTACTTTTGTGTTTAATCTAAGATATGCTTTGATGGTTTATTGGGCTATTGTTTGTATGGAAATGATGCTAGGTAGTTAAGTTTATGGTGGTTGGTTGATGAAAATATTATTTGGTTAGTTTTTGGTATATGAACTAAATTGAATAAACTTCAAAACTTAAAATTGACGCCTCGAAGGGAAGATATAGATAGACGAGACCGAGAGGAGATCCTATTGAGCATTAATTTGTTTATCCCGAGTTAGTTTGTTGAGGTCGAGAGATAACGTACTAAATTGTATAATTTGGTAAAATGGTGACCGAAAGGTAAAATTAAGACAATTAGAAGTTTAAACCTTTTAGATCCCTAATACAAAGACTAACCAATAACACGGAAATCAACTGACGACTTGTGTTTCTTGAATTGTTCATTGTGTAAGTTTACCTGTTTTACAATTTGGCCTTCCTTAGTGTTAAGTAATCGATTAGTCTAAATTACCTTTGACTATGAATTGTCTTAATATGATACTTAGCAAGTAGCAAGACTTCCTATTTGAATGCTTGTTTCGTAGGAATCACTTCGTCCCTAAACTATCTTAGGTTCAATTGTTGGAATACTCGAGTGTTCCATTGTAACATTAAAAATATTACAACTCAACCTATTATACTTGCAGTATACTATCCATTATTGATTGTTTTTGTGTTGATTCTCAGTGTCAGGGCACAGTCAAGTTGTTGGCACCGTTGTGAAGGAGTTTGTGTGTGATTTAGTGATTTATTTGATTATTTCATGTTTACGAAAGAGATAATTAGCAAAAGCTAGGTTTATAAATACAGTGCTCTTGTTCTAGTGTTTATTTTTTATTTTATTGGAAAAGTATTATTTTATTCATTCATATTTTCCTTGTTTGTAGAGTTAGTGCATGACTCGGGGTGACAATGAGTTAGTCCCATTTGACTTGGAACCATAAAGGTTACCATAAACACATAGAGGGGTCAACTTTCAAGTGGAGCCCCACTCCACCAATAGAACCACCAATTTTTGAGCCTTCGATTGACAATCCAAGAGTAGAGGAACTGCACTTTGATCTTCCTCAAGACGAGGAGCATGCACGCATTTTCCACCCAAGAAAAATAGAGCAATAAATGTTGCACGACTATGTTATTTGAACTTAAATATGGTCTAAGGGAGCATCAACTGTCCTACTAGCAATGCTAACAACTTTGAGATAAATTTGGTGATGACCCAAATGATCCAAAGCAACCTCCAATTTTGGGGGTTAATGAATGAGGATTCGAACTAACACTTAAAGCATTTTCTAACCCTTTGTGACACTTTTATATATAATGGTGTATCCGATAATGCTATATGTCTTCAGCTATTTCCTTTTTATTTGTATGATGACACTCTTATGTGATTGGATTCGTAGTTGGTGGTCTCGTTGAAACATATGGGACGAGCTTACCAACTAGTTCCTCGCCAAATACTTTCCCTTGAGAAAGATGATGGAGTTGCGAATGGATATCATTAACTTCCAACAATTGGAAGGGGAGTCACTATACGAAGCGTGGAATCATTTCAAGCTTATGCTATGTAAGTTCCTTTACCATGGCTTACATGATTGGTTGCAATCTCAAACTTTTTATAAAGGGCTTGATGGGAACTTACGATCTAGCTTAGATGGAGTGTCTGTATGGGCGTTCATATCTAAAACATATGTTGAGGGATGCCAACTAATGAAATCCTATATGTGGCCAAATGAACAGTTCACATGCCGAGCTAAACTGCCAACTGTGAATACAGTTGGTGGTAAGGACAAATTCCAACAAATCCTCGTGTAATAGTCCATTTCAAGCAGTGTCGAAAATAGTGCTTTCAGGACCACTGCTCCAACGAGTGAATAAATATTTTATTATTTATTTAATGTCTATGGGGTTAATTTTATGTAGTATTAAATTTTCGTTAAGAAATTTCAAGGTTTAAATGATTAATTAGAAAAAAAGGGACTAAATTAAAAAAGGTGCAAAAGTTGAATTCTATTAGTTAAATGACTAAATGACTATGGAAAGGAAAGCTAATGAACTTGATAGTAAATATAACATGTTATATGATGTGGATGTTTATGGATAGGTTCTAATGAAATTTTAATAATTTGATACTTTGTAATTTGATAATTAAATTAAAATGCTAAACAAAGAAAAAGGAAAAATGTTGTCATCTTTCTCATTTTTCCTATCTCAAAATTGAAAATAGCAATTTAAGGGGGAGAAAGCTTTGGTTTTTAATTTTCCTTGCATGGTAAGTATTTGAGCCCCGTTTTTATTGATTTTTATATTTTTGAGCTCGTTTTAGCTTAAACTACTTACCCGGGGGTTAATTTGCAAAATTGTTAAAGGTAGAGGGACTTATCATGAATGAAACTGTTGTGTTTGTGAAGTTTATTGATAGAATATTAAGGCTGATTGTTGAATAAACTTGTTTTGTTAAGTGGTTTTTGATAGATTTAGGGTTTAGAGACTTTTTATGAAAATAGTAAAATTTTATGGTGACATGATGAAATGGTGATTTAATTGGGTTGATATGGGTCCTTAAGAAATTCGGTTAGCATGTATGGAGGGTAAAAATAGTATTTTTACAAGTTTCAAACTTAAGGACCAATTTGTAAAAAAGTTAAAATAGGATGGGTAAATTTGTAATTTTTTGATAATGTGAATTGTAACACCCCAAACCCAGCCTAGACGTTACGACCAAATTTGGTGATGTCACATGAAATGGGTTTGAAAACAAGCTAACTTGATAAAAACCTTAAGCTTATGAACCCTTATTTGCTTTTATTTATTTCAAAAAATTTATTCATTTGCCTTAAAATATTTTAGCGCGGAAGCTTATGAAAAACCGTGATGTTTAAGCAATACAGTCTGTGATTTAGAAAACCTTGTTTAAGTAAACTGTCGTTTTAGAAGAAATCATTTTGTTAAAGTATACATAAATCGAGCAACAAAACCAAAATTGCAGTTAAAGTCTATATAGTCCAGAAATTACAAACTCCCCTAAAAAAATACCAAAACTTAAATGAATTCATAAAGCAAAATAAAACAGTTCTATGGCGAGTGGTCACTATCGAATCCTCCACTACACCAATCCGCCTAAGACTGTGGATTACCTGAACAGAATAGACAGAAAAGAGTGAGTTTACATAAACTCAGTGTGTAACCCCACATAATTAAACATGTACAGAACCAAAAATCAGAATCAGACAGATAAAGATTCGGGCCTAAGCCCATTACAGTTACAGATATAGAAGTGTAAACTAGAATTAGAATCAAATATCCTACCCCCATTCTCTACACACCATCCTCGACCATCCCTAAACACCATGTGGGGTTTAAAACACCCACCCAGCCTTGCATACCATGTTGTACCGATGCAGCACATAATAGATATAATGCAGCCATGCTGCCAGATAATAGGCTCAAAATGCCTTTCAGAACACGTCCTCCAATATACATCATCCCATACCCAATATTAGATAACATAACATACATACAGAATTAACCGATATATCATACTTAACATGATTTTGTGAACAGATAACAGATGTACAAACATAGGCATGCTCATAACCATATTTCAGTCTAACATGTCACTTGGTTTTATAGTTAGATAGTGTTTACCGACCCTACAATAGGCCCACAGTCAATTAGGATGATCCAAACGACCCTACAGAAAATCCTAGTATAATGGGCCCACATGCCCGTGTGGATTACTTGTGTGGCCCACACCCAGATTGCCCTTCCCGTGTGGCCCACACAGCTTGGCCCAATAATCGACACGCCCATGTGTCATGCCCGTGTGAGCCCATACGCCCAACTTGGCCTAGCCCGTGTGGCTCACACGGCCACACTCGAGCCACTATGCACCCGTGTGCTGTGCAAGGCCATGCCTTTGTCAATCACACGGTCGTGTCCTTTCACACTGCCTACCACACGGGTGACCACACGCCCATGCGTCGACAGTGGTCTTTTTTGGCTTTTGCCGAAACCTTGTTTTCTACGTTTCGAGTACACACCTAGTATCGTTTCGATGCGAAACCACTCCCGAGCCTCTAGAACCAATGCTTAGAAACAAACTTAATTCACAACTAAATCGTAATTACAAAACCAATACTGAAATCCAACACTTACTCTAATCCCTCGATGATTCGCTTATAATTCTGAACAAGGAAAGCCCCTACTTTCTTGATTTGCTGCTGTCAAAACACAAGTACCTCGTTAACAGAGCATTCGACAAGCCCAAAAAGATTAACAGAGGCTACCTCCTCGGCAAAACTCACCACAAGTTACCAAATAAAAAGCGCACAATCAGAAATATCATGATAATGAAGCACGATTTTGTCAAAATGAGTAATGAAAAGAGAAAAATATTGTGTTTGGAAAAGAAAAAGGAAAACGCCAGAGGAGAAGAGAGAATTTTTGAGGAACGTTAGAATTAGGAAAGAAAGCCGAAATTTTTGAAAAAGAGTAAAATAAAAACAAAAATAAAATCTAATAACTTCCTAAATCCCTTAATTATCTCTCCATTAACCCACTAACACCCAACTCCTCGGAATTTAAATTCAATTGAAATTCTGACGCAAAATCAAGCAAAAATCACCCACACTCACGCAGGGATTCGAACTCAGGACCTCCAACACACCAATTCCGTTACCACCTGAACTAGCAGGCTCATTCTGATTTGGTTTATAAATAATTAAATTTAAGCCCACTCCCCAGAAGCAAGGCTTAGATCAGAAAAATATCAAAATTTGCCAAGTGTAGGGCTTGAACTTGGGACCTCACACATACACCCATAACACTTAACCACTAAATCAGATACACATTTTGTGTCGGCTTTTCACGAAAACAAAGATATAAAACTTGAGGCGTTACAACTCTACCCCCTAAGAGAAATTTTGACCTCGAAATTTACCTGATTAGAATAGATGAGGATACTCCTATCGTATAGAATCTTCAAGTTGCCATGTGGCTTCCTCATTGCTGTGATTCTGCCACAGAACCTTCACTAATGGAATGGACTTTCTCCTTAGAACCTTAATGTCTCACTCTAGAATCTGAACCGGCTCCTCCTCAAAGGTCAAATCTAGCCTAACCTCAATATCCTCAACGGAGACTATGAGAGATGGATCAGATTGGTACCACCCCAACATCGAGACGTGAAACACATCATGAATACGGTCTAACTCTGGAGGTAGCTCCAACTAGTAAGCAACCGATACCACTCGTTTCAGAATCCGATACAGCCCAATGAACCTAGGGCTCAACTTGCACTTACGACTGAACCTCAGAACTTTCTTACATGGAGAGACCTTAAGGAATACAAAATCCCCCACAGAGTACTCAATATCATGTCTCTTCAGATCTCATACAATTTTTGCCTATCAGAAGCTGCTTTCAGACGGTCCCAAATCAATCGAACCTTGTCATCTGTCTCAGAAACCAGCTCAAGACCTAGAACCCGATGCTCACCCAACTCAGTCCAGCATAGTAGAGTATGACACTTACGACCATACAGAGCCTCATAAGGTGCCATCTGGATGCTAGACTGGAAGATATTATTGTAGGCGAACTCAGCTAGTGGCAGATAATCCTCCCAACTATCTTAAAAATCAATCACACAACTTCGACGCATATCCTTCAATATCTGAATCTCCTTCTCAGATTGATCATCTTCCTGAGGATAGAACTTAGTACTGAAGTCCAAACTTGAACCCAAAGCCTCATTTAACTTCTTCCAGAACTGAGATGTAAAACGAGGATATCTATCAAAAATAATCGACACAGGTACCTCATGCAGTCTAACTATCTTTGAAATATACAACTTCGCTAGCTTCTGTAGGGAATAATCAGTTCGAATCAGAATGAAGTGAGCAGACTTGATCAATCGATCCACGACGACCCAAATAGAATCCTTGTTTGTGGGTGTCAAGGGCAACCCACAAACAAAATCCGTCGTCACTCATTCCCACTTCCATAAACGAATCTTAACTGGCTGCAGTAAACCTGAAGGCGACTGATGCTCAGCCTTAACCTGCTGACATGTCAAAAAATGAGTAGCGAAATCAGTAACTTCACACTTCAAAATCGACCACAAGTATAACTCACTGAGGTCGCGGTACATCTTATTACTGCCAAGATGCATAGCATAAGGGCTACTATGCACCTCCCTCAGAATCGACTGTCTCAGATCTGAATCATTTGGCACACAAATTCGACCTTGAAAACACAGAACACCATCACTATTTAACCCAAAGTTAGAAGTAGTACCACTCTTAATCTGACAAAATCGTAAACCCAGAGTCTCATCCACTAACTGTTTATCTTGAATCTGCTTAATCCAAGTCGGCTTAACCTGCAACTCGGCTAACAGATTCCCATCATCAAACAGACTAAAGCGAGCCAACATTGCCCTCAAATCAGACATCACTCTTCGGATTAGAGCGTCGACCACCACATTGGCCTTACCAAGATGATACTCGATGGTGCAATCATAATATTTAAGCAGCTCAATCTATCGACGCTTTCTAAGATTCAACTCCTTATGAGTAAGGAGATAGTTGAGGCTTTTGTGATTAGTGTAGATGATACACCTTTCACCATACAGATAGTGCCTCTTGATTTTCAATGCAAAGATCACCGCAACCAACTCAAGATCATGCGTCGAATAGTTCCCTTCATGTGTCTTAAGCTGACAGAACGCATAAGCCACAACCTTATCATCCTGCATCAGAAAACAACCCAATCCAACATACGACGCATCATTGTAGACCACAAACTCCTTACTAGATTTAGGCTATATTAGAATAGGAGCTTGAGTCGGAATAGTTTTGAGCATCTCAAAGCTCAATTACTACGTATCAGTCCAAACAGATGGAACACCTTTATACAGAAGCTTAGTCAACGATGTAGTAATAAAAAAGAACCCCTCAATGAAGCGTTGATAGTATCCTGCCAAACCCAGAAAGCTACTGATCTTAGATACACTCTTAGGCTATTTCCAATCCAGCACTGCCTCGGTCTTTCGGGGATCAACATGAATCCCTCAGCAGAAACCACGTGCCCCAGAAAATTCACTTCACGTAGCCAGAACTCACACTTGCTTAACTTAGCATAAAGTTGCTTCTCACGCAGAATCTGAAGCACTACTTTAAGATGCTCATCATGCTCATCCTCAGTCTTAAGGTAAACCAAAATATCGTTGATGAAGACCATGACAAATTGATCCAGATAGGGCTAAAACACTCAGTTCATCAGATCCATTAATATGGTCGGTGCATTCGTCAAACCAAAAGACATAACTAGAAACTTGTAATGCCCATAACGAGTTCTAAATGTAGTCTTGTGAACATCAGCCTCCTTAATCCTCAACTGATTATATCTCGATCGAAGATCAATCTTGGAGAACATAAAAGCCCCTCGGAACTGATTAAACAAGTCATCAATCCTCGGAAGTAGATACTTATTCTTTACAATCAGCTTATTCAACTGTCGGTAGTCGATGCACATCCTTATGGTCCAATCCTTCTTCTTAACAAACAGGATTGATGTTGTAACACCCCTAACCTGTATCCGTCAACGGACTAGGGTTAAGAGGTATTACCAGATGTATCATCCACACATCATAACATCATAGTTAAACATCATCACAAAGTCCCTTTCTTATGTCAACGAGACCTTAAAATGCTTTAGGAAGGGGTCGAGACTAAACTGAGCACATACAAAATTTTTCTAAAACTTAACAAATTTTTCAAAGTTACAGAGGTCACAAACTCGTGTGGGCAGGCCGTGGCAAAGCAGGGCATACATACTGACTTATCCACATGGCCACATGACACGCCCGTCTGTTAGGCCGTGTGAAAATTAGGGAGGTTACTGACTTCGGTCACACAACCAACCACACGCCCATGTGCCAGATTGTGTGCCACACACGGTCAATAGACATGCTCGTGTGTCTATGCCGTGTAACTCACTGACTTGTTTTGACTAAATGCAGGGGTCACATGGTCGAATCACACGCCCGTGTGCTCAGGCCATGTGGCATAAAAATAGGCTTGATTAAAGCCACATTTCACACCCTTCTTAAGCATACCTACAAGCATCAAATGACAAATAATTCATACCCAATTTGCATCCAAAACATACTTAATTCACATAACAAATCTTATGCCAAAATCATACCAAATTCTCAACTAAATCTTATGTCAAACTTACCAAATTGACCATTTTCACGAAGCCATATATGAACACATTATGAACATCCAATTTTATTACATATCATAACCAAAATAAGTTCTTCATCTTAAGCCATATCACATGGAAAGATTCACTAAACAAAACATAACATATTCCCCCTAGCCTATACATGTCATACACCAATATTTACAACTTCAAATGTACCAAAATATTGATTGATAGTGTGATGATGATCCTTGACGATCCCCGAGCTCACGATAGCTTCGATAATCTATAAAACAATTGAAAAACACACAAAGTAAGCTTTCCAAAGCTTAGTAAGCCATATGCAAATAAACCTATCACACAAACAATTATAGACTAATTCATACATATGAATCATGGCAAAACACATTTGTAAGATCATATTTCTCATATAGCTCAATTGTTCATAATCGTTTGCTTATAAACACATCACATTTTTCATATAGTTCATGTATCAAATGATCATCTTCATTCTTACTTCTCATTGCCAAATTTTATATACCTTTCGTATGTACCTGAATTGGATACACATTTACTTGATCATTTATTTATCAATAATGCCCGTTGAACCGTTCGGAAGCTATAAGGATACTCAGATAGCTTGGAAAGCTCGTACAATGCCAACATCCCAGACGTGGTCTTCCATGTAATCAAATATCGATGCCATTGTCCAAGACATGGTCGTACACGAAATCATATACGATGTCGATGTCCCAGACATGGTCTTACATGTAAATCTCAAGTCGATGCCAACGTCATAGACGTAGTCTTACACGATATCACACCTTAGAATCCTATGTCATGACATATGTATCCTATACTATTCATATAGCTCGTACGGGGCTTTTGGATGTCGTAACTTTGTCAATACTTTCCTGGATTCAATTATTCAGCTCTCATAGCAATTCAATACATTTCTACAACAATCAAACATATATTATTTAACTGAAATACATTTATTTGCATATGAACTTACCTCAAAAATGAGAACGGCTAAACGAGTCGATTATTCTACAACCTTCGGCTTTCCCCAATCTAATTCCGATTTCTTTCGTTCTTGATCTATATAAATTCATAGTTCACTAATTTAATTACACGTTTATTCATTTCAATCCACAAACACATAATTAGGGTATTTTACACTTTAGCCCCTGAAATTTCACATTTTGACATTTTAGTTCCTATTTCATAAAATCACAAAATACACACAATTTCACATTTATAGTCTCTAGTAGACCATAACTTTCACTTATTTCACATTTTAACCCTTCAATCTCTCGTTTTCACAAATTAGCCCATAATAATCAAGTTCATCAAAAACCCCAATACAAAACATATTAATCCAACACACATCTTTCATTTTTCATCAATTAACAACACAAAACTCATGGATTCATCCATGGCATATCTCAAAATCATCATCAAATTCAAATATTCAAGCATGGGCTAGCTAGAGTACTAAACAACAATCACAAAAACATAGAAATCATAAAAATGGATCAAAAATCACATACCAATTAGCCAAGATAAGTGCGGGATGTTTGAAGGCTTAGAAACCCTATTTTTCTTTCTTCAAATTCGGCTAGATGATGAACATATTAGCTAATTTAATGTTTTGTTTTATTTAATGCACATTAATAAACTATTTACCAATTTAACCTTAATTATAACATTAATAATCCACTAACTCATGTCTAACTTTGTCCATGCATTAATCCAAGGGTCAATTTACAACATAAGGACCTCACATTTAATATATCAAAGCAATTTAGCACTTATTCATGTAGCACACAACTTTTTGCATTTTCTGTGATTTAGTCCTTTTGTCAAATTGGACACTCAAACGATAAAATTAATCTACGAAATTTTCTCACATATCATATAACATACTGTAAACACAGAAAATAATATTAAAATATTTTTTGACTCAGATTTGTGGTCTAAAACCACTATTCTGACTAGGGTCTAAACTGGGTTGTTACAGATGCTCCCCACGGAGACACACTAGGACAGATGAAACCATGGTCCAGAAGCTCTTGCAGCTGAGCCTTAAGCTCAGTAAGCTCTTTTGGTGCCATATGATAGGGGGCAATGGACACCGGAGCCATACCTAGAAGAAGCTCAATCCCAAACTCCACTTCCTGATTAGGAGGTAATCTCGATAACTCATTAGGAAAGATGTCCGAAAAATCCTTTACTGTTCTGATTTCCCAACAGAAGAGTCCCCAAAATCAAAAACACTTACATAGGCCAAGTATGCCTCACACCCTTTCCGGACTAGTTTCTCAGCTACTAGTGCGGAGATCACATGCGACAGATAGTCTCGATGCTCACCAATCATAACCACCTCCACATCATCCTTAGTTCTAGAACGACCCTCTTAGATGTGTAGTCCAAAATAACTCGGCCAGTCCATACCCAGAATTAGGTCGAACTCCCCAAACGGAAGCTCCATTATATTCGCCAGAAAAATAGTCCCTTGCACCTCTAATGGAACATCCCTATAGAGTTTACTAACCTGAACAGACTGCCCCAACGGACTTAGTACAATATCTTCACTAGTAATGATCTCCACAGAAATCCCCAAAGTTTTAGATATAGTACTAGCTATGTATGAGTGAGTAGACCCTATGTCTATCAAAGCCAAGTAAGGTACATCAAATATAAAGACTGTATCGGTGATGATGTCAGGAGCCTCTCTGTCCTCTCGGCAACGTGCAACATAAACCAAAGTAGGCTGTCTCGCCTCTGTGTGACCCGTACCTTTTCCCGGTGCTCTCTGCCCTCACCCATGCCATTACCACCCCTAGTCTGGCCACGACCCCTAAGTGGCTGTTGAACCGCCCTCTAAGGCGGCACAAAACTCAGAGCCTGCGTCCGATCTACCCACTGTGGACAGTCTCTGATACGGTGCTCTAAAGACCCACATCTTAGACATGCCCCAATCCTCCTCCAACACTCGCTTGGATGGCGCCTACCACAATTACCATAAGGCTACAACCCAGCTGAAGCAGCAGGAGCCCCCACTCTAACTGGCCTATCAAATTTGACCTTTTTCTTAAGCCTTTACATAGAACTCGAGGGCTCCGATTCCCTCTTGTTGTTATCTCTTTTCCTCTCTCTATTCTAGTGCTCCGCGTGCCTAACATCTTCGGTGATCTTCACCTTCTCAACCAGAACAGAAAACTCGCGCTTCCTTTGAGGAGCTATCAAGACTCTCAAATTATCTCTCAGTCCATCCATCCTTAAAATGAGCACACCTCTCATAGTCCGATGCCATCATACCTCGAGCGTAGCGGCTCAGCCTCAGAAATTCAGCCTCATACTCGGCCACAGATCGATCACCTTGAGTGAGGTTCAGAAACTCACACCTGCGAGCATCAATGTAACTAGCTTCCGCATACTTGCTCTGAAAAGTAGTCTTAAAGAATTCCCAAGTCAGGCGATCTGGCCGAGTGCCCTCCTTAATCGTCAACCACTACTGATAGGCTTCATCACGAAGCAAGGAGAGTGCACCCTTCAATTTCTACTTGGGAGTACAGTCCAAATCATCCATAATCCTCTTAGTGGCCTCCAACCAATACTCAGCCACATTAGGGACGACTCTTGTGACACCCTAAACAGCTTAGCTCCAGTAGACTAGAGTAGCTCAATTACCGACCCTCAGCCCCCAGATTCAGAATTGGGTCCAACGACCCTCTCTAATATCCTTAGCATGGCTTGGGACAGTGCGTCATCCCCAGTTGAACGACTCTGAGACCCAGTCTCAGTAGCAGGTGACATAGGTGTCTCACTAGTGTCCAAATTTGGCATACTGCCTAGAGATGAGGACTCAGCTTGAACCCCTCTACGGCCTCTACCACGGCCTCGAGTGCCTCGTTCGCAGATACCTCGTATGCTCTTTGTCTAATTGAGTTTATCTACATTAAGAGTTTTATGCATCAATTCAATATTTATTAACAAATGTTTTATGTAGTAAATATTAAAAGTTCAGTAATGTTTCTGAAGGTTTTAGTTTCTATTCATTTCACTACAGTTTCAGAGATTACTAACTAAGTGTTTTCAGAGTATGCTATTTATAGTATTTCAAAATAACTATCTAAAGTTCTGAATAATTACAGGATTGGCGTCGGAGACTCAGTGTACCACATACTTAATCAAAATATTTTTTTAACCATTTGAAAACCAATTCTAGAAACATATTTTGGAACCCAAAATCCACAGCTGAGTTTTGCAACCTAGTTCTGATACCACTAAATGTAAGACCCCAAACCCGATCTAGATGTTACGGCCAAATCTGGTGATGTCACATGGAATGGGTTTGAAAACAAAGCTAACTTGATAAAAACCTTAAGCTTATGAACTCTTGTTTACTTTCATTTACTTCAAAATATTTATTCATTTGCCTTAAAATCTTTTACTACGAAAGCTTATGAAAAACCATGATGTTTAAGCAATACAGTTCGTGATTTAGAAAACCTTATTTAAGTAAACTGTCATTTTAGAAGAAATCATTTTGTTAAAGCATGCATAAATTGAGCAACAAAACCAAAATCGCAGTTAAAGTCCATATTGTCCAAAAATTACAAACTCCCCAAAAAATAAATACTGAAACTTAAATAAATTCATAAAGCAAAATAAAATAGTTCTATGGCGAATGGTCATCATCGAGTCCTCCGCTGCACCGATTCGCTTAAGACTGTGGATTACCTGAATAGAATAGATAGAAAAGAGTGAGTTTATGTAAACTCAGTGTGTAACCCCATAGAATTAAGCATGTACACAACCAAAAATCAGAATCAGATAACATATCATACTTACAGAATTAACCGATATATCATACTTAACATTATGAACAAATAACAGATGTACAAACATAGGCATGCTCATAACCATATTTTAGTCTAATATATCACTTGGTTTTAGGGTTAGATAGTGTTTACCGACCCAACGGTAAGCCCACAGTCTATTAGGATGACCTGAGTGGCCCTACAAAAAGTCCTAGTATAATGGGCCCACATGCCTGTGTGGGTCTACATGCCTAGCCTGTGTGGCCCACATGGTCTGGCCAAATAATTGACACGCCCGTGTGGCCCACACGTCCAACTCTGTTTAGCTTGTGTGGCTTACACGGCCATATTCGAGACACCACACGGCCGTATGCTGTGCACGGCAGTGCCTTCGTCGATCATACGACCGTGTCCTCTCACACGGCCTACCGCACAGGTGACCACACAACCATGTGGCGTCGACAGTGGCCTTTTTCGGCTTTTGCTGAAACCTCAATTTCTATATTTTAGGTACACACCTGGTATCGTTTCGATATGAAACCACTCCCGACCCTCCAGGAGCCTAAAAATCGACAATCCAATGCTTAGAAACAGACTTAATTCACAATAATTATGAAACCAATACTGAAATCCAACACTTACTTTAATCCCTCGACAATTCAATTACAATTTTGAACGAGGAAAACCCCTACTTTCTTGATTTGCTGCTGTCAAAACACAAGTATCGCGTTAACAGAGCATTCGACAAGGCTAAAAAGACTAATAGAGGCTCCCTCCTCGGCAAAACTCACCACCACTTACCAAACGAAAAGTGCACAATCAGAAATACCGCGATAATGAAGCACGATTTTATCAAAATGAGTAAAGAAAAGAGAAAAATATTGCGTTTTGAAAAGAAAAAGGAAAACAATAGAGGAGAAGGGAGAATTTTTGAAGAACGTCAAAATTGGGAAAGAAAGCCGAAATTTTCAAAAAAGATTAAAATAAAAACAAAAATAAAATTTGATAACTTCCCAAATCCCTTAATTATCTCTCCACTAACCCACTAACACCCAGCTCCTCAGAATTTAAATTCCACAGAAACTATGACATAAAACCGAGCAAAATATCACCCACACTTACGTAGGGATTTGAACTCAGGACTTCCAGCACACCAATTCCGTTACCACTTGAAGCAGCAGGCTCATTCTGATATAGTTTGTAAATAATTAAATATAAGCCCACTACCCAGACATAAGGCTTAAATTTGAAAAATATGAAAATTTGCCAAAGGTAGGGATTGAACTTGGGACCTCACACACACACCCAAAACACTTAACCACTGAAGCAGATACACATTTTGTGTTAGCTTTTCATGAAAACAGAGATATAAAACTTGAGGCGTTACATGAGTTATGGATTGAATTGAATACTTGAGGTTAATTGAAGTACTTAATTGAATGTCATTATCTATTTAGATCAAGATAAACAACAACGAAACTTAAACCGGGGAAAAGCTAAAGCTTTGGACTATACTTCAACTCGGTTATTGCAACCATAGTTGTCTAGGTAAGTCTGTATGAATTATAATCTTATTAATGATAATTTGATTGGTTATTTTTTATATTATGTTAGTATAAACCGACTTGGTTATATGAATATATTGATATTTTGATTAAATGATGGATAAATGATTCCCGTTTGAACCTTAAGAATTTTTAGGATACGAATGACATGTCACTAGGGATTTCATGTTTTGGGTGCTGGTCTTGAATGTTGTAACACCCCTAACCCGTATCTATCACCAGAATAGGGTTACGGAGCATTACCATACAAATAGAACATTAAATCATTCATTTCATACATTCGTACAAACATAATCTAATTACATTCAATCACATAAATAACATCTTTTAATCAAGCCCTTAATTGAAATAGGGATACTCAACAACAAGTATTGATATTTAGTAAGACAGGTATCAATACTAATAAGAAAAGAGATACCATTCTAGCATTCTGTTTTTCCAACTCAATTTCAAACCAAAACATTTTATCTAAACATAAAAAAAGGTATCAGTATTTTTACCCCAAGTATTGATGCTCGTGATTGGGTATTAATACTAAACTGAGCTACTAACTTCTGAAAATATGATTCAACACCGAGGTATCAATATTTAATCCCTGAGTATCGATACCTCTACTCAAATTTGCAAAAACAAAACAAAACAAAGTATATTTCATGCTCAACACATTCCCTTTCCAACATTCATTATCCACCATAGCATTAAACATCAAAATTACCCAAAACATAGTCCAACATAACATCAATACCGTATCGGTCCAAATCCATAATAAAACAATTAAGAGTAATAACAAAAAATATAGTAATATAACCAACCAAAATTTCAAAACTCACATTTCCTTTATTCAAAGTTCAAAAATAATTATAAAGCTACATACTCAAAAGTTTATCGCCTTTCTAGGATCACTTTCTTGGTTGCATCGCTCACACTGAAAACACTAATTATTTGTAAAGATTTAGTGAGGAGTGTGCGAGCTTAAACAAGCTTAGTGATTGTTCATAATTACCGCTAAGCATACACAATGTCACAAGTTAACCAAGAGCATACTATGGCTTACTCATAACCATTTTTTTATCAAGTCAAAATAGTATATTTCTTTCATAAATGTCGAAAGCTTAAATAATATTTTCCTTACCTTTAGACTTGCTTCTAGTGATTCTTGATTGATCTGACACTTTACACACATAACAAACTCATAAAAAAAAACCTTGAACACTAGCAAACATCAAGAAATATACAATTTAAGCCTCTCCTTTCTCACTACCTAAAATTAGGTAACTTTTTCAAAATAGAGGTTTTGACATCCTAACCTAATTTCTAATCCTCCATTTTGATTCCAAACATCCTAGATAACATTTAATTTCATAACTAAACCATTAATTTCACCTAAATCCATGGTCCTAAATTTTCCAAAAAATTAAAGCTTTTAAGAACATATAAAAGGGAAAAACACTTGATTCTTAAAAATTCGGTTATGAACTATCAAATTGAAGTGAAATATACCTTCTAATTAGGGTAGAATGAATGAAAAATCACTTTGAAAGCACAAGTTTTCTAAAGATTGCGAGATTTGCCATTTTTTTAAATCTAAGCTTTCTTGAAAAACATCAAATCTAAATATAATTATTTAAAACTCAATTTGAATTAACAACACTCTTCATTTAACCACAGAAAGTCAGAATATTACCTTGATTTGATGAAAATGATGATCTACAACACTAATTCGGGATTTCAAGTCAAGAATAGCAATGGTAGATTAGGGAAGAAAACATAATTTTCGTTTGAAATTGGGGGTTGTTTCAGTGTTTAGGGAGTTAATAAATCTGAAGGAATGGATTGGTTTTTTTAAAACTCTCTGATTTTAGTTTTGGAAAATTTGAATGTTTTGGGGTTTGAAAGAAAAAGATGTAACTGCTTTATGTAGGAGACCTTTTTTTCAAAAATTGGGCAATTTTCCCTTTTGGTCACTCCTAATTCTTCCATACTCCAATTAGGTCCTCAATCAATTAATTTTTTTTTTCAAATTAGACCTCAAAATTAAATTCCTTTTTAAGCTATTTAATAAAATAAAAACTCGAATATGCCACTTTAATTCTTTAATTACTCACTTACGACCCTAATTCCGATACCTAACTCAACCCTAATTTAATGACCAGGTTCTATTAACCCAAAACTACTAGGCCGGGTTTTGGGATGTGACATTTTCCAATTAGTATAATTATCATGTAATATCATGATAATTATGGACTAGTTGGTGTTAGATTTTGATTTGTTAAAATCATTTAATATTATTTTTTTTATTTTAGAATATTTTCTTATTACTTGATTATTAAGAATTTGTATAAAAAATAAAACAAGAAGTTTATCCAACTTTCTTAGTGATTTTCGTCCACCATTCTTAAAGAAAAGAAAGTTTTGCTTTCTTTGCAATTTGGTCCTTCCCATCAAAATTCACCCTTTTCACCTAGAAATTAAAAAAATTTTCATTGCCACCAAGAGGAGAAAAGGATAAGAAGACTATGGTGAATATGAATATCAACTTGGATTCAAGACAAATAGAAATTGGAGGAGAAAGAAAATCAAGCTAAGTCTTGATATCAAAAGAACAATGTAAGAAACTCAAGTATATCTTATAGAATTCATGTTTAATTGAAATAGAGACATAAGAAAGTGATTTTAGTGTGAGTTTTGATTATGTATTTGATGTGTTCAAGGAATAGGAAAAGAGAAGAAATGATGAAACTTTTGAAAACAAAGTAAAGGTGGTGAAAAAAGTGAGGAAGGAAGAGAGTTAATGCAAAAATGGTGAAACTCTAACAAAATAGAGGTAAGTACTTCAAGAATCTTACCTTACCAAATTATAAATATGAGTGATGTATATTTAAATTTTCATGTTAATGTTATTAATATTTACATATATAGAGAGAAACTTTGTTTTTGAGCTTATAACACTTTAAACTATATATGAATAAGATTGAAATGATTTATGCAAATTTGATTAAGGGAATTTATAATTTAGTTTGTTATATTGAAACAATTGAAAACCAAAGCTAACTTATATCAATACAAGTACTCTAGAGAGCAAAAATGAACAATGTCAGGGGAGTTGTATCCATACTTGGAATAGTGAGTATCAGTACAAGTGCCCTATTTTGAGTTGCTTTTTCTCAATTTGACTCGAACAAGCCTCGAACCATTTCCAATTGTGACTAAATTTTAGAGGAAGCATAGAAATAGTTCAAATTACTTCAAAAAGACTCTAAAAAAGTTTAAATGAAATTTTTAAGATTATTTATAAAATTATGCAAAGTTATTGAAATTAGTGCCTAAATGTGGCATCCTTTGTTATGATTATTAGTTTAACTCGAGTAATGGTGTTGTAAGGAATACCAAATATTTTGAAAAAAATATAAAAACTTTTAGGTAATCATTAATATTTTCTATAAAACCAAAATATTGGGTTATCTTAACAAAATTTATTTATTTATTTATTTTTCAAAATTTTTAAATTTATTTATAGAAATAAAATTTTTTATTAGTATACAATTTCTTTTTGGAATACTAAAAAATTGTTTCACATTTCAAAACCAAAATTTCTGAAGGAATATGAAAAATTCTAACGGAATTCCAAAATTTCTGAGAGAATGCCAAATTATCCGATCAAGTTTCAAAAACTTTGAGGGAATACTAAAAATTCTAATGAAATACCAAATATTGGTTCGTCCCAATATTATTCTTTCTTTATTTAATTTTCAAAAAATTGAAATTTATTCCTATATATAACAAAATTTCTTGGCATATAGAAAAAAATTGGAATACCAAAAAGTTGTTTCTCATGCAAAAATTTTTGAGGGATTACAAAATATTCTAAGGGGATTCCAAAATTTCTAAGGGAATACCAAAATATTAAAGAAAATACCAAAATTTCTGAGGAAATATCACATATTGGTTTGTCCCAATAAATTTTCTTTATTTATTTCATTTTCAATATTTATAAATTTATTCATATAAATAACAGAAGTTCTTAGTATGTATCTAAAAAAAAAGTATATACTGAATTTGGTTTCCCATGTCAACATCAATATTTTGAGGGAATATCAAAATCTGTGTGGGATACTAAAAATTCTGAAGTACCAAAAATTCTGAGGTTATATAAAAAATTTTCAAAGGAATACAAAAATTTCTAAGGATATTGTAACACTTTAAACCTGGCCTAGAAGTTTAGACCGAATCTTGGATGTTACATTGATCACCGAAGTTAAATTGGAATTTGCACCTCAGTTTCATAAAGCCTTTTCAAAAACCAAGTAACCAGTAAGAACTGAAAATACAAACTGATAATAATTTATTTCCATCGAGATTATCCGAGACCTCTACACACCAAGTCCAGATTCAAAATTCAGAAATGTACTTGAAAGGGAAACACTAATAGGGGGTGAGCTACTTCAGCTAAGTGTGAGTCCGAATCAAGACTAAAAATAGAAATACAGAACACATTTCAATATCGAACAACTACGGATATATATACAAAAATAGAAGGTAATTCTGAGATCAACGTCCCAACGGAATGTAACATTTCAAACACACACCATTTCACACACAGACACTCAGTCATATGAGTTTTTAGTCAGATGGAATACAGTCAGATAATCTAGCAACTAGAATGCTCAAATAGATGCGTATGAAAAGCAATCAAACAATAAATCCCACCCATCCAGCCAACACACCTTTCCGTCCCCCGATCACACCCCATAAGAGCTTATTAAGCTCGTCCAACCAAAATACACCACATAGGACCTCGAAAGGCCAATCCAACCCTACACACAAATAAAGTCATTCAGGGTTGCTCAGCAACAATGACCTACCACCCCAAGTTGCCTGGCAATGATGGCTTATCAATGTTCAATTTAATTGCCAAATCAATAGTGGTACGCAACAAAGCTGAAGAACGTGCCGTACAGTGCAGTAAACCGCTATACGAATAAGCTTGTAGTTAAAACTGCCAAATCAGATTAGATTCAGTCTCCTTTCTTTCCACAAACCCACCCATAACACTACTTTATGCATGTGTATGTATTCATACAATCTCTCAGAATAATGCCACATTAATAGAGAGTCAGATAGAACAAATATGCACATACACCCAGTTAATCGGGTTCAGAATCAAACATCTCTCATACATCAGTCACAAATTACACATGATCAGAAATCCATAGCAAAGTCTTATTCATTCTCACTAAAGCTTAGCCAAGAGTCGAACACATACAGACACGATTTTAGATCAAAATGCACATAGAACCAAATCTGGCCGTGTTGAGTCGCCTAGGTAGTATGGGAGGTTAAATGCTTGTGTGAAGAGGGGCACACGACCGTGTGGCTGAGGCACACGGCCGTGTGACTAAGGCATATGCCAGTGTGGACCAGGGACATGGCTGTGGAAACAGGTCGTGTAACTCTTTGTCCATTCATACTATATTAGAGTTCAGGACAGACATGGCCGCGTGAGGGTTTTACACGCCTGTGAGCCAACCTGACACGGCTGTGTGTCCAAAACACACACCCGTGTGAAATTCCTAAATTCCCAAATTAGCCACACGGCTGTGTGGCTGGGCCATGTGGCACCAAATCACTCAATCCCTATTTCCCAATCACAGACGCCTGTGTGCTTGAGGAACACTACCGTGTGAAAATCGAAAAAATCCTCAAATTGACCACACGGCCGTGTGGCCCCTAATCATACTAAGAAACCCTAATTCCCAATTCCACAAGGCTGTGTGATTCGACACACACCTGCGTGGCCACAAAAGCACCCATAAACAGCCCGCAAATCAAGCTTTTTCGGTCACTAATTCGACCCTCAATCATTGGGACTCAGAAACACACTAACCAGAACGGTTTTCATGTTATTCAACGGTACTATCGAACCTCGACAACCAATTTCCCGGAAGACAACAACATTGCCACATTCTATCAAAAGCCAATTTACAGTTCACAAATAAAAAGAATAGTTTCAAAACCCACACCTGTTTTGATGATCAAAAACGTCCCGATGCTGACTCGATGACAAAGAAAAACGAAGCTTTGCCAAAACCACCACACAACCGATTCAAAAAGAAGGAAGCAAAGAAAGAAAATAAACTAAAAAAAGAAGAAAACACATGAAAAGGAAAGGAAAATAAAAAAATAAAAAAAATAAATACCAAATAAATAAAACTAAATAATTATTTTAAAACATAAAACAAATCCACTATTTAAAAATATAAAAGATAAATATATAACACCCAAAACACACACACAAGGGCTCAAACCAGGGACCCAAAGATAAACTAACACACACTCAACCACCTGTCCAACAAGCCTATTCTTACACTTTAACACGTGACTAAACACAATAGCACACCCTTCTCTGTGACCCTAACCACAAAACCCAAAAAGTTCTAACCCCAAAATTCGGGGCGTTACAGATATGGTGCTAGAAATTTTGATATTTCATTAAAACTTTTGATATAGGCTTAAAATTTCTAATGATTTTCTTTAAATTTTTTGTATACCAAAATATAATAACTCAATAACATCAATAATTATTACGTGATTTTTTTAGAGTAAAATGTAATTTTAAAGAAAATGTTGAAATAATTCCTCCAAAAATATACTTTTCATTTTTAACAGGTTATAAATTTTGTTTTTTAGGAGAACCGATGGAAAGCGCTCCCTAGAATTTCCCATGTGCTAATGAGCCAATTCTGCAGGGAAGCTTTAAAGAATTCTTCATGTTTTCTTTGGGACACAATTGCTTTCCAACTATATTACGCCACTTTGCAATATCTTAATGCATGCACATTTGTTTCCTAACAGGCACCACACAACCTACATGAAGCAATGTTAGACACGTCGCAAGTTTTTTTTTGTTTCTTAAGACTGGTCTTACAAGGTTCTAATTTTAGTGCTTCCCATTCACTTGCACAGAATAGTACTTCAAAAAACTTGAGTATGTAACAGTCGCATGAAATCATACAAGCAAGTTATAAGGTTTTTTTCCTGACAGTAGCATAAAAGGAAACATGTTTTTATAGAGATTTTTCACTAAAAAATAATCAATAACCCATATATGGGGGAATTGATAGAAATTCTACTTTGTAACAAAGTTTAATTAAATTATTGTGAGTTTTTTGGATTCAACTTCAGAATTATTTTTATTTTAGGACTTGAATTAGGTAATTGTTTTCATATTAGAGTCTGAATTTTTTTTTCTAAGTAAATTTATGAACTTAAAAATGTTTAAACCTCTCTATGAAAATAATTACGAAATTTAGAGACTATTTTTTTAAAAAAAATAATTATAAAATTTAAAGACTAATGTAAACAAAAAAGTTCAAACTCCAATTTTAAAATACTTATCAAGTTGAGTGTGATATGTTAATCGATTTATAGATGCCATGTTCCTTACGGTAAAACTTGAAGAGTTTCAATTCTTTCATTAATTTTGAAATGTATTAGCACAGCTTAAGACTTCACCGTATATCTTGGTGGAGTAATAATTAAATAATTTCTTTTATGTTCAAAGATATTTAAATATATATATATTGATAGTCGCTAAACTAACTAAAAATTCGACAAAGGCAAGCGCACCTATCGAACAATAGTATAGTTATGGTGAGACCGAAAATATCATATCCACAAAGACTAAAAGTATTAGTAATTACAATCTTTTTATTATCTAACCTAACAATTAAAGGAATGTTTTAACTAAGACTAATTATCTAATTAACTAAGATTACGACAGAGATAAAAGTTGAAAAATACTGTTTAGAAAACCGATGGAGAAGACAATATGTAACACCCCAATCCCGTATCCGTCGCCGGAATAGATAAAGGGGCATTACCAGTCTTGAAACTCATATCAGAACAGTAAAATGTTTTTTTTTGAACATTCCTTTAGATAAGTACTAGAGACAGTCAGGGATACAATTTAAACTTCTATAAGTACACATTCAAAAGATGCCATTTTCGCATGGCTTATATACATTAACCAAAATATCCTCTCACTACTAGTCTATTCTATACATGCCATAAGATAATCCAAAACGTAGCAGTACCAAACAATGGATAGTGATAGTGTGACTAGTTGCTGATGATCCCCGAGCCTGTAGCTTCGCAATGAGATCTATAAAATAGAGAAAACAAAGTAAACGGAGTAAGCATTACAATGCTTAGTAAGTTTTAAGCAGTGACAACAGATAACAATCAAATTATAACATAGTTGTTCATATTTTTATTTCACTCTTCCTTCGGGCATACCATCCCTTTACCGAATATGCACATCTCATCATATACAATAGGCAGATAAACTTTCACATAAAAGTGAGCTCATGTGACATAGATATATTGTATGATTTCACATATCCTCTCACACTGATCCGAAGTCACATAATCATAGGAATAGTCTCATAGATTGCTCTCATATGCATCACATAACTACCTTATGATTTAGTTCAAATCAAGCTCACATATAAACTTGGAGTACATACCTGTTTAACCTTTCGCGTTGAATATATTTATATGCAATTCTTATTACGAAGTCTTATAGCTCTAACCTCTACTCGGATTATCGGCGAGGCCTTTAGCTCAGACGAAATCTCCACATGAAGTTATCGGGTCTTACCCGGACAAAATCTCCACACGTAGTCATCGGGTCTTACCCGGACATAATCTCCACACGTAGTCATCGGGTCTTACCCGGAATATATTTCCAAGTTTCATGTACATTTAATCACATGTTACAACATTCACATCGACTGTCATATTTGTAATTCATTTGCCTCATCCAAAAATCTAATAATACACACCTTTCACCGTTTGTCATTTGGCCACAATATATATATACACATCTCGTACATATCTCACATTAGCCATTTGGCTTTACCACATATCCATCTCATACACGTTTCGCATTAGCCATTCGGCCTTACCACATATATTCATGTTCACATTCATCACATTGGCCATTCAGCCTTATCTCATATATGCATGTTCACATTCATCACATTGGCCATCCGGCCTTATCACACATACGCATGTTCACATTCATCACATTGGCCATTCGGCCTTATCACACATACGCATGTTCACATTCATCACATTGGCCATTTGGCCTTATCACGCATATATATATACAGGTTCACATTCATCACATTGGCCATTCGGCCTTATCACACATACGCATGTTCACATTCATCACATTGGCCATTCGGCCTTATCACACATATATATACGGGTTCACATTCATCACATTGGCCATTCGGCCTTATCACGCATACGCATGTTCACATCCATCACAGTGGCCATTCGGCCTTATCACACATACGCATGTTCACATTCATCACATTGGCCATTCGGCCTTATCACACATATATATACGGGTTCACATTCATCACATTAAATCCTAAATCAAAATATAAATTTTCATGTATTCACATCACAATTATCCAAATATACTTCACATACCACATATACTTTCACGTATACACACTGTCTTGGCTGAATCTACATCTATCATTTTCCAATATCACAATTTAGAATTCACGTATGGGTTTAATCAATAGCTTATGAGCAACTAAAACAAGTTTATCAAGGTTTACAACATAATCTCAAATTCAGCACAAGCTGTTTTTCCTGAGCAATAGTCACTAAATTATTTATAACTGGAGCTACAAAACTCCAAATCACTTTCCGTTAATTTTTCCTGAATATAGACTCGTATATCTTCCATCTATAAAATTTCCAGAATTTTAGGTTTGGCCAATCAATACCAGATTTTTCTTAAAGTTTCCCCTGTTTCACTGTTTGACTAATCTGACCACTCTTCACTACGAATCAAATTTCTCATTTTACAGAATTCAAAATGTGTTGTATTTGATTTCATTTGAAACTAGACTCATTAAGGAGTATAAGCATATAAATTTTATCTTATAAACATTTTTTTACAATTTATAATGATTTTCTAAAAACCGAACAGGGGATTTCGGAGTCATTCTGACACCGTCTCACACAACTTTAAATATCTCTTTATAGGAAATTTCTTTGCTCACAAGGTCTCTTTTATAAGAAACTAGACTAATTAAGCCTTGATTACATATTTTATGCAGCCTATAATTCCACACCAACAATTTATAGTGATTTTCTAAAATCACGTTACTGCTGCTGTCCAAAGCAAATTATTACAATTTGCTCTTAAATTTCCAAGTCCAAACACTTATGAACTTACCATTTGAGTTTAAGACATATCATGGCCAAATCATATCTTATTAAATCAACTCATTATGTCCTATTATGATTGAATTTACTCAACGTTTAATCACTTAAAACTTACCTCGGATGTTGTCGAACGATTTCGGCGGCTATTCGATCACTTTTTCCTTTCCTTTATCCACCTTTGGTCCTCTAAGCTCTTGAGCTTAACCTAGCTACAAGCATGGCCGAATCTCTTCAACATTTCCTCCTCCTAAACACCAACCAACCGAACATGAAGCAAGAACTCCTTCCTTCTTCCTTAGAATTTTCGGCCAAAAGAAATGAAAGAGGATGAACAAATTTTCTTTTTTTTCTTTTCTTCACTCACGGCAATGGGGGGGGGACAATCACACACATCCTTTCTTTTCTTTTTTTTGTTTCTCATCCTACTAACACTAATATTTTATTGCCCATGCCCTTTATTTTATTAATCCTTACATAATGCACTACCCCAACATGTTTATGACATGTTTTTAGCCATAACATCTTGTCCACCCATGCTCTTTATTTTATTAATCCTTACATAATGCACTACCCCAACATGTTTATGACATGTTTTTAGCCATAACATCTTGTCCACCCATGCTCATGGCCGGCCACTACATATTAGGGGGGGAAAATTGACATGCAAGTCCTCCCTTTTGATTACATGCACTATTAGGTCCTTGTAGATTAGCCTATCACATTTCAAAAATGTCACCCATAAGTCCTTTTGACTAAATTCACATGCAATTTACTAAATCGAAGCCTAAAACTTTCACACATTCATATTCACATATTTTAGACAATAATTATCATATTCAAATAATTTGGTGACTCAGTTTAGCGGTCCCGAAACCGCTTTCCGACTAGGGTCACTTTAGGGGTGTCACACAATACCCAAGGAAGAATCCACCTAGACTTCACTTATTATTTCTGAATTAGACGATTTATTCACTTTACTTAATCCGTGGAAATCCCTGATTTATGTTAATATCTCTCTCGAGACTAAAAACAACTGACTCTAGGTTGATTAATCGAAATCTCTTTCTAATTAAAACCCCTATTGTTGCATTAATTTGATCTATGAATTCCCTTATTAGATTTGACTCTAATCCGGTAGATTTATGTCGTCCTATCTCTAGGATTGCTTGCAACTTGGCTTAATTATGGGAGATCTACTCTTAAATAGGGACTTTTGCTCCACTAAATAAGCACATCAAAACCTGAATTAATATACTAGAATATTAAAGCAAGGATTAAAACTCACAATTAAGAATAAGAACAAGTATTTATCATATAATGCAAATAGTAATAAGATCCGTCTTAGGTTTCATCTCCCTTAGGTATTTAGGGAGTTTAGTTCATAATAAGGGAAAACATCTCAGAATTGGGAAAACAACAAAACATAAAGAAACCCTAAGAACTTCTAAGGAAATTGAATGGAGATCTTCAGTCTTGAAGTAGATCCTGCTTTCGAGCTTCTTCCAATGGCTATCCTTGAGTATTTTCTACCTTCGACTCTTCATGTCCCTTTTAATGCTTTTCTAGGGTGTTTATATGGACTTTGGAATGCTTCAAAACCCTCAAAATTAGCCTTTTTCGAGTAGAATTAGACCCGTGTGAAGGTGCTCAAACCGTGTGTAATTCTGAGTTGGTTTTTAGTTGACACGGCCATGACACACGAGCATGTGGTTTACCCTTGGGGAAGTGCCTAGGCCGTGTGAAATACTGAGATTAGCCCATTTTGTCCGTTTTTGGCCCGTTTCTTGCTCTTTTCACCTTCCTCTGCTCACCTAAGTATAAAACATGATTTTAAAGGATCAGGAGTATCAAATTCACTAAATCTTATGATAAATCATCCAAAAATATGCCAAGTATGGGATAAAAATATGTATATATTATGGTTTATGAAATATCCCCACACTTAAGCATTTGCTTGTCCTCAAACAAAATCCTCAACTCGTAATCAAAATAAATTCTTCTCAACTTATAATTATCATCAATAATGATTCGAAATGATCCAAAAATAATCATACATTGAGAATTCAACTAAAAGAATATCAAAGTTTCAAACAATCCAAGTTAAGCGTTTTAATCATAAAAATCATAGGTATCTCCCATTATCTAAATAATTACCTTTAATTCCAAATTGACAAGAGTTGGCATCCTCATGAAAGATTCACTCAAATCACTCAAAGTGTTTAAGGTTCAATAATTAGGCACTCAATAGTCAAACATGAAAAGATATTACCATAGGCTTGCATGAAAATCAAATCTCCACCACTATAAATGAAATGATACACAAATCAAAAGGTTTTTAGTAGGGTTGTAATGGGGCTTAAGTTAAAGGTATGGATAAAGGCTGAAAAAGAAGGTTAGAATTGAGATTAATTTAATAAGTTAACAAACTTAGAATAATAAAGCTAATTATTGAATTACAACCAATTGCCAGAATTAAGACTATCCAAAACTAATGAAATGAGCTTTCTTTTCTCGAAATAATAACTTTATCCAAGCTCTTTATAACAATATGTAATTATATGAATATAAATATATAGTTTTTTTTAAGAATAAGAACAAGTACAATAATGGAAAGTACATAATAAGAAATAATTCAACAACTGGAATGAACGAACATTAGTTAGGTAACTAATCAAATTAAATCTCGATAAAAAGGAGTCAATGAAAAGGGAAAAATTCTTAACGAATCAAAAAGGGTTAAGTTGTAGGTTAACATTAAGGGGAAAATCAAGAAACAATTGTTAAGGCTCAAAGAGGTTCACTAAGGGTCAATTATATGGGTAGGCTTTTTATGAGGTAAGTGGGTTAAAACCTAGGTGCCTTTATCATCTCGGTATATCAAATCAATGATGTGGTCTCGACATGTATAATCGAAGCAAGTTTTAGAATGACAAATTAGTATTGACACACTCATAAGAAATAATAAAAATGAGCAAGAAAGGATATATGCTCTAAAGGCTCAAGATCTCACAAAAATTATGGCTTTTGATGTCAATCACGTGAATTCAGAACTTCAAGATAATACCTCAATTCAGGGAAACAACCTAGCAATTTCAATTCTAAAAAGTCAATTTATCATGCTTGATTCTCTAATGTCTTAAGGGTAAACAATCAATGTACAATTACCTATGATTTAATTCAAAACATATCAACAAAAAGTATAAATCAATCAGAATTCACTCTAATAATAATATGAGAAAATTATTTGAGAACGAGATAAAAATTCAGGGATTTTCTAATAGACATATAAATAACCTCCCTACACTTAAGATGTACATTGTCCTCAATGTACGAAGATAGATAATAATAATAATATAAGCATAAAATCAGAAGAGAGGGAGAGAAGCGAAACTACCCTAATTTTTTTTGATGAAATCTTTGGAATAGTGATAGCTAGAGTTGTAGATAAGGCTAATTAAAGACATGATTCTGAGTTACTAATAAAAAATAAACACCACTGTGGAAGAGAATTAAGGGATTACTTGATAATAACTATAAAGATAAACATAGTTCAAAATATAAAACAGAAGTCTTCAAAAAATAAATAAAACAAAAATAAAATAAATAAAATAAATGGACTCAGAGGTCTTCATCATCAGATGCGTCAGCATCACGAGGTGGTGGTGGTAGAGGCGAGAGGTGGACGGCGAGGGAAGTGACTGGTGGCCATGCGGGTAAGGGGGAAAGAAAAAAAAAGTAGGGGGAAAGGAAGAAGAGAGGAGAAGAAGGAAAGAAAGGGAATATAAAGAAAGAGAAAGGGAAAGGAGAGGTGGTGGCCGGTCGACGGCCAGGGAAGAAGAAGGAGGTGGTCGGTGGTGAGGGGAAAGGGGGGCTGCGACGGCGGCTAGTTGGGAGGGTTTGAGGAAGAAGAAGACAAAATAAAAATTATGTTTTCGGGGGTTAAAATGAGGGCATGGTTGTGTTAAGGCCTTGTGTTGGGGCCACACAGCCATGTCACATGCCCATGTGGCTCGAGTTTAGCCCATGTTAATCGCGAATATTGAATGCCCATTCATCACACGGCCTAGAACACGCCTATTTGTCTAGGCCGTCTGGTTCACACGGTCGTATCGCATGGCTGTGTGTTACGTTGTTCGCTTCTCTCATGCCCATAAGGTCTCCCACACGCCCGTGTATCCAAACACAAAGCTGTGCGGTTCACCCATGTATCTCTCTGTCCTGTTTAAAATTTGAAAATTTAGCTCCAGTTTTCACACGGCCTAGAACACGCCTGTATGTCCAGGTCGTGTGGTCCACACGGGCGTGTCACACGCCCGTGTCTGTTGAGTTTGGGTAATTTTAAAACCTGTTACCACACGGCCAAGGACACGCCCGTGTGCCCAGGCCTTGTGGGTCACTGTACCTGTATAAAAAAACACGAAAAATAGATAAAATAAAAGGCTTAGTGGTGTTAGTGCTCGGGTTGCCTCCCGAGAAGAGCTTATTTATAGTCTAAGCTTGACTCACCGTATATTTGCATGGTCATGGTGGTTCGAGGAGTTGAAAATCCTCATCCCTACTATCAATTTTATCAAAAGACGGTTTAGACAAGTATTATTTACCTTAAAAGTGCCGAATTCAGAATGAGTTACCTCAACTGTACTGTATGGGAAAACATTGAGATAGATAAAAGGGATTTCTCCATTAGGTTCAGAAGTGGCAACATGAGGGTCTACTTCATCTAACAATACTTTGTCTCCAACCTTAAGTTGTTTCGGTTCACCTTTAAGTTTGTCATGACACTGCCTTGATTCATCGTGTATTCTCGGTTTCTCCTTAACCTGTGTTCGCCATTCATCTAGTTCCTCGATCTATAGCCTTCGCTCTTCATGGATAGTCTTGTCATTACATGGACTGGAACATGGCTCATTTGTACTTTTCAAAAGTTTTTCCTATAAAGAGGGTTGAAAAAAAAGGTTACTCACATTAAAAGAACTTGTGTAATCATCTCGATCACTAGTCTTTTTGATAGAATCACGAGTTTCGAGTTTAATCATGTCATCGCCTACCCGAAGTATTAACTCACCTGTACCGACAACAATAATAGTCCTAGCAGTTGCTAAAAAGGGTCGTCCTAAAATTAAAGGAATGTCACTATCCTCATCCATGTCTAAAACAAAAAAGTCTACTGAAAATATAAATTTGTCGATTTTAACGAGCACATCCTCAATTATACCCCTAGGAAATCTAATGGTTTTATCAGCCAATTGAACGCTCATCCTAGTTTGCTTGGGTTTCCCAATACCTAGTTGTTTAAACATTTTATAAGGCATAACTTTAATACTTGCCCCTAAATCAGCTAAAGCATTGTTAACATTAAAACTACCAATTAAAAAAGGAATTGTTAACATCAACTTGTAGAATAGCTGAGCAGACTGCATTTAACTCCACATGTGATGACTCATCTAACTTCCATTTGTTTGATAAGATCTCCTTTAAAAATTTAACTGAGTTGGGCATCTACAAAAGAGCTTCAATAAACGGTAAGTTAATATGTAACTTTTTAAATAGTTTAAGGAATTTACCAAATTGTTCGTCTGTGCGGTCTTTCCTTTTTGCATTGGGATATGGTATACGAGGTTTATACTCTTTGCTTACTGACTTCTGTGTACCATGATTCATCTCATCCTTACCATTACTTACCACAGCTTTGTGCCTTGCTTCAGATTTAGATTCAACTAACCCTTCTTTGTCGCGCACAGTGATGGCATGAAGTTGCTCATTTGGGTTAGTTTCTGTATTACTGGGCAAGCTACCTTGTGGTCTTTCAGAGATCAACTTAGCCAGCTATCCTATTTGATTCTCGAGTCCTTGATTTGATGCCTGTTGATTTTTAATTGCAGTTTCAGTGTTTTGAAAATAGGTTTCCGCCACTGAAATAAACTTCGTCATCATTTCTTCAAGGTTTGGCTTTTTCTTTTGTTGGTAAGGTTGTTGTTGGAATCCTAGAGGTGGTGGTGGTCTCTGATTTCCTTGACGACCCCAAGAGAAGTTGGGATGGTTCTTGCAACCTACATTGTAAGTATTAATATATGGATTATTCTGTGGTCTAGAATTGTTACCCATATAGTTGACTTGTTCGTTCGTAGTACTATGGTCATAGGCTAGGGATTCTGGATTATTTATCCCTCCTCCATTTGTATCACACTGCATCATCAGATGCACCTGCGTAGAAACACATAAGCCATCAATCTTTTTATTTAAGAGCTCTACCTGGTTTGATAACATGGTGACCGCGTCGAGGTTGAAAACACCGGCCGGTTTATTAGGATTTGTCCTCATAACTTGCCACTGATAATTATTTAGTAACATCTCTTCAATGAACTCATAAGCCTCTTCAGGTGTTTTATTATTTAAGATTCCACCGGCCACTGCATCAACCATCTGTCTTATTAAAGGGTTCAAACCATTGTGGAAAGTTTGAACTTGTAGCCATAAAGGTAATCCATGGTGAGGGCACTTTCTCAATGAATCCTTGTATCTCTCCCATGCATCATATAGTGTTTCTAAATCCATCTGCATAAAAGAAGAGATGTCATTCCTCAATTTAACTGTTTTAGCTACGAAAAATATTTGAGTAAAAATTTTTCGGTCATTTGCTCCCAAGTAGTGATTGATCCCTGTGGTAACGAGTTCAACCACTGTTTAGCCTTATTCCTTAATGAAAAGGGAAGCAACCGAAGGTGAATGGCATTGTCAGAAACGCCATTGATCTTAAAGGTGTTGCAGAATTCTAGAAAATTTGCTAAATGAGTGTTTGGATCCTCGTCCTGCAAACCATCAAACTGAACAAACTATTGTATCATTTGAATAGTGTTAGGTTTCAGTTTAAAATTATTTGCAGCAACAGCAGGTCTAACTATACTCGATTCAGTTCTTGTTAAAGTAGGTTTAGCATAATCATACATAGTACGAGGAGCAGGATTCTGATTTACTGGATTGGCAGCAATCACAGGAGGTAGAGGATTATTTTGATTATCAGTCATCTACTCGATTGTAGTATAGATATCATCCTCTCGCTCTTCCTCTATGTATTGTAGACTTCGCCTTATTTATCTTTGGTTTCTGCAAGCTGTGCTCTCGATCTCACTTTCAAAAAGCAAAGGTCCTAACGGTTTCCTCCTAGTCATAAACTAGAGACACCTGCCAGAAGCAATTAAAAAGAAAATTTAGAAAAGAAAAATTAAACTAAAAACAAAAAGTAAATTGCAATAAAAGTAAAAATGGCTAAAGTAATAAAAATAAAGCACTCCTAATATCTTAGTCCCCGGCAACGGCGCCAAAAACTTGATGGTCGCGAAACTAACTAAAAATTCGACTAAGGCAAGCGCACCTATTGAACAGTAGTATAGTTATGGTGAGATCGAAAATATCGTATCCACAAGGACTAAAAGTACTAGTAATTACTATCTTTTTATTAACTAGCCTAACAATTAAAGGAATGTTTTAACTAAGACTAATTATATAATTAACTAAGATTACGACAGAGATAAAAGTTGAAGAATATTGTTTAGAAAACCATGGAGAAGACAATACCCAAGGAAGAATCCACCTAGACTTCACTTATTATTTCTGAATTAGACAATTTATTCACCTGACTTAATCCGTAGAAATCCCTGATTTATGTTAATATCTCTCTCGAGACTAAAAACAACTGAATCTAGGTTGATTAATCGAAATCTCTTTCTAATTAAAACCCCTATTGTCGCATTAACTCGATCTATGGATTCCCTTATTAGATTTGACTCCAATCCGACAGTTTTATGTTGTCCTATCTCTAGGATTGCACGCAACTCCGCTTAATTATGGGAGATCCACTCTTAAACAAGGACTTTTGCTCCACTGAATAAGCATATCAAAACTTGAATTAATATCCTGGAATATTAAAGCAAGGATTAAAACTCACAATTAAGAATAAGAATAAGTATTTATCATATAATGCAAATAGTAATAAGATCCGTCTTAGGTTTCATCTCCCTTAGGTATTTAGGGAGTTTAGTTCATAATAAGGGAAAACATCTCAGAATTGGGAAAACAACAAAACATAAAGAAACCCTAAGAACTTCTAAGGAAATTGAATGGAGA
Organism: Gossypium hirsutum; assembly: GCF_007990345.1. Lineage (NCBI taxonomy): Eukaryota > Viridiplantae > Streptophyta > Magnoliopsida > Malvales > Malvaceae > Gossypium > Gossypium hirsutum. Next base: position 38,082,136 of record NC_053434.1, on the reverse strand, counting down.
TCTTCAGTCTTGAAGTAGATCCTGCTTCTGAGCTCCTTCCAATGGCTATCCTTGAGTATTTTTTCCTTCTACTCTCCGTGTCCCTTTTAATCCTCTTCTAAGGTGTTTATATAGACTTTGGAATGCTTCAAAACCCTCCAAATTAGCCATTTCTGAGTAGAATTAGACTTAGGCTTGATAGGGACACGATCGTGTGCCACGCCCGTGGGAAGGTGCTCAAACCGTGTGCAATTCTGAGTTGGTTTTTAGTTGACTCGGCCATGACACACGGGCATGTGGCCTTCCCATGGGCCTCACACGGGCGCGTGGTTTACCCATTTGCCTCACACGGGCGAGTGGTTTACCCATGTGGAAGTGCCTAGGCCGTGTAAAATACTGAGATAAGCCCATTTTGTCTGTTTTTAGCCCGTTTCTTTTATTAGCTCTAACCATCGTCGTTGCCTCAAATTCAACTCCTTCTGAGTCATTAGATACTTTAAACTCTTGTGATCGGTAAATACTCGGCATCTCTCACCATATAAATGATGTCGCCAAATCTTCAGTGTGAACACCACAGCTGCTAGCTCTAAATCATGGGTCAGATAATTCTTCTCATGAAGTTCTAGTTGCCTTGATGCATAGCTATAACCTTTCCTTCTTGCATTAGCACACACCCTAAACCGTTTAGGGAGGCGTCACTAAAAACTAAAAATTCCTTGCCCGACTTAGGTTGCACTAAAATTGGGGCTTCGGTCAACAAAGACTTTAATCTCTCAAAGCTCTGTTGGCACTCTTTTGTCCATTCGAACTTGACATCTTTCTGCAGTAGCCTTGTTATCGGTGTAGCTATCATGGAGAATCCATTTACAAATCGTCTACAGTATCCTGATAGCCCCAGAAAACTGTGAACCTCTATCACATTCCTCGGTGGTTTCCATTCTACAATAGCTGAGATCTTATTCAGATCAACTCTGATCCCATCTCTCGACACAATGTGTCCTAGGAATCCAACTTCCTTAAGCCAAAACTCACTCTTACGAAACTTAGCTTAGAGCTGTTTATCCCTCAAAGTCCGTAACATAGTTCTCAAATGTTCCGCATGCTCACTCTCATCACCTGAATAAATCAATATGTCGTCGAAAAAAATAACTACGAACTTATCTAAGTACGGCTGGAAGATGAGGTTCATTAAGTCCATAAATACTGCCGGGGTATTTGTTAATCCAAAAGGCATAGCAAGACACTCATAATGCCCATATCTTGTCCGAAAAGTAGTCTTCGGTACATCATGTTCTTTGACTCTTAACTGGTAGTAGCCCGATCTTAAGTCTATCTTACAGAACATAGTGGCCCCTCTCAATTGATCGAAGAGATCATCGATCCTCGGCAAGGGATACTTGTTCTTCACTGTCACCTTGTTAAGCTATCTGTAGTCGATACATAACCTCATCGATCCGTCCTTATTTTTCACTAAAAGCACTGGAGCACCCCATTGTGAATAACTCGGTCTAGCAAAACCTTTATCTGTTAATTCTTGTAACTGCATTTTCAACTCCTTTAATTCGGTGGGGGACACCCTATAAGGTGTAATCGAGATTGGCATCGTACCAGGAGCCAACTAGATACCAAACTCAACCTCTCTCTTTGGGGGTAACCCTGGTAACTCCTCCGGAAAGACGTCTATAACCTCACAAACCATTGGTACAGACTCAATCTTTGACTCAGACACTTGGGTATTCAGCACAAAAGCTAGATAAACTTCATACCATTTTCTCAAATATCTTTCAGTTGCCAAAGACGATATTACCACAGAAAAATTATCTGACTTATCTGGCCCAACTTGAAGAATATTTCCATCTTCACATCTTAGCTGAATTACTTTTCTCTCATAGTCTACTACAACGCCATGGGAGGTTAACCAATCCATCCCAAGAATTACATTGAATTCATTAAACGGTAACAATATCAAGTTGGTCGGAAAAAAATGGCCTCTAATCATAAAGAACAATTTCTACATACTTGGTCCACTAATACATGCTTGCCTAACAGGTTAGACACTTTTATTACAAACTTAGTGGCCTCTACTAACATGTTTATACGAGGTAATAATTCCATACATATGTAAGAGTGGGTAGATCTCAGGTCAATTAAAGCGACAATAGTTATATCATGAATAGAAAAGGTACCAGTGATCAAATCTGGATACTCTGCCTCTTCACGGGCTCGTATAGCATAGGTCCTCACTGGCGCTTTGCCTTCAGACCTTATCGCAGCCTCTCTTGGTGCACCTCTACTACTATTCCCACTCCTGGGGTTCCTTTGAGGCCTACCCCTCAAGGGAGCACTACTTGCTTTCACCTCTTGTTTTCTCTCTCTCTTGTCTATCTTAAGGTACTCACGGATAAAGTGGTCAATTGACCCACACTTGAAACAGCCCCTCTCGCTTACTCGATATTCGCCCAAGTGACGTCTTCCACATTGCAAACACTCTGTCCTACTTGGCCGAGCACTACAAACACTTGCCACTGAGGTAGTTTGGGCTTTAGATGTCATGTTCTAACGATTCTTGTTTCCCTTCGAATATCCAACTGAAGTATTCGATTGGGTAGTAAACTCTTTTGACCACTTGGAGGAGGACTGATGCATTTTCCCCATCTGTCTTCTCTTTAAATCTCGCGACTCAATGGCTATCTTCCTTCTCTTCTTCACCAGCTCTTCTGCTTTATATGCTCTCTCAATGAGTACCACAAATTCTTTTAGCTTTAGGATGGCCAAAAACACTCGAATGTCTTCATTGAGGCCATCCTAAAACCTCTTATACATGGTAGCTTCAGTGGATACGCATTCTTGCTCATACTTGCTGAGTTTCACAAACTCTCGTTTATACTCCGTCACAGTTTTACTACGTTGCTTCAACTCTAGAAATTCCTTCTTCTTTTTGTCCATAAACCTCTAGCTAGTGTACTTCTTTCGGAACTCCCCTTGAAAGAATTCCCAAGTTACTCTTTCTCTCGGTACTACAGACACAAGAGTGTTCCACCATTGATAAGTCGAGTCTTGTAGAAGTGACACGGCACACTTCACGCACTCATCGGGTGTGCATGATAGCTCATCAAATACCCTCATGGTATTCTCTAGCCAAAACTTCGCTCTCTCTCGGTCATCATCTACCCTAGCCCGAAATTCCTCGGCCCCTTACTTCAAAATCTTATCTACCAGAGGCTTTTCTCTCCTGAACACGTCCGCACCTTGTGGAGCCACCGGGGCGTATTGAGGAATCGGAGGAGGTGGGGGAGGTTGAGTGTTCGGGTTCGTACTAACAAATTCTGTATACCAAGCATCCATCATTCGAAGGTAGGCTTCCCTAGCCTCTCCACCTTGGCACATACTTACGGGCTCACTCTCTATCGGCGCGGTCCCTTCTACGGGAGCCGGCACATTACTTTTCACGTCATCTATCGTTGTTCTATCAGGATCCATTACTATAATAAAAACAATTTATAATCGTCAGGAATCATCACACTATCAATATGCATATATGTGGCATGTATAGCTAGACTCACACTCTGGCTAGTTCAGTCCAAAAATCGACTAAACCATGCTCTGATACCATCAAATATAACACCCCTCACCTGTATCCAACTCTAGGATAGGGTTCGCGGTGCTACCTGCCTTAAACTTCTCTTTTTACCAGAAATCTATCTCGTATACGAGATTATGAGGCCCAAATCATAGATCCGAGGTGATTCAGAACCCAACCGAGACCTTATGAAAACTTAGAAGATTTCATGCATCAGGGCTCCACACGCCCATGTGGGTATAGAACGCACAACCGTGTGCTAGGGACACGCCCATATCCCGAACCCGTGTCTAAAAACCTGGGCATTCTGCCAAATCTACAAGGCCCAAGCACACACCCGTGCCCTATAACAGTGTCCTTCACACGGTCGAGACACACGGCCATGTATCTTGTCCGTGTGCTACAAGCATGCATACTGACTTTATGACACAGCCTGGGCACACGCCCTTGTGGCCTGGTCGTGTACTAAAATGACTTGAAAGTTTTAAGTGCAGGGGACGCACGACCATAACACACACCCATGGGTGTGAGCCGTGTGTCACGTACGGCCTAGACACACTCCCATGTGTCTTACCCGTGTGGACAAACTAGGCTATTTCCCAAGCCATTTTGTCACCCATTTTGTACAACCTATACCAAATCATGTCAATATATAATTTTCACCCTAAAAGACACCAATTCATTCAAAGAAAGAACATTATATGCATTCATCAAAATGAATAATAGCCATTTTTCCAGGCCCAATACAAAATGAAGGGCTTTTATCTTAAACCAAAGTACATGAACAATTTCTCAATAATACAACTTACTAGCCTAGCCTTATACATGCCACAATAAAAAATATGAATCCAACTATACCGGGTATAACGGATGATAGTGTGATCGATATCTCTGACTTCAAGGTATCCTTGAGTAAATTGGCAGTACTGAAAGAAAAGGGAAAAGAAAGAGAATAAGCATAAAGCTTAGTAAGTTGCATATAATAAGTATACAACAATATTCTCACCATTTGCCATCATGCTTATAGCTCAAAGGTAAACATAACTTAACTTACGTAAGTCTTAATTTCTAAATTAAACACGCTGCTCATGCTTATCATATTGGTACCTGTAACACTCGTAACATGATCATCATTTCTTTATCAAAATTAAACTACAACTTTCACCATTGAACCGTTTTGGGATACTACTGGATATTCTACGAACCTTTGACATGGGATAAATTGTCGATGCCATGTCCCAGACATGGTCTTATAATAGCTCTCATATATGTGTGCTGATGCATGTCCCAGACATGTCTTACACTAGCACAAGTCTTAGCCGATGCGTGTCCCAGACACATCTTACACTGGCTATCTCTTTCGAGGCCGATGCATGTCCTAGACATGTCTTACTCTGGCACTCATAATATGGCTGAAGCATGTCCCAGACATGTCTTACACTGGCACACAAATCACCCAATGTCTTGGCACGAATATCTAATTCATATCCTAAGGTTCAATGGGATATTTCTACTATCTCAAATATCACAAGGCATTCTCAATTTATAACTTAACAATTTGTACAATATAAATTCAATGACAATATGAACACAAGTATTAACAATGTAGTTGTACTATTTACATACAACCTACCTTGGACTAGAAAAAGTGCTTGACTAAACGACTTAATCGGATTGCTTGTCTTTGCCTTGATCTAGGCTCGGTCTTGGCAAATCTTGATCTATATTAACAATATACATCCTTTTAGTCAGTAACACAATTAAGCATTCATAAATTCACAACTTTGGTAAAATGAGCATTTTGCCTTTAGGCCTTGGCAAAATGACCATTTTACCCTTATGCCTGAAAATCATTTTTTATCGAATTTCTTCGTATTTTTAGCCTAGCTAAACTCTTTTTACTCCTAGAGCAATCCCAAATTCTCACTATATCACACACTTATTACTTAATTTGCAACTTATACAAATTAGCCCCTTTAGGTGTTTTCACGCTAACACCTTTCACAAAAGTTGTTTATAGCACAACTAGGACTCATATTTTCCATAAAAAATCAGCATATAACACAAATAAATCCATGGAAAAGTCCTAAACTTTTGACTATTTTGTAAGATATCACCCTAATTTGAAAGCTCATGCTTCAAGGGTCTCAAAAATATAAAAATCTTGAAGAAAACTCATTAAAATCACTTAGTTATGAGTGTTTTAAGTTGGCACAGATTTTTATGTTTTCAAACCCCCATTTTAGATGATATTTTTGGTGGTGGAGAAGAAGATGAGAAGGTGATATCATCTTTTCTTATTTTATTACTATATTAGTCAAATTAGCTACCAAACCCAACCAAACTTGGACTTTTTAACCAATTTGTCTCCCATGGCCGGCCAAGCACTTTAAAAAAGGGCCTAATTGCTCTTTAAATACTCCAAATTTTGATTCTCTAGCTATTTAACACATTTGGGTACTAAAAGGCAACTTTGGCCTTTTATGCGATTTAGTCCCTTATCGCATCCGGGCTTGAAAACATTAAAATTAACTCACTAAATTTTTCATGCACTAATATAATCATGCTATAATATCATAATTATAATAAAAATAATTTTTTTATCTTTGGATTTGTGGTCCCGAGACCACTCTTCCGACTAGGCCCTAAATCGAATTATTACATTTCTCCCCCATTAGGGATTTTCATCCTCGAAAATCTTACCGGTGAATAAGTTTGGATACTGCTCTCTCAGAGACTCCTCGGGTTCCCATGTAGCTTCCTCGACCCTATGTTTATGCCACAAAAGCTTCACAAGCGGTTTACTCTTATTGCTTAACTGTTTGACTTCTCGAGCTAATATCTTGACCGGTTCCTCAGCATGCATCTTATCTGGGAGAATCTCAACTTCAGTTGGTGCAATTATATGCGAAGGGTCTGATTTATATCGGCGTAGCATGGATACGTGAAATACGTCGTGAATCATTTCTAACTCTGGTGGCAAACTTAAACGATAGGTAACGGGCCCTACTCTCTCGGTAACCTCATAAGGTCCTATAAAACAAGGACTCAACTTGCCTTTTCTACCAAATCTGAGGACTCTCTTCCACGGGGAAACTTTCAAAAATACCTTATTCCTGACTTCAAACTTAATCTCCCTTTGTTTCAAATCCACGTAGGATTTTTGTCTATCCGAGGTGACTTTCAAACAGTCACGAATCTCCTTAACTTTTTCCTTAGCCTCTTTGATCAAATCAACCCCGTGAATCTGACTCTCTCTCAACTCAGTCCAGAATAAGGGTGTTCGATACTTTCGCTCATAAAAAACCTCATAAGGCACCATTTTTAGACTCAATTGATAGCTGTTGTTGTAGGCAAATTCAACCAATGGTAAATATTTTTCCCAACTTCCTTGGAATTCAAGAACACAACACCTCAACATGTCTTCTAAGATCTATATTACTCTTTCCGACTGTCCGTCAGTTTGCAGATGAAATGCCATTCTAAAACTCAACTTGGTTCCTAAAGCTTCTTGTAACTTTTCCAAAACCTCAAGGTGAAACTCGGGTCTCGATCAGATACAATCGATAACGGCACACCATGAAGCCTCACAATCTCAGAAACATACAAGTCGGCCAATTTTTCAAGGGAATGGTCGACACACACTGGTATGAAGTGTGCTGACTTAGTGAGTCTATCGACAAAAACCCATACTGCATCTTTCTTTCTCGGGGTTAGAGGTAAATTGGTCACGAAATCCATGATAATACGATCCCATTTCCACTTGGGAATCATAATAGGGTGAAGTAAACCAAAAGGCACTTGATGTTCAGCCTTTACTTGTTGACACACCAGACACTTGGAAACAAACTCTGAAATGTCTCTCTTCATACCAGACCACCAATACATTTTATAAGATCGTTGTACATCTTCACGCTACCCGGATGAACTGATGAACAACCACTGTGTGCCTCTCGCAAAATCTTCTGAATGAGCTCACTATCTCTAGGTACACAAATTCTATCTTTGAGCATTATACACTCATTAGTACTAATACGAAAATCTCACTCAATCTCTGATTCACACTGAGTTCTCTTAACTTGTAGTTTCTCGTCATCTTTCTGAGCTTCACGAATTTCATGAAGAAAGTCGGTTTAGCTCTCAACTCTGCTAGGATCGAACCATCATTAGATACGGTCAACTGAGCGTTCAAAGCTCTCAAAGCAAACAACGACTTTCTACTCAAAGCATTTGCGACTACATTCGCCTTTCTCGGATGATAGTCAATAAACAATTCATAATCTTTTATTAGCTCTAACCATCGTCGTTGCCTCAAATTCAACTCTTTCTGAGTCATTAGATATTTTAAACTCTTGTGATTGGTAAATACTCGACATCTCTCACCATATAAATGATGTCGCCAAATCTTCAGTGCGAACACCACAGTTGCTAGCTCTAAATCATGGGTCAGATAATTCTTCTCATGAAGTTTTAGCTGCCTTGAGGCATAGGCTATAACCTTGCCTTCTTGTATTAGCACACACCCTAAACCGTTAGGGAGGCATCACTAAAAACTACAAATTCCTTGTCTGACTCAGGTTGCACTAAAATTAGGGCTTCGGTCAACAAAGCCTTTAATCCCTCGAAGCTCTGTTGGCATTCTTCTGTCCATTCGAACTTGACATCTTTCTACAGTAGCCTTGTTATTGGTGTAGCTATCATGGAGAATCCATTTACAAATCGTCTATAGTGTCCTGCTAGCCCCAGAAAACTGCGGACCTCTGTCACATTCCTTGGCAGTTTCCATTCTACAATAGCTGAGATCTTATTCGGATCAACTCTGATCCCGTCTCCCGACACAATGTGTCCTAGGAATCCAACTTCCTTAAGCCAAAACTCGCTCTTACTAAACTTAGCATAGAGCTGTTTATCCCTTAAAGTCCGTAACACAGTACTCAAATGTTCTGCATGCTCACTCTCATCACGCGAATAAATCAATCTCTCATCGATAAAAACGACAACGAACTTATCCAAGGACGACCAGAAGATGCGGTTCATCAAGTCTATAAATACTGTTGGGGCATTTGTTAATCCAAAAGGCATAACAAGAAACTCATAATGCCCATATCTTGTCTGAAAAGCAGTCTTCGGTACATCATGTTCTTTGACTCTTAACTGGTAGTAGCCTGATCTTAAACTTAACTGGTAGTAGCCTGATCTTAAGTCTATCTTAGAGAACACAGTGGCCCCTCTCAATTGATCAAAGAGATCATCGATCTTCGGTAAGGGATACTTGTTCTTCACTGTCACCTTGTTAAGCTGTCTGTAGTCGATACATAACCTCATCGATCCGTCCTTATTTTTCACAAAAAGCACTGGAGCACCCCATGGTGAATAACTCGGTCTAGTAAAACCTTTATTTGTTAATTCTTGCAACTGCACTTTCAACTCCTTTAACCCGATGTGGGTCATCCTATAAGGTGTAATCGAGATTGGCATCGTACCAGGAGTCAACTCGATACCAAACTCAACCTCTCTCTTTGGGGGTAACCCTGGTAACTCCTTTGGAAAGACGTCTATAAACTCATAGACCATTGGTACAGACTCAATCTTCGACTCGGACACTTGGGTATTCAGTACAAAAGCTAGATAAACTTCATACCCTTTTCCCAAATATCTTTCGACTGCCAAAGACTATATTACAACAGACAAATTATCTAACTTATCTGGCCCAACTCGAAGAACATTCCCATCCTTACATCTTAGCTGAATTACTTTTCTCTCACAGTCTACTACAACGCCATGGGAGGTCAACCAATCCATCCCAAGAATTACATCGAATTCATTAAATGGCAATAACTTCAAGTTGGCCAGAAAACGAAGTCCTCTAATCATCAAAGGACAACTTCTACATACTTGGTCCACAAATACATGCTTACCTAACGGGCTAGACACTTTTATTACAAACTTAGTGGACTCTACTAACATGTTTATATGAGGTATTAATTCCTTACATATGTAAGAGTGGGTAGATCTCGAGTCAATTAAAGCGACAATAGTTATATCGTGAATAGAAAAGGTACCCGTGATCACATCTGGAGACTCTGCCTCTTCACGGGCTCATATAGCTTAGGTCCTCGCTGGCGCTTTGCCTTCAGACCTTATCGCGGCCTCTCTTGGTATAACTCTACTACTATTCCTACTTTCGGGGTTCCTTTGAGGCTTACCCCTCAAGGGAGCACTACTTACTTTCACCTCTTATTTACTCTCTCTCTTGTTTATCTCAAGGCACTTACGGACAAAGTGGTCAAGTGACCCACACTTGAAACAACCCCTCTCACTTACTCAGCATTCGCCCAAGTGAAGTCTTCCACATTGCGAACATTCCAGCCTACTTGGGCGAGCACTACCAATACTTGCCACTGAGGTAGTTTGGGCTTTAGATGTCATGTTCTGCCGATTCTTGTTTCTCTTCAAATATCCAACAGAAGTATTTGATTTGGTAGTAAACTCTTTTGACCTCTTAGAGAAGGACTGATGCGTCTTCACCATCTGTCTTCTCTTTAAATCTCGCGACTCAATGGCCACCTTCCTTCTCTCATTCACCAGCTCTTCTGCTTTACATGCTCTCTCAATGAGTACCATAAATTCTTTTAGCTCTAGGATGTCCACAAACACTCAAATGTCTTCGTTGAGGCCATCCTCAAACCTCTTACACATGGTAGATTCAACGGATATGCATTGTCGCGCATACTTGCTGAGTTTCACAAACTCTCGTTCATACTCCGTCACAGTCTTACTACCTTGCTTCAACTCTAGAAATTCCTTCTTTTTTTTGTCCATAAACCTCTGGCTAATGTACTTCTTTCGGAACTCCCCTTGAAAGAATTCCCAAGTTACTCTTTCTCTCAGTACTACAGACACGAGAGTGTTCCGCCACTGATAAGCCGAGTCTCGTAGAAGTGACACGGCACACTTCACGCACTCATCGGGTGTGCATGATAGCTTATCAAATAACCTCATGGTATTCTCTATCTAAAACTTTGCTCTCTCTAGGTCATCATCTACCCTAGCCCGAAATTCCACGGCCCCTTACTTTCGAATCTTATCTACCAAAGGCTTTTCTCTCCTGAACACGTCTGCACCTTGTGGAGCCACCGGGGCGTACTGAGGAATCAGAGGAGGTGGGGGAGGTGGAGTGTTTGGGTTTGCGCAAATGAATTCTGTAAACTAAGCATCCATCATTCGGATGTAGGCTTCTCTAGCCCCTTCGCCTTGGCCCATACTTACGGGCTCACTCTCTATCGGTGCAGTCCCTTCTGCGGGAGCTGGCACATTACTTTCTACGTCATCTGCCATGGTTTTATCAGGATCCATTACTATAATAAAAACAATTTATAATCGTTAGGAATCGTCACATTATCAATATGCATATACGTGGCATATATAGCTAGACTCGAACTCCGGCTAGTTCAGTTCTAGAATCGACTAAACCATGCTCTGATACCACCAAATGTAACACCCCTCACCCGTATCCGACGTTAGAATAGGGTTCGCGGTGCTACTAGCCTTAAACTTCTCTTTTTACTAGCAATCTATCTCGTATACGGGCTTATAAGGCCCAAAACATAGATCCGGGGTGATTCGGAACCCAACCGGGACCTTATGAAAAACTTAAAAGATTTTATGCATCAAGGCTCCACACGCCCATGTGGGTATAGAACGCACGGCCGTGTTCTAGGGACACGTCCATGTCCCAAACCCATGTCTAAAAACCTCAGCATTCTGCCAAATCTACATGGCCCAAGCACACACTCGTGCCCTATAACCGTGTCCTTCACACGGCTGAGACACACAGCCGTGTCTCTTGTCTGTGTGCTACAAGCATGCATACTGACTTTATGACACAGCCTGGGCATACCCCCGTGTGGCTTGCCCGTGTACTAAAATGACTTGACAGTTTTAAGTGCAGGGGACGCACGGCCATAACTCACACCCATGGGTGTGAGTCGTGTGTCACACACGACCTAGACACACACCCGTGTGCCTTACCCGTGTGGACAAACTAGGCTATTTCCCAAGCTATTTTGTCACCCATTTTTACAACCTACACCAAATCATGTCAATATACAATTTTCAGCCCAAAAGTGTGACAACCCGAATTAGGGCCTAATCAGAATAGTGGTTTCGTGACCACAAATCCGAGATAGAAATAATCATTTTATAATTATTTTGGGGTTTATGATATGATTTCATGATTTCATGAAAATTTCGTGATAAAATTCTGTGCATTTCACGCTTAAGTTGAGAATAGGGACTAAATCGAATAAATTGTAAAACTCATGTTTTAGAAATTTTTAGTATGAAATTGCTTTGGGATATTAATTAGGAGGTCTTAAATAGCAATTTGACCCATTCTTAAGTTATGGACAAAAGTTGGACATGGAGGGAATTTTTTTGAAAGTTTAGTAGTAAGGGCATTTTGGTCATTTGTATATTAAATGAAATAAAATGGGAAAAATAACACAAAATTGGTTATCATCTTCATTAGTTGCTGCTGAAAATTTCTCTCCTCCATAGCTAGGGTTTCTTCAACTTTCAAGCTTCATAGTAAGTGAATTCAAGCCCCGTTTTTAATGTTCTTCACATTTTTGAAATCCTCGTAGCTCGGTTTACTTATTTCTACCATTAGTTCGAGTTAGGGTTTATGTTTAAAAATTTACCCATGAATGATAGGCATGTATTTTGTTGTTTTATGGTAGAATATGAATGTTTGAAGTTAGGGGAACGATCTTTTCTAAGCTATTTTTAACGAAAACGAGCAAAACGGCATAATCGATAAAAATACCTATTGTTCATAACTATGTGTTAGAGTGAGAATTTGATGTTGCCATAGAAGAGAAAAATGATCAGTAAGTCATTAAACATAAGAATAAGGGCTGAAATTAAATTTCTGAGCCTTGGGGCAAAATCATAATTTTGTAAAAGTTAGGGGGCAAAAATGTAATTTTTGTATAATGTGATTTTTGGATTAAAATAAATATTTTGAGTGTTAAATGAGCTAAATATGTTGTTATAGATCAAGAAAGGCGTGGAATCGACCTCGAACGAGAAAAGGAGAAAGTTTTGGACTAAATTGCAAAATTCCCATATTTTGCACCGAGGTAAGTTTATATATAAATAATACATTAATTTCATTTACATTTTTATATTTCAGCCTATTATATATATATTAGCTAATGTTGAAGTATAAATCGACTATTGAAAGAATGGAAATAAATAATAGAGAGAGAGATCCCGGTTGAACATTCGAAAAAATCGAATAAAATAGAGGAAGCGTAGCTAGGTCACATGTATGGTGCCGAGTGCACATCATGTGTACAAGAAGGCTATGAGATACTATATAGTAGCTAGGTCACATGTGTGATACGGGATGTATCCCATGTAGACAAGAGAGCTACGTGAGAGATAAATGTAGCTAGGTCGCATGAGTGATTCCAAGTGAAGGACACCATGTAGACAAGAGAGCTACGAGATAAATCGGCTAGGTCGCATGAGTGGTACTAAGTGTTCACCATGTGTACAAGAGAGCCGAATTAAATGAGATATGATGGTGGGGCTATGTGCTGAAACTATCAAGTATCGAGGATTATTCCGAATTGTTCAACGGGATGGTTTTGTGGTGACATTGTAGTCATAGACCTACACTTGTGATGTATGAAATGTGATGAAAATGATTTGTAGTATATATATATGTAAGTTAAAATGAGTTTAGTATAAAGAATGTGTGAAAGAATGAAATTAGCATTAAAACTGTTTTGGACAGTAGCAGTAACGTGATTTTGAAAATTCACCAAAAATATAAGGAATTTAATTAGAGGTTGAATGAGATGTGAAATTAAAGCTTAATTAGTCTATTTTCATATAAAAGAAACATAGCAAGCAAAGGAATTCTATATTTTGAGATATTTACAATTGTGTGAGACTTGCTCAGGATGACTATGAAATCCCCTGTTTCAACTTTTAAAAATCATTAAAAAATTGTACAAAACAAATTAAGAAATATAGTTTATATGCATAAATTCCTTATTGAATCTAGTTTTAAATGAAATAGGTTTCATGGTTATTTGAATTGTGTACTGAGAGAAATTCAATTCGTAATGAACAGAGGTCAGATCAGTTGAGCTGTGTAACAGGGGAAACTTTAACTAATAAAGTGTACTAATTGGCTGAACCAAAAATTCTAGAAAAAAATTAGTAAGAATTTTTATGAGTCTAGATTCAGGGAAATTTTACGGGTTTGAATTTTGAGTTTCGTAACTCGAGTTATGATTTATTTAGTGATCATGACGCAGGAGGGACAGCTTGATCAAATTGGAGTAAACAATAAAATTAAAAATATGATATAATTGAGTTATGTTGTAAACATATTAGATTTCTTATTTGTTATTTATATACTTACTTACTAAGCTATAAGCTTACTTTCTTTTCTCTCCTTTGTCTTATAGTGTCGTCCAGCTAGCACAGGAGTCAGAGATCGCAGAAGATCCGCCTGCACTATCAATACTCTTGGTATTTGAACTCAACATTTTGAAATATGGCATGTATAGCAGACTTAGTTATTTTGTTACGTGTCATAATTGTCTAGGTTCAAATTACTACTTATAGTATCGAACTAATCATTTTGTACGAAGCCTTTGAAGTTGGTTTGTATTGTTAATGGCATATGTTATAATGATCAAATTGCACGCCATATTTTTGTTGGGTTTTGTTTAATAGTATATACTATAATTTGTTAATACCTCGTACCCTGTTCCAGTGACGGATACGGGTAAAGGGTGTTACATTTAGTGGTATCAGAGCTATGGTTTAGTCGATTCTCAAACTAATAAAGTGTGTGTAAAAGTCTAGTTATACATGCCATAAAAATATTGTGATAGTGTGGTGACTCCTGATTATTCTAAACTGTGTTTTGTTTTAATATAGTAATGGATCCTGAAGGAACTGCGGCTGATGATGCTGTTAGTAATGCGCCGGCTCCCGCAAAAGGGATCGTACCTGTGGAAAGTAGACCTGAGACATTGAGACAGGGAGATGAGGCTCGGGATGCCTTTCTCCAAATGATGAACAATTGGTATACTGAATTTATTCGAGCATATCCAAATGCTCAACCTCCTCCACCCCCTCCTATACCTCAGACGATTCCTGTAGGTGCTCAAGGCATAGATTTGGTAAGAATGAACAAGCCTCTGGTTGACAAGATTCGAAAACAAGGGGCCGAAGAGTTTAGAGCAAAGGTTGATGATGATCTTGAGAAAGCGGAATTCTGGCTTGAAAATTCTACCCGTGTATTTGATGAGCTCTCATGTACACCCGAGGAGTGCTTAAAGTGTGCTGTATCACTTTTGAGAGATTCGGCCTACCACTGGTGGAAGACTTTGGTAGCAGTGGTGCCAAAAGAAAGAGTTACTTGGGATTTCTTCCAGGATTTATTGATAAAAAACGGAATGAGTTCCTTGAATTGAAGCAGGGCAAGATGTCTGTGGCAGAGTATGAATGCGAATTTGTGAGACTTAGCAAGTATGCCTTGGAATGTGTGTCCACCGAGGCCATTATGTGCAGAAGGTTTGAAGATGGGCTAAATGAGGATATTAAAGTGCTTGTAGGAATTTTGGAGTTGAAAGAATTTGTAGTATTGGTCGATCGAGCTCTTAAAGCTGAAGAATTGAACAAAGAAAGAAGAAAACCTGCTATTGAGGCTCGAGATGCTAGAAAAAGGCCGATAAGAAAGCCATTTCAATCTCAATCAAAGAGGTCCAAAGAGATAAACCCTCGAATGACAGTTTCAACTGGGGATTCACACAGAGATCGTGGTAGAGCATATTCGGGGTCTAAAGCTCAAGCTACTTCGGTGGCAAGTGTGGGTAATGTGCGACCTAGAAAGCTCGAGTGTCAGCAATGTGGTAGGCAACATTATGGTGAGTGTTGGGGAACCGAGCGAGCTTGTTTTAGGTGCGGTTCTCGCGAGCATTTTATTAGAGATTGTCCGGAGAAAGTTAAAGAAAAAAGATTTCAGAGTGCTAGACAGAATACCACCGCTAGTAGAGGTAGACCACCGAGAAATACTGGAGGTGGGACTAGCAGTAAAACTACGATGAAAGATTCAACGGCAAGATCAGAAGCTAGAACACCTGCTAGAGCTTATGCTATACGTGCTCGAGAAGATGCATCATCTCCCGACGTCATTACTGGTACTTTTTCTCTTTATGATACTATTGTTATTGCATTGATTGATCCCGGTTCCACTCATTCCTATATTTGCATGAATTTAGTATCTAATAAAAAGTTGCCTATTAAGTTTACTGAGTTTACGATTAAAGTGTCGAACCCCTTAGGCCAATATGTGCTAGTTGACAAGGTTTGCAAGAATTGACCATTAATGATTCAAGGTCACTGTTTTCCGGCTAATTTGATGCTGTTACCATTTGATGAGTTTGACGTTATCTTGGGAGTGGACTGGTTGACATTGTATGATGCCAAGGTAGATTGTAAACAAAAAACACTAGAGTTCAAATGTGAAAATGGAGAAATTTTGTGGGTTGAAACAGATGAATCAAATAAATTGCCTATGGTGATGTCGCACATGTCTGCACAGAAATACATGAGGAAAGGGTGTGAAGCTTATCTGGCTTATGTAATGAATACTGAGTTGCCTCAACTGAAGTTTGAATCAGTACCGATAGTTTGTGAGTTTCCAGATGTATTTCTAGAGGAATTGCCTGGGTTGCCTCCGAACAGAGAGATAGAGTTTGCCATTGATTTGTTGCCGGGTACTGCACCAATCTCGATTGCTCCATATAGAATGGCTCCGACTAAATTAAAAGAATTGAAGGCTCAGTTGCAGGAGTTAACAGACAAGGGATTTGTGAGACCGAGTTTCTCTCCCTGGGGTGCTCCTGTATTGTTCGTAAAGAAGAAGGATGGTTCAATGAGACTTTGCATTGATTACCGTCAACTTAATAAGGTGACTATAAAGAACAAGTACCCATTGCCGAGGATTGATGATTTATTCGATCAGTTAAAGGGGGCCACAGTGTTTTCAAAGATCGATTTGAGGTCTGGTTACTATCAGTTGAGAGTTAAGGAGTCAGATGTGCCGAAAACCGCCTTTAGGACAAGGTATGGACATTATGAGTTTCTTGTGATGCCTTTCGGCTTAACAAATGCTCCAGCTATATTTATGGACTTAATGAATCGGATCTTTTGGCCATATTTGGATAAGTTTGTAGTAGTGTTTATAGATGACATTCTAATTCATTCTCGGGATGAGTCTAAACATGCCGAACACTTGAGAACCATATTGCAGATCTTGAGAGAAAAGAAACTGTTTGCTAAGTTCAGTAAAAGTGAGTTCTGGCTTCGTGAAGTCAGATTTTTGGGACATATAGTCTCAGGTGATGGTATTCGGGTGAATCCAAGCAAGATTTCTGCGATCGTTGATTGGGAACCGCCCAAGAATGTATCCGAGGTTAGAAGCTTTTTAGGCTTAGCCGGGTATTATAGACGTTTTGTTGAGGGATTTTCGATGATTGCCTCTCCTATGACTAAGTTGTTCCAAAAGAATGTTAAGTTTGAATGGACTGATAAATGTCAGCAGAGTTTTAAAAAGTTGAAATCACGATTGACTGAAGCACCAATTTTAGTACAGCCCGAGCCAGGAAAGGAGTTCGTAATTTACAGTGATGCATCATTGACAGGCCTTGGATGTGTGTTGATGCAAGAGGGTAAAGTGGTAGCTTATGCTTCGAGACAGTTAAAACCGCATGAGAAGAACTATCCTACACATGATTTGGAATTGGCCGCTATTGTCTTTGCCTTGAAGATTTGGCGACATTATTTGTATGGTGAAAAATGCCAAATTTTTACTGATCACAAAAGTTTGAAGTATTTGATGAATCAAAAGGATTTGAATCTGCGACAGAGGAGATGGCTTGAATTATTAAAGGATTATGATCTAGTGATTGATTATCATCCGGGAAAAGCAAATGTGGTTGCTGACGCCTTGAGCAAGAAATTTCTTTTTACTTTGAGAGCCATGAATACGGGGTTAGCATTGTTTGATGATGGGTCAATCTTAGCAGAGATGAGGGTTAAACCGTTATTTCTCCAGTTGATTTGTGATGCTCAAAAGAACGATAGTGAGTTCCGAACCAAGAGAACTCAATGCGAATCAGGTTACGACTCAGATTTTCGAGTTGGACCAGATGACTGTTTGATGTTTCGAGACAGGATATGTGTACCGAAAAACGATGAATTGATTCAGAAAATATTACATGAGGTGCATAGTGGCTGTTTATTAGTTCACCCTGGTAGCACAAAAATGTATAATGATTTAAAGAAGTTGTATTGGTGGCCAGGTATGAAAAGGGACATTTCTGAATTTGTAACCAAGTGTTTGATCTGTCAACAAGTAAAAGCTGAACGTCAAGTGCCTTCAGGATTACTTCAACCAGTAATGGTGCCTGAGTGGAAATGGGACAAGACTACCATGGATTTTGTAACCGGTTTGCCTTTAACTCCTAAAAAGAAGGATGTTGTCTGAGTAGTGGTTGATATATTAACAAAGTCAGCCCACTTTATACCAGTACGTACCGATTACTCACTTGATAAATTAGCCGAATTATATATTGCTGAAATTGTGAGGTTACACGGAGTACCTATGTCTATAATATAAGATAGAGATCCCAGATTTACCTCGAGATTTTGGAAAAAGTTACAAGAAGCTTTGGGTACAAAATTGAACTTTAGTACCGCGTTTCATCCACAAACAGATGGTCAGTCAGAAAGAGTAATCCAGGTACTTGTGTATATGCTTAGATGCTGTGTCTTAGAATTTAGAGGTAGTTGGGAGAAATATCTATCTTTGATTGAATTTGCCTACAATAACAGTTATCAGTCAAGTATACAAATGGCACCGTACGAAGCCTTATATGGTCGTAAGTGTCGGACTCTTTTATATTGGATCGAACTTAGTGAGAAACAAATTCACGGAGTTGATCTAGTTAAAGAAACCGAAGAGAAAATAAAAGTAATTCGGGATTGCGTGAAAGCTGCTTCAGATTGACAAAAGTCATATGCAGATTTAAAAAGAAAAGAGATTGAATTTCAGGTGGGTGATAAAGTGTTCTTGAAGGTGTCACCATGGAAAAAGATTCTGAGATTTAGCCGAAAAGGCAAGTTGAGTCCGCGTTTTATTGGGCTGTACGAGATTACTGAGAGGATTGGACCAGTGGCATATCGGTTCGCCTTACCAGTAGAGTTAGAAAGAATTCGTAACGTGTTTCATGTATCAATGTTGCGACGTTATCATTCTGATCCTTCACATGTGATCTCTCCAACAGAAATTGAGATTCGACCGGATATGACCTATGAGGAGGAACCAATAAAGATTTTAGCACGAGAAATTAAATAGTTAAGAAATAAAAGTATAGCCTTAGTGAAAGTATTGTGGCACAAACATGGGATAGGAGAGGCTACGTGGGAACTCGAGGAAGCTATGAGGAAACAGTATCCGAACCTCTTTACCGGTAAGATTTTCAGGGACGAAAATCTCTAAAGGGGGAGAATTGTGACAACCCGAATTAGGGCCTAATCGGAATAGTGGTTTCGTGACCACAAATCTGAGATAGAAATAATCGTTTTATAATTATTTTGGGGTTTATGATATGATTTCATGATTTCATGAAAATTTCGTGATAAAATTCTGTGCATTTCGTGCTTAAGTTGAGAATAGGGACTAAATTGAATAAATTGTAAAACTCGTGTTTTAGAAGTTTTTAGTGTTAAATTGCTTTGGGATATTAATTAGGAGGTCTTAAATAGCAATTTGACCCATTCTTAAGTTATGGACAAAAGTTGGACATGGAGGGAATTTTTTTGAAAGTTTAGTAGTAAGGGCATTTTGGTCATTTGTATATTAAATGAAATAAAATGGGAAAAATAACACAAAATTGGTTATCATCTTCATTAGTTGCTGCTGAAAATTTCTCTCCTCCATAGCTAGGGTTTCTTCAACTTTCAAGCTTCATAGTAAGTGAATTCAAGCCCCGTTTTTAATGTTCTTCACATTTTTGAAATCCTCGTAGCTCGGTTTACTTATTTCTACCATTAGTTCGAGTTAGGGTTTATGTTTAAAAATTTACCCATGAATGAGAGGCATGTATTTTGTTGTTTTATGGTAGAATATGAATGTCTGAAGTTAGGGGAACGATCTTTTCTAAGCGTTTTTTACCGAAAACGAGCAAAACGGCATAATCGATAAAAATACCTATTGTTCATAACTATGTGTTAGAGTGAGAATTTGATGTTGCCATAGAAGAGAAAAATGATCAGTAGGTCATTAAACATAAGAATAAGGGCTGAAATTAAATTTCTGAGCCTTGGGGAAAAATCATAATTTTGTAAAAGTTAGGGGGCAAAAATGTAATTTTTGTATAATGTGATTTTTGGATTAAAATAAATAGTTTGAGTGTTAAATGAGCTAAATATGTTGTTATCGATCAAGAAAGGCGTGGAATCGACCTCGAACGAGGAAAGGAGAAAGTTTTGGACTAAATTGCAAAATTCTCATATTTTGCACCGAGGTAAGTTTGTATATAAATAATACATTAATTTCATTTACATTTTTATATTTCAGCCTATTATATATATATTAGCTGATGTTGAAGTATAAATCGACTATTGAAAGAATGGAAATAAATAATAGAGAGAGAGATCCCGGTTGAACATTCGAAAAAATCGAATAAAATAGAGGGAGCATAGCTAGGTCACATGTATGGTGCCGAGTGCACATCATGTGTACAAGAAGGCTACGAGATACTATATAGTAGCTAGGTCACATGTGTGATACGGGATGTATCCCATGTAGACAAGAGAGCTACGAGATAAATCGGCTAGGTCGCATGAGTGGTACTAAGTGTTCACCATGTGTACAAGAGAGCCGAATTAAATGAGATATGATGGTGGGGCTGTGTGCTGAAACTATCAAGTATTGAGGATTATTCTGAATTGTTCAACGGGATGGTTTTGTGGTGACATTGTAGTCATAGACCTACACTTGTGATGTATGAAATGTGATGAAAATGATTTGTAGTATATATATATGTAAGTTAAAATGAGGTTAGTATAAAGAATGTGTGAAAGAATGAAATTAGCATTAAAACTGTTTTGGACAGTAGTAGTAACGTGATTTTGAAAATTCACCAAAAAAATAAGGAATTTAATTAGAGGTTTAATGAGATGTGAAATTAAAGCTTAATGAGTCTATTTTCATATAAAAGAAACATAGCAAGCAAAGGAATTCTATATTTTGAGATATTTACAATTGTGTGAGACTTGCTCAGGATGACTATGAAATCCCCTGTTTCAACTTTTAAAAATCATTAAGAAATTGTACAAAACAAATTAAGAAATATATTTTATATGCATAAATTCCTTATTGAATCTAGTTTTAAATGAAACAGGTTTCATGGTTATTTGAATTGTATGCTGAGAGAAATTCAATTCGTAATGAATAGAGGTCAGATCAGTTGAGCTGTGTAACAGGGGAAATTTTAACTAATAAACTGTACTAATTGGCTGAACCAAAAATTTTATAAAAAAATTATTAAGAAGTTTTATGAGTTTAGATTCAGGGAAATTTTACGGATTTGAATTTCGAGTTTCGTAACTCGAGTTATGATTTATTTAGTGATCATGACGCAGGAGGGACAGCTTGATCAAATTGGAGTAAACAATAAAATTAAAAATATGATATAATTGAGTTATGTTGTAAACATATTAGATTTCTTATTTTTTATTTATATACTTACTTACTAAGCTATAAGCTTAGTTTCTTTTCTCTCATTTGTCTTATAGTGTCGTCCAGCTAGCACAGGAGTCAGAGATCGTAGAAGATCTGCCCGCACTATCAATACTCTTGGTATCTGAACTCAACATTTTGAAATATGGCATGTATAGCAGACTTAGTTATTTTGTTATGTGTCATAATTGTCTAGGTTCAAATTACTACTTATAGTATCAAACTAATCATTTTGTACGAAGCCTTTGAAGTTGGTTTGTATTGTTAATGGCATATGTTATAATGATCAAATTGCACGCCATATTTTTGTTGGGTTTTGTTTAATAGTATATACTATAATTTGTTAATACCTCGTACCCTGTTCTGGCGACGGATACGGGTAAGGGGTGTTACAAAAAGACACCAATTCATTCAAAGAAAGAACATTATATGCATTCATCAAAATGAATAATATCCATTATTCCAGGCCCAATACAAAATGAAGGGCTTTTATCTTAAACCAAAATACATGAACAATTTCTCAATAATACAACTTACTAACCTAGCCTTATACATGCCACAATAAAAAATATGAATCCAACTATACCAGGTATAACAGATGATAGTGTGATCGATATCTCTGACTTCAAGGTATCCTTGAGTAAATTGGCAGTACTGAAAGAAAAGGGAAAAGAAAGAGAATAAGCATAAAGCTTTGTAAGTTGCATATAATAAGTATACAACAATATTCTCACCATTTGCCATCATGCTTATAGCTCAAAGGTAAACATAACTTAACTTATGTAAGTCTCAATTTCTAAATTAAACACGTTGCTCATGCTTATCATATTGGTACCTGTAACACTCGTAACATGATCATCATTTCTTTATCAAAATTAAACTACAACTTTCACCATTGAACCGTTTTGGGATACTGCTTGATATTCTACGAACCTTTGACATGGGATAAATTGCCGATGCCATGTCCCAGACATGGTCTTATAATAGCTCTCATATATGCGTGCTGATGCATGTCCCAGACATGTCTTACACTAGCACAAGTCTTAGTTGATGCGTGTCCCAGACACATCTTACACTGGCTATCTCTTTCGAGGCCGATGCATGTCCTAGACATGTCTTACTCTGGCACTCATAATATGGCTGAAGCATGTCCCAGACATGTCTTACGCTGGCGCACAAATCACCCAATGTCTTGCCACGAATATCTAATTCATATCCTAAGGTTCAACGGGATATTTCTACTATCTCAAATATCACAAGGCATTATCAATTTATAACTTAACAATTTGTACAATATAAATTCAATGAAAATATGAATACAAGTATTAACAATGTAGTTCTACTATTTACATAGAACCTACCTTGGACTACAAAAAGTGCTTGACTAAACGGCTTAATTGGATTGCTTGGCTTTGCCTCGATCTAAGCTCGATCTTGGAAAATCTTGATCTATATTAACAATATACATCCTTTTATCCACTAAACACAATTAAGCATTCATAAATTCACAACTTTGGTAAAATGACCATTTTGCCCTTAGGCCTTGCCAAAATGACCATTTTACCCCTATGCCTGAAAATCAATTTTTATCAAATTTATTCGTATTTTTAGCCTAGTTAAACTCTTTTTACTACTAGAGCAATCCAAAATTCTCACTATATCACACACTTATTACTTAATTTGCAACTTATGCAAACTAGCCCCTTTAGGTGTTTTCATGCTAACACCTTTCACAAAAGTTGTTTATAGCACAAGTAGGACTCATATTTTCCATAAGAACTCAGCATGTAACACAAATACATCCATGGAAAAATCCTAAACTCTTGACTATTTTGTAAGATATCACCCTCATTTGAAAGCTCATGCTTCAAGGGTCTCAAAAATATAAAAATCTTGAAGAAAACTCATTAAAATCACTTACTTATGAGTGCTTTAAGTTGCCACAGATTTTTGAGCTTTCAAACCCCCATTTTAGCTGATATTTTTGGTGGTAGAGAAGAAGATAAGAAGGTGATATCATCTTTTCTTATTTTATTACTATATTAGTCAAATTAGCTACCAAACCCAACCAAACTTGGACTTTTTGACCAATTTGTCTCCCATGGCCGGCCAAGCACTCTAAAAAGGGCCTAATTACCTTTTAAATACTCCAAAATTTGATTCTCTAGCTATTTAACACATTTGGATACTAAAAGGTAACTTTGGCCTTTTATGCTATTTAGTCCCTTACTGCATTCAGGCTTGAAAACATTAAAATTAACTCACTAAATTTTTCATGCACTAGTATAATCATGCTATAATATCATAATTATAATAAAAATAATTTTTCTATCTTCAAATTTGTGGTCCCGAGACCACTGTTCTGACTAGGCCCTAAATCAGGTTATTACGTATTCCTTCTTCTCCAGTCCTTTCCCTATATGCAATACAGGGTACTCAAGGTTCCCAAACTATTAGATTGGCAACCCACATCGGTCAAGTGAAAGTGATCCCTCTAGTAGATACAGAGAGCACTCACAATTTCATTGACTCTCGATTAGTTAAGAAATTGAAGCTATCAATAGTTTCTGTGGATAGACTAAAGGTGCTCACTGCTAGTGGTGACAAACTATTAACTCAAGGTTTGTGCAGATTAGTTACTTGGACAATTCAAGACTTCTAGTTCAATACAATTTTTTTGGTTTTACCAATCAAAGGTTATGACTTGTACTCAGGGTTCAATGGCTGTCTTCATTAGGACCCATTGTATGGAATTTTGGCCGTTTGACCATGCAATTTTAGTACTAGTATCAAAAATGTTTACTCAAAGGCATACAACCTGGAAGTCTTCAATTGTTGTCAGGTGACCAGCTTTCTAAGAATTTTTTTTATTAGACACTAGCCTTTGTCCTATGATGTTGTCTGTTTCTGCTTAATTGACATTATCATTACCACCATCCAACTCAAGTTCTGCATTGACCAGTCTCCTGCAGGAATTTGATAATGTTTTCTAACCTCCCACTAGAGTCCCTCCACATAGACCACAAGACCATTGGATTTCCTTACAAGATGAAAGTAAAGTGGTTTTTGTCAGACACTATAGGTACCATGGCATAAAATAGAATGAAATCAAAAAATTAGTCCAGGAAATGTTACAAACTGGTGTGATAAGAGACAGTACTAATCCCTTTGCATCTCCCATAGTTATGGTCAAGAAAAAAGATTGAAGTTAACGCATGTGTGTTGATTATAGACAACTTAATCAACTCACCCTCAAAGATAAATTTCTAATACCAGTTATTGAATAGCTTTTAGATGAATTGGAAGGAGCCACTGTATTCTCCAAATTAGACCTTCGATCAGGATATCATCAAGTTTGTATGTGTTTCATAAAACTAATTTTCAGACCCATGAAGGATAGTATGAGTTCTTGGTCATGCCGTTCAGCTTAACCAATGCGCCCTTGAGTTTTCAAGCTTTAATGAACCAAGTGTTCAAACAGTTCCTAAGGAAATTTGTCTTGGTTTTCTTTGATGACGTCCTTGTCTAATCCAAGGATTGGCCTGAGCATTAGGAGCATTTATGAGAGGTCCTTCACCTCCTCAGAATCAATCATTTATATGCAAAAAAATCCAAATGCAATTTTGGAACAAACCAAGTGGACTACGTAGGGCATCTTATAGCAGTTGGTTCTATCAGCAAGGATAAGTCCAAGGTTGAAGGGGTACTTACTTGGCTAGTTCCTCAATCTATGAAATATTTGATAGGATTTCTTGGACTCTCGGGTTACTATAGACGTTTTATCAAAGGCTATGGGATCATAGTTGCTCCCCTTACAGCTTTCCTTAAGAAAGAAGTGCCTTGGAAGTGGACCAAATTGACTCAATCTTCCTCTTAGACACTTAAAGAAGCTTTTGTAGTGCACCGGTTTTAGCTCTTCCTGATTTTATAGAACAGTTATATGTTGAAATAGATGCCTGCAGCTAGGGAGTTGGATCAGTCCTACAGTAAAAAGGTAAACCTGTAGCTTATTTCAGCAAGGCTCTCAGCGTTAATCACCAAGCTTTATCTATCTATAATAAAGAGATGATGGCTGTCATTATAGTAGTAAAAAAATGGCATCACTACTTGATTGGTCGTCGCTTTTTGATTCGAACTGACCATCAAAGTCTTAAATTATTGACTGATAATCAAGCAATCACACCCTATCAACAAAAATGGGTGACCAAAATGCTTGGTTACGATTTCTCTATTGCTTACAAAAGGGGAATCCATAACACTATAACTGATGCCTTGTTACGCCGGCCTTACATGAAAGAAGGACAATTGTTTCAATGTACTGGTTAGTCATCCCTCACTTGGTCTCATATTTGGTCTCATATACTTGAATCTTGTGCTCACGATTCCGGGCCCCAACAACTTTGTCAAGAGCTACAGTCTCAGCCACAAACCCACCCTAAATATTCCTAGGATGGGGCACTTCTTTGA
This sequence comes from Gossypium hirsutum, assembly GCF_007990345.1. Classification (NCBI taxonomy): domain Eukaryota; kingdom Viridiplantae; phylum Streptophyta; class Magnoliopsida; order Malvales; family Malvaceae; genus Gossypium; species Gossypium hirsutum. Next base: position 38,056,271 of record NC_053434.1, on the reverse strand, counting down.
AGGAAAGGAAAAATTGTGATCGAAAGTAATGTTACCCTTAGAAAACAACTATTTGATCTATTTCATGGAGGTGCCATTGGGGGTCACTCGGGAATGCAAGCTACTCGTTAGAGGCTATCCAGCATGGTATATTGGAAGGGGCTATCTACGGATGTGCGATGCAGGACAAAAGAGTGCATGGTATGCCAAACATGCAAGGGTGATAACTCAGCCTATCCTAGTTTGCTATAGCCATTACTAATTCCTGATAAGGCTTGGATGGCCATAAGTATGGAATTTGTGGAAGGGCTTCCTACTTAAAGAGGGAATAGCACCATTCTGGTAGTAATAGATCGCATGACCGAATATTTCCATTTTATAGCTTTGGGTCACCTTTTTACTGCTACTTCAATCGCGATTGAGTACTACCAATAGATTTAGAAGCTCCATGGGACCCCTGAATCAATAGTCTCCAATAGGGACAAGGTTTTCTACAGTCATTTTTGGAAAAAGTTGTTCAAACACCTTGGTACTCAATTGTATTTATCCATAGCATGCCACCCTTAAACCGATGACCAGACAGAGGCACTGAACAAATTTCTTGAAGGGTACTTGTAGTGTATGTCGGGGGAGAAACCTTCAGAATGAGCTACGTGGTACACCACTTATCACACTACCATTCATATGACCCCTTATGAAGCCTTGTATGGGCAAGAGCCCCCAATTCATTTACCTTACCTAGCCGGAGTGTCACGAATGACTGCTATTGACAAGTACCTTCAGCACAGGGAAAATGTCAAGGAACTGTTAAGGTTTCATTTCAAATGAACATAGGAGCAGATGAAACAAATAGTTGATCGCAAGTGTTCTAACAAGGAGTTTGCAATCAGTGACTTGGTTTATGTGAAGCTTTAACCTTACCGACAATATTCGTTAAAGAAATTTCGAAATCAAAAGCTTGCTCCCCGTTATTTTGGCCCTTTTCCTGTGGAGTCACGCATAGGCAAGGTTGCTTATAAGCTGACATTACCTACCACTGTTATAATACACCCAACTTTTCATGTATCCCAACTCAAGAAACATGTGGGCATAGCCATGGTTTCAGCTCAACTACCAGTCAACAATGTTAATGGTTTCACTGCTTAAGGACCGGTTTTAGTTTTCAATAGATGAATGGTTAAGAAAGGTAATGCAACTGCTACAGAAGTCTTAGTTGAATGGGCGGATACTTTTCTAGAGGATTCTACATGGGAAGACTGGAACGACCTATTTCGTCGTTTTCCACATTTTGATCCTTGAGGACAAGGATTTGCTGTGAGGGGAGGCTACTTTTATAGGTTAAAACATTCACTGTTAATCTTTCCTTAATTGTTATTATGTCAGTTAAAGTTAGTTTTGTTTTCTTTATTTGTCATAATGTAAACGCACCGTTTTAGAGGTTGGATTCATGAGTCAAACGATGCGTATTGGGTAGTAGTAAAACACAACGTTTTGGGAAAGAATGACAGTTAATTGATGCCAGCTGTAATTGGTTATTTGTCCTCTTTATCATGAGGAAATGAGATAGAAACATTTATGAAAAAGAAAAGAAGAATTATTTTCTCTTTCTTCTCTCATCTTGCTATAAGAATCACATTGCTTAAATTTTATTTTCAATCTTCAAAAATATTAAAAAAATATACATTTACAAAAGATCAATAATGAAAAATATCTGAATTTTTTATTGAAAAGATTAAAAAGTAATTTTTTTAAAATTATTTTTTATTTTTAATTATTTATCTATTCAAAACAATTCAAACTAGAACCAATGAAACTTTAGGTATTCGATTCTACCGATTCTGATCTAATCGGAATCAGACAACCTTGCTTTTAGGAACATTGTCAACAGGATAATGCAGGTGACTCTTGCGCACATTGAAGTTTGCAAAGCTCATACCGTAACATTTAATAAAATTAGCTTCAGCATATTCACTATTCTGACCTACTTTTGAATGGCATTAATAAGGAAATTAAAAGTAAGGGATAATTGTCCTCTGATTTGGGGTTCGACTAATTTACTGGCTCCAAGCACAAGAACAATGGCATAACCCCCAAAATGAGTGATGGAAGAAGGTTCTCATTGATAAAGAGAGCAAGCTTTGTAATGGAAAAATCCCTTCCCATGAGAGCATGATCATCTTAGAATCTTAAACCAACTAGTGCCATCTTTAAGATCTAAATACAAGTGTAGACACTCAATTTTGCCCGGGCCCAGAAATAAGTCCAAAAACAAAAATAATAAACCCCCAAAAAAATGAAGTCCAATTTCAGTCCAGAATTACAAATATAATTTGGCCCGATCGGAATGACCCATTACTTGAATAGATTTAAGGTCTATCTACAAGTTTGACTCATATGGAAATATAATCTTCAATGATATGCAATCTTAGATGTGATATGCAATCTTAGATATGATACAATCTTAGATATGATTGCAATCTTAGATATGATACAATCTTATATATGATTGCAATCTTAGATATGATATACAATCTTAAAAGATATGATTTTGTAATCCTGGAGATTTAATTTGTAGATATCCTTTAATCTTAACCGTTGATGTAATTGATTTGTACCGTTAGATTTGGGGAGGCTCAACTATAAATAGAGGCCTCTCCTCTCATTGTAAAAACTTGACTTCACTTGAGTTTTGGGAAGCAATAAGAATTCTTGAGAGCAATCACTCAAATTTCTCTCCCTCTTGCGTTCTTACTTTCTACGGTTTGTTCTTATTTATTATTTGTTCATCTTCGTTTTCAACCTTTTTTTATTTAATCCCTATCTCCTTGATTTTTTAATTCTCTTTTATATTTTATTTTTTTAATAATTTTAGTATTATATCAAATTCTTTTTTTAAAATTCTATATTATTCATTGTTTTTAAAAAATATATTTCATTTAATTGAAAAAGTTTTTTTCTTAAATAAGGCAATGTTTGGTGTTTAGAAATTCGGAAAATAGTGCCCTAACATGTTGGGTTGCGATTTTTTCGTTTGACTAAATAACCAAATATCTTTTTTAATCAATTTTCAAAATCATGAGATAATTTTAGTTACGAGGATTTAAAACATCGTGTCCTAACATGCTAGATGTGATGTTTATATACTTTCGGAACAAAGGAATCTCAAGTTTCAACTTTAAGTTGTTCAAATTTTAAAATCTTTTCAAATTTTTGACATTAGTACAATAAATAATCAATTCGGTACCAATTTTGGGTGTTACGAGGGTGCTAATCCTTCCTTGTGCGTAACCGACTCCCGAACCTGTTTTCTTGAATTTCATAGACCAAAATATTTTATAACGGTGATCCAATCACACATAAAAAGTTTGGTGGCGACTCCTATTTTTATTTTTCAAAAAGTCGAACCCTGTTTTTCAAACCTCCCTTTAAAAGATGGTTTCGACAGCTTGGCGACTCCGCTGGGGTGTATAAGAGAGTCAAGTCGAAAATTGATTATTTTCTGTCGTAATGTCGAAAATTTGGAAAATTTTTAAAATGTGTCATTTTTACATGTGTTAGTTGCATATGTTTGTTATTGTTTACGCACACATTGCATTTGCATGACTGTTGTGGTCACACCCTTAAGTGGGAGTGAGAAGCTATGCTTTCGTGAGGTTTTCATCTCCGTATGGGCTAGTGGATTGCTTCCGGGATACATTCGTACCTATGTCTTTGTGAGATTTTCATCTTCGCATGGCCATAGAGAAATGTGTCCCCCTGAACTAAACTTGGTCCATATAAGCCTATAATTGGTGAGGATCGAGGAATCTGCTGGTTCAGGTACCCTTGCTTTAGAACCGAACTACATATAGTGAACTTTAAGTGCTTGCCCCAGCTAGTATGATGATGACCTTTAGTGCCTACCTTTATAAGTTCTTATTTATTATATTTTTATATATGTGACACTAACTTGTTTTTCTTATTTTGCTATCATTGCATGTCATTTATCATTAAAAGGTGTCGATTCAAGGTTCGATTTCTGAGTTAGAAAGTCTTGTAATGGGGAACGAATATCTTAATAAAGTGGAGGACAACTCTTTCGTTTGTGCTTGGTCAGAGAAAACCCAGATAGAAAAAGGAAATAGTGTCATCGAAGGATACACATCAGAATTATGGGACTACACTCTCATTAGTGTGATGCAAAATAACCTCCAAGAGTTAAAGGAAATATGGGATTAATGGAGTAACAAAGCCAAGCAGTTGTTCTATAACAGTTATGGGGAATTGTAGTATTTGCTTGACATGAAGATAGATGAATAATTCAAGGTGAGCGTGGGGAGTACTGATGGTCACTTCTACCATTACAGATGAAGATAGTCACCTCGTGGATGGTAAGGGTTTAAGACCTACAAAATTGAATTGGATGGAAAGAATTTTGCTTATGATGGTAGAAAGGCTCACTTACTATAGGACCGCTACCAAACAACAAGCTGGAAATTACTGTGGTACTTTAGGATGTTGTACTTATTAGAAATAATGGAAATGCAAGCCTTGATGACCGGGACAACCCAAATGAGCATGAAAGAAAGAGATTAAAGAATATCGTATCGTTTAAAGACCTTTAAAGTGGAGATTAGCTATGCTGCGAAGATACCCATGCAAGCAATTCAAAATGTTTTGTGGAGGCAAAAATTTAAAGACTCTCAAGAAGCACTAAGGATGTTTGATATCATTTTAAAGTAGTATGCTGCGAAGCTGGAATGCGTACTTGTTCGCTAATCTTTCTTTCAAGGTAATCAGAGCAACTTCACAGACATTGGATGAGGTGTCTTTGGCTGTAGAGCTTATTTCATAGGTGAAGCCGTAATTCAAATTCAAGAGATAGCTGATCATTTACAGATACTGGTAGAAAGGGCAAGCACGTTGAGCACCAATATGAGCTACAGTTCAGATAGAGGTCGAGAGTTAGCTTTGTTATTAGATAGGGTTAAGACTCTGGGCCTACAAGCGAAAGCGTATTTGTAATCCATTTTATGAAAAGACTTTTATTCCTTGAATAACGTTTTCTAAAATGAAACTGAATCGATATCGATACCTTTTTGCATTCATGCATTTGCATTACATTACATCAAAGAAAAGAAGGTGTTGATTTGAAATTTGATTCCTAAATAGAATAGTTTTTCATAAGGAAACAAATTTCTTGATAAAGTATATTACAGTGCGGTCGTCTGAATATAGTCCAAGTAAACACGACGAGAGAAAGCTGGTAGTCCACGGAGGAATACATGATGTAATTGCCAAAGATTAAAGCCAACAAAGGTTATCCAAGAGCATGACGAGAGAAAGCTAGAAGTCCACGAAGGAATACATGACTTGATTTAATTACCAACGAAGATTATCCAAGAGCCGGCACTTTTTGATGAGTATCATGGAGATAAGAGAGCAAGAGATTGAGGCTCAGATTAAGCAACAAGGAGCTAGCAAAGGCATCTTTTGGAGAATTTACAGGATTCGTCCATGAAGAAAAGATCAGTATTTACTTGGACTATGAAGGGCAAGATCGCATATGTAATCTATTTTCATGTAAAGAAATCTATTTTCTAGAAAAGTTATTCTAATGGAATTGAATTGAAGATCAACATCTCCTTTTCCTTTGCATTCATGCATTTGCATTGCATCACATTAAATGCATTTAAATCCATAAAAAGACCCTAATTAGTTAAAGTTATTAAAAAGAGAAAGAAAAAGAGAGAGAGAGAAGAGGGTCACGGCTGAGTGAAAAAGAAGTTGAATGGGAATTAACGACGTTCCCTTACATATCCTTGACTTTTGTGTCAGTAGGGATAGCTTACTCGGAGAAGGGGGTGTTTGAAAATGAAAATCATCCCATCAATGTCATACATGAGGAAGGGACTGAACAAAGAAACCTTGAGGGCATTCACCCTTACGAACCAGTAATTTCTTTAAACAATTGGACTGCAGAAGAACTTCCTGTAATCTTTAGGAATTTTATGGAGTAATATTCAGAACACTCTTGTTGCTCTAAAGCCTAGGAGTAATGAGATTTCTTTTGAGAAGTGGGCTCATGTTCAGACATTTTTATTTTCAATAAAACATACTTTTATTCATCCGAGTAAATATTCTTTCATTCTGATTCTTTTAACCTTTGACATTCTTTATAAATTTTCATTTCATGTAAATAGTCATTTTTGAATTCATTTATTCCTTGTATATTCTTTTGCGTGCCTATCATAGATCCCTAGATATCAATGACACGAGCAACGATACTACAGATTCAGAGTTCCTTTTGAGTGCGATATGTGTTTAGAGGAATCTCAGTACTTTGAAGGTGACAAAAATTGTGACTTGTTTCTGAATTTGTTGAAAATGGTTTTTACAACATGAAGTGGTGGTAGGAAATATAGCCTTAGAGGAAGGAAATATTGTGAAATTGGAATTAGCTGAGGAGACAAGACAAGACCTTGTTGAGACTATTATGGGTATTCAAAAATGTGGTTCAAAAACACATGTAGGAGGATTTGCAATTGCTAGAATAAACATGAGGTTTTGGGGCACTGTTGGTCCACCATGAAAAGGGATCGCATCCGTTGTACAATGAATGCAAAATTTAAGGGAGTCAAGACTTATGGGGCATGTATGTTATGGGCCCGAGCTTGTCAAAAGTTTCAAGCTGACAATGACTCATTTTTGTGGACGTCAACTACTCCATTAGGAGGGGAGATAGCTTCATATGCCAATATTACAAAGTCAAAAGTCATCCATTTCAAAAAGAAAAACAAAAAGAAAAAGGATTATATATAACTGCACAATGCCAAAATTTTGCAGTCTTTCCAAAGATAATGCGCCATACCACAGTACAACAAAGGTTGCCGAAAGAAAAGAAAAAGAAAAAACAAATTACAGAAGATGACCGAGACTGGTAAAAATTGGCATAAGAAACTACCGCCTACTCTTTATGCTTACGCTAGGGCAAACACCTTCAATTTGAGTTGTTTCAAAGGTTCCAACCATCATCCTTGGAATGGGTGCATTGTTTGGATTTTCCTGAGCAGTCTGATGTGCCGTCAATAGCTACGATGGTTAGCTCCAGGCGGTGGCCATTGATTTCCAGCTATGGGGCATCAGGCCGTACGCAGTCTCTGAAGCTTAAAATGATAGATTCTTTCTTCAAAACTAGTTTCTAATAAAGTGGATGACGGTATCATGAAGGAAGCTCTCTTAGACTTCCATACAAGTTCAGGGAAGAGGAAACCTGATCAAATCATTATTTTTAGGGATGGGGTTAGCGAGTCTCAACTCAATCAAGTTTTGATCAAGTTATTGAGGCTTGCAAGTTCCTTGAAGAGAAGTGGAATCCTAAAGATTATGGTTATTATTGTACAAAAAACTGTCATACCAAGTTTTTTCAGCATTGATCTCCTGACAATGTGCTACATGGTACTGTCTTTGACAACAAAGTATGCCATCCAAAGAACAATGATTTTTACCTTGGTACCCATGCTGGAATGATTGAAATCACGAGACAGACTCACTATCATGTTCTCTTAGACCAGGCTGGGTTTTCGGCTGATGATCTGCAAGAGTTTGTTCATTCTCTATCCTATATGTATCAAAGGAGCACCACAACCATATTTGTTGTGGCTCCTATTTGCTACGCTCATTTGACAGCTTCACAGTTGGGGGCAATTTATGAAGATTAGGGATGCTTCAGAAACATCATCGAGTCATGGTGGGATGTATGCTCCGGGAGTAATCTCTGTACTTCAACTTTCCAGGTTGAAGGATAAAGTCAGCAACTTCATTCTTGTCTACTGAGAATCATTGAATCATCTTTTTGTAGGGTTTGACAAACAACAGCCAGGACTGTTGCTGGGGCAATCCCTTTTTCATGAGTTTATGAATCAAGATTTTTCCTCCAAGCTTTGATGATGTCAAGAAGAATCAAGATTGTTCCTCCAAGCTTTGATGGAGTCAAGAATTGAATACCTCTAGTAAACTTAACTTGAAAGTATTCATCCTAAGCAAACGTACCAAGAATGGATGACACAGACTTATGACAAAGAAGGTTCGTCCAAAAAAAATTTCATAAAGGAAACCTTGTGCTGAAAGTGATCCTTCCCATGCAAAAGGATGTCGAATTGGGAAGGGCCATATGTTGCGCAAAGGGCATTCTTTAGAGGTGCGATGATTTTGACAACAAATGGATAGGAAGAATTTATCTGATCCAGTGAATTCGAACTCGATCAAGGAGTACTTTGTCTGAAAGAGAAGGGAAGCCAAGGTGAAAACCGGCAAAGGGCACTTTGGGACTTTTATTTCAAAAAAAAAAAGTAAAGAAAAAGAGAAAAAAAGAAAAAGAAAAAACTAGAAAAAAGAAAAAAAGAAAAATGGAGAGGCCAAGGTGAAAACCCGCAAAGGGCGCCTTAAGACCAAAGGGGTTTTGAGTTGAAAACCTGAAAGGGCAGCTCAAATTTGGAAAGTTATGTAGTGACCTTGCTATAGTGGATTCGACGAGAAGTGAAGTATGTTACATATCGAGGCATCAACGAATTACTTTGGATCTTTTAAACACCTGTTGAACTCAAAAAAGTCTTCATGGAGCTAGTGTATAGACGCTTAAGCGGCGATATCTGGGGCATCTGATTTCTGTCCTATTTACTATCTTTGAATTCTTTTTCTTCGCAAAGATATGTTCTCAGGTTAATCTTTTCGCATTCCTTCCAATAATTTGTCCAAATCTAATTATCCTCAGGATCCATTTATTTGTCTCCCATTATTCATAAAGCATGTTGCATTGAAATAATGATAGATGAACTAAAATATCTTCACAAATGAAGTTTTGCATATTACTCTGGAAATTTCTAAATAATACAAGAAACTGAAACAAGACAATTGTTTAAAGAATTCTCATATGTATGGGTTGGAGATACTCGAGAGATTTTCTTCTTCAGTCCAAAAGGTGTTTGGACGTTTTAAGCAATATTGATCTTAAGAAAGGATCATTTCATAAACATCTTCAGTGGGTCGTAACATTTGGGGAATGTTAGGGTAGACCAAATTGATGGAGAAGATTCGAGGCATATGAGCAGAGTATGATTGATATGTTGAGAAGAATGAGGTGGGAAGCTTGATAGATGAATGAGTGATGACGTCCAAAATAAGAGTTATTTTCATAAACATTTTGCATCATAATATGTCTAATTAGGAGCATTTGACTCATTTCGATCATGGCATCTTAATTATTTGGCATAAGCATAAATTCCAGGAAATCAATTCTACAGGTGGATTCCCCAATGGACAATGTAGCAAGATTGATTGAAAATTACAAAATTCAGTGCCTTAATCCCCTAAGCAGTAGGGTAATAGGTTAAATTTGCAGATCTTATTCTCCCTAAGCAGTAGTGGAGCAGATCGAAGACCCGCCTTAATCCCCTAAGCAGTAGGGTAAGAGGTTAAATTTGCAGATCTTATTCTCCCTAAGCAGTAGTGGAGCAGATCGAAAACTTGCCTTAATCCCCTAAGCAGTAGGGTAACAGGTTCACAGATCTTTTCTCCCTAAGCAGTAGCAGAGCAAATCGATGACGACTCGCCTTAATCACCTAAGCAGTAGGGTAACAGGTTAAATTTGCAGATCTTATTTCCCTAAGCAGTAGTGGAGCAGATCGAAGACGATGCACCTTAACCCCTAAGCAGTAGGGTAATAGACCAAGACATAGCTGATTTGGCTTTCACGTGTTTACGTTGAAGCAAGTCTAAGATGATTTGGCATCTCTATTTTATCAGAGAACAAATCGAAGTTTGGCGTCTCCATATTCGACGGAGGGCAGACACATAGCAGATCTGGCCTTCAGATGTTTATACTGAAGCAAGATCCAAGATGGTTTGGCATCCTTGTGCTTACAAGGAACAAATCGAAGACATAGCTGATTTGACTTTCACGTGTTTACGATGAAGCAAGTCTAAGATGATTTGGCATCTCTATATTGTCAGAGAACAAATCGAAGTTTGGCATCTCCATATTCGACGGAGGGCAAACACATAGCAGATCTAGCCTTCAGATGTTTATACTGAAGCAAGATCTAAGATGGTTTGGCATCCTTGTGCTTACAAGGAACAAATCGAAGACACAGCTGATTTGGCTTCCACGTGTTTATGTTGAAGCAAGTCTAAGATGATTTGGCATTTCTGTATTGTCAGAGAACAAATCGAAGTTTGGCGTCTCCATGTTCGACGGAGGGCAGACACATAGCAGATCTAGCCTTCAGATGTTTATACTGAAACAAGATCCAAGATGGTTTGGCATCCTTGTGCTTACAAGGAACAAATCAAAGACATAGCTGATTTGGCTTTCACGTGTTTACGTTGAAGCAAGTCTAAGATGATTTGGCATCTCTGTATTGTCAGAGAAGAAATCGAAGTTTGGCGTCTCCATATTTGACGGAGGACAGACATATAGCAGATCTAACCTTCAAATGATTAGACTGAAGCAGATCCAAGATGGTTTGGTATCCTTGTGCTTACAAGGAGCAAATCGAAGACATAGCTGATTTAGCTTTCGCGTGTTTACGCTGAAGCAAATCTAAGATGATTTGGCATCTCTGTATTGTCAGGGAACAAATTGAAGAAGCAGTTTTGGCGTTTCTGTGTTCGATGGAGAGCAGATCAAAGGTATCAACATGGCAGTCATGAGTTTGCAAGAAGTAGATTGAAGCCGTCAAGTGGCCATTTAAAGAAGATCAAGAACTCAAGACTCGGCAAGACAGGGCAAAATTGGACTTTTTATAGTCTTTGCTCTATTCCTATTACACAACAATGAGCAAAGAGGGGCAGCTGTAGACACTCAATTTTTCCCGGGCCCAGAAATAAGTCCAAAAACAAAAATAATAAACCCAAAAAAAAAACGAAGTCCAAGTTCAGTCCAGAATTACAAAAATAATTTGGCTCGATCGAAATGGCCCATTACTTGAAAAGATTTAAGGTCCATCTACAAGTTTGACTCATATGGAAATATAATCTTCAATGATATGCAATCTTAGATGTGATATGCAACCTTAGATATGATTGCAATATTAGATATGATACAATCTTAGATATGATTGCAATCTTAGATATGATATACAATCTTAAAAGATATGATTTTGTAATCTTGTAGATTTAATTTGTAGATATCCTTTAATCTTAACCATTGATGTAATTGATTTGTACCATTAGATTTGGGGAGGCTCAACTATAAATAGAGGCCTCTCCCCTCATTGTAAAAACTTGACTTCACTTGAGTTTTGTGAAGCAATAAGAATTCTTGAGAGCATTCACTCAAATTTCTCTCCCTCTTGCGTTCTTATTTTCTACAGTTTGTTCTTATTTATTCTTTGTTCATCTTCGTTTTCAACCTTTTTTTATTTAATCCCTATCTCCTTGATTTTTTAATTCTCTTTTATATTTTATTTTTTAATAATTTTAGTATTATATCAAATTATTTTTTTAAAATTCTATATTATTCATTGTTTGTAAAAAATATATTTCATTTAATTGAAAAAGTTTTTTCTTAAATAAGGAAATGTTTGGTGTTTAGAAATTCGGAAAATAGTGCCCTAACATGCTAGGTTGCGATTTTTTCGTTTGACTAAATAACCAAATATCCTTTTTAATCAATTTTCAAAATCATGAGAGAATTTTAGTTACGAGGATTTAAAACATCGTGTCCTAACATGCTGGATGTGATGTTTGTATACTTTCGGAACAAAGGAATCTCAAGTTTCAACTTTAAATTGTTCAAATTTTAAAATCTTTTCAAATTTTCGACATTAGGACAATAAATAATCAATTCGGTACCAATTTTGGGCGTTACGAGGGTGCTAATCCTTCCTTGCGCGTAACCGACTCCCGAACCTGTTTTCTTGAATTTCGTAGACCAAAATGTTTTATAAAGGTGATCCAATCACACCTAAAAATGTTGGTGGCGACTCCCATTTTTATTTTTCAAAAAGTCGAACCCCGTTTTTTAAACCTCCCTTTAAAAGATGGTTTCGACAACAAGCTTACCTGTTTTACACACCTATAAGATTGAGAATTTTATACGAATAGCAAATTAAGACAAATAATATTAAATTCTAGTTGATGGGGGAGCATAGCACCGGCCATCCATCTGCTTTAGAATATTGTTCGCTTACTAAAACAAAATAAAATATGTGATATTGGGTTTGCTTGGAGGAACAACTAATGCATGATGGAATTAAAAATAATTAACAACCTTATCTTAAGTATACTGCCAATGCTTTTTTCATTTTTTTCTTCAGATATTGGTCTTTTTTCCTAGACAAGTTCATGAAATATGAACACTTTTTAAATCCAACCTTTTTCTTTGCTTTTTGTCTTTTTCATTTGTGTAGTTTATATTGTATGAACTGTAAAGCTAGATGTGCCGAGGCTTGTAAATTAAAAATTAGTTTGTGTTTTTGAAAAGATAAAAGGCAAAAAAGAATGATTATCTATTTCAAGGCTTGTGTTGTTTCAATTTTATTACGATACAAAGAATGCTAATTTAAAGGTAAAATTGAATTACTAAAATAAATCATATAAATATCTCCATTTGAATAGCTTTTAGAAATATAAATATAATATAAATACATAATTTATTCATTATTTTATATTATATGTAACAAATTAAAATGAATACCAATTCTTAATTCATAAATATTATATTGATACTACTCATCATTTATATTCATATTAAAAGTTAGGATAAATATATCTAACAACTATAGTATAAAAACTCATAATATCATTTAATATAAATGATAGATTTTACTATTTAATTATTTTTATTTTGTAAATTTATTGAATTTGCCTTTGTGTTTGGTTGTAATTGGACGAATTGATGGAGACCAAAGTTTGATTATACAATTCGAAAAGCTTCCTATGTCTGCGAAGCATTATCCAGAGACTAGTCAATTATATATCAACAAGTATATGATGTTATTTAAGTTCAACTCACCTTGCAAGTTGCAACTTCACTCCTATACTTCAATCTAGATCACTCTCCTACTAAGACTTTCCCCCTTAAAAGCTTGTTGTAAACTGATCAAGCAAAATAGTTTACTTACACAATAATTCACTAAAAAATGAATTCCTCAATGAACAAGTTAAGTGCTCTCGATCTCTATCATCCATACATTAACCTAAAACAAACCTCTAGTTAAATAGATAATAAAAAACATACTAAAATACAATTAAAGTGAATAACTAATTCCACAAAAGTGGCCTTCTTCAATATTATTTAAAATGAAATGTATCTTTCAAGTATAAACTTCCTTTAAGATCAACTCTCTTCGAAAAGGGAACTTTCGATCACATTGAAGTCTTCAAAGTATCTTTACTTTGATTGAGTCTTCAAGATTTGTTACTAAAAGTCCTCAAATTTTTAAGCTTTAACAATTTTGATCAAAATATGCCAACTAAGGCTTCGTTTGGATTCCAATCTAATAGAAAACAAGTAAAATCATATGAGAAAGGTAACATCAATCATATATTTGCTTAAGCCATTAGTGTCCGTATATACAAGGAAGAGTAATTATGTAACTAAAACTCTAACAACATTATTGATAGCTAACTAATTCAGCTATAGTTAGTTACAATCAGTTGTGAATCAGTAGATTTAGTTGATATTCTCCCTACTTTCTATAGAAATATTGTTAAATGCTACTGCATTGAGTTGATCTCGAAAATGTTCAAAGGCATCGACGGTCAAATGCTTGGTGAGGATAACTACGACCTAATTACTGCCTAGAACAAAGTTTTCCTGAAGCTATCCATTAATAACTTTGTCTTGAACAAGTGCATATCTATTTCAGCATGCATAACGTTGCATAAAGTATAGGATTTGCAGACAGGGAGACGACACTCACATCATCACACCAAATTATGGGCACACCAATGAGCGATATACCACTTTTAGCAAACAAGGACTAAAACCCCGTAAGTTTAGATGTAGCATTAGCTAGACTCTAAAATTTTGGTTTTACTGTGGAATGCAACACTACACTTTTGTTTTTAGAGGACCACTCAATGAGGTTATCTCCAAGATAAATATAATATATGGATGTTGATTTCCTATCTTCTAAGGAGCTTGCCCAATCAATATCTGAGAACCTTGTTAACATCACTAAAAAGAGGTTGAAACCTCTAACCGAAATTAAGAGTCCCTTTAATGTACCTCAAAATTCATTTGACTATACTCTAATGAACATCATGAGGTGAATGCATACATTGGCTAACTTTGTTGAATGCAAATGCAATATTTGTTCTTGTCAAGCACAAGTATTGTAAACCTCCCACAATCTGGCGATACAAATTGTAACATCTGAAATTTTAGCTTAAAAGAATTGAAATTATTTCAAAGATGAGTAATTGGCCTCGAGGTTAAAAGAAAAATGAGAAAGCAAGCCCTTTCTACGCAAAATAGCTTAATTTTTCTTAATTTTTTCCTTTTGCCTATTTTTGTGTCGACCATACCTATTAAACCTACGTATAAATATCACTTCTATTTTTTTCAAGCCTTTAGTCATTATTCATCAGGCCTAGCTGTCCCTTCTTTTTCATCTTCAATATTTCTCTTTACCATCCCTAGTGTGCCACTGCCCAAACACCTAGCTCCACAGCTCTTTGTCCTTCATAACGATGGATTTTTACGCCATTCTCGTCCTCTCCTTACTGTGGTTTTATCATAATTTTTCTAGCCTTAGATCTGAAAATTTTAACACTTAAAATCGGTCTCCATTGTTTCCCCAAAAGGTCTCTATTGCCACCTATTTCTTCTTGCTAGAGTAAGTGTATTTTTCCTTCTACTTTCTTAACGAATTTATCCATAAAAGACCCACCTTTCTAGATCTGGAATTCTAAAAGTTTTTAAGGATTTCAATGATGAATTTCCAACTTTTAAAATTGTTTTTACTGAGCCCCAAAACCTCAGTTTTGGCCGCCAATGACGGTGGTGCGCTGCTCCTAAATCCTTCCTAATCATCCTTTAATCATGTGTGACTTAGGAACATTCGATCTGGATCATTTTCCAACTCAAAACTGACAATCAGGAAGCATAAGTGCGGTTGATTGAGGGTTAATACATAGTTTCAACTTGTTTACTAGGGAACATGTTAAATGATGGAATCAAGGTTTGAAATGGTTGTTTATCTACTGATTATTTAGTTCTTTGCGGTGTTAAGAATTGACTTAAATGCCCTGGAACAACAGGGAAGTTGTTAGAAGTTCGCATTTACGTTTCGCATCAAATCAATGTAAGTAGCCTAGTCAATTTGGATCTAAAATTTTTTATGGTAATGCTGATTTCATTGAACCCTTAAGCGGGTGTTTTAAGGTGATTTTGACAGCACCCTAACTCTATAAAAAATTATTTTAATTTAGGTTTGATTTAATGTCTTAAGGAGACATCGTGGGTTTCGCAAATAATGTTGCAGTAGTGCAAAAATAAGGTGTAGGTCCTAACCTGTTAACTTGAATGCTTTCATAATATTTTAAATGTTACAAACGATGATTAAGCTTACTGGTCGGGTTTATTTAAATGTCTAAGTGAGTGATTTTAAGGTGGTCGATTCAGGTATGCATCGAGCCCTAGACAAATGGTATGTTTGCAAAGGTGCATAGTTGATTGGTTATTTCAATGACTGATACTGGTATAAAATGACATATGTGTTTTGGATATGTAATGTATGTTGGATGTATGTATAACATGTATTAAATTGGAAATAAATATTGAATGTATGAAATCTTTGTTTGGGGTGAAATGTTATAAAATGTACTGAATGAAAAAAACTTCTATACACGCATTAGAAAATTTCCTAAAATGATAATGAATAATAAGATATAATTCCACTGTGTTCATGGTGACATTGAACGGTTGATAAGTAAATGCTGCAATGAGGGCATGTAAATCATGCTACTAAAATGAAAATGTATGAAACTTGTGTTTGATTAAAATTCGTATAACATGTCACATGTACATGGGGTAGGATTATTTCATTAATGGATGAGTTTTATGGAGTAATGAGGGCATATTAAGTCCATATATATGCTGTCAATGCACTACACCAGAAGTAATGAGGAGAACGATGATTATTGCATTTTATTTTAAATGGTAGTATAAATGCATTATGTATAATGGTGGTTTAACCACATCGAGCTTTGGTCGTAATGATTGGAGTTTGGCAGATGGGTTTTAGGGAACTCGTGGTGTGTAGCGGTTCGTTGGGGTAGGAAATCGTTATGCATTATGATATGTCCATGACACTTATGAATGATAATGTTTATGTTATGTTGTGTTGCAATATTAATAATGGTGAATGATATTTGCATGAATGTTTGAATGTACTTTTGGTTTAGTCTCACACTAAGCTGGTTAGCTCACCCCATATTTTTAACCATGACAGTTAAAGCTCGAGACTAGGATTAGACATGGCATGAAAACATACAACGAACTTTGGACTTTATTATTATTTTTCTTCAGTTTTAATTAAGTTTATTTGGTCTTTGGACTGTAAAGCTATTTATACTGTGTCTGGGTTTTTTTTTCTACTTTGGCATTTTCATGCATGTATACTTGACATATAAATTTGGTTTTTATAGGAATATTTGCAATTGGACAAAGCATGATATTTGGCTATAATGATTAATCTATTAAATATCGAGTTTTTCGCTTCAATAAAAGACAACAAAGTTTTCAGTAAGAAACAAAGAATTAAGTGTTCTCTAAACCATGCTAATGCTAATAACGAGATTTAAGATTGGTTGAATTAATCAATGAGCTATTTTTCCCAAACTAACAAAGGTAAACGACATTTTTTCCTAAAAGAGATGGTATTTAAGGTTTTCAACAAATGATGTAACGCCTCAATTTTCAGGAATCCTGTGAGTGTTGGAAAATTTTAAATTTTAGTGTTCTGTTTGCTTGGCATAGTTTAATCAGGTTAGTGGGTCTCTAGAAGGCCCAAGTTTAAGTTAAAATCCGGTAATTTTACTTAATTTTAATTCCCCCCAAAAAAAGGGGGGGTTTTGGTTAGCTGGGCTCTAAAGTATTAATTGGGTAAAATAAAACACAAGGAAGCCCGTGGTAAGTTGGCTTGTGGCGTCACTTGGGGGCTTGAGAGGTGACGTGTGGATGACCAAGGAGAGCAAAGGTTCGAGTCGCAAGGTAAGCATCTCCATCTTTTTCTTCAGACATTTCTAAAACCTTCATAGCCATTGCCATAAAAAGCCAAAATCCCGAAAACTATACTTTTTTCTGTGCTGATTTCTCCTAGCCAATTTTATTATCTTTTCCATCATTCTTGATCGATTCTCTAGTTCTCTAAACCTCAAGGTTCTGTCGACAAGACCATAGCAAAACCCTCCTATTTCATCTTTCTTTACAAAGCTTCAACAAAAGCCGAAAACCCCACTCTCTTAGGGACTTGGCCGAATAGTGAGATCACAGAAGGCTCGAATTTTGTTATCTTTTGAGGGCTTAGATCAGCATCAGAATTGCGTAGAAATTAATTGGGATCATTGACCAAAGGAAGCGGTGGTAAGTCTTTTCAATCTAGTCTTTATTTCGTATTTTAGAAAAGCTAAAACCCGTAAAGGTTAGGGAGGCTATCGACTTGGACTTGTAGCCCTAAGGGGCTGTGATAACTAATTTTTCTTGATAATAATATGATCTAGAGGCTGCTGATCAAGGGCTTGGACAAGTGGAGCAACGGGATCTAAGTCTAGTCGCAAACTTCGGCAAAGGTAGGATTGCTAGTGCCTAAGGTGTTATGGGCGAATAAGGTAAGGAGTTATTATTTAGTTTGTTTCGGTAGTAGATTAACATGGTAGTAATATAATTGTAGGTAGTTCGAGCATGGATCTCGTCAATCAATTGTCATAAAATAGGTGTGTAACTGACACCCTTTCTTAGTCTAAATCGGCAAAAGCCGAAAAGCTGAAATGTTGAAAAATTGGTATTTTGTAGATTTGCGAGTGTGTGAATGCTCGTGAGGTAAATCGACTAATGTTTTTGGTAAGCTGCAATGTTTGGACTGCAAAGTGCATGATTTCTGTCCCCTCAATATTTTTGGGCTTATTGGGCCAAAATTGGAATAAAGGGCCAACGGGCCCAATTCGGTAAGAACCCTCGGTAAGTGATTCTGTTAGTACATGAAAGGTAGGAATATGCATGAAAAACCCTAAAATAGATAAATTACTGAAATACCTTTAAAAGGTGGAAAATTTACAGTTTTACCCCATGGAGATAAAGTACCGAAATACCCCTAAGAGTAAATTGACCTAAATGCATGTTTGATTGTTGTTATTTACTGCATGCCGTGTTGTTATTATCTGATGCATGGGACCGAGATATTGATGGAGGAAGTACTGAAAGTGGCTTGTCCATGTATTGGAGGTTTTGCCTCAATTTACTGTTAACTGAGCAGCAAGGCTGCAACTGTGGAGTGAAAGGCTGGGTGGGTTGAGCTATTCCTCACATGGAGTGTAGGGCTGGTACGGGTGGAGTGTAGCGGTTGGTGGGTTGAGTAGTCTCCCCAAATGGGCTTTCATATGTTTATTGATGTTGCATGTATTTTGGAATGGGCCTATGGGCTGTACTGTTATCTGAATAAGGGGCTAAGGCCCAGTTTATTGTGATCTGAAAAGGGCTCTGGCCCAGTTTCACTATTAACTAAATAGGCTTAGGCCCAATGGGCTTGAGCTGACTAGGGCTTTGAATGGGTTTTCCTTACACACTGAGTTTCCAAACTCACCCCTTCTTTAACCTTGCAGGTGGGCCTTGATGTGAGTCTTGGATCGGAGGGGATTCAGAGTGGCCAGGGTGAAAGCTTTTGGGTTTGAAAAAGAGATTGGTTTTCTTAAGCTATTTGTAATTACTATTTAATTTTTGGGTTGTAATAAGGCCATTTTAACTTTATTTTCTTCTTTGATTTTCTGGGATTATATTATTTTTAATAACTTTATTCTGATGGATAATAATTCAAATGGGCTAGACTTAGGGCGCGATTTCAAAACGATACTTGTTTTTAAAATAACACGACGTCACGAATATTTGATTTATCAAAGATAACCACTCAAAGAAGTTTCAATCTGTTATAACCAAGTGTGGCAACGGATGTGGGCATGTCTAGGATTGGATCCAATCGAAGAGCTTGGTACTTAAGCAGCCTTCATGGCTCACCTCCTCTGTTATGGATACCTAACTGGTGCTCAGCTTCCATTCACTTGGTTAGCTTAACAAAACTCGGCTTTTAAAACACTAAAAAGGGAACATGGGTTTTTTTAATTTTAATGTGGCATGTCGGATTCGGCCATAACGTCTGAGCTGGGTTTGGGGTGCTATTTTTAGTGGTATCAGAGCCAAGTTGCAACAACTCAACTATGGATCGGGTCCAAAAAGGGTTTTCAAAACTTTATGCCAAAAAGGGTATTTTTGGAAAAACTTGACTTTTGAAAATAAATTTTCTGTTTAAAAGGGGATAATATCTGAACTTGTTTTTTTTTTCAAATGCTTGAAAAATAGATTTCAAAAAGCCTAAATCTTTTGAGTTTATCTAAAACCTGATGAGGTGGCACACTGAATCCCCGGCACCAAGGCTATAAGTACCTTTTTGTTTTACATACTGAACTGTACTGTAGTTAGTACTAAGCCCTAGCAATAGTATTATAGATAATGTAGCATAAAGGCCACAAAACTGAGACTGTAGGGTAAACTAAGCCCTAGGAAACTGAGACAGTAGCTAAACTGTGGTTACGCGAGAACAACTCTGAAACCTTATCTGTTCATAAGAAATTCTGTAATAAACAATGGAAACAGTAAACTAACTGCATAAAATTTGTAATCAGATAAATCGATATGAGTACGAGAGCTACTCGGGGAAGAGGCCGTGGTCGAGGCCGAGGTAGCACTCAAGCTGGATCTTCGTCTTCTGAGCACATACCCGCTGGGGTAGCACGACCACCACTGGTGGATGAGAATGGGGAGTATGATCGGGCCACGGGGGATGACGCTCTGTCCCAAGCCATGCTAAGTGTTTTGGAAAGGGTGGCCGGAGCTAATATCGGGCCCATGAATAGGGGGTCCATTTTTGAGCGACTTCGGGCCAACGGAGCGGAAGTTTTTAGGGGTGTATCTGGAGTAGCCCCAAATGTGGCTGAGTACTGGCTGGAAGCCACGGAGCGGATTATGGATGACCTGGACTGCTCAGTGGAGCAGAAGTTAAAAGGGGCGGTGTTCTTACTGCGGGACGAGGCATATCAGTGGTGGATCACTGTGAGAGAGGGTACCCCAGCTGAGAGGGTAACTTGGGAGTTGTTTAAGCAGTCCTTCAAGGCGAAGTATGTCGGAGCTAGCTATGTGGATGCGCGAAGGAAGGAATTCCTGAACCTGACCTAGGGTGGTAAGACCGTTGCTAAATATGAGGCAGAGTTTCTGCGATTGAGCCGGTATGCTAGTGGTATTGTCTCTACCGAATATGAGCACAGTGTTCGCTTTGAGGATGGCCTCAGGGATGAGCTAAGGGTGCTCATAGCTCCGTAGAGAGAGTGCGATTTTGCTGCACTAGTAGAAAAGGCTAAGATAGCCAAAGAGGTAAAGCAAGCCGAACGACGAAACCGCGACAGGGATCGAAATCGATTAAGGAGAGATGTTGGACCGGCTGGTGCTGCAAACCGGAATGTTAAGAGAGCTAGGATGGAGGAACCAGTTCAGCGGTTCCAGTGAACACTATTAGATCACAAGTTTGTGGAGATTGTGGTAGAATACATCTGGGGGAATGTTGGAAACGTTCTGGGGCTTGTCTTCGTTGTGGATCAAAGGAACATAAGGTCAGGGATTATCCTAGGAGGCCAGCTCAGGCTCAAGTGGTTGAACAAAGGGTTGTGCAATTCGTCCAACCAGCGCGAGGTAGACCGCCGTCGCCAAGAGGTTGTGGCCAAGGTCGTGGTGGTAATGGCCATGGACGTGGGGCACCTGACAGGGGTACTGCTAACACTGAGGCTCGTCAGCCAGCTTTGGTATATGCTGCCCGTCACCGCGAAGAGGGTGACGCATCTGATGCCATAACTGGTACGTTTTTTATCTCTAACGTACCCTATACTGCTCTGATAGATGTGGGGTCAACTCTTTCATATGTATCATGTGATATTTCTGGGGCATTGGTTGTTCACTTTGAGGAGATTGTGTGTGGGGTAACTGTGATAAGTCTGTTAGGTCACTCAGTTAAAGTAGAGAAACTCTTTAGGGAGGTGCCTTTAGAGACTTAATGGAGTTACCGTTCGGAGAATTCGATTTGATCTTAGGGATGGATTGGCTGACCAGGCATAGGGCAACACTGGATTATGCAGCTAAGAGGATGGTGTTAAGGACTATTGAGGATGAGGAGGTAATGATTATTGGGGAACGAAGAGATTGCTTGTCCAATATGGTATCGGCTTTAAGGGCTGAGAAACTGATGCGTAAGAGATGCGAGACGTACTTGGCTTTTATAAATCAAGTTGAAACTGGGGATCTGACTATGGATACCGTCAGGACTATTAGGGAATTCTGAGATGTTTTTCCGGAGGAGCTTCCTGGATTGCCTCCGAATCAGGAAGTGGAGTTTGGAATCGATTTCTTGCCTGGAACAGCTCCAGTATCCTTTGCACCCTATAGAATGGCACCGAAGGAGTTAGTAGAACTGAAAGCTCAAATCCAAGAGTTGTTAGATAGGGGCTTCATCAGACCTAGTGTGTCTCCATGGGGAGCACCGGTCCTGTTTGTGAAGAAAAAGGATGGGACAATGTGCATGTGCATCGATTACCACCAGTTGAACAAACTGACAATAAAGAACAAATACCCACTGCCAAGGATTGAAGATTTATCTGACCAACTTAGAGGAGCTCTGGTATTTTCCAAGATTGACCTTCGATCTGGATACCATCAGTTAAGGGTAAAGGAAGTGGATATTCATAAGACAGCATTCAGGACTTGATATGGTCTTTACGAGTTCCTGGTTATGCCGTTTGGGTTGACGAACGCACCTGCCGCTTTCATGGATCTAATGAATCGAGTGTTCCAACCTTACTTGGATCGATTCGTGGTATTTTTCATCGATGATATTCTGGTATACTTGGAAACCGAGGAGAAACATGAGGAGCATCTACGTATTGTACTGCAAGTTCTAAGAGAGAAGCAACCGTATGCAAACTTTAGTAAGTGTGAATTTTGGTTACGAGAAGTGGCTTTTCTAGGTCATGTGGTTTTTGCTAAAGGAATTAGAGTGGATCCTCGAAAAGTTGAGGCAGTTCTGGGATGGAAGCCACCAAAATCAGTATCGAAAATTCGGAGTTTTTTGGGTTTGGCAGGCTATTACCAAAGGTTCGTAGAAGGATTTTCTCTGATTGCTGCAACATTGACGAAACTGTTAAGGAAAGGGGTAGCATTTGTCTGGACTAAGAATCAGCAAAAAGCTTTTGACCATTTGAAAAAGGTATTGACTGAAGCACCAGTGTTGATTCAACCGGAGTCTGGGAAGGACTTCACTGTGTACAGCGATGCGTCGCATGTGGGGTTAGTATGTGTATTGATGCAAGAGGGTAAGGTGGTCACTTATGGTTCACGACAGCTTAAGCCTCCTGAAGTGAACTACCCTACGCAGGATTTAGAGCTAGCAGTAGTGATCTTCGCGTTGAAAATCTAGAGACATTACTTATATGGAGAAAAGTGTATCATATACACAGACCATAAGAGCCTAAAGTATGTGTTAACTCAGAAGGAGTTAAACTTTAGGCAACGAAGATGGGTAGAGTTACTTAAGGATTACGACTGTTCGATTGAGTACCACCTAGGTAAGACTAACGTGGTGGCTGATGCATTGAGTCGAAGGGTTGTTTCTGATTTGAGAGCCTTGTTTACACGTTTGAGTCTGTTTGATGATGGAAGTCTGTTAGCAGAATTACAAGTGAGGCCTACTTAGACTGAGTAGATTAAAGAAAAATAGTTGAAGGATGATTTGTTGGTTCTTCGGTTTCAGCAAGTTGAGAAGGGTGAGAATGATGATTTTGGACTGAATACTAAAGGAGTTTTATGCTTCCGAGGAAGAATTTGTGTTCCGAAGGACTCTGACTTGAGACAGTCAATATTGAAGGAAGCTCATGGGGGACTTTGTGCCATGCATCATGGAGGGAAGAAGTTGTATCATGACTTGCAAGAGCTGTACTGGTGGCCTGGGCTTAAACGAGAAGTAACGGAATTCGTGGGGAAATGTCTAACATGCCAGCAAGTGAAAGCTGAGCGTCAATTTCCTTCTGGATTACTGCAACTGGTGAAAATTCCATTGTGGAAGTGGGAGAGAGTCACTATGGACTTTGTGAGTGGGCTACCTTTGACACCCACCAAGAAAGATTCTGTGTGGGTAGTGGTGGATAGGTTAACAAAATCTGCCCATTTCATACCAGTTCGTACTGATTACTCACTGCAAAATTTGGCTAGGTTGTATGTGGCAGAGATAGTGTGACTACATGGTGTGCCAGTGTCGATTATTTTCGACCGAGACCCTAGGTTTACATCTCGGTTCTGGAAGAAGTTGCAGGAGGCATTGGGTACACGCTTGGATTTTAGTACTGCCTTTCACCAACAGACAGATGGACAGTCGAAGAGGGTTATTCAGATTTTGGAGGATATGTTAAGGGGTTGTATCATCGATTTTCGTGGGAGTTGGGAGGACTACTTGCCATTGGCGGAGTTTGCATACAATAACAGCTACCAAGAAAGTATTCAGATGGCTCCATATGAGGACTTTATTGGCGGAGATGTCGTACGCCTACGTGTTGGACAGAGTTGGGTGAACCATAAGTGCTTGGACTGGAGTTGGTGGCAGATACCGTGAGTAAGGTTAAGTTGAGAAGAGATCGATTAAAGGAGGCATCTGATAGACAGAAGTCGTATACGGATCTAAAGTGCAAAGAGATAGAGTTCGCTGTTGTGGATATGGTTTTCTTGAAGGTTTCACCTTGGAAGAAGATCTTGAGATTCGGTAAGAAGGGCAAATTGAGTCCGTGGTTTATAGGGCCTTATCGGGTTCTTAAGCGGGTAGGGCCAGTAGCGTATCAGTTAGAGTTACCACCAGAGTTGGACAGAATCCATGACGTCTTTCATGTGTCTATGTTAAGAAGATATCGATCGGATCCCTCACATGTTGTGCTAGTGGAGGAGATTGAAGTAAGGACTGATTTGACCTTTGAGGAAGAGCCTGTGCAGATATTGGCACGAGATGTTAAGGTTCTCAGAAGGAAATTTGTTCCGTTAGTAAAAGTGCTTTGGCGTAATCATGGAAGGGAAGAAGCTACTTGGGAGTCAGAAGAGACTATGCGTCAACAATACTCTCAACTATTTGGATCAGGTAAATTTCGAGGCCGAAATTTCTTTTAAGGGGTAGAGTTGTAACGCCCCAATTTTTGGGAATTCTGTGAGTGTTGGCAAATTTTAAATTTTGGTGTTCTGTCTGGTTGACGTAGATTTAATCAGGTTAGTGGGTCTCTAGAAGGCCCAAGTTTAAGTTAAAATCCGGTAATTTTAGTTAATTTTAATTCCCAAAAAAAGGGGGGGTTTTGGTTAGCTGGGCTCTAAAGTATTAATTGGGTAAAATAAAACACAAGGAAGCCCGTGGTAAGTTGGCTTGTGGCGTCACTTCGGGGCTTGAGAGGTGGCGTGTGGATGACCAAGGAGAGCAAAAGTTCGAGTCGCAAGGTAAGCAAATTGGTGATATTAATTTTTATGTACAGAAACGGTAAGCAGTGGAACTAAAGTGAAAGGCTGTCAGGAGAAGATTTAGGAGCTGATAAGGGAGAGGATTTAGGGGCTGATAAGGGAGAGAATTTAGGGGCTGATAAAGGAGAAGATTGAGGAGCTGATCAAAGAGCAGGAGTTGGCCGGCCAAGGGCCTCTAGCATGGGAAAATTCGGCTAGGTTAAGTGCCAGTATAAATTCGGCATAAGGGGGAGAGTTGTGCCGTTTGCTGACCATTCTCCTCTTCTTTCTTTTCTCCTTTTCTCTTCAACTTTTTTCTTTTTCTTCTTTTCCTCCATAGCCGAATCTCTCTAACCACCTGTGCATCTCCATCTTTTTCTTCAGACGTTTCTAAAACCTTCATAGCCATTGCCATAAAAAGTCGAAATCCTGAAAACTATACTTTTTCTGTGCCGATTTCTCCTAACCAATTTTATTATCTTTTCCATCATTATTGACTGATTCTCTAGTTCTCTAAACCTCAAGGTTCTGTTGATAGGACCATAGCAAAACCCTCCTATTTCATATTTCTTTACACAACTTCAACAAACGCCGAAAAGGCCACTCTCTTAGGGACTTGGCCGAATAGTGAGATCACTGAATGCTCGACTTTTGTTATCTTCTGAGGGCTTAGATCAGCATCAAAATTGAGTAGAAATTAATTGGGATCATTGACCGAAAGAACCAGTGGTAAGTCTTTTCAATCTAGTCTTTATTTCGTATTTTAGAAAAGCTGAAACCCTAAAGGTTAGGGAGGCTGTCGACTTGGACTTGTAGCCCTAAGGGGTTGTGATAACTATTTTGTCTTGATAATAATATGATCTAAAGGCTACTGATCAAGGGCTTGGACAAGTGGAGCAACGGGATCTAAGTCTAGTCGCAAACTTCGGCAAAGGTAGGATTGCTAGTGCCTAAGGTGTTATGGGCGAATAAGGTAAGGAGTTATTATGTAGTTCGTTTTGGTAGTAGATTAACGTGGTAGTAATATAATTGTAGGTAGTTCGAGCGTAAATCTCATCAATGAATCGTCATTAAATAGGTGTGTAACTGACACCCTTTCTTAGTCTAGATCAGCAAAAACCGAAAAGTCAAAAACCCGAAAAACTGGTATTTTGTAGATTTGCGAGTGTGCGAATGCTCGTGAGGTAAATCGACTAATGTTTTTTTGGTAGGTTGAAATGTTTGGACTGCAAAGTACATGATTTCTATGCCCTCAATATTTTTGGGCTTATTGGGCCAAAATTGGAATAAATGGCCAACAGGTTCAATTCGGTAAGAACCTTTGGTAAGTGATTCTGTTAGTACATGAAAGGTAGGAATATGCATGAAAAACCCTAAAATAGATAAATTACTGAAATACCTTTAAAAGGTGGAAAGTTTACAGTTTTACCCCTAGGAGATAAAGTACCGAAATACCCCTAAGAGTAAATTGACCTAAATGCATGTTTGGCTATTGTTATTTACTGCATGCCGTGTTGTTATTATCTGATGCATGGGACTGGGATATTGATGGAGGAAGTACTGAAAGTGGCTTGTCCACGTACTGGAGGTTTTGCCTCAATTTACTGTTAGCTGAGCAGCAAGGCTAGAACTGTGGAGTGTAAGGCTGGGTGGGTTGAGCTATTCCCCACATGGAGTGTAGGGCTGGTACGGGTGGAGTGTAGCGGTTGGTGGGTTGAGTAGTCTCCCAAAATGGGCTTGCATATGTTTATTGATGTTGCATGTATTTTGAAATGAGCCTATGGGCCATACTGTTATCTGAATAAGGGGATAAGGCCCAGTTTATTGTGATCTGAAAAGGGCTCTGGCCTAGTTCCACTGTTAACTGAGTGGGCTTAGGCCCAATGGGCTTGAGCTGACTTGGGCTTTGAATGGGTTTTCCTTACACACTGAGTTTCCAAACTCACCCCTTCTTTAACCTTGCAGGTGGGCCTTGATGTGAGTGTCTTAGAGCCGGAGGGGATTCATAGTGGCCATGGTGAACGCTTTTAGGTTTGAAAAAGAGTGGTTTTCTTAAGCTATTTTTAATTACTATTTAATTTTTGGGTTGTAATAAGGCCATTTTAGCTTTATTTTCTTCTTTGATTTTCTGGTATTATATTATTTTTAATAACTTTATTCTGGTGGATAATAATTCAAATGGGCTAGACTTAGGGCGCGATTTCAAAACGATACTTGTTTTTAAAATAACACGATGTCATGAATATTTGATTTATCAAAGATAACCACTCAAAGAAGTTTCAATCCGTTATAACCAAGTGTGGCAACGGATGTGGGCATGTCTAGAATTGGATCCAATCGAAGAGCTTGGTACTTAAGCAGCCTTCATGGCTCACCTCCTCTGTTATGGATACCTACCTGGTGCCCAGCTTCCATTCACTTGGTTAGCTTAACAAAAGTCGGTTTTTAAAACACTAAAAAGGGAACATGGGTGTTTTTTTTAATTTCAATGTGGCATGTCGGATTCAGCCATAACGTCTGGGCCGAGTTTGGGGTGCTACAAATGATATGGTAGCTTTGTTACACATGTGGCCAATCTAATCTCCACGATTCAATCATAACGTATATGGCGGGTTTGGGAGGTTACATTTAGTAGTTTCAGAGCCCATGCTCAAAACCTCGGACTAAATTTTTATTCTTTTCAAAAATGACCCCAATATTTTGAAAAATATTATAATGAAGTCTGAAGGTTTGATGTCGTGCCTATAGAAACAATATTGAAACTTTAGAAAAACACTAGAAACTATTGCTTAAAATTTTAAATGAAAGAACTTAGTTAAAAGTGAGATAAAAAATTAAACGAAATAGTAAAGATATTCCTACTTGTAAATTATAGATTCCATAAAACACCAAAATGAATACTCGTAGAATGATAACTCGTGGTAGGAGGGACTATAAAGGGCAACCTTCGATGGCTACGGCTGAGTCGTCTACGTCTCAGGAGCCCATTCAGAATTACGAACCAAATGAGGCTTTTAGTGAACCCACTACTGAAGGTGGGAATATAGGTAATAAAAATTATGATAATGAATATGATGGGGATGATCCAGTAACACATGCTTTGTTAAAGGCCTTATAGAAGGTTTCGAGGGACTTGATTGGTGATATTAGTCATCGGACAATTGCTGAGAGGCTCCACTCAAGTCGGGCAGAGTTGTTCAGGGGTATTGCTGAAACTACCCCTAGACTGGCGATTATTGGATGCAGACCACTGAATGTATATTGGATGATCTGGACTGTACTCTTGAGCAGAAACTTAAATGTGTTGTATAATTGTTGAAAGACGACGTATACAGGTGGTGGCAATCAGTGGTTAGAGATATGCTACCAGAGCGTATTGATTGGGCCTATTTTTAGGATGCTTTTTGTAACACCCCTAACCCGTATTCGTCACCAGAATAGGGTTACGAAGCATTACCGAAGTTTACATTTCAAAACTATCAAAAATTTAAAACATGTAATTCACAACCTCAATCATAGAAAAATCAATCAATAACATACATATTGTCCCTTATACGAGCCCTCGAGGCATTAGAAACACATTAGAAATGAATCCGAACTAAATTAGAAACATATGAAGTTTTTAGGAAGAAGATGACAATTTTCAAGCTGCAGTGGTCACACGACCATGTGGACATTCAAAGTAGGGACACATGACCGTGTACCAGCCCGTGTAACTCTCTGACTTGGGTAGAATGGTTAAGCCACACGCTCGTATGCCAGGCCGTGTACCCCTCGAAGTGCCCTCACATGCCCGTATCCAGGCCGTGTACTAAGCCGTGTGTCACACACGACTGAGACACATGCCCATGTCCCTGGATGTGTGGACGAAAAATAGGCCATTTCCAAGCCATTTTTCTCACCCAACCATGCGCACACCTACAACCAATTTTCCACATGTAAACAAGCATTCAAAATGCACTAAAAAATGAATCCACAAGCTAAACCGATAAGGTATACGTGCATACAATCAATATGCCTAAAAGACACCTAAATCACAACAATTATACATGTATAACCATATGCATAGTTTAGCCAAAAGTTCAATCAAATTATAAGTAAGTTTATGCCAAAACTTACCACTTTATTTACCTTTCAAATTAACACCAAAAACACCAAATTGGCCATTTGACATTTAGCACCATTAGCCATATATGTCCACTACATTCCAAATACCAAAATGACCATATTCAACCATGTCAAAGAACATTCCATCACACATGTCATTTCAACTTCCATCATTTAAGCATCATAAAGACTACAAAATCAACCATCATAAGGTCACATATATATACAAACATAACCATTTCACTCACTCATAATACCATAATTACAAGCCAAAACATAATGGCTATAACATTAACCAAAACACCTATATATGTGCATATTTAACCAATTATCACTTAACTTGTTTTCTTGCCAACACATAACATAATTGATACATAACAACCATACCAATTTTGGTCATTTCAAAACATACACCAATTTGACCATATTAACCTCAACCAACAAGCAATCAATACCTCAAATCTAAGGTAACATTTCATGCCATAATCATGAACCAAAATGACACATATATATACCAAACTCATCAATTAAACATTAAACATAGTCACCTATACATGCCATTATAACCGCGACCAAAGCATAGAAATCTGTCGATAAAATCGATAGTTAGTGTAATGAATCTCTGACTAGCTTCCAATCCAATCGAGCTTCCGATAATTTGAAAAGTAAAGGAAAAAAAACTAGTAAGCAATGAATGCTTAATAAGCTCGTATAAACTTTAGTCATATCAATCCATTTCAAATATGAAATTTATACATATCAAGAATAATCCTATACCAATACCGCAAGATTCTTGAAACCATATTCAACAACTCACAAGGTGAATAAATCCACAGTATCACATATACGTATCATCCCTAGTATAATAAGATTTTATAAAACTTAAACCCTTTCAAATTTTTTTATTTTCATTTGTATTTCATTACTTTCAATTGCATTTACTTTCTTTAGTAGCTTAAATAACAACATCAATTCAACTCATCATTTCCTTTTGCATCATTTTACGCTTCAAGTATGAACTTACTATTTCATTACCTTTCCACACCCATTTCATATGCATAAGACACAAAACATAAGTATATCATCAACCATAGCCACAAGCTAGTGCATTTAAACATAGCTCTTTTGGAATTAACCAGATGATAAACTATTTCATAAGCAATTACATAATTTAAACCTTACCATTCTTTCATGAACACAAGCATATTTCCATTTGCGCACTTACCATTTTAATGCATAACTTATAAGGAAACATAATACAATCCAACCAATAACTTGGCACATGCCTAAGCATCAAACAATAACACATGTTAGCATACTTGAACATATTTCACATGAATTCAACATGGATAACCATTATACTTGAATATGACTCAATTGGATATAACATCCTTCATAACATAACATGCTTACCATGTATCTCATCATTTCAATATATTTCATGTACACATGTACTTTCTCATATTGAATATTTACCATTTCCTTTCCAATTCATGCCCATTGAACTTATTAGAATATCATTGGATACCTAGGATAGCTCACACAAAGTGTGCTGACTCATATAACCGTAATCCGTCAATTCATGTACATATATGCTCACACAGGCTGTGAATAAGTGTGTTCACACAAGCTGTCAAAATAGGCTTACTCACACGAGCTGTGGGTTGAAATGGCGCTACATGATGCTCCTCACATGATCTGCGGAGTATTCACAACACATGCCGGACCTCAGCCATCGGTAGGACATTCAAGATCAGCACCCAAATAATATAAGGGCATTTTAGTCGTCATACGTCGTTGAATTTCTATCGTTTCATGACATAATAAATTGCATAATAACATCTATATATTAATTCATGTATAATAGAATAACACATTAAACGATAAATTTAACTCACATTTAATTATTTATAGTTCATACAAACTTACCTGGCTAAATTGAAGAAATGTCAAAGTACAAGGGCATTTTAGTAATTTTCCATTCCCCTCGATTTTCCACCTGATCTTAATCTAAATTAATAATTTCATTCAATCTATCAATTCAGATAGTAAAACAATGTATATAATGCAATTTAGTCATATTTGAAATTTTTACAAAATTACCCCTAAAGTTTTACTTTTGTTCAATTTAGTCCCTGATCCTAAACATGCAAATTAACCATTTTTTCAAAATTAAACTATTTAGTACCTAATCGATAAATTCATCAAAAATCACTTAAAAAATACTTTTAATTATCAATCAACATTTCAAATTCATCATTTCACATAAAAATCACAAGATTCATCAATTGAAACATTCAAAATCGTTAACAGTTTCACAATTAAAGATATGGACTAGCTGGACCTAATTGCAACAATCTCAAAAACATTAAAATTATTAAAAACGGGTAGCTTAGGGACTTACATGCAAAGAAACATGGTTGGTCGAACTTCAAACTCTGCCATGGTGGTTCGGTGATGAACAAAACCAAATGGGGAAGAAAACTATTATGTTTTCTTATTTTATTAACCTTTATTTTATTTTTATCATTTAATAATAATATAATAACATATAAAGCAAATAAAATTGAAAGAAAATGAAGCTTTAACCGTCCACCAAATAAAGAATGGTTAATTTACCCATTAAGGCCACCCAATATAATTCTTTAATCAATTTCACACCTTTAAACTAATAGCGATTGACTTTTAAACTTTTACGATTTAGTCCTTTTTAATTAATTAACTATCGAAACGTTAAAAATTTTCAACGGAACTTTAATAACACCTTAATGGCACTCCTTAAATATTTATAAAAATATTTATGGCTCAGTTTATATAAATGAGGTCATAATACCTCATTTTTTAAAACCACTTGAACTTAGGGTAATACCACTTGAACTTAATAACTTTCTTATATAACATAAATTATCAAATCAAAAACCTTTTTAAAATAATATTTGATTCATAAATATTAAATAATAATATTTATGAACTTACTCTGGATTTGATGGCCCCAAAACCATTATTTTCATACCACTGAAAAATAGGCTATTACACTTTTTAGGGTAAGTTTGTACGCCCTCACTATGTTAAGGCTTGATGGTTGGAGTTTATAGACCTGAAATAAGGTGACATGATAGTTTCTGAATATGAAGCAGAATTCTTGAGAATGAGTCGGTATGCAGCTAGTGTGGTGGCATCTGAGCAACAAAATAGTTTCCATTTTCAAGAGGATTTGAGGTATGATCTTATGGTGCAGGTAGCTCCACATCAGGAGTGGGTATTTGAAGCCCGGGTTAAGAAGACCAAAATTATCGAGAAGGTTAAAGGCATACAGTGCAAGTAAAAGGGGAAACAAAAAGATTAGCCTAGAGAGAGATAGGCTCTAGAAGCTCAAATTCTTATATTGTTAAATGGGCCAGAGAGGCTAAGAATAGGGATGCAGTGGGTCCTAGAAAGGGGTAGATTCAAGTATGTCAAATTTGTGAAAGGCACTATCCAGACGAGTGTTAGAGAAGAATGGGGTCCTATTTGATTTGTGGCTCGATAAAGTATAGAATTAAAGATTGTCCTCATCCGAATGATTAGATGCAAGCTTCAGTTCAAAATCAATGCCTTGTTAGGGGTCAAAATCAATAGGGTAATTAGGTTGTTTAGAGGGTCCATAATCAGAACCAAAATGGAAATGGTAATTAGGGACAGAAAGCATCGACTCAGGGTGCAATTGGGTTAAAGCTAGATAGCCTACTTTGGTATATGCGACTAGACGCCGAAAGGATAAATATGTGGCATACATCATTGTAGGTACCTTCACTATCCATTCACTGCCTTATTTTACATTAATTGATATAGGATCTAACTGTTCTTATATTGCATGTGATATAGCTATAAAATTGGGGATTGGGGTAGAGACAACTAATAATACCATTACTGTAGTCAACTATTTAGGACCATTTGTACTTGTAAATAAGATATATAAAATATGCCGTTTAGAAATACAAAGGGAGATTTTTCTCGCCGACCTAATGAAATTGCCCCTAAAAAAATTTGATTTAATTCTGGGAATGGGCTGGTTGGTTGAACACCAAGTTTACTTGGATTGTGCACTGAAGAGGGTAACTTTGATGACTGGGTCTAGATAGGAGGTCATCATGGTTGAGGAATGTCAAAATTATTTATCCAATGTAATCTCTGCTAATGGTAGCAGCGAAGATAGTCTGGAAAGAGGTGTGCAGCATTATGTACAGGATGCGAGTGCAATTAACCTTTCCATAGATACTATTTGTATAGTAAGTCAATTTCCTCTATTTTTCTAGAGAAACTGGTAGGCTTACCTCTTAATCGAGAAGTGGAATTTGGTATTGAGTTATTGCCAGGAATGACACTGATGTCCATTACTCCCTACCGCATAACATTTAAAGAGCTTAAGGAGTTGAAAGTACAGTTGCAGGAACTGCTGGATCTAGGTTTCACTAGACCTAATGTTTTGCCATTGGGCACACCGATATTGTTCGTAAACAAAAAAAAATCTAACAATAAATAATAAGTATCCACTACCAAGGATTGATGACTTACTCGATTAGTTCAGAGGTGAACTGACTTTTCTAAAATTGACCTAAGGTTTGGGTATTATCAACTAAAGGTGAAAGAACCTGATGTTCCCAAAATTGCTTTTAGGACTCGTCATGGACATTAAGAGTTTCTTGTTATGCCCTTATGAATCATGTATTTCAGCCTTTCTTAGATCAATTGATCGTTCTATTCATCAACAACATCCTAATTTATTCCAAGATAGAATTTGAGCATTATGATTATTTTAGGGTGATCTTACAGATACTTCGTGAAAAATAGTTTTTTTGCTAAACTCAATAAATGTGAATTCTGGATGAAGGAGGTTATGTTTTTAGGTCACGTGGTTTCAGCTGAGGGTATCCGTGTAAATCCTAAAAAGGTAGAGGCTATCTTGGATTGGAAACCACTGGAGAATGTCTTGGAGATTCAGAATTTTATAGGTCTTGCTAGGCATTATTGAAGGTTTGTTGAGGGTTTTTCCTTGATAGCAGCCCCATTGACTAAGTTGTTAAGGAAGAATACTCCATTTAAGTAGGGAGGCCATGTAACACCCCTAACCCATACCCGTTGCCGGAACAAGGTTTCTGAGCATTACCAAAACATTTATAACATTATTCAATTAATTCACGCAAGTCACTATTCATTAACCAAGATTATTCATAACGTCCCTTAATTGGATCCTCGTGGTCAAATGCGATCATTAGAATCAAGTCGAGACTTAATCGGGACCTCTAAGAATTTTTCACGAAATTACAAAATTTTTCCAAGGCGCAGGGCTCACACACTCGTGTGGTCCAAGGGATATGCCCGTGTGACCCTGGGACACGCCCATGCTAAAGACTATGTTCGACCCAATGTAACTCTCTAACTTGCATACACAGCCATGCCACACACCCGTGTTCTAGGCCGTGTGGCACACACGGTGAGACACACACCCGTGTCTCTACCCATGTGCCCAGTTCTGTTTTTAAAAATTAAGATACAAAGGACGGACGGCTTAACCACATGCCCATGTTATCAGACTGTGTGTCACACACGGTCTAGCCACACACCCATGTGTCTGCCCATGTGGACAAAATGAAGCCATTTCCTAGCTTCATTTCTCACCCAAAATCACCCAAAAACCTGCACATAGAACACTCAACAAATTCCAACCATTTCAAGCATTCCAATTGAGCAAAATCTCCATTCACCAAGGCATACCATTTCATGCATACATGGTTTCAAACTCACCTTAACTTAACTTAGGCATTCACAACACTGGATCACATGAACTTAGCATAACACATGTGGATATATATATACCATAATAGCGTACTAAATCATATCCAAAATGAACTACCACTAGCCATTCCAATGGCTAGGTTACAAAATGACATTTCAATACACTGTTTGCCAAGTTTCCCTATACATGCCATTATACCAAAATGGTTTTTCCAAATATACACAAAATATTAGACGATAGTGTAATGATGCTCCAACGATCTTGCAACCTTCACAAGCTTCCGAGTACTATAAAACAGGGGGAAAATAAAAGGACTAAGCATTACATGCTTAATAAGTTCGTATAACAGAAACTAAACTTACCAATCTTGTTTATAATCTAGGCATAAAATGTTATGTTTCCATCCATTTAGCTAAATGGCCTAATCACATGCATTTTATTAAACATGTCAATCACCAAACTATTCATACAAATCAAGTAACATAGATGAGCTCATCAAGCAATATTCTATCTAGTCATTACTATTTCATCTCAAGGTCTTCATGCCAAGTCAAGAGTTATATGTCCCTTAAATCGTTGAATTCCGATGAATGCTCATGTAGTACACTTGAAGTGTACGAATC
The DNA here is from genome assembly GCF_007990345.1 of Gossypium hirsutum. Lineage (NCBI taxonomy): Eukaryota > Viridiplantae > Streptophyta > Magnoliopsida > Malvales > Malvaceae > Gossypium > Gossypium hirsutum. The sequence goes on along the minus strand of NC_053434.1, from coordinate 38,021,023 downwards.
AATTATCCATCAATTTCTTATTCAAGGGCACCCATTAGGGCACTTAGCTAAGAAACACTCTCTCGAGCAACATATTGAATAACAGGATTACCAGTCCAGCCTAAACTCTAATCATAATGTGTGCTCAAGAGATATTATATCGGGATTACCCGTCCAAGCTATATCCTTTATATAACAAGGTCAATGGGATTACTCATTCGAGCTAAATCCTGTTTGCAACAAATGTAGGACCTTATCCGTTTCGGGAAAGCGCATATAATCATCGGAATTCAACATCCAATCGGGACTAACCTTTTATCACCATTTCAAGCTTATTTTTGTTTTTCATCATATCATACAAGTGAAGCACATCAACATAAATCACATTACATACAACAAAACAATTAATTAACATAACTACATGTCTGATTAAGTTACATGAACTTACCTCGACACTTTTTCTCGTAATAATCTACTAATCCAAAATCTTTTCCTTTCCTTGATCTAACCTCGAATTAGTGTTTTCCAGATCTATATAAATGAATTTAATCATTAATTTCATACATTTCATACTTAGACGGTCTCAATTTACGTCCTAGGTAAAATTACCATTTTGCCCCTAACTTCTCCAAATATTTTGATTGTCCCTAAACTTGGAAAATGAAACTTGTGCAGATTACTCCCTATCCCAAGCCTAACCAAAGCCCCATTACAAATTTTCGAGCACATGTTTACGTAAGATTTCAGAATTTTTCGTTCAACTTCACAAGTTTACATTTTAGTCCCTAAATTAAGTTTTCATCAAAAATCAACTTGCAAAAGTTGTATATATATCAATAATCTTTCATTTTCTACCATAAGTTTCTAATTTCCAGCATAAAACATCCATGACTCATTTTCATACCTTGATAGATTTTCAAATTAACCTTTCAAATAGAGAGATTAAGCTATCCCAATTTCGAAAATACCAAAATTACTAAAAACGGGACAAGGAAACTTACCCAATTAGGCCTTGAAAGCTTCTTTTCTCTCTCTTAGGGTTTCCACGTGTTTTTAGGTTGAAAATGATAAAAATAAAATGATATAATTCTTTTCATCTTTTTAATTAATTAATATTTTGGTATTTCCAATTTAGTCCCTTGTCTTTTTCTATAATTTCATGGATGAGTCAACATAAAAATCTACTTACTTTTATTAATGGTATAATTACCATATAAGGACCTTAAGTTTTGAATTCCATAGCTATTTAATCCTCATTTCTACTAGAATTCAACTTTTGCATTTTACGTGATTTAGTCCTTCTCATAATTAGGCACTAAATCGATAAAATTTTCATTTCAAAATTTTCACATGTTATTTCTATCATATTTCGAGCCATAAGATCAAATAAAAATAAAATATATTTTGGGTTGAATTTGTGGTCCCGAACCACTGTTCCAATTTCACTAAAAAATGTGTTGTTACAGGCTAGCTTTGAGAAATTAAAATCCGTGTTGATTGAAGCTCCTATTTTAATTCAGCTAAAATCTAGTAAAAATTATGTAGTGTACAGCGATGCTTTGCATGTTGGGCTTGGATGTTTTTTAATGCATGGTGGTAACATAGTAGCTTATGCCTCTAGACAGCTTACGCCACAAGAATTATAACAGCCCAAAATGCTAATATTTGTTGTTAATCCATTAACAAGCTTGTGAAGTAGTCTAGTGGCTAAGCTCCTCGTATAACTCCTAAATGACCCAAGTTTAAGTCTCCATGACATCAAATATTTTTTTAATTTCATGCAAAAGTTGGTCATCTTTTCGCATGCAAAACCATCCAACCTTTATGCATTTAACTCCTATTTTTAATTTACCTAGTAACTCCATGTTTTAAAATCTGAAAGAGGTAACTCCTAAAGTAATTGTGATTAACTCTCCCTAACATCTTTGTCCCCTCTTGAATGATTTGTTGATGGGTTTGACCATGTGACCTTTCCCTCCTCCCTCCCCTCATTTTCTGATTTGTTTTATTTTTTATACAATTTTTCTCTCTTTGCTCCTCGCTTTTCACCACCTTGTGTCGCCTAAAAAGGTTGTTCCTCTTTGATTTTTCTTCTATTTTTTCTCTATATTACTATTACAAACCGAAACACCACCATACAACCACCTTCGTGCCACCACATCACAATTGTACCACCACTCAAAACCAATTTCCTTGTTAGTTTTTATTCTATTTTATTCCTTTCTCTTTTGATCATCACTTAGACACATTATTTTCTTTCTGTTGTTGAATTCTAAGTTCACCTTAGGGTGTTCTTCAACTTTTTCATCTTTGATAATATTTCGGTAAATAAAGTATCTTTTATTCTTCTCATATTTTTATTCTTAATTCCATCTATTTTGTTTTCTTTTCATGAATATTTTATTCAATTTATTCATTTTTTCCTCCAAACTAGATCGTCACACCAACTTTGATCATCAACATTAGAAACATTCCTCTTTGATTTTCTTGGAAGTAAGGAGTAAGTATTATAAGTTGAGGAGTAAGTGGATGTTTTTCTTTTGGAAATTTCTTTTACTAGATATAAGAGAATTCTAACCACATATACAATTTTGTTATGTGAAAATAAGTCTTTATTCTTTTGGATCGGAAGTGAATGAGCTCTAATATGATTTACTATTCAGATCACTAAAGGTGTGCATTTTATACAATTTTAATACGTGAAGATTTGATTATGATTTATTGATTTACTTTACAAATAAAAACATATTTTTTTGTTGTAACATGTGAGAGACTATTTAGATATAAGGTAAGTCATTCTTACTTGTGTCTTATTGTTATGATATAATATGTATTGTTATGGATTGATATTTTTCATTCTAATCTCATGTCGTGTAATATCATGGCTAGATGTTCATTTTGAAAGCATGGATTACAATGATTATTGAAAGTTATATGTACATGAAAGCATGGTTTATCATGCCTATAGATTCGCAATGAGATTTGTATGTCATGATGCATTGCATGGGGTTGAGACATTTGTAAGAAGGAAGATGTGATAGTTTAATAATCTACAAAATTTGGTGGTTTATCCAGAAGTATATGTATAACGCCCCGAAATTGGGCCTAGAAGTATTGGGCTTTAAGCATGGGAGCGGTTAGGAGACTGCTCATAAATATGTTAGTTAAGTAAGAAAGTGGCACAAATTTCATGTTTGCTTTGTTGGCTAAGTGATTTGGGTGTGGTTGGGAGTGTTTGAGAAGACTAGGTTCAAGTCTGAGCTTTTGCAAAAAATTTAGTTTTTCCCCTTAAGTGAACCTTGGCTTTAGCTTGTAGGCCTTATAAATATTTGCGGGTAAAATGTGTCACAAAAAGAGATTATGGTGCAGTGGTAGGTGGTGTGTGGAGTTCTTTTGAGGTCTAAGGTTCAAGTCATGGCAAGGTAAGAAGAGTATTTATTTTACTCTCTTGCCATGTGAGAAGTAGAGGTTGATTGAAACTCTGTTGAGGGAAGTTTGAAAGGTTAAGGAGTGGATTATAGAGGAAATCATGGAGAAGATAAATGAGGATTTTTAGTAGGAAATTGTTGAGAAAATCAAAGGAGGTGGAGGTGTGGGAGAGGAGTGTGCCGATTTTGGAAAGTAAAGCACTCAGGAATTTTGGTTTGGAGAAGTGAGTGTTTTTTTCGGGTTTGTAACATTTTAGGATTTTTCTTTTGTTCGTTAGAGGTCGATTAGTGCAAAAGAGTTTATTATAGTGCTTTTCCCCTTTGCTGGTTTCGGTTATACACTTTTCTTCAAGTTTCTCGACTGTCATCTTTTTGCCTCTTCTACCCTCCTCTTTCTAAAACTATTTCTTTTTCTTTCTCTTTAAACAGAGTACATATTTCCTCCCTTACTCAAACTCTATCTTTTTTTTTGTAGCCTGGGGACTATGGCCGATATAATTTTTCTTCTTCTCCTTCTTTTCTCAATTGCTTTCTCTCTGGACCGATTGTTTTAAACCCTTTTTTCTTTCAACAGTTTTGATTTTGACAAGTTTTTCTCTTGGCCGATTATTGTTTGGTTCCTCTGTGAAATCAATTCTTTTCCCTTCCTTTTCTTTAGGCTGCCGTTTTACCTGGGGTTGCTGCCAGAGGTTGGGGATTATTGCTAAGTTTAGAATGCTCCCTTGTTCTCTATTATTGCCAACATTCCATCGTACTTTTACCCTCACTGTGCCGAAATTGCTCTTTTTTCCTTCTTTGCTAACTTTGAATTCTATTCGGTTTTACGTTTCGTGACTTCAGTGAGTATGTATTTCGCTATGGATCAATTATTTTCATAAATATATGTTAATAGGAGGTTCGATTTGTATACAGTTTTTAATCAATGAGTGGGTAATCGCTCTTGATCAATAGTTAAGTGCGAATATTCGTTGGCTCAAGCAAGGTAGGTGGTTGTGGTTTAAGTGACTAAGTATATTGATTAAGGCTGGTTGTATTCCTATTGACATGTGATTAGTCGTGTGCTGTGAATGGATATAGGTTTTGGTACTCAAGGACTATTAGCATTGTTTTCACAAATAGGTGTGTAACTGTGCACCAAAATCTATCATTATCAAGAAGTCAGAAAAGGTGTGTAACCACACCCTTCCTTACTGTAAATCGGTAAAAGCCGAGAAGTCGAAGTGCCGAAACTTCGGCATTTGAGGCCACACGAGCATGTGATCACTCATGGGGTAAAACGAGCCCTCAAATTATGGGCAATAGACTGTAAAGGCCACCACGAGCGTTTTTGTGGGCTTAGGCCATTATGGGCCATGTTGGGCCGAAATAAGCCATGTGGGCCTAATGGGCTTGTGGGCCCCATACAGATTAAATCTGCAATAAGTGATAAATATTAGACTAAGCTATGTGGGTCACATAGCCGTAACTGAATTTAGGCTAAATGGGCCACACGAGCGTGTGGGCCCACTTAGGCCGAGTAATGGGTCTTGGGCCCATTTACACCGTTATGATCATTTAGGTTATCTGTGTCACTCGAAGCTAATTTAAGGTAAATAACCGTAATACCCTTGTAGGGTAAAATGACCGTAATACCCTTGTAGGGTAAAATGACCATAATACCTCTATAGGGTAAAATGACCATAATACCTCTGTAAGGTAAAATGACAGTAATACCCCTGTAGGGTAAAATTATCATAATACCCCTGTAGGGTAAAATGACCGTAATGCCCCTATAGGGAAAATTGACCGTAATGCCCCTGTAGGGCAACATGACCGTAATACCCCTACAGGGTAAAATTACCGTAATGCCCCTATAGGGTGAAATGACTGTAATACCCCTCTAAGGTAAAATAAAAATTATGCCCTTGTGTTCCGTATGACTGATGTGCTTATGATTTACATATATGATTGTACTGAGTATGATTTTGCCTACACGTAATATTAATGACATGACATACTGCATGAGGTTGGGATTTTGATATGAAGGAAATACTATACTTGTGACTATGTCACATTCACTGTTACTGGTGGCTTTGCCACATTTACTGTTTCTGGCAGCTATGCTGCATTATTATTACTGGCAGCTATGCTGCGATATCGGTGTGCTAGTTGGGTGGGTCAATTTATATCCCCACATGGTGTGTTAGTTGGTATAGGTGGTGTGCTGGCTGGATTTGGGTGGGATGCATAATTGCATTACACTGTATTGATACTGCATTGGGCTTAGGCCCACACTATTACTGTATAGGGCTAAAGCCCAGACTGTACTGATACTGAATAGGGCTCAGGCCCACTGTTACCGATCTGGGCTTAGGCTAGACTGTGTTATTCACTGTTTGTTTGTTATTGGGATTACACACTGGGTTTTCGTAAACTTACCCTTTCTTTTAACTCTACAGGTAATCTTCAACCTTAGATAGTTTGGAGCCGCGAGGGACTCGGAGGTGGCCACACGATTGCTGATGTTCTACTTTTGACTTTATTTATTTTAAAATTCATATTGGGTTTTTGATTATGTAATATGGCCATTTGTGGGTTTAAGTTTTAATTGGGATTTTGTTTTCTTATATTAAATTGCTACTTTAAGCAAAGATGAGTTTTTAAAACAATTACTGTTTTCTAAAACACGCGTTTTAAACTTCATCGACTTAAAAAGTTTTTGCGTCTTTAAATCAATTTAATATAACACTGATGGTTAATAAGTAAATGTTTTGACGAGAACTTTTGTTAAATAATAATAAAAGATTTAAACTCAGTGACGGATTTTTACTGAAAAGATCAATTTTTGAAAAACACTTCGATGTGGTACGTCAGATTCGACCATAATGTCTAGGCCGAGTTTAGGGTGTTACAATATGTTTTGGTATCTTGTTTTTGATTTCAGTGGCTTTTTCCACAACTATGTGTATTTTTCTGCAGATTTGGTGGCTTTGTCCACACATGCGTTGGTGTGTTTTAGATGGATAAGCTCTGGGAACTCCTTTTGATGTCTAACGGTGGTGGGTAAGATATTTTAAAAGAAATTGCATAATTATTTTACCGAAATTGCATTGCCATTATCATGTGCATAAAAGTTTCTAAATTTGTATATTATGTATGTAATTATTGATATTTAGCTTGTTATAAAATTCACACTGAGCTTATTAGCTCACCCCTTTGTTTTCAAAAACATTTTAGATAATACTCGAATGCAGGACTTGGATTCAACATATGGAGGAGTCTATCAGATGAAATTTTTAATAAAGAACATTATAAACTATTTGGGGTCGTTTGTGTTGGACATTGGACTTTGGATCTTTTATGGTTTATTTTTACTTTTGATTTCTAAATTGTTATGCATGCATAATAGATGAATTTATAAATGTTTTAATTAGAAATTTTAACTGTTTCATCTAGTTTTAAAATTAATTTATAATTTAAAGTATTTCTAAGCATTTTCAAAGTCCACTACAAAATATTTTTATTAAAATCATTTTTAAGTAATAATCAAATTTGATGTTGCAAATTCTTTAATTTAATGTTTAAGATGATAGATCGATTTAATTAATGAATTCTTCAAATAAACAAGTTTTATAAAATGTTTTTCAATAATACTAAATTATTTAGAAATATATTTTTATGCTTTTATAAAAATGATTTAAACATAGTTGTTTTTAATAAGAAAAAAGTTTTTAATGGAAGTAATGTGGCTTCCAAAATTTGGCCATAATGTCTAAGTCGAGTTTGGGGGGTTACATGAATGCTATTATCCTACTCATGATTTGGAGTTGGAGACTGTCGTTTTCGCTCTTAAAATCTAGAGATATTACCATTTTGGTGATAAGTGTACCATTTACATGGATCACAAAAGTCTCAAATATCTCCTTACTTAGAAAAAGATTAACTTGAGGCAATGCAAGTGGATTGAATTGTTAAAAGACTATGATTGTACGATTGAGTATCACCATAGGAAAGCTAATGTAGTGGTCGATGCTTTGAGCAGAAGGGTAATGACTGATTTGAAGGCTATGTTTGCTTGTTTAAGTTTGTTCCATGATGAGGGTATTTTCAATGAGTTGTAGGTAAAGCTTGTTTGGGTTCAAGAAATCAAAGATAAGCAAGGACTGGATGAATCTTTAGCACTTTGGTTTAAGAAGGTTGAGGATGGGTCGATTGAGGACTTTGGGATTAATTCTGATAGAATATTGTTCTTCAGAAGAAGATATTGTTTATTGAATGATCAGAGTTTGAGGAAATCTATACTATAGGAAGCACGTAGTAGCCCCTATGCTATGTATCATGGTAGAACTAAGATGTATCGTGACTTAAGGGAAGTGTATTTGTGGTTGAGTCTTAAACAGGAGGTAACTGAGTTGGTGTCAAAATGTTTGACTTGCCAACAAGCTAAGGCTGAGCATAAGTTTTTTTTTGGGGGTTATAACGCTGATTTGTCTTCCACAGTGGAAATGGGAAGAGCGAAAACAGACTTTGTTATTGGGTTGCCCTTAATACCTATTAAGAAAGATTCAATTTGGGTCATAGTGGATAGATTGACTAAGTCCGCCCATTTTATTCCTATCTATACTGATTATTCTTTTCAGAAGCTAGCTAAGTTTTATATTTTGGAGATAGTGAATTGCACACTATGCTAGTGTCAATTATTTTAGATCGGGATACCTGTTTTATGTCTCAATTCTGGAAGAAATTGCACGAGGCTTTGGGTACTTGGTTTAATTCTATACGACTTTTTATCCGTAGTCCAATGGTCAGCGAAAGAGGGTTATTCAAATTCTAGAGGATATTTTGAGAAGTTGTGTGATTGACTTTCACAGTAGTTGGGAGGAGCATCTACCAATGGCGAAGTTTGCCTATAATAATAGCTTCCAATCAAGTATCCAAATGGCACCCTACGAGGCTCTTTACAGTCATAGGTGTTGTTCACCATTATGCTGGACTGAGTTGGTGAGAAGAACTTATTGGGTCCAAATTTGGTTTCGGAGAGTGAGGATAAAATTCTATTAATTTGAGATAGGTTGAAAGCAACTTCTGACAGAGAGAATTCGTATGTTGACTTAAAACGCAAAGACATCGATTTCAGTGTAGGAGATTTGGTTTTTCTTAAAGTCTCTCCATGGAAAAAGGTTTTGATATTCAGTCAAAAAGGAAAGTTAAGCCTTAGGTTTATTGGTCCTCATCGAGTGCTTAAAAGAGTTTTCCTGTGGCATATCAGCTTGAATTGCCACCTGAGTAGAATCGCATTGACAATATGTTTCATGTTGCAATGTTGATATGGTATCGATCTAACACATCGTAAAGTTAGATCAGATTTTACATTTGAGGAGGAGTCTATTTAGATATTAGATCATGAGGTTAAATTTTATAGGAGGAAGTGAATTCCTTTAGTCAAAGTGCTTTGGAGAAACCATGACGTCTGTGACATCCCTAATTTGACCCTAGTCGAAAAGTGGTTTCGGGACCACAAAACCGAGTCATAAAAATAATTAACCGTCATATTTTACATTTATTTTATGTGAATATGAATGTGTAAAAGTTTCATACTTTAATTTTATCAGTATATGTGAAATTTATTAGTAGGGACTTATGTGAGAAAATTGTGAAATGTTTAGACAAATGTAAAAGTGATCTAATAGTGCATGATGATAAAAAAATGTACTTGCATGTCTAATTAACCAATTAGAGATAGTGGCCGGCCATGCTAATGACTAACACATATTATATGCATTTTTGTTTGTTTGTTTACTTACATTTTAATATACAAAATGAATTATTGAATAAAGGAAATAAGTGAAAATTTTGGGTGAAGAAAACAAAGCTCATCTTTGTTCTTCTTTGCCGAATTGAAAAGAAGAGAAAGGGGGGAGGCTTTCGGTCATTTGGAAGGAGAAGAAGGTTAGTGAATGGTGTTAGATTTTTTTTTGAAATTTAAGCTTGTTTTAGGTTAATCATCTTGTTTCTTACTTAGCCCATGCCAAAAAAAAAAAAATTAAATCTTGATGGATGTAGGGCACATTCGGTTATGGTTAATGAGAAAATAATTTGATTGTAGCCTTTAAGCTTTGATGAAGAATTTGTTGTTGCAAGAAGTTGAGCTTATTGATAGTAAATTTTTAATGCTCATATGTGTAATATTCGAACATGTAGTTGTTTAATGTTTTGAACAAGTGCCATTTAGGTGTTCTAAATTGTCTAAATTAGATGTTTAATCATCTAAGGGTTCGGCATTGTGCATTCTTGCTAAGAGTTTGATTTGAAATCATAAGATTTTGTTGACTTGTGTTTAATGGCATTCGGTCGAGGTCTATGGGTGTTTGCTAATCCGGTTTAAATGCATAGGTGCTAAATACTTTGTATTTGAAACTTTGATGTATAAGTAGAAGTTAATTAAGATGATATTGAGTAAATTCTTAGCTTAGTTGTGTTAAGTATTCGGCAATATTTATAATAATGTATATGAGAGTGTATATATATATACATGTTGTGCATAACTTGAGTAATCGACTAAAATATATTTATATGTATGTTAATGCCTTATGTATACGCCTTGTGTCATAGAGACATTCGAATATAAATAGGTATTAAAGTTACATATATAATTGTTTAATGTGACTTATCAAGTACACAAATTTGAAAACAAAATGATAATAGACTTAAGTGGTCAATTGATTCAAATGAATTGGTTTTAAAATGTATATGGATGCCGTATGACTATGTTTGATTGGGAAGTAAATTTGTTTGATTTAGCTCAAGAGCTTAGAGGATCAAAGTTGGATAGGGGAAAGGAAAAAGTAATCGAATAGCCGTTGAAATCGTTCGACAACATCTGAGGTAAGTTTCTAGCATATAAGTTTAGTTATAATGAAGAATGATATGGAATACGGGTAAAGATGGGACTATGAATTGGTGTAATTACCTATAGTAAAATGATAAGGAATAAGTTACTTCTATGAGCCTTAGCCGATTGGTTATTAGAAAAGTAATATTTAAATTATGGTATGTATGTGATATTAAGAAGTACTTATATATGATGATATGTTTTAAACTCAAATGGTAAGTTCTTAAGTGTTTGGACTTGGAAATTTAAGAGCAAATTGTAATAATCTGCTTAGGACAGCAGCAGTAGCGTAATTTTTGAAAATCGCCATAAATTTTTGGAGTGGAATTAGAGAATGAATAAAATATGTAATCAAATATCAATGAGTCTAGTTTCTTATAAAATAAACAATGCAAGAAAAGGAATTTCCTATAGAGAGATATTTAAAGTTGTCTGTGACAGTGTCAGAATGAATCTGAAATCCCCTGTTTTGTTTTTAGAAAATTATTATAAATAGTACAAAAATTGTTATAAGATAAAATTTATATTCTTAGACTCCTTAATGAGTCTAGTTTCAAATGAAATAAACAAGAACATATTTTGAAATTTGTACAATGAGAAATTTGATTCGTAGTGAAGAGTGGTCAGTATAGTCGATCAGTGAAATAGGGGAAACTTTAATAAAATTATGGTTTTGATTGGCCAAACCAAAAATCCTGAAAATTTTAAGGATAGAAGATATATGAGTCTATTTTCAGGGAAAATTTACGTCACTTCATTTGGAGTTCCGTAGCTCTAGTTAGAAATAATTTAATGATTATTGCTCAAGAAAACAGCTTGTAGTGAATCTGGTGTTTTGTTGTAAACATTGATGAAACTAATTGAGTTGCTTATAAGCTATTGCTAAATTGATGTACAAGATAAATATATAGGTGGTGGGGCCAAAATGGCTAAAATTTAAATGTGCGTAAGTTATCCGAATGGCTATTTTATAAACGTAAGCAATGTATATGTAATATGTGTTGATAGTTTTATAAATTGAAGGTGTAGTGACTTATATGTTGTTTAGCCAAATGGTTTTCATGAGAAGAATGTAAGTCATGTGTGTATTTTCTTATTTAGTTGGAAGTTTATTGATAGGGATATATATATGTATTAAAGTCGAATGATATTATGACATGAAGGTAAGGTACATACTATATGCTTATATTCGAATGAGGTTAATGAATTACAATGGTGATAGTTTGTGTGAAATGTGCTAACATGTGATTAAATATACATGGAATTTGGAAAGTATTCGGATTAAGACTCGTTGACTACGTGATGTGGCCTAATGGCTCTCGTGAAATGAGACTAGCTATATTGAGATACGAATAAGTTCGAATGAAGTGATACCTTATTAATGTGTTTCCGTGTTGGAAAAAAAATCGAAGGTATGTGAATTGATGTGTATACAACTTTGTGAATTAACTATGATGATATATATCCGAGCTTAAAGTCCCGCAGGCTTGGTACTGGTAACTGGATTCGGATTTTTTTTTTTTTGGCTATGGCTAAGTGTCTTGAACTATTTCAAACTGAGGACCATTTGTATATCTTTAAGATAAGGATTTAATTAGTTTCATAAAAATTTATTAATTTGAGTTGTATTCGGCAGGATGTGCAAATACAAGGTATGGATTGCGTTTGGTCATTTATGTATATGTGATAAGGAATACGTTTAGTCCTTTATATACGTATACGAAACTTTAATACTTGTCATAATTTGATTATTTGAAATATTAATGTGAATATGAACTAAAGAACTAAGCTCCTAAATACATATATAGACATTTGTGTATGTGCACGAAATGAGTGCATATGATTAAGTGGTTAGAGGTATTGAAAGGTTTAATTGGTAATTGGTAACTATGGAAATGGTAAGTGTACAAAGGTTAAGTATATGGTAAGTGATACTTACTTGCTATGTGAACTCGATTTCGTTTGTATTACAAATGTACTTTGGGAATCACTTATGAGATGGTTATAAGTTATATTCAACGAGTATTGACTCTATCAAATTGTTTATGTAATGTGAAACATGAATGTGTGTTTCCAAATATGAAAACTGAATGTGATTATGGTGTTATGTTTTAGTTCGACTGATTAAACTAAAAATAGCATTGATTTTTTTTTCATGCGAAGGGTATATACTCTTAAATTTGGATGAAATAGATGAATTACATGTGCATACATAGGGTTTAATCTATTTGACCGAATGGTGATATATCTTGACATTTCAAAACGTGATTTGTGTAAGGTCTAATCTTAAGCGACTTAGTAATAAATCAACAATTACGGATGTTCAGCACATTAAGTTGGCCAGGTATGTATTATGTACTTGTGTAGGCTTATTAAGCCCATCGAGACGTCACTTGGATTTTATGTAAGTTATAAATGTATTTAATCCAGCAAAGTTAATTGTTTTACTTAAGACTTACTAAGCCTTGAAAGCTTACTCTGTTGTTACGTTTCTCTGTTTTATAGATTATCAAATTTGGCCTTTGCTCGGGGATCGTCAACAACTCGTCACACTATCACTATCCACTATTTAGTACTGCTATGTTTTGGATTATTTTATGGCATGTATAGAATAGACTAGTAGCGTAATAATATTCTGGTTAATGTATATAAGCCATGTGAAGATGGGATCCTTTGAATGTGTACTTATAGAAGTTTAATTTTATCCCTAGCTGTATTTAGCATTTATCTAAAGGAATGATCTTTATTTCAAGAAAAAGTTTAAAATTTTACTGTTCTGACATGAGTTACAAGTCCGGTAATACCCCTTTTCTATTCCGACAACGGTTACGGGATAGGGGTGTTACAACGTCAAAGATGCTACCAAGAAGCAGGAGGACTCGATTTGCCTTCAGTATGCTCACCTTGTTCTAAAAGGTAAATTCCTAGGCCAAAATTTCTTTAAGGAGGAGAGTAATAACATCCAAAATTTTAGCTTAAAATAATGTGAAATTATTTCAAAGATGAGTAATTGGCATACTGGTTCAAAGAAAAATAAGGAAGCAAGATAATTAAATCAATGTCTTAGGTTCGAATCCCTTCCCTTGCAAAATAGCTTAATATTACTTAAAATTTTCTTTTTCTTTATTCTCGTGTCGCTCATACCAATTTTATTTTTCTTTTTCAACCTTTAGTCATTATTCTTCAGCCCTAGCCACCCCTTCCCCTTCCCCTTCCTCTCTTCTTTTCCTTTTCAATTTTTCTTTTCTCCTTCCCTAGTGTGCCCCATTAATGGTGAATTTTTAGACCATTCTCCTCCTCTCCTTGCTATTGTTTTTGCATAATTTTTTCCAGCCTTAGATTTGAAAATTTTAACACTCAAATCGATCTCCATTGCTGCCCCAAAAGGTCTCCATTGCCACTTCATTTTTTTCCTAGAGTAATTATATTTTTCCTTCCACTTTCTTTAGGAATTTCTCCATAAAAGACCCAAATTTCCATATTTTTAATTTAAGAGGTTTTTAAGGATTTAAATGATGAATTTTTAGCTTTTAAACCCATTTTTATTAAGCCCCAAAACAACCCCAATTTTGGTCACCAATGGTGGTGGTGTGCCACACCTAGACCCTTCAATCCGGGGCTATTTGTTTCTTTATTTTTGTCTCTTAATTTCATAAATATTTGGATCTCTTTAAACAATTTCTATTCAGCCTTTTATCATGTGTGACGTAGGAAAATTCGATCTTGATTGTTCGCTAACTCAAATCTGACAATCGAGAAGCGTAAGTGCGGTTGATTAAGGGTTAATGCATCGTTTTGACTTGTTTACTAGGGAACATGTTAAATGATGGAATCAGGTTTAACTTGTAATATTTAGTACTTTGTGGTGTTAGGCACTGACTTAAATGCCTTGGATCAATAGTGAAGTAGTTAGACGTTCACGCACATGTTTCTCATCAAATCAGTGTAAGTAGCCTAGTCAATTTGGATCTAAAATTTTTTATGGTCATGCTAATTTTATTAAACCCTTAAAGGGGTGTTTTAAGGCTATTTTGACAGAACCCTAACTCGATAAAAAAATTATTTTAATTTAAGCTCAATTTAATGTCTTAAAAAGAATTCGTGGGTTTTGCAAATAGTGTTACAATAGTGTGAAAATAAGGTGTGGGTCCTAACCTGTTAACTTGAATGCTTTCATCAAATTTTAAATGTTATAAACGATGATTAAGCTTGCTGGTTGGATTTAGTTAAATGGCTAAGTGAATGAACTTAAGGTGGTTGAATAAGGTACTATTGAGCCTTAGTTAAATGGCATATTTGCAAAGTTGCATAGTTGATTGGTTATTTGAGTGACTAATACTGGTATGAAATGACATGTGTATTTTGGGTATGTCTTGTATGTTGGATATATGTATAGCATGTATTAAATTGGAAATAAATATTGAATGCATGAAATCTTTGTTTAGGGTGAAATGCGATGAAATGTAATGAATGAAAAGAACTATTATACATGTTCTAGAAAATTCCTGAAATGGTAACGGATAATTGTATGATATAATGTCACCATGCTGATGGTGAAATTGAACAATTGTTAAGTGAATTTATAATCAAGTCATGTAAATCATGCTACTGAAATGAATACGTATGAAACATATATTTGATTGAAATTCGTATGACATGTCTCATGTGTATGGGGTGGGGTTATGTGGTTGATGAACGAGTTCTGTGGAGAAATGAAGGCATACTAATTCCGTAAATATGCTATAAGTGCACTACATTGGGAGTAATGAGGAGAATGATAATTAGATCACATTTTATTTTAAATGGTTGTATTGCATTACTTATGATGGTGGTTTAACCATATTGAGCTTTGCTAGCAATGATTGGAGTTTGGCAGACAGGTTCTAGGGAACTCGTGCTGTGTAGCGGTTGGTTGGGATAGGAAATCATTATGCATTATGATATGTCTATGGCGCTTAATGATAATGTTTATGTTTTTTTTTGTGTGTTGCAATATTAATAATGGTGAATGATATTTGCATGAACGTTTGAGTGTACTTTTGGTTTAGTCTTACACTGAGCTAGTTAGCTCACCCCATAGTTTCAACCATCACAGGTAATGCTCGAGGCTAGGATAGGACTTGGCATGAAAACATATGATGAACTTTGGACTTTATTATTATTTTGTTTGAGTTTTAATTAAGTTTATTTGGTTTATTGATTCTAAAGCTATTTGAACTATGGTTGATTTGTTTTCTACTTAGGGATTTTCATGCTTGCATACTTGACATATAGATTTGGTTTTTATAGGAATATTTGAAATTGGATAAATCATGATATTTGGCTATAACGATTAATCTATTAAATACCATGTTTTCCGTTGCAATAAAAGACGACAAAGATTTCGATAAGAAACAAAGAAATAAGTGTTTTCTAAACCATGCTAATGCTAATAACAGAACTTAAGATTGGATAAATTAATCAATGAGCTATTTTTCCCAAATTAACAAAGGTAAACCACGGTTTTTCCTAAAAAATATGGTACTTAAGGTTTTCAACGAATGATCAGGTAGCTTTGTCGCATAGGGGGCCAATCTAATCTTTAATGTAACACCCTTAGGAATAGATTAGGATACAAGTGACATGTCATTAGGGTATTATGTTATGTGATCCGAGTGTTGGTCTTCTACGTCCTATCGGTGGCTGAGTATACAGGCATATGTTGCGGTTACTTGACAGCTTGTGTGAGCAGCATGCTCCGTCTTGACTGACAGCTTGTGTGAGCAGACCCGATGGCTCGAGAGCGAGCATATATGTGTTATGAGATAGAGGTAGCAGAGGCTACATATGTGACACCTTGTGTGCAAAGGTTTCCCGAGTATCCGGTATTATTATTCCGAGTGGTTCACTGGGGATGCCAATGATGAGAATAAGTATGAAATTATTATGAGATGGTACAGGTATGTACATAAAGCTTATGATTATTAAATTCATGATATGATGATTTCAAGGTAAGTTTGTGATGGAATGAATTATGGTCATAAGATTATGGTTAATGGGATTATCTTATATTATATTTCTTGAATGTTAAATGTATGGTATGATTGGCTTATTTCTTTCATACGACCTTACTAAGCTATATAACTTACTCTTTTTTATTTTCCATGTTTTATAGTGTCACCAAGCTAGCTCGGATTGGAGATCGTCGGAGATCGTATCACACTATCAAATTGTCATTTTGGTTAACGATGATCTTAAACATTTTGAGTTTATGGCATTAGGGACTTGGTCATTTTGTTATATGTGTCGATATGAATTTGGCCAAATGTATTGGCTTGTAATTGTCTAAGGCTTGATGTGGTATTTGGCCATGCAACTTGGGTCATTTTGGTTGAATTGGTTGTAAGCTTATACATGTTTATATATGCATGCACGTGCAATTATCTCTTGTGTGATGTGGTTTATAAATGCTTGGTAAATGGTTGAATGTGGCTTAATAGTTTGTTGTTGAATGGTTAAGATTGGCTTATTGGTATACTAGGAAAACTAAGTAAAATTATGCATGTTACTGGTAGCCATATTAAAACTTGTAGAATGTGAGTTTGGTATGTTTTGGTTTGGCAAAATATGATGTTGTAAACATGTTGAGTGTGGATAATGAGATGAAATGTTCTAACCTTGATTATGGATGTTTCGTTTGCCTAAGTATACTATGATTTATGCCATTGAACTTATGTGTGTGTTGGTGTAAATGAGGGTGAGAAATGGCTTGGTAAAATAGCCTTTAATTTGTCCACATGGGTAGACACACGGACGCGTGTCTAGATTGTGTGTAACACACGGCTTGTCCCATGGGCATGTGATTTGGGGGTGAGAGACAAGGGCGTACATCTTAGCCGTGTGAGGAACACGGCCTCAAGCACAGGCGTGTGTCCCGACTGTGTGAAGTCTACACCTATTTTATGAAAATTTAATTAACCACACGGCCTAGCACACGAGCGTGTGACCTCAGTTAGTTCATGCTTTGCAAAACTGAGAGTTGCATGGGTTAGGGACACAGGCGTGTGTGACCACACGGCCTACCCACACGGGCGTGTCCCAAGCCACACGGGCATGTGACCCCTGTACATACCAAAAATTTTCTAAGTTTTATAAAAATTTCCTAAGTTATCGGTTTAGTCTCGAACTACTTTCGAAGCATGTTTTATGCCTCGTAGGCTCGTATTTAGGACCTTATGATTGAATACAAATTATTTTAATTTGGATGCAAATTTATGACTCGATTTGTATGTTTACTTGCGATGTAAGTCCGGTAATACCTCGTACCCTGTTTCAGCATTGAATACGGGTAAGGGGTGTTACATTTAGTAGTATCAGAGTCTAGCTATACATGCCATATATAATTTGTGATAGTGTAACTACTCTTGAAAATTTAAATTATATTTTCATATAGTAAATGGATCCTGACCGAGATGTAGCTGATGACGTTGAAAGTAATGCACTGGCTCTCGTCCAAAGGACAGCGCCATCTGAAAGTAGACCAGTAATGGTTACTCAGGGAGGAGAGGCTAGAGAAGCCTTCTTCCGAATGATGAATGGGTGGTTTGCTGAGTTTGTTCGAAAAAATCTGGCCACCAAACATCCTCCACCCCCACCTAACCTCCAATCAGTTCTTGTAGCTCCCCAAAGTGTGGAATTGTTAAGACTGAACAAACATCCAGTTGATAAGATTAGAAACCAAGGGGATGAAGAATTTAGAGCCAATGTTGACAATGATCCCGATAGAGCAGAGTTTTGGCTTCAGAACTCTATTAGGGTATTTGATGAGCTTTCTTGCACACTAGATGGGTGCTTCAGATGTGATATATCACTTCTAAGGGACTCAGCATATCAGTGGTGGAATACTACTGTATCTGTGGTACCGAGAGAAAGAGTTACTTGGGAATTCTTTCAAGACAAGTTCAGAAAGAAATATATCAGTCAACGGTTCATTGATCAGAAACGTAAAGAGTTTTTAGAGCTGAATCAGGGCCGTATGTTTGTGACTGAATATGAGTGAAAGCTTGTTATGTTTAGTAAGTATGCTCAGGAATGTGTTTCCACCGAGGCCATCATGTGTAAGAGATTCAAAGATAGGTTGAATGAGGATATCAGACTGTTAGTTGGGATTTTAGAGTTGAAAGAATTTGTTGTGCTAGTCGGCCGAGCTTGCAAAGCCTAATAGTTGAGCAAAGAAAATTGAAAAGAAAAGTTTGAGGTGAGAGATTCGAGAAAAAGACCACCAAATAAGTCATTTCAGTCTTCGTCAAAGAAATCAAGGGATTTGTATAATCGTTCAAATATTTCATCTGGGCATCCCAACAGAGATTGTGGGAAGCCATATTTGAGTTCTAAGGCACAAACTACGTCAATAACAAGCGTTGGTAATGCTAGGTCTAATAGATCCAAATGTGAATACTATGGTAGATGACATCCTGGTGAATGCAGAATGAATAACTGGGCTTGCTTTAAATGTGGCTCCCCAGATCACTTCATTTGAGAGTTCCCTGAAATGATGAGAAATATAATTTGTAAAAAGCAAGACCAAGCAATACTGCCACTAGAAGGAGGTCATCGAGAAATACGGGAAGTGGGAATAGTAGCAGAGATGTAACGAAAGATTTAACTATGAGATCAGAGGTCAGAGCACCTACTAGAGCCTACGTTTATTCTCACTCACAAAGATGCGTCATCCTCTGATGTTATCACTGGTACATTTTCTCTCTATGATACTAATGTTGTTGCATTGATTGATCCTAGATCGACTCATTCTTATATTTGCATGAATTTGGTATCTAGTAAGAATTTGCCTGTTGAGACTACTGAGTACGTGATTAAAGTTTCAAACCCCTTAGGCAAATATGTTTTAGTCGATAAAGTTTGCAAGAGTTGTCCTTTAATGATTCGGGGTCATTTTTTTCGGCTGACCTAATGCTTTTACCGTTTGATGAGTTTGATGTAATTCTTGGAATGGATTGGTTGACTCAACATGATATAATAGTGAATTGTAGACGGTAGATTATTGAATTGAAATGTTAAAATAATGAAATTTTTCAGATTGAACCGGATGAGTCGAGTGAGTTTCCTATTGTGATTTCATCGATGCCGGCTTAGAGGTATGTAAGAAAAGGGTGTGAAGCTTATCTTGCGTATGTACTAAATACGAAAAAGTCTAAATTGAAGATTGAATCTGTGCCAATAGTTTGTGAATACCCGGATGTGTTTCCAGAAGAGTTGCCTGGATTGCTATCGATCTGGGAGGTTGAGTTTACTATTGATTTTGTACCCGGAACTTCACCGATATCGATAGCTCCGTATAATATGGCTCCAACCGAATTGAAAGAATTGAAGTCTCAGTTGCAATAGTTGACAGATAAGGGTTTTACGAGACCGAGCTTTTCGCCCTAGGGTGCACCAGTGTTATTCGTCAAGAAGAAAGACAGATCCATGGGACTTTGTATTAATTATCGTCAGCTTACCAAAGTTACGATAAAAAACAAGTATCATTTTCTGAGAATTGATGATTTGTTCAATCAGTTGAAAGGGGCAACAGTGTTCTCGAAGATAGACTTGAGATCAGACTATTATCTGTTGAGAGTTAAAGATTCGTATATGCCGAAGACTGCGTTCAGAACGAGGTACGACCATTATGAATTTTTTATTATGCGTTTTGGATAAACTAATGCTCCTGCAATTTTTATGGACTTGATGAATCGAATCTTCATACTGTATTTAGATAAATTTGTTGTCGTATTTATTGTCGACATTTTGATTTATTTCTAAGATGAGTCTGAGCATACTAAACATTTAAGAATTGTACTGTAGACTTTGAGAGATAAGAAATTGTTTGCTAAATTCATCAAAAGCAAGTTTTGGCTCCAAGAAGTCAGATTTTTGGGACACATTGTTTCAGCAGAAGGTATATGGGTTGACCCAAGTAAGGTTTAAGCAGTTATTGATTGGAAACCACCGAGAAATGTATCCAAAGTTAGAAGCTTTTTGGGTTTGGCTGGTTATTATCGATGTTTTGTTAAAAGATTTTTGATGATTGCTACTCCTATGACAAGATTGTTACAAAAAGATGCAAAATTCGAGTGGTTTGAGAAATGTTAAAAGAGTTTTGAACAGTTGAAAGAATTGCTGACTCAGGCACCGGTGTTAGTGCAACCTAAGTTGAGAAAGGAATTTGTTATTTTCAGGATGTGTCATTCAACGGTTTAGACTGTGTGTTGATGCAAGGGGGTAAAGTGATAGCTTATGCCTCGAGACAGTTGAACCCGCATGAAAAGAATTATCCGACGCATGACTTGGAATTAGCCACTATAGTGTTCGCTTTAGAAATTTGGAGACACCATTTATTCAGTGAGAAATTCCATATCTTTACTGATCGCAAGAGTTTAAAGCATTTGATGACTTAGAAAGATTTGAATTTGTGACAACGGAGATGGCTCGAACTGTTGAAAGATTATGAGTTAGTGATCGACTATCACCCGAGAAAAGCGAACGTAGTTGCAGATGCTTTGAGCAGAAAGTCTTTGTTTGCTTTGAGAGCAATGAATATACGGTTAACTTTGTCCGATGTTGGATCGATTCTAGCCGAGTTGAAAGCTAGATTGGTATTTCTTCAGAAAATTTGCCAAGGTCAGAAATGTGATAATAAGTTGCAAGATAAAAGAGTTCAATGCGAATCGAATAGTGATTCAGAACATTAGATTGAATCCGATGATTGTTTGAGTTTACGAGGTAGGATTTGTGTACTGAGAGCTACTGAACAAGAAATCCTATATATGCTTTCTCTCGAGCCATAAGTGGGTTTGCTCACACAAGTTTTTAGTTAGGATGTAGCTACACATTGATACTCACACAACCTGTCAAATAACCACAACACATGCCGAAAACTCAGCCACCTGTAGGATGCACAAGACCAACACTCGAAACACGGTAACCTCTAATGACATGTCATTTTTATCCTATATATTCCTAAGGTTAAAATGGGATCCGAAAGTCACCAAAACTTCATTGGATATTTCCATAGAGTCGAAACATCAATATATAACATAAAAGAATCATTCAAACAGAATTCAATGTTATTTAGATTAACGAACTTACCTCAAACACGAACAGAGAGATACGATCAATTAATCCAATACTTTTTCTTTTCCCTGATCTAAATTCATACGCTTCTTTTCTTGATCTATATAATCAAATTTAACGAATTCAAGCTTTATTCTATTCAATTTAATCCAAAACTTATATTTTGGCAAAATTGGATTTTTGCCCTTATAAATTTTAATTCTTTACAATTTAGTCCCTAGCTCATAAAAATGGAAATTCATGAGTTTAGTACCAACCTATGCTAGCCGAAAATCTATTAAGTCCCTAGCAAGCCCTATATTCCATTTATGTCACATTTTTATTATGAACACTTTCTATTTTTCAATTAAATCCCTAAATGAAAAATTCATAAAAAATTCCTTTAAAAAAGTTTCTCAACTATCAGCAAACATTCATTTTCATCCATCAAACATAAAAAATAACTAATCAACATTCATGGTAAAACCCTAAACTTTTAACACTTTTGTAAATTAGTCCCCGTGCTAAGCTACAACGACTCCAAAAACATAGAAATCATTAAAAACATGATGAAAAATACTTATATGCATAAGAAAGGTTGGCCAAATGCTTGGATGGTCTTTAATGGCTTCCTAGGCTAATTTTTGATTGAAGAATGAAGAAGAAAGATGGTACCTTCTTTTCCATTTTTAATGTTAGTTTATTTTATTAATTACAAAATTAACCTTACTTATAAACCTTTAAACATACTAAAACAATGTCCAACTTTGTCCACTAATTATATTAATGGTCTAATTACCGTTTAAAGCCACTCATGTTTCAATTTCATAGCAAATTGACACCTCTTTCTAATAGAACCCAACTTTTGCACTTTATGCGATCTAACACTTTTTATCAAATTAAGAATGCAAACGATAAAATTTCTTCACGAAATTTTTATGCAACATTGCTAACATGCTGTAAAAGTTAAAGTAATATTAAAATAATTTTTTCAATGTTGGATTTGTGATCCCGAAACCACTATTTTGATTTCATTGAAAACGGGCTGTTACATCTATGATTCGACCATAATGTCTATGTTGATTTTGAGATGTTACACAAAGTTCCATCTGCTAATGGGGATCCAGAAAGGGAAGTCAACATGGAAGCAATCACCTTTTGAGTAGGAACTGGGTTTGCATTGGCCGTAGTAGCTCGTTCCAATAACTCACAAGCATATTTCTATTGAGATACATGCATACCATCTGCATGCTGCGTGACTTGAAGACCAAGAAAGTAGTTGAGATCCCAAAGATCTTTTAAGGAAAATTTAATGTGAAGGCATTGAATAACCTCACTCATTTCATCATTTAATGCACTTATAATGAGAATGTCATCGACATAAACCAGAGAAACATATAGCTAATAGAGTGATTAATGCCAAACACGCGAACGTTTGATTGAAATACTATAACAAAAAGATATAAAAATATAGCTGCGCTGTTCGCAAGTATACAGCTCAAATTGTAATATAGTAAATATACAAAGGGGTACTAAAAGCACTCCGAGGATTGTTCCCAAGGAGGTTGAATTAAATTTAAAATTACTGTCTACAATAACTGGTCTAAACAACAATCGTTGACAACTATATTACGATAATTAAAGCTTAAAATTAAAGTCATAAAATAAATATTAAACTACGAAAACAAAGTTAACAAACGAAGAACTCTTGAATAGCAAGCAGACGATTAAATTAACTTCAAAACTTGGGTTTATTTGGGAATTAATTATTAACTAAATAGTATTACCTTATAGCCTTTACTACCTAAATAATAGACCAATACTCATTATCTTCCGTCCTTACTTTCTTGACCAAGATAAATCACGATTTACTCAACAAACTTGTCGTCAAATCTATTTAACCTAGATTACTTCCTAGTATTGTCAATCTTAAGCTTACAGAACACATGAATTGATACAAACTGATTCATAGGAGAAACCCTTGATCATTCGTTAAGGTCTTCCATGTCCACTTGTTAATCTCCCTAAAAGACTTAGCCATTTATAAAAAAAATCATATTTTTCACAATCAAATTGATTATGCAAAGACACAAATTAAAGTAAAAGGGAAAAGATAGAAATTGTCCGACTGATGAGCTAGATGTGCTTTGATCCATGAAATCCTTTAATAGTGATTGAGATTTCGTCATTTGTAAACAAGAAGTAAAAGAAAATTGTGAAAATATTTAATAATGAAGACTTGGACTTAAATCGAATCCAAGTCGAAGAACAAAGAAAATAACATTGTTTTAAAACAAAATTAAAGTCCTAAACTACTAAACTAAAACCTTAAAATGACTTTGCAAAATCTCCCTCTAGTTGAGCATAAGCCTCCTATTTATAGGCAAAGTTAGCAACCACCATTTTAGGTCAAATACAAGCCTTAATCACACTAAATATTGATTTTAAGGACGAAATCACCCTCGCTTAATTTCTGCCTATCATTGCACATGTGTCGCAACACAGCCTAGTGTGTGTTGTGACACAGAACTTCGAATATGAATTATTGTTTTGGTTTGGTTGTGTTGCAACTAGGTTCTTGTTCTTGATGCTTTTGGGCCTGAAAATTAGTGTCCTACATAGTCAATTAAATCATTAAAACTACCTTAAGACCAATATTAGCCCAATAGGTTAACTAACTCAAAATATTGCCTAAAAACACTTATTTTGTAGTAATTTGAATCTAAGCTATAAAAATAAAAAAATGCAATAATTAAAGGAAAAATGGCTTAAAAGCAAGCTTGTTAAGTGTCGAAAGGTACCTAGATTGCCACTACAATTTGTGGCAGGTCAAATACCTTACATTAATGTCATTGCTTGTCCTCGAGCAAAATAAAAATAAAAAGAAAACAAAAATAGACAAAAGAAAAATGAAACGAAGTTTTGAAAGATTTATTTATATATTCAGTACATATTATGATGACTTAGTCATTATGGGGTTTAATTAAGACCTAGTTAGAATTGAACTTGAACACTGTAGATGATTAGGCTTAAAACTTGTTAAGCTTGTTTAATCACAGGAATCAAAGGTAGCAGTGGAATTATCTGATTTTCCCACTAAACCTTGTTTCCATTGCATGAGCATATAATGATAGCGTTGGCCATCATGAATTACCTTTACATCTTCTCCCCTAAATTACTCTATAAGTTTTTGAAAAACATTAGTGTAGAGGGCTTCATCGAAGCAGGTTCGCAGAGTTTAGCTAACACCTACAATTGTTTATTGTGTTGCATGCTTAGACTTTAGAACTAACTGTGAGGAAGGAAACTTCCTAATTCTACATTATTTGTTATCGAATATTGCATTTGTATTGAGTTTGATAGTTTAATGATATGATAGGAATATTTATTTTTCTTTTAGCTCAAAAAACTATCATAGGTCCCAACGACAAGGGCAAAGGACCTGCTTTGTAAATCATTGTATTAAAGTTTCAGGTGAGTTCCTTATTACTTCCATGTGTTGTAAATTTCATTGTTGTATATATATTGTGTATGGTAAGTAATCTCTCAGCAACGTATGAATGGTGTCTGTCTCGGTAATGGTGACCTAACATCAACAATGTGAATATAGTTTTTCTATGTTATGAAGTAAACATCGTCCTTCATGCTCAAGTCAATACCACCATTATGTGATATATGATATGTGATATGTGAGATGTGATGATAAAGAAGGGTATTATGTTTTGATGCCTCTGATAGGGAAACTATATTGCAAATCAGATTGGAAGATCACAATAAAACATACTTGGTTGAACCAAAACTATTTGAGGAGTTAAGGGAGAGTACGTATACGGATATAATCATTAGATATGATTATGATTTTGAAATCTGGGTACAACCCTAGCATAAGGATGGGTTGTATGTCTCGTGTTAAGTTGGCAGATAGAAATCGCTCATGTGTTATGCAAGTTGGCATAATGAGTCTATTTGTATTCTGTGAACAACATCGGGTGAATTATGATCATACGGTTAAAACCCTTCTAAAAGGTTTGTTACTATCTGGAGTATTAATGTGAATGGCTTATATATGTTCTCTTTATCTTTGGAACTCACTAAGTTCGTATGAACTTACTCTACTATCTTTTCCTTCTCAGGCATGTTAATTGAAGGAAGAAATTCCGTTGAAGGGACTATGCCAGAGAACCATTGATTGTGAGCCATTGATTTGCTCTATATCATGCATGACCTTCTGGGGTGGCATATAATTATATTTTGAAATCAACTTGTATAAAGATTTATTAACTTTTTCAAGATAAAGTTTTATGAGAATCTTTACAAACTTTTGATGCTTGCATTTAGTTTAATATATTTGGTTTTATGAGATCAGCTTTTTGAACATATACGCCAAACTGTTCTAAATGTTGTTTAAACCACCAATGATATACATTGAAACTATTTTATGGAAATAACTTGTCTATGTTCTATATATATTTAAACATGTAAACCGTATAAGGCTTCTGCCATGTGTTGTTTTTAAAAAAATTTCTTGACGTATCATAGATTTGGTTGTTTCATTTTATTACTGGGGTTCGTGCCCAGTCCTTAAATTTTATTTTTTAAAATTTGGCCATTATTTTTTAAATCTTTATGTTTCAATTCTGGCATTCTCTACTAGGATTCTGTGTTCGAGTCGGGTAAAGAGTGAAAGTGAAAGTCGTTTCGTTTAGTACGAGATCGCTTCATACCTCGCGGTGCTTACACCTCTCGCCTATCGAAGTTCTGTTCAAAAACTCCTAATAATTTATAGCATCTTGAGGAGGAATCTCAGTCAATTTATCGTATGCGTCATTTCTGTCCTCGAGGAGACCAAGATTCGAGAGATGAATAAAGGCACAAAAGCCCAATCTCTATATCTTTATCACACGAACTAGCTTCTTGCCCACTCCGGAGCCTTGAGTGCAAAAGTACGCGAGGTACTATGGGTGGGGTTCGACGGAGCCTATTTAGTTTTCCAAGACCAAGACATAGTCATGGAGCATATATGATAGGTCACTACGCACATCTATCATTTCGACTCCTTCTCCTACCCGTCTGTTACAATACAAAGAAATTCCAGATCCTGTGAAAGATTTAGAAAGCACGGACCTCTCCTGGTAGAGGCTTGACGCATCCCACATCGCTATCCAAGGAATCCCCTGGAGCTTCAAACAAGTTTTGGTATCAAAGTTAAGGTTGAGTGGATTCTCAAAAAAATGAAGGTTATGTCACGCCTTCATGTATCATACATCTCTAGCATAGTCCCTATAATTTGAACTAACCTGAGTTTATTGTAGTGTTAATGAAAATATCTAAGGGATCAAAAGAAGCAACTAGGGAGGAAATTGAAAGATATGTACCTCCTACTTAGGAGCAAACTCCTATAGCTAATATGGACGCTACTGGGAATGCTTTTTGAAACATATTTCTCAATATGATGACTCAAATGTTTGATCATTTTATGTGGACAACTTAAGCACCCCAACCTCAACAACCTCAGCAAACATAACCAGAAGTGGTACGACCAATACCTCCTACACCGCCAGTACTAGTTGCAACTCAATCTAAGGGTGATCTTGTGAAAGAAATAAGAAAAAGATGTGCTAAATAATTTTTAAGAGATAAGGGTGATGACTCTATTGTAGCGAAGCAGTGGCTATCATGAGTTTGTTGAGTAATTAAAGAGTTGAAATGCACACCAGAAGATAGTCTTTTATATGCAGTTTTTTTGCTACAAGGAGAAGCATGTTAATGGTGGGAGACATAAATTAGTGTAACCCCTGAGAAGTTGACAGATTGGGATTTATTTTTGGAAAAAATTAGAGAAAGATATGTGAATCAAATTTATGTTGAACTGACGAAGACGGAGGTTTTGTACCTTAAACAAGGAATAATGTCCGTGATGGAGTATGATCTTGATTGGAACTTGACATGTCACAACTTGTGGGGAAAAAAAGGACTTATGAGGGTTAGAGGAAGCAACATGAGTAGAATCATTAAAATAGTCAAATGAGTTATTTTGAACATAATAATAATGGATTGAGGCATCAAGAAGAGAGTAGGTTGAATAATGGGTTGGATGTGGACCAAAATATCCAGACCCCTACATCTCAGACTCATCATCATCATAACGACAGAAGCACGGCGAGCAACATGACAACTTCTATAAAAAAATCTAAAATTGTAGTTGTGATCCTTCTCCAAAGCAAGTAAACCCTCGTTCTCAGCACAATTGTTTAGATCCGATCGATCTTCGATTGGGAATACACAAGGACAAGATTGGCAAGATTGGTTGATATGGTGACTTATCTCTCAATTGCGATTGCGGTCCTACAATTTACTTGGTTAGACTTATCTCCCAGTTTCATCTAACCTATGATTACTTCCTAGGGTTGTCAAGCCTAGGGTTTAATGACACGTAATCTATACCAAATAATCCTCTCGAGAAACCCTAAATTCTTTGCTAATCACGTCCCCATCCACTCGTTAATCTCCCCTGAAGGATTTAGCCACTCATGTTATTCATAATCCTAACCTCAATTGAATAAAACATGTAAAGAATATGATTGAA
The DNA here is from genome assembly GCF_007990345.1 of Gossypium hirsutum. Lineage (NCBI taxonomy): Eukaryota > Viridiplantae > Streptophyta > Magnoliopsida > Malvales > Malvaceae > Gossypium > Gossypium hirsutum. The sequence continues at coordinate 37,993,068 of NC_053434.1, read as the reverse complement.
TTGAAGAGAAAATAGATTAAAATAATCCTGGATTTGATGTTGATTGAAGAACGAAGTAGTAAATCTCTCGATCAGAATAACAAATAAAGTTACTCGCAAAGAAAACTAACTGAAATAATTCAATATTATAAAAGAACTCTTGCATTGAAACCGATTCCGAGAAAAAGAACAAAAGGTTTATGAAAAGATGGAAAAAATAAAATTTTAATCTTACTCCTAATCTACAAGGATTTTTAATATGTCTAAGATAAATTAGTTACATCAAACCCCTAAGATCTTATTTATAGGAGTGTTGGAAGCCTGAATTAGGTCTTTGGTATGTCCTAGGTCTTTGTATAAAGTCATTTGTGTAGACAAAAATAATCCCAGTAGACTTGGGTAACACGTTGACCTATGTTGCATCATAGGCTTTGCATGGCGTGACACAATAGGTGTTCCACGCGTTGTATGGATTACTTCATACATTAATGGCTCAAAAGCTTTTTCATCACTCGTCCTTTGTTCCCACATTAATTGGGCCTATAATCCATCATGTTGCACACTCAATTACATATATTAGCACTAGCTAAGGCTCATGTCAGCCTAATAGGTCACAACACTCATAAAATGTGTTTAAAAAAATGCTTATGTTACTAATATTTAATCCTAACTACTAAATATCGAAACATAATAATAAATACTAAATTGCCTAAAAAACAAGCTCCTTAAGTGTGGAAATAGACCAAAATAACTACTGCATTAGATGGTAGGTCAAGAAGTCACACCACAAGAGCAGCATCTTATTGTTCATATTGAATAAAAGAAAGATTCTCAACCAGAAGCTAATCATTATCGAGAATTGTGACGGTACAATCAATATAATTTTGTAGATGATAAGTGATCACAAGCAAGACATGTTGTTTCCAAGCTATAAATTTGCTATTATCAATAAGAGTAGCAACTTTTTAAGAAGCAAAAGCAAGAGGATTGAAGGTCTTACCACTAATATTAGTGGCAGGATCCATCATCAACAAGAAGCTTCAATGGAAGTGATTAAAGAAGCATTGATACCATAACAAGAAACAAGTAAAATCATATGAGAAAGGCAATCTCAACCATATATTTGCTTAAGCCATGTAACAGTGTAACTAAAATTCTAACAACATTATCGATAGCTAACTAATTCAAGTATAGTTAGTTACAATCAGTTGTGAATCAATAGATTCAGCTGATACAATTCGCCCTTAAAGAGATGGAATAAAAATTTAATCTCAATGCAATAAAGAGCTTCCTCTCAATGCACTTATCTATGGGAAATTTATTTGAACTTAGAAACAATTACCCCACCAGAGGAGATTGCTATACTTGCAAATTGGACCTTTAAAAGCCATTAAAATGACTATTTTAGCCTACATTTTTTTTAAACAATATTTTCTCTCTTTTTTGCAATCTTTTATAAATCATTAATTATTTTAATTTATTTTTCAAGCTTTCTACCTTTTAATTATAATCATTTATTTTTTATTAAAATGATTTCCAATAAATTTTTGAGTATTTCTTTTAAAAGTAGTAAAATAACTATTTACTAATAAATGACTTATAAATTAAATAACTAGTTAAAATGAATAATAATATTGAAATATTAAATTTATATTTAAAAATATATAAAAATAATTTACAAAGTCACTCTCATTTTTACTTTATCATCGTCGTTACATTTGCATCCAAACACATATTTCAACACTAATTAAATCTCACAAATATAATATATAATATCCCTATTATAGTAATTAATTTCACTACCACCATGTTTTTAATCTCATTGTAGTCAAACTTATTGTCCATCCAAATAGAGCCTAAATTGGCTAGTTGTAATGACTTGCTAGATGTTCGTTGAGATGTATAGGACCCTAGTAACAAGTACTAACAATCTCCTTTCCCATTTTTGAACAAAAATAATAACAGCACAACAAGCAAGCTAAAACAACCAGTATCATCTTGATAGTCTCTCTTAATCCAACCATTCAACTAATAGTTAAGACCACATAATTAACTATTAATGCAAGATAATTGAAGCATTAACGATCAAAACATACAATAATCTAATATTATTGTAGAAATATGGTAAGTACAATTCATCAAGAAGAATAAAAGAACTTAAAAATAAACAACACCTAGTGAAACCAAAATATCCTATTGCCCCTCCTATCTCCCCCTAAAAACTCACTTCCCCCCCCCATTTGTTAAAAAATGCAATGACATTAGAGTCCTTGAGCAAGCAAATCCATCTTGTACTGAAGAGCATGAGTCTTTTGTCATTGAATAAATTTCAATTGGAGCTTAAGATATTGAATATTCTTATAAAGATAGGCCACTTCTTCATCTAAATTGTAACACCCCAGATTTTAGGGTTAGAAGTTTTGAGATTTGTAGGCAGGGACATTGGTTAGGTCAAACAATTGTGTTTTTTTCGTGTCTTAGTGTCAGAATAAGCCTGCTAGTTCAGCGGTTATGAGTGTGGCAGGTTACCTTCGGGTCTCGTGTTCGAGTCCTTACAAGTGTTTTAGATTTTTATTTTTTTTAATTTTTTTTCTATATATTTATCTTATTTTAGTTAGTGAATTAAAAATTAAAGCACGATCTTTTATTAATCTTATTTTAGTTAGTGAATTAAAAATTAAAGCACGTTCTTTTCTCCCTCTCTAGCACGTTTGTTTTTCTTTTTATCTTTTCTCTCTTCCCCCTTTTGTTTCTCTTGGTGGTTTTGTTTTTTGGGAACCATGGTAGTTTGCTCTTCTTGTTTTCTTTTCGATTTTACATATCATTGCCCTCACATTTTCGTCTAATAGGATTTTGAACCAGGTAAGTGTAGTCTTTCAGCATATTTTTCTGTGACATTTAAGTTAAATTAGTTGAGTTTTTAGATTAGTTGTTTGTGGAATTGAGTCTTCAATTAGGTGAGTGGTGATGTCCAATCCATTTGGGGGCTTTGGTTCATGAAATCGGGTGTGTGTTTAAAACTTTTTTTGTTCCTTTATCAAATTGTTCTTAAGTTCTGTAAAATTTGACAAATTCTGTATGTTTCCGAAATTGACTAATCGAAATGTTGTGTTGGTTTTGAGTTGTTGAATCATAGGAAATTTTGCAATTTCTGGTATTTTTTTTAGTTTAAGCAATCGGGGGTCAGTTTGGTGGTGAATTGCATGAATTTCAAGCTATTTCTGTGTGGTTTCTTGACCACATAGGTGCGCACACAGGCGTATGCCACACACGGGCAGTACAGACGGCTATGTGCAATTGGGAATTTAGGGTTTTGGGTAACTTTTGGTGCCACATGGCCAAGTGGCTGCGTTTTGGGGATTTTAATTGATATTCACATGGGCTTTTATTTTTCTACCTTAGCCACACGGGTGCATGAGACATCGACACGGCTTTTTCTGCTTTGCACTATATTTTAGCCATTTTAGATAGAGAGTTACACGGGCCGTTCACACGGCCATGTCACTTGGTCAAACGGGCATGTGTCATAGTCACACGACCATGTGCCTCCTCTCACAAGGGCATGTGCATCTTCTACAAAGTTATGTAGACCTTCACATGGCCTAGGCACTTTCACATGGCCAGGGCTCATGGCTGTATGGCCCTATTTTGCAAATTTTATTTTGTGTCACATTTTGAACCTTTTCGTTTCCTATGTACTCCAACATTCATTGAGGCTTTTGTAAATGTGTAGGTATTCTACTTCCTCTTAGATTCGAGTGTGTGTCCTAACTCATGTGTGACTTATGCGTGTGTGTATGGTATAGAGTGAATGGATGTGTGCTCTTAAAGGCATTTTTCGAATGCTTATGTGCACTCGAAGATGTTAGGAGAATGTAAAATTGTGCTTACCGCTATGTTGTCGAATACTCCTATGAGCATTGCTTTTGTTAGTCTGAATGTGCTATAAGCTTTTTCTAGTCACTATGTTTGTATACAATAAGTATGTTTGATTTGAGCATGCATTAAATTGGGGTTTTGGTTAGGAAGAGAAGGAAATTGGATTTGATTTTGGCAGTTTTAACTACAATTCATTGTACAGCAGATTACTGTACTTACTACACATATGCTAGCTCAGATGCATAGTGTTACTTCAGTGGGGTAGTTCCACGTTGCGTGGTGTGTAGGATTGATGAGCCTTTTATGGTTCTATGTGGTGTACAGGGTGGATAGGCCTTCTGTAGCCCTTATGTGGTGTGTAGGGTGGTCGAAGTGGTGTCTGGTTGATGGGGTGGGTTTTGTTTTTCACTTGTTACATACGATGAGCATCGGAACATATGTCTGATTGTGTGAGCATTGAAACATGGCAATATGGTCAATGTTATAATTAGTGTGTAAATGAATGCGTGATTTGGTATCCGTTGATTACACTTTCTGTACATTGTATTACTGATTTGAGTTTTCCTTGGTATGTGATTCTTGTACATGCATCTTGAATATTCGATGTGTTATTCCGTTCATAGTTGGTTTCTAGTTTTCAGACTCAAACTGAGCTTGCATAGCTCACCCACTTAGGTTTTCCTCCCTTTTAGGTACTCTCATATTATGAAGCCGGACTCGGCATACCGGAAGTCTCAGAGTGATGTGTTTTAAGTTAGGCTAATAAAATGATTCTTCAAATACTTAAATTGTGAATTGTTTTAGATTGTAAAAAAATATATAGGGACTATGGTACAATTCTATTTTGGGGTTTTCGTAAATTGCTTTTGGATTGAATTCTAGAAATTTTCAGAACTTTATTCTTGATTTTTTTACGTAACTAAAATTTTCTATTTTGAATTCTAAATGGTTAAACGATTTTGTACGAATCAAGAAAATTGTGTTCAAAATGAGATTTCAACAAGTCATTTTGTAAACTTCTTTTAGATCACTTCAGTGATCAATGTAACCTTTAGGATTCGGTCTAAACTTCTAGGTCGGGTATTGGGGTGTTTCATTTAATAGTATCAGAACCAAGTTTGCAAAAACTCAACCTGTGTTTTTACATATCCATGTGCACGCGTGTTTGTTTAAATTTTTTTGATAAGTCATACCCCATTATTTTGAAATGATATGTGTTTTCACTGATTTTGAATAAAATGTTTGAGTCCCTGATGCTGGTTCAGGTGGAAATTCAAAACTGTAAGATTAAAACTGTCCTTTTTAGATGTTTATTTCCTTCTCTCTTTTTTTTTTTTTGCAAATGTAGATTTCGTAAGAGTAATTTCAAGGTTCAATATGGATTCTAGCGACAAGCTAAACTGTGAGGATTAGTCTAGTGAGACTCTTGAGGAGTTGTTGGAACGTGTGTCTGTTCAAAAGTCAAAAATTAATGTGGTTTCACCAACTTCGAGTAGCGAAAACCCAGAGGTTGGTATTGAGGCATTGACGTGGGTAGTGAGAGAGGTACTAAAGAAAGTGGTAGTGGCTAGTTTAGAAAGGAATAAAGAGTTGGTTCAAAGTAGGGGTGTGGATTGTGGGTAGAATAGAGATTGTAGTCCTTCGAGGTTGGAGCCTCCATCTACGAAGCGTGTAAGGTTGCATTTGAGTGACAGTAAAGGTAATGTCAAGGGTTCTAATAGTGGGGTGGACATTTTAGTTTGCAGGCACTGTAAGAAGCGCCATTCGAGACATTGTTGGAAAAAGTTAGACGCGTGTCTTAGGTGCGGGTCTGCAGGGCATCAACTTAGGGAGTGTCCTCGACAACATTAAGACAGGTATGGTTGTGTGATATGGTTGAAATATTGTTAACTTTAAATGCAAGTAAATGAATTGACTTTCTGAATAGGACATAGTGTTTGTGTGTGTAATAGGTAAGTAAATTGGTCTGGTTCAGTGGTTAGGTGTTCGGGTATGCTTGTGGGATTTTAAGGTTAAGTTGGGTAAGGTAGTGTTTAGGTTGAGAGTGTGCAGCGGGAGCGTAGAGGTGGATCTAGTATTAGATGACTGTTCTGTTAGTGGAAAACTTTTCAAACGAAATTTCTTTAAGGAGGGGTGAGTTGTAACACCCCGAATTTTGGGGTTAGAAGTTTTGATATTTGTATGTAGGGTTTGTAACACCCCTTACCCGTATTCAATCTTGGAATAGGGTACGAGGCGTTATTGGACTAAAACATAAGTAAACATACAAAACTGGGCCATAAGATTTCTTTCAATTTAAAATTATTCATTCACATGCATATCGTCCCTTATATGGGCCCATGAGGCCCAAAACATACATTGGGAGTGGTTCGGGACTAAACCGAGAACTTTAGAAACTTTTGGGAAACTTAAAATATTTTCATCATGAAACAGGACCACACGCCTGTGTGGGTTAAGGGACACGCCTGTGTGGCATATCACACACCCGTGCTTCAGGCCGTGTCCATCTTAAAGTGCATTCTATTTATGACAACATCATTAAATTGAGGTCATACGGCCAAGTCACACACCCGTGTGCTTAGGAAGTGTCTTCCACACAGCTGTGACACACGCCCGTGTCTCTTCCCGTGTGGTGGCTACTGGACATTCTGTTTTGCAAAAAATTAAGATACAGGGGACACACGGCCGGATCACACGCCCATGGGGGCAGATCGTGTGTCACACACGGCCTAGACACACATCTGTGTGTCTACCTGTATGGACAAATTAAAGGCTATTTGCCAAGCCATTTTCCACCCTTATTCACACATACACTCACATCAATTTAGAGGCACAAAACATAACATACTTAGGCAACCAAAACATCCACAATTATGACCAACACATGCCGATACAATATCAACAAGAATTCATCACTAATAACATAACCCATCACATACACACAATCACAAACAATATCTCAAAGACATAGGTACATGCATAATCATATGATCAATATAAGCCATCATTCATGGCTATACACAAATTGGACTATAACCATTACAAGCTAACACATTTGACCACATTAACAACGACATAATTAATCAATAAACCAAGTCCCTATACATGCTATAAACTTAAAATACTTACATTCGCTTGTACCCAAATGATAACTTGATAGTGTGATAGCATCTCCGGCAAACTCCAACCCGAGCTATCTAAATTAACCTATAAGAGATAGGAAAGGAAGGGGAGTAAGCAATAAAGCTTAGTAAGTTCATATGTAAATAATAAAAAACTATTAACATTTATTTACTTTATCCATCCATAAGAATACTATTATTACAATTTGCATTAAATCTCAAGGTTACCACTTATTCATTCATAGCGCTTACTCTTTTAACTTATAAACACCATTTACATACCTTGGCATTAGCCTAGCCACCATAGTCTCCCTATTATAACATATCACATTATTTAACAAGTTATTTTCATCCTCTTAATCACATGTACATTATTTATGAGTAATCATAATTTCAACATATAGTTCAACCACCTTTCACTTGTCTCAGCTCGTATCTTACTATATTCTCATAATGACTTTATTTGGAAATTATGCTTGTCTTTCCTTTTCCTCATATCCAATGAAACACAATTTAAATAAATAACCCGTACTATACCACAATTCAATTAGGCTCATAAACCTATCACATGATCATTATCAAATCTTATCATGTATCCATTCATCTTCAGTGTAAATCAATATTCATAAGGTTATTGATATTTCTCAAGCATAACTTACTCGAATACATTCTTACAGAATGTCCATCACACACCGAGCTCATTACTCAAGAGTTGTTGTACATATATGTACCATCTTATAACATATTTATACCTTTTTCATCTCATCATTGATATGCCCATTGAACCACATGGAATACTAAAGGATACTCAGAATTTCTTGCACCTACGTGCCTCAAACATAGCCAAAGCTACCTCATATCTCATAACATATGAAGGCTCATTCTCGAGCTACTCACGGGTCTTCTCACACAAGCTGTCGGTCAAGACGTAGCTACACGGGCTGCTCACACAAGCTACCAGGTATCCGCAAGACATGCCAGACTACCCAGCACTGGTAGGACATACAAGACCAGTACTCGGAACCATATAAACATATACCACATATCTCATGAGCTCATAAATCATAGGGTTCCTAATGACATGTCACTCGTATCCTATTCTATTCCTAAGGTTCAAACGAGATTTTTCACACTTGTCGAAACTTGTCAATTGTATCCATAGAATTAATCATTCATTACACACATTAACGAATCATTTAAAATATATTTAAAATAAAAACATAATAATGCATTATTCATATACGAACTTACCTCGATACCAAAACGGCAAAAAAGGACCTAACCGTCAGTTTCTTTTTTTCCCCCGTTCTAGGTTTGAACCTCATTTTCTTTGATCTATAATATCATATTTAGTCTATTTATTACACATTATCCAATGTGATCCAAAAATCACATTATGGAAAAATACATTTTTGCCCCTAAAGTTTTACACATTTACATTTTAGTCTCTAGGCTTGTAAAATGAAAT